>NC_084664.1:31588072-32224322 GCF_028389875.1 Rhea pennata
AAAGGCCAGGACTATGGTATGTTTAAATAGCTCAAAATTCCTCTAGAGGAAGGAGGGAAAAAAAAAAAAAGAAAAAAATCCTTATTAGCACAGGCTAATGCCTAGCAGTGAACCACAAAATGAGCCCACAAAGTTCTCTGGAAGATACCAATCCCTAACTTCTTTTGAATGAGAATTAAAAAAAAAAAAAAAAAAAAAAAAAAAAAAAAAAAAAAAGTTAATAGTCAAGAATAGTTTCGGTCCTGTTTTAAACAAGAAAACAACCCACTCAGGGACACAAAGAAAGAAGCGAGGCTAAGGCAACTATGAGGGGAGGGAGATAAGCTGGTCAGCACAGACTCCTCAGTCTGACCTCTCCAGCTCTTACAACAGCAATTGCATTGGACTCTCTCTCTAAAATGCTTTGAGATCGCTAGATAAGTGATCATTAAGAAAGCTGTATACCTCACAGCAGAGTGATACATGCATTTCTGTATTTACTTCAAACTGGGAAACAAAGATGTTAAGCAACATGCCCAAGGTCATGCAAAGCTAAAGGTTGGAATAAACTGTGGAGCTCTGACTTTCACAGCCCTTTAAAAAGAATCACTCATAGTTGGGCATGTGCTAAAATAAATAAATAAAATAAACTCCATTTGACAAAGTCTGACCTATGTAAGGAAGTACTTTAAAGAGAAGCGGCAAGAAGCAAAGCACAGCTGCAGCAGAAAGCACTAACAGGGAGAACGTTCTGAGATTCGGCGCTAAGAACAACCAGCACCACCTTGCAGAGTATTTGTTGCACTGTCTCCTGTAGTATCACACTTGCAGGATGGCACATAAATAAAAGGTAATTCTAATCACAAAGACTCTTAAAAAACTATTTAAAAGAAATTTAAAGGCACACTGGTATTAGCCTGCAGCTTGCCACATGCTACCAACTGCACTTTCCAGGACACTGCGCACTAGCAAGATGACTACCAGCTGCCCATGTACTGAATCACTATGTTAAAAAATTGTCATTTTTTTCAGTCCACTAACAGATCACTTTTACAGCCTGCAAAATTAAAACTATTCTGCATCATAAACAAATAAGTTAATAGATCTCCTTCTGACTTCCATAGGCCCACTGGAAATTAAGTAATTGGAGAATGCCAGAACAATGCATTTCTAACAAAATACAACAAAATATGTCAAAATAAGTAAAATTAAACTTTACCAATTGTTCAACAGTTTTTCCTATGCTAAAGCAAAGTGCTCCTGTAGTTGTGAAATTCAATTTTGAAATTTAACTCACACAAAGAAAATAAAACAAATCCAGAGCACTTTTCATTTGATAGTGCAAAAAAAGCCTAACTATGATTTTGTATGCTGCAAACACATAAATAAATATTAAAGCTTTTCCTCATTTAAGCTGCATTTGGAATATACCAAGTCATTATTTAAAATGACAGAAGAATACAGCTACCTGAAGCCTATGTAAAGAATCTCTCTTTAACAGGCTTTTAAAGATTGCAAGCCAAAGCATCTAAAAAGCACATCCCTGAATAATTTAAGGCTCCTGGCATCTACATTGAAAGAACTTGTTTGCTAAACCTGGAGGAAGGAGAAAGAAAACAAGAAAAAGAGCTAAGAGAAAAAATAAAGGTCTTGAAGGATGAGCGACAAAATCATTACTAAAAAAGTATTTTTTGTTATGTTAAAATTTAATCAGACATGGAGGAGTGGGGATTTTACAGCCAGCCCTTCCAAATTTACTGTCAGCAGCTGTGGTCTAACATTAACATTTACCCCTTGGCAGTGTTAAGTTAAGGCTATGATGGTCAGGGAAACAATACAGGAACAAAATGAAAGAAAAGGAAGGAGACTGATCAAGAGAGCAAAGCACAACACAAATCATCATTAGCAGAAATTCAATAATAAAAGAAAAAGCAAAAAGCTAGAGTTTATCATGAATCTTAAATGCATAACCTATATTTTAGGGAAAAAAAAACTAGAAGCACAGACGGATATTAATACAAATCATTAAATAAACTCCAAAACACAATTACACCATTACAGACCAGGCATCCTGGTTTGGTGCAGGGTAATCCCTGTTTATAACCAATTGTACCAAGGTCAAATTACAAATCGGTGTGCTGTTGACAATACTGAGTTTTCTCTGCCAACTACATCATTTAGACATCAGCAAATCCTACCTACTTCCTCTTGTGTCTGTCACAGAAACCATCCAAACAACGGGAGCAAGCAATCTTCACTTCAAATGCTATTAACTTCATGCAAACTGAACAATTAATTCATTTGTACTCCTAGATTGGAAAAGTCCTTGCTGTTCTACAGTATCTGAAAGCTTTGCCACTGATTACAACCAGTTCAGGATCTGGCTCCTCCTTAGTATATGAAAATGGACCTGAAACAATAGGGAACCTTATCTGAGGCAGTTAACACAAGTTATACTTCTTCACAAGTAAATAGAGTCTTCATATGGACACCAAAACAGCTTAAGTAGGTCTTTATATATATATGTACACACACACACACACACTAGTGCTTTTGTCTTACGCAACTTTTCTCATTGTTACTGAAAGACTCCTAGAAAACTACTAGGAGTCTGCTGCTATATGAAGTATAGAAGTAGATTCAGAATGGGGTGAAAAAAAAAAACTTCCAACACAGAACTTCCATGTAAATGCCTGCAAAAGTGATTCCTCCCTCTCTTTGTGGAATTATCATCTCCTGTGAGAATGGAGATGAAAGGAAAGGGTAAGAAAGTTACATCACTTAATATGCAGTTGTCCTATTTTTTTTCCTGTGTAATTACAAGATGAAAAATTTTCTGACGTACATTTTTCTCCCTTACAACTCAAAAATGTTCAATTGTTGCATAAAGCAGAAGGTTATCACAAACAAATTGTGACTTGTTTGCCAAATTTCATAAGAACAGGCTAGTTCTTACCTATGCTTCATTCAGCTGACTGAGCACCAAATGGTTCTTTGTGATAGGTATTCAAGGTTAAAAACTGCACAATCAAAAGGTAAAACAAGATGTGCCTTTAGACACTGTGATAGAAGAGAAAGGTTTCGGAAGTGCACACATTTGAAAAATTACTAGGGGAAGAGGGTGGGGAGGAAGGAGCTCTTCTCAGAGAGCACAATGGAAGAAGAAAATAAATTCAACTTTTAACAGGTACACTGAAGTTTAAAACATTAAGGCAAAGCTTGACAAGCTGGATTTTTAGCTAGTAGAAGTATGCGTAAATCTAGTAACGTCAATAATATTACATAAAGTTATGCTAGCTGTTGATCTCACCCACAGTCTCTAGAGCCCACACCTACCTATAAATATATACGTATACTGTTTGCTTTTTTAAAACTGATTGAAGTTTAATAGCACACTCATAATTGAAATTTTCATGGTCTCAAGCTAGCTTTGAAGTTAAATCCCTAAGTGGATAAAGTGGACTCTATATCTAATCTAAACTAAATGTTTCCCTTAGTTACTAATACCAGCGCTGTTTCACTAGTTGAAATCATTATTATAGAAAAGAAAGGCAGAACTCACCGCACTGCAAGGGACATTTAATCCTGCTCACTGCTAGGACATGGAACGTTCTTAGAAATACCAGTTCCTCCACTCTTTCACACCTTTGCTTCACGAGATGACTAATCTGCCGATTTCTGGGTGAGAAGGTTTTAACCATAGCTTTCCAGCACTGCTAGTGGTAGCAGTACTTCTTACAACTTCTTTCCACGTCTACCTAATCTTTTAAAGACTATTTTTGAAGGAACAAAGCTAAAAATAAAAACTTCACTGATTTTTGCACCTGGACTGTGGCTGTAACTAGATTTCTTTACGTATTCTGTGAATTACATGCACACACACACACACACCTCTATCCTTATAGGGCTACATAAACAAGCTTCGTTCGGGAGATTTAAACAAGGTTAGAGAAATAAAGTGCACCAAAAATGCAGAGGGACCCCAGTGTGGCTGCTTGTGGGCTTGACAGTGACCTCTTTCACTCGTTTACACTTCTGCCCTGCACCAGCTAGCTCTTCTGACTCCTATACAAGTATTACACACTGAACCTTTGCATTGAAGGCTGGCCTATCCTCTCCCATGTAAAACAAAACACACACGCACAAAAAACGGAGGGAAAAAAAAAAAAAAAAAAAAAAAAACAGGAAAAAACCCAAACACACACACACAAAAAAAACCTCCGCTAGACTGCTGCCAAGTAATAGGGTGAGCACTATATATGGATTTAAATATTATATATAGTGAGTAATTATAATACAGTTTGAAGGCAGGTCTGGATCCTAGAGAAAACAGTCACAATTGTGGCACTTCTGCAACAGTAATTTCCCTGTGGCTTTGGTTATGTTGCTCTCCGTTCCTGTTTCGTAGAGCCCACAGCTACGTACATTATATCCAAGTATATATCTGAAACTCCGTAACCTTTGCCAGAGTAACTCTCCAGGAAGCTCTCCTGACCTTTACTTAAGATAAAGAAAGCAACTGAAATGAAGAAATAAATGTTCCTTTGATAATACTGTGTAAGCTGTGGCTAAGGCACTTTGAAATGCAACAGCATTAATAAAATAGCCATATTAGGAGAATTTCTTTATCACTAAACGCAGTGACAAGCTTCAATGGGGCTTTTCATTCACAGTTCACAAATTATTTTCCAAGAATCATTGACTTGTTGTGTAACGATAATTGTGGGTTAATAGAAGCCCTAACTGAACTTTGTACTCTTACACAAAGGATGTATGCATACATGACTATATTTGGACACAGCTTCATACATAGAATAAGAGATTTAATTTTCAATTTATAGAACCATGTTGGCTTGCCCATTATAATACAAGGAATTGTCTGTGAACCCAGAGGTGAAAAAAAATCTTACAAAGAGCAACTTTAAAAATGACCATAATTCTGTAACTGTTCATTAGTACATGTACAGGAACAAGTAGAGAATAATCAAAAATAAACTGTTTCTGTGCAGGTATGCTATTAGTAACCAGAGAAGAAAAAAAAAAAAAAAAAAAAAAGACACATTTGTTTTTCCTAAATGCTTGTCTCAACAAGTTCTTCTTAAAACAATTTCTAAATAACTGGAAAAAACTATTTTCCAAAGCTAGAAAAAAAAGTATGTAAAAACTAAACAACTCAATTTGTTTTATGGGTTTAAAAGCTATTTTAATACATTTTTTTCTAATTTCTCTAATTTTAATCTCAACATTTCAACGCTTGAACGCTGTATTTAACAGGTACCCAATTTAGTGAGCTGCAGTAATTCACTCTGATAAGATTTATAATTTAAGTTACTTTGCAAAATGGAAAAGCTACCTTACTCTCTACTGCAATCAGCAGGCACTGTTTTGAAGAGACCTCTGATGTTGTACAGATTTGTCGTGAGGAAGAAAGATATGAGGGAGCTGCAAGACATTTGACTTTGTCATATAATGTTCATAATCCCATTTCTTTAATATGTCTTTGCAACAACTCAAAACCACAGACCAGCAGGTACATCAAAGGGGAGCCAGTGCTTAACACAACAGTAGCATTTTAGCAGCTAAGGGCAAGATTTCAGGGGTACGGGTAAAAAAAAAAAAAAAAAAAAAAAAAAAAAAAAATGGCATGTGTTAAGTAGAGTAGCAAACAAAACACCACAAAGCATCCAGCTTAACATAATTCCTGCTTTTTCCCCCATTAATTCAGAAGGAAATTTTGCTTGAGAAGTATTTGCTAAACAAGATAACATTTGCTAAAATGACCCAAAATGCTCCAGCAGTGGCTTCATTGAATTAATTAAGCAGAGAAAACCCTTTAAAAGCCTACCGAGGAGCCTAACGTGGGCTCCAGAGCCTCGTGCCCCTGTGCCGCGCGGGGCCGACCTCCGTGTCCCCCCCGCCCCGGCTCCACGGGCAGGGAAGGTGCCGGCCGCTTCCCCGGGACGGGGCAGGCGGGGAGAGGCCCCCGCCACAGGTGAGCTGAGCTACCTTCCGCCAACGCCACCCGCGCTGGCCGCGCTCCAGGACGCTCCGCGCTTTAGCTATGCTGTCACTGACCGGCGAGAGGAACCGCCA
The DNA here is from genome assembly GCF_028389875.1 of Rhea pennata. NCBI lineage: Eukaryota > Metazoa > Chordata > Aves > Rheiformes > Rheidae > Rhea > Rhea pennata. The sequence continues at coordinate 31,594,145 of NC_084664.1, forward strand.
CGTGGCCGCGGGTGACAGCAACAAATAGCACACAGGAAGACCCAAATACAAGTATATAGATAGATACTATTATTATTATTATTATTATTTTTTTAGGAAAGTGATGATTCATACTATACTTACAACTTTCAGCCTGATAGTCTGGCACAAACTGCTCGTCATTGTCAGGTACCTGAGCTGAAGAAAGGAAAACAAAAACAAACAAACAAAAAAAAAACAAAAAAAAACAAAAAAACAAAAACGAGGAAAGAATTAAAAGAAGCCATTAAAGCATAAACAAAGACTCTGCGTGCTTAATTTGAAGCACAGCCAAGACTAAAACCAGGATTTTGTTCTCATAGCGGGGTACGGGAATGGGGCAGGAGGGTCGCTTCGGTATCAGACCCGCGCCGGGGCGAGGCTCCGTGGCGCGGGGCGAGCGCGGGCGCACGGCAGGGCTCTGACCCTGGCGGCGGGCAGCTCCGGGGGCCCCGCTCCTTCCCGGCGCCAGGGCCCGCGCCGGCCCCGCCGACGGCGGGCATTTGCACAACGCTCCCAGGGAGTGAACAGCTGCGTAAAAACCACACATCCTGGTGTTTAACACTTTGGCATCTTTAACCCCAAACTACCGCATCTTCGGCATACTTACAAACGATTACAATTTTTTGTGGCAGTCAGCCAACACACTACGGCTTCTCTTTTTTTTTTTTTTTGTTGTTGTTATTACTTTATTTACACAAAAAGAACTGTTTCGCCAGATCACAGAATTCCTGTTTCAATGGTGACATTTCAGACACATCCAAAAAATGACAAAGCAAGAATCGTTATTAACATCCATGTACCTTGTGTAAGACCATTTCTGCTCTTAGGAAAGTTTCATTTCAAACCCGCGCTACAAAACGGGACCGTTTCAAGGGCTGCTGATCCAGAGTTTGGTTCTGTCGGACCGTAGTTCCTTTTCTTTGTATACCTGGGACATCAGCCATCTCTAATACCATGTCGATGGCTCATTTAAAGCATTTAAGCTGAAACACCACTGAACACATACCACAGGTGGACGTAGTATAGGTGAATAGAGATGAATAAGTGCAGAACATTATGCTAAGAAACAGCATCCTCAGAGGACAACTGATTCTTGATATAGCCTAAGAGATTCAGCTTACCTTAACTGAACTTTTATCATCTTTTTCATCAACGTATGCTAACCAGAATCATCACAGCAAAGCTACATAACACTATCTGTTTGAAAATATCTTAATTTACACAGCTCTTGTCTAAAGACAAGCAAATAATTCATATATTCTTAATTAAAAGTTAACATCTGCCACGATCTGGTTACCCAACAAGATTCAAGAGGTTACACAATCATTTATGGAAAGAGCAGCTATCAATCCATTAAATACGTGAAATGATAAAATATAACTTTAAAAGCCTTCAGAACACTTCCCAGATTAGGGAGCGCTAAATGTATGTTCACCTTTACACATGTGCAATTTCTACTGGTTTCAATGAAGAATGCATATTTAATTATAATTACTCACAATTATTTTGAATGTGCACTACAGTATTCTTCATGGACCCTATCTTCACTCCTTACTCAGGAAATATTTCTAATGACTTAACTGGAAGTTTTTTCCTGGGTAAAGAGTTCAGAATCAGGTTCATCATACTGAAAAGTCATCTGTTCTTGGTTTTAAAACAAATTTTAAAACCCTAATGTCTTAATTACAACAAATGCCCTTTAAACACAAATGACCTTTGGAAATCTCCAAACTAAGATTTTAACAAATGGGTAAATAAGGTAAGTATATGACAAGTAATTAACATTACTCAGAAAAAATACACAGATGTGGTTCGTTAAATAAATATATTTCTACTTAAAAGGGTAGGTATATCTGAGGACATGTTAGCGCCTCAAAGTCTAAAACAGCGAAAAACACATTTTACCAAACCAAATATTTCCCAAATATTTCTAGTATTTTTCATTCATTAAATTTCCCTTTTCCTCCAGAGAAACCATAGAACTTTTAACAGAAATGAACTTAGCGGCAATAGGTGCCCAGATAACAACACTTCAAGTTTCTGACCTTTCATGCAATTCAATACAGGCAAATGTTAAGCATTTTCCTTACAAAAAGGCAAAATATTTGACTGTCACAGAAGAAACCCATTATGAAAGCAAGGTCTCCTAATAAAAAGGCAATTCCGAAGTATTTCTTACATTTCCAATTGTTTTCCAAAGGTTTTTGAGTACACAAAGAGTGGAAGAAATTCTACCAAGTAATTTCTTGTTTACAAAAGGCACATCCTACATGTTTTCCTTAAGCTAGCTATCATTTTCAAGGATTTTCCAAATCTTATTGAAACCAGGACATTTGAAAAATTCAAAAACAAAACAAAAAACCCTCCTGTTGAAACCAGGAGGCTACATTTAGTGATTGCAGAATTGGGACAGCACTTTTGTGCAACTTTCTAGAGCATACTCAGAGTGCTGGACTGCTTCACCACTGCTTTATTCCAGTTTTATCAGTTTATCTGCCCCCGAACAAAACTGTTATGTGGATTTATGTATGTATCAGCAAAAGGAAGGCCTTTGTTTTTCCCTGTCTCAGACTGTTTTCCCAGTCAAAGAATGAGAAAAAAATTGAATACATCCAGTTGAATATTCACGCAAAAGCAATATGTTCCTTTGGAGCCACTGGAATTAGTACTGACTTGGCATGGCATTATACATATATATATATATATACACACACACACACATATACACATATATACACACACACACTTAAATTTTGGGGATGCATAAAATTATACAGACATAGTCAATAACGATCAAGGTGCATCTCTATCAGTACTCTAGAAAACAGGTGTAGATCAATGTTGTCAAAATATATTTTAAATACAATATTGACATAATCTTAAAAGCCTCCATAGCAAAAGGAATATAGCAAGTTAAGAAGTGCCAAATACAAGCAAAACAAAGCAAAGAATACACCCAAAATGCTAAACCTGGGAGCATACATCTCCTACTTAAACCTATTTTAAAAGCACCAGTACCTTTGAAATAAGCCCACAAACCTATACAGAGAAATTAACAGGACTGCTTTAACAGTTCGAGATGAGAACTCAAAACTGTTAGTTTATTCCTTCATTTAATCTGGTATTATTTTCAAACTAACAGAATTGCAACTCACACATGGTCATATTGTAGCAATGATCCGCTCAATACACGGACTTCTTCCACCAGCATCTTGCTGTGATAAGGCAAATGGTTCGGATAGATCACCCCATCACTCAAAGGGAAGAGGGCTTTTGTACCCTGAGTTTGGATAATTAGAGGCAGCCTTTACAGCAAATTAAACCAGCAGACAGATAAATAAAGACAATTTAACTCACATTTCTGAAAGGCAAATAACTTGGACTGTCGCAACTGTCTGCACATTTATATATGCATATCATTCGTTTCCTTTTTCCTTTAAGTCACAGATACTGCAATTCAGCAAGGCTGCCATAAAATCTTCACTGGTCTTCTGTTAACACACTCAGCACAAGACACAATGCATATATCACCAAAACTTTACCATTCAGAAGTATATTGGAAAAAATATCTGAAATGATCATCTAACTAAACGAGAATATTTCCCTGAGCTACTTAATTATGGGGGGTTGAGAAAGTATATACCAAAAGACTAATAAAAGGTTTTCAAGGATATTAAGCATGTGGCTTTTACTGCTAATAGCAGAAGCAGCTATATAGCTCATTCTGCATTCATAGTCATCAAATCTCAGACTCCTGAAGTGGACAACATCTGCATCCTAAGCTATCCAGCTCAGTCTTGATTACTACCAAAAGTTTTCTTTTTCTCCTGATTCTACCAATAACATCTCAGGAGGATTTGGGAAGCGTACAGACATATTAATTATGATCTTGAGGATGTATCAGTTTAGATTTTGCAGCTTCACAACCTACTCAGTTAAAATCAATTTGCCAAAAATCAAAATTTTAAAGCAGAAAAATACTCCATACCTGTCTGTAGTTTTCAGAGGCTTTAAAAAGCCTCTAAAAAGCTGAACTTAACAGCATATTTTCCGAATGGAAAGCAATTCAGAAAAGCCAAAAAAAAAAAAAAAAAGAGTTTAGAACTTAGGCCCCTTACCTTGCTTTCATTGCAAGTAAACAAAAATAACAAGTCACCATTAACAAGCATCCAGGACAAAAGGAGTTAATATTTAATTAAAACCAGCTCTATCCACTGTAACAATGACCTGGAGCCAAACAAGGCAGAAGATGTATGAGTCATTCTTTCTGCCAGTGAATGAGACAGCTGATCTCCTAAGCAATTCCTCAAGACAAGCAGTCAGAACTGGAGTTCTGCCTCCATTCACAAAAACACAGTCCAGCATGAACCATGTGGCCCCAACCACAAGCTTTTCATGTCACACCCTCCCAGAAAGCTACAGCAAAGTAAACTTGAACTTTAGGCATAAACACACTGATTTCACTGCTTTGTCTCAAGATGTAGCACAGACCTGCTGAGGAACGTATTTAATAAATGAAAAGTTAAGCAAACTGAAAGGGGCTTAAATTTAACTCTTCCTTCTCCTCGTCACAGAGTGCTTCCAAAAGCTCTGCTGGACTCCGAGGAAAGGTGTTCCTGTCAAAAAAACGGAAACTTTCTGGCAAAAACAAGCTGCAAACCTCCTTGCCTCACTTCAGGACTTTATTTTGGGTATCTCAACATTTCTTATGGTACTGCGTTCCTTGACCTCAAGCTTCACTCAGAGTTAAGAGCAATTTCTTTTAAAATATCAAAGATTTATTCTATTGAAATTGACAGGAAATTATATATGAACAGTAGTATTTTTGGCCTGGTCTAAAATAAGACTGTAGGTCACAAAAGAAATGAGACTACTAAGTTTTGCTGGGTTCATCATCAGTCCTGTATCTCTCAATCGAAAGATTGTATAAAATTTAAGTATTCATGTATTTTTTTTTTTTTTAAGAGGAACAACTGTTTCTAACAAAGGAGCATTCAGAAGGCAACAGAGTTACAAATTTCAAGAGGGGGAAAAAAAATATTTCCCATAAGCACAGAATCTGCTGTCAAAACAACTCCAAATCCTTTTTACATAAAGTGAGATGCTCTGACTAATAAACTTAAATACAGCTCAAAACTAGCTCCAGATCTCAAAATTCTTCCTTATGTGAATAAGCCCTAGGAATATGAAGATGCATTTGCAGAATCTGCTCCTCATTTGGTGCTAGACTAAAAATGAGAAAAAAGTCAGTTTTAAAGGAACACTCAAATTTCACATGCAGCTATATCCCTCATGGTTCATATATCCCACTATGCTTTTGAATAAAATTATTATTTTGAATAAAAGGCATTTACTTTTCCAGTTAAAAAAAAAAGAAAGAAAGAAAAAGAAAAAAATGAAAAAAGTTTACTACTGTACAAGTTTTCAGGCTTTGTAGATTTCTGGTGGTTTTATTTATTTGTTTTGGATTTTTTTTATTTTTTTAAACACCCCCCCCCATCATTTTGCCTAAGATAACTTGTCTCCGCTCTTTAATGCGCAGATACTGAAGATCAAGTGTTTCGAGGACTGGGAAGCCAAATCTGTCAAATGACTAGAATCCAAAAAAGAAGCTATTTGCTGTATTATATATCTCAAATTTAAAAACCTTTTTGCTGCTTTTTAGAGTATGGCCCATCAGACAGATCTCAGCCGTGAAGATATTAAGTTGTCTTTTCTTGACTATTTTTGCTCCTAGAAAAATGCAGATTCATTGGTAGTTCTTGAATAGGGGCTACATAGCATTAACCTTACGCTAAGTAAATTTCACAACTTTCTGGCAGAACAAAGCTTGTTACCCAGTATAAGCTGCTCCACTTCACTGATTTAAACAAAGCCACCCTAACTACACTAATATTTAAAGATCCAATACTTTCTTTTATTTAAAAAAATTTTCCTTTGGAAACTATAAACTGCTCATTTTCATACATCCTTATTCATGGAATAAAGCAGATGGCCACACTGGATCAGACATCACCACAATGGTATGCTTCATGATATGAGATTAGAGGCAAAAACTTACTTCCTAAAGTTTATCCCTAGTAGTGATTATTTGGGATAAATTGCTTATTTCCAGATACCAATATGAAAAAGCTAATACTTGGTAACTTACCTAAGAAGCCACTTAGTCTAGCTAACCACTTAGTCTAGCTAACCACTTAGTCTAGCTAACCACTTAGTCTAGCTAAGTAGAGGTAGAGGTATGAACCTGTTACTTTTAGCTACTACTTCAAACCAGTTACTATTCACTTGAGTATTTTGTATTTTCTCATCCAAAGAATATAACATTTTACTTGCAAATTTACTGCCATCCAAGAAGGGAACTATCTATTGCTCTAAGAAGCAGATCTTGTGCATAAACTCGTTATTTATCTTTGCTTTGATGACCTTTACACATCTTTAACAAGATATAGGAGGAATTAGTATCAGAAAGATATTTTAATAAACAATCTGATTTATTCTCTTAATCTGTTATTCTCCTAACCCCAAATGCTTCCACCATGCACAGACGACTTTCGCTCGCTAAGAATTTTTGTCTTCGTTTTCTTCCAGAATAAGAAGTAACAGCTACCATGATGAGATAACATTAGACTAATATTTGAACCAATCTTTTCAAGTCACTGAATAATTGCTATCTGCCAAAAACAATCCAATTCCAAATATATAGAATCAATAAAGTCATTTTATAATATTATTATGACAAAATGTTGCAATCAGATTATTTAAATATAAAATGAAATATAATATCTGAATAATATTTGTCCTGGTTAGCAATAGGTAATTTTAACTATTTCCTTTCAAGTTTGAAGGTTGCAACAATTTACTAAAGGCTTCCCACTTTCAATTACAGGAAACAGTTACAATCTACCCTCTGTGCTGAGTAACAGTTTACACTAACAAACCTAATTTAGAGCAAGTTTTACATCAAAATAATTTAGATTCTTTCTTATACTTTTAACACTACACAAGGTAAAAACTAAAACTCATTTCCATAAAAATCTAGTATGCAACTAGTAGAATGCACTTGGAAGTTTTCTGCAAGTAGTATTCAGCTTCTTAACTATGGAGTAATAAAATATTAAAAGGGTTACTGAATTGTTTACATTTTGGACTAATTCCTGAATGCATGTGAGCCTTCCACCGTTTTCAGTAAGAAAAGAATACATTTCTTTTTTGTTTACTTGTTCACAACCAACTTTTCACAGAAAACAGGTGACACGAACTATAAAAAGTCTGCAGGCTAAAATATGTGATGTAGTAAAGATACCTTCAGGAAAAACAAAACAAGAGCAAAACAAAAAAGAAATCTGCAAGCATTCTTTGTGTGTAACAAAAATACAACTCACTTTCTTCTCCCAACTAATAAGTAGATTTTTGACCTGGTTACTCCCCAGTAGGGATCTGAACTCGTGGGAGAAACCTGGTCAGCTGCCACTGCTTTTCTTAAAAAGGGTCAAGATGTTTTAAAATTTCATGGTCATTTCCCTGGCTCCAGAGCATTATGAAAAGAAATATGTAAACATTACTGATGCTGCCAAATTGGCAGACTTCTAGCCTATGAAGGTCCAGAAGAACATAAATGGACACATCTAGCACTGGGTAAACAAGTCTGATTTCAAAATCTGTTTCCTGGCTAAGCTCACCCATGTAGACATTTGAACAAAGCTACAATACCCTATAACATTAGTTATAGGCTAGTTAACCATGCAGTTAACTATTGAAAGGTGGGCTTTTTTGCTTTAATTGTAAAGGAGGGTTCAAGTTCGTAGAGTGACATTTGATTTTCTCATCTTGACTTTTTATTTCAGTTTTAGGTTAGCCTTTAGAAACGCTGTATAAAGTTTGTGTTTTACAAAAGAGTTAAAACCATGGCATGGTCTGAAGCATACAGATTTTTTTAAATATTTCTAGAACATTGGAAACAAACTCTGAACTATTTTGTTTTAATATGCTCTGGAAATTTATAATCATAAAATTCTGCAGCTTTATTATCCTCTGTCATGCAAAAAAGACAGTTCCCCCCCCCCCATTCTTAAATACTTACCAGATGATGCTATCTGCATTTTACAAAAGTTCCTCCACCTAGCTGATACAGGATTAGACACCTTTCTTTCTCAAATCCTATCTAAATTTATCAAGTGAAGTAGGCTCAGCTAAAGAGAGAGGGAAAAAAAAAAAGCTTTCAAAAATTTCCTTCTAGCCTGAAATAATCACAGTGGCTCTCTAGAATAAAAATTGCCACTGCAGTAACTTATGTACCTATAGAAATGATTAAATCAGTTTTAAATTCCATATTTTTAAACTTACATTATGTGCACATACATTCTGCATCTGCCAGTACTTTTCTAATATTCAAAGAAATTTAATCATTTTCAGAAACAAAAATGTCCATTCCAGTGAACAACCAAACTAAAAGTTTTCCCCTCCATCAAAAAATATCATACGTTAAACAGTATTCTAACATCCTTCTGATTTGCCAGAATGAGTGAGACAAGACAAAGTAAGAGGTACTTGGTAAAACTGCCATAGGGAAATAGTTACAATTGTATTCAATCATTATATTATTTAAAAAAAAAAAAAAAAAAAAAATGTCCTCTTGTTGCAGGACATCCTGTTTCAGTGATTAGAAAAGAATCATATTAATTCACAAAAAAATATAACCTCTGTTCCATAATTTAAAAGAAGACTTTTTGATTATATACAGAATTGCTACATGCTAAAAATAATGCTAAGAGAATAACAATGTCAGCAAAATTAACAAAACCCCATGACTTATTTATAGGTTAAGGACTTGACTAACTACATATAAAACTGTTAAAAAAAAAAAAAAAATAGTATGTAGCCAAGCAGTCACCAGCAAGATTTCCTTCTTTCTATAAAAAGCAGCAGCAAGTAGTTCATCCCAATGTCTCTCCTTCCCAAAGGAGCAGAACATCTATTCTATAAACAACTGTATAGTCCAGTACATGATAAAAATTAAAACATATGTTAATATCCACATTCATTTAAGTCAGATCAAGTCTGCAGAAATTATGTTAACTTGAATCTAAATCATGTTTACTTCAGATGCAGAAGTTTACATTAAAATTTCAACCTGAACTATATTAAGGTCAGACAAGGCATAAGAATCTTTATGCTCAAAATAAACAACATTATCAATATCAAGTTGGGGGGGGGGGGAAGAGAAAAACAGAAAATAATGCTGAAGTGAACAAACACTTCCACAAGCAGAAAACTCCTTTGCATTTTCTTAAAGTTCTCCTGTAGCAGCAGCTCATCTTTTTGCTATTGATAAATTAATCTCTCAATAGCTACTCTAAATTCAGATTTCTACACTATTGTTAAATCCTCGGTAAGATGTGCTCTGAAAGGTTAGCTGAAATACTTAAAAGAAAAATAAAAGAAAAATAAAAAGCAGGCTTAAAAAGACCAATGTCAGTTTTCTAATAACCCAATACACAATCTTACAACAACAAATACAAAGAAAATAATAACATGCAAAATATTAAAAGAATTCTGAAAAAAACAAATAGTACTTTTTAAGGATTCCATACACACCTAATGTTCTGTGTTGTGAACAAGGTGGAAAGAAGACACTCGCACTTAAATCTTGAAGCATCCCGTCCCGATGAACCCAGAGAAACTAATTTCTGCCATCAGAAAAGTACTCCACCAGAACACCAAATAATTATATGTGCTGCTCTAAAGGAAACAGCAAGCCCAGTTCTGGCTGTATGTAGTCTCTCGAGGTACAATAATATAAACCTGATCAATTGCAATTAAAATCTGAACAGAGGCTTAGAACTTGAAGTCTTGGTGCATTAGTTCTTGCCAAAAGCAGATGTGATTGTGAGCTGGAAGCAATTTCTCCTGGTAATTTGTGATGACACTGGGTAGAGCAGCCCCAGAGTCCCCAAAGACAAACTCATCAGAGGCTCTAATGTATGCATGACACATGAGGTGGCTCTTTTAGAGCTCAATTAATTGGGCTGAACATTAAGACAGCAAGTTCAGGACTTTCCCCCCCCCCCCTTCAGAGTTGTTTTTCCTCTTTTTTACAAGCAGTTTTTTCCCCCTTACCTTCTGCAAGCCATGTCTCCTGTAATTGGCTCAGATCTTGAAAGAGTTCTGCAAAAAGATGAAGACATAGATAAAAGACTCCCACCTTTAATCTCTCTGTAAGATTAAAATATGCTCAAAAATGTATTTTTCCTGAAGAACAACGTCTGTGAAATGTATTTGGGCAGTCAAATATATAGACAAAACTAGATACCTTCAGATTGCAGTTAATGATTTTTTTTACTTCAGTTAATACAAAAAAGCGTGTAATTTAATGAACTCTTGAAATAACAACTAGAATCTTAACCAAGCTCTATAGTATAAAATGCTTATTCAGCAACAGACAGAGAAGTTGAAAGTTATAAAGTTATAATCTCTCTCATACAGGTGAGCTATTTCTCCTTATATAATACAGGCCTCCTCCTGTAATATCTGCACAGACAAAACTCTCTCAGACTTCAGTGGGAGCTCTGCCTGAGCAAAGACTGAATATCCTTTATTAGTAAGGTCCTAACTATCGTATTAAAATTTTGGAGCAAATACCGCAGGTGCTGCAGTAGCAAATAGAAATAGCACGTCGTATGTACTTCCCCTTATGTTTTACTGTGTACCACAAGCGAATCACACTAATTTCTCTATACTGTGCTCACTGTAATTCTTTAAAGTGAAACCGCTTTCTCCATGGACTGAATTTCACAGCAGCATTTCTGCAACTCACTGAAATCAATTGCACATAATGGGTGTAAAGCAGAGCAGAGTTTAGCTCATTTGTAAAGCTCTAAAACTCAGTTATGAAAATTTTGTTTACGGACAACTAAGACTAAGTAGGATGTTTGAACAGAAGAATGGTTTATTTTTAATTTACTATATTTTGAGAGAGAGTTCCTTTTTTATGGATGCTGAAAAGATAACTTATTTGCATATAGTTAAATGATCGAGATTCTTCATTTATCTGTTGGATTGATACCTCCTACCTATGCTGGAAAAATCATTTAACTGAAAATCAGAAAGTTGCTTTCTTTTCAGTCTATATTAGAATAAACTTTTCCAAACAAATTTGTAGGGATTTTGGAAAGCATATCAAAGCCTCAGAGTGGGTAAATTAAGGACCCTATAAATCCTTAAGACATATAGGAAAGCAAGCATATTCTGATGCTGTAACCTAAAGAACTGCTGCAGTTATTGCTACACTATAGTTTACCGGCCTGAATCATGTAAGTAGCTATTGATGGGACCAAGTAACAAACCTTCGGCCCTTCTAAACTTATGCCATTCTAGACACTTTTAACTGCATTTCCCAGGACTTTTAACCCTACCAATGTTACAGCAACAGAAATAGGCTGCCAGAACCCTGGAGCTTGACTACTACTTCTGCTATAAGGCTATAGGGAAAAATAAGAGTTGCCACACTAGCACTCTCACCTCTGCTATCACCAGTGAACTTATACCAGTGAAGAGTATTAAAAGACTGAAGGAATGGGGAAAACCATGAATCTTATAAGGCCTGAAGGTGAGAAAGCCAGGTGCACTCAGATACTGCAAATCTTTGCCTCAGTGCATGACATCTATGTGCCACATGAGCAGCAATACCTAAAATGCAACAGGATAATTCAAGGAAGAAATATCAACTTTAGCCTTTGCCAGTTTGTTTTGCAACTGTAAATGCAATTTTCTTGTCTTGTTTATTCTAATTGATTTAGATAAAAATATCTCCAAAATAAATAAATAAAGATCTCTCAAAAAGCCTCTCTGCATTAGTAAGTTAAAAAAAAAAAAAGGAGGGGGAGGGGGGCTGGGGGAGGGGAAGAAACAAGCCCTCACCTTCTGAATCATGAGCCAGGTCTCTGTTAATGAATTTTCTTTTCCTGACATTTGTCGGTCTCTCATTACAGTTTCTCCCACGCGGATTCTATAAACAGGAAAGATCAGTTACTTTAGAAATCTGAGGTTTTTTTCCTTTTTTTAAACAAGAATACTCAAAGCCTGCACAAATTCTTTACATTTTCCATCGGGGAAATGATCATCTTACAGCCTCTATTCTTAATCACTACATATAGTTTCTAGTAAAAGATCTTGCTGAGCACCTAACATTCTCTGAAAGATTCCTGTATCCAAATGCAACACATTTCTATCGGTCTATGTAGACATCTATTTGTACAGATACGTATGTGATGTGCTCAAGCAGCAACACAATACCAACCATTTATTTTTAGCATCTAAAGTACACAAACCTACACAATAGCATATAAATCCCCTCTGCATAAGCTATGCAGGAGAACCCAAATATGAGGGGATAATAATAGACTGCTTTGTTTCCCAGTGTTACTTGTAAAATTGACTGCAAAATCCTGAAAGCAAAAAGGGGGTGGAGGGAAGAAAAAAGAAAAAGATGTTAACGTTTGCCTCAACTTCATTCTTCAGAGTGTTGCAGGCAAACGCAGCCAGAAACTTTGAATGCAGTTGCTGGTCTTGCCCTTCTCTTCCACTAATCGTGTGCACGATTTTTTAATCAGCCCAAAACTGTCTTTAAAAAGAACATGATGCTTTATTGAAATAACTAAGAAGATAAGATAATCTTGCAGGCAAAGCTCCTAGATGAAGAGTTGCCCTTATAGCAGTAACAAAGCAGATACTCTGCCTGCAAAACTCCCCCAGAGAAAGAAGTCGGAGTCAAGTTTATAAACACCAACTTTGAACTGATCACTCACATTGGTGACCATGTAAGGCACTTGCTGGTCATAAAATCCATCCATTCTGCAGCTCTTCCACAAGTCTTAGCTCAGTGTTTTATTTACTGGGCATTTGATCTGGAGATTTCCTCAGGATCTGGACTCCAATCAGCCTAGAGGGGAATACAAGATGGCTTTTAGATAAAAAAAAAAAAAAAAAATCATGAATGAACTGCTTGAATTTGCATAGCTAATTAACCTCAAAGAGTCCCATTCATAAAAACAACCCTCCCTTCTCTGCCTTCACCTGGGTTACAAGCTTCTGCCAGAGAAACACGGAGCAAAAGCACTTCGAAGCAGCAGCAGAAAGCAAAGCGAGAGGCAGGGTTTTATTTACACTCCTGCCGTATCCCCCGGGCGATCCGTGCAAGTGGCAGCACTGATTCGCAAACGTGTGCTGAACTCGTAATGGCGAACACCAGGGCTCGCCTTGCACCTAACGGGAGCGGGCGGGAGAGAGCCAGCGCCGAGCCGGCCGGGGAAACACACACACACACACACACACACGCACACACACCAGCGCGCACACGCGCACACACACCAGCGCGCACACGCGCACACCAGCGCGCACACACACCACACACGCGCGGAGCTACCTTCTCCCAAAGGCTCGTTTTTTTTGCAACCCGCGACCACGCAATCATCCGGAGCGGCGGACAAAGTTGCAGCGAGGACCCACCTGAAGGCCACGCGAGGCGATCGGCTGCAAAAAATTCCCTCCAAATTTAATAAAAACATTAATTATCCCCCAGCACTTCCCCCTTGGAAGCAGCGAGCGCCACTGACAGAGCTCAATCCGGTGGTTTTTCCTCTCCTCCTCCTCCAGGGGCCCCCGAGCCGCGCCGGCGGATCCCCGCCGCCCATTGGCTCCCCGCGCCCCCCGCCGGATCGCCGGATCGCCGCGCCGCCCGCCCGCGCCCGCGCCCGCCCGCGCATCCCGGCCCGCGCCCGCCGCCGCCGCCGCGCACCCCGGCCCGGGGGCAGACCGGGGCGGGGGGGGCACACACGGCCACACAAATATGTGCTTATGCCTCTCGCCCTACGGCGCTGCGCGCCGCTGCGCGGCACCGGCGCTCCCCGCGCGGATCCCTGCCAGCCTGCGGAGGGCAGAGGAGGGCCTCCTCCCGGCCGGGGGCGGGGGGGGGGGAGCATCCCCCCCCCCCGAAAAAATAAAGAAATAAAAGAAAAACAAAAAAACTAAACAAAACAAAAAAGTTTCGCCTCTCCTCCGGAGAAGAGCCCCTCTGCTGCGCGTGTGGCACAGCAGTCCCACAAAACTTCCTCCGCGGGAGCACCGAGCGGGGGGTGGGTGCGCACGGCGAGCTGCTCTCACACCACCCTGGAGTTTTTTGCGTTGTCCGCTCAGGATCTGGCGACATCCACTCCCCCCCCCCCCCCTTTTTTTTTTTTTAGCTGAATCATAGAAAGCAATTGTTACTTCTGCTGCGATGCCATCATTTCTAGGTTTTGTGGCCAAAATTTGGCAGGATCCAGGCACCGGATCTAGGCTTTTTTGGTGTGGTAGTGCCAGGATGTGTCCAGCTCAGGATTTCTGAGGACTTCTTAAAGAAAGCAAGCTTTCTTTTCCCTGTATGTAGTGGCTATTGGAGGGCTGCGACCAAAACTGGGCATTTTCTTGAGTGCCAAAAATGCACCAGAGCTCATTGTGTGGTTTCGGATAGCATCTATCTACAAGTTTGGTGTTTGGGCACTGAACTCCAGGCACTGCAGGAGTCAAGTGGTAAATTTAGGTGTTTGTGACACTGATTAGCTAGCTGTGAGAGGCAAAGTTTCATACTTTCAAGATCTGATGTAGTTCAATAGTTAGCATGCAGAGCCCCAAGCTACCAAGTCCAACTTGTTTTTTCTTTACAAGTGAGGGTGTAAAGGCAGCTAAAGAAAGCCACTTCTGCATAAACTGCCTGCAGTGATATTAACAATGTTCAGGTTACTTCTTCAGTACAATCTGGTTTTGAAAATCACAGTTGTTTCATTACATATTCTGCAGTGTATTACTTTTCTCCACAAGCATTTTTTTTTCTTTTCTTTCCTTTTTCCTCCTTTCTGATTCACTATTTCTACTCACTTGCCACTTCTCTTGGCCAGCCAATTAAGAGGGAAGCATCATGTTCCAACCACTTCTGTCATTCTTCTACAGCCTTTTCAGGGAAAAATGATTTACCACCACCAGCCTGCTTTCTGGTCTTGCTGCTTCAGTCTCCACACACACACCCCCAGCAGACCAGGAGTCACGGGAAGGTACTTGATGGCTTTCTAAGCACCGTGTAAACCTCAAATAATTTTATGGTGTTTTGGGCTAAACCTACGGGTTGCCGCTGCTGTAAGCCACTTCTGTGATATGATAAATAAAACTCTGCTGAATACTCCAGATATAAGTGTGATTCCCTGGATAATAATTCCGTTTTTTTCTTCTTTTTACCTGTAGCCAGGCTAGAGCAGCTGTTGAGCTGCGGGGACTTGAGGGGTGCATGGGAAAGGATCAGGCTGCGGCTAGGTCTGTCTCTGGCGAGCGTATGGCTCCTCCAGCGCATGGAGTAACAAGGTCGGCTGCTTTTAGGATAGCTGCTAAGGTTAAGGTCTGTGGTTCTCCAACCTGTCCTGTGAGCGCATGTCCGAGCTGCCTGTCAGCCAGCTCACGTCTACTGCAGGCTCTTCTTGGCCAACGTGGGTGATGCTTTCCTCACCCGAGACAGCGTACTACAAATTGCTGGAGAGGAAAGGAAGAGTAAGGCTACGGCGAAGCCCTCCTTATCCGCCTCTCTCTTCCTCCGCTGTGCTGAGTGGCACCCAGGGGAACTTCATTAACTATTAAGAGGTAGATACTTACAGGAAAAAAAAAAAAAAAAAAAAAAAAAAAACATGCTATCTCCTGGCAACCCACTCCAATATCTGTGTGCAGAAATGCAGCCTCGCACCATCACCAGTCATACACGTGTTATCCATAAAGCAGGTGCGGTCGCAGTCAATGTTTTGTAATTTTGCATTTTCGTCAAACATTCTTGCAATTTTGCTTTGGTTTCTTCATAAAGGTAAGTTTTCATGTATCAAATACTATTTTCAGAAACCAAGATTTTATTTTGCATTTTTGAAAACAATCCTTTCAGAAAAGTGAAAAAATTACTACAAAATCACAGTCTATTTTTAATTGAATATATTGAACAGTTTTGACCAAACTTAAAATAGTCTACAAAATATGTTGAATTTATTTCACTAGAAAACAGTTTTTGAATATTCAGCTCTTCTAATGGCAGTGCTTTAGAAGCAAGATATCTGTTTTCTTTTGGAAACAGACATGTTCAATTACACTATAAAGCTTCACTGTATACTGAAAATTATATATTATTTCCATTACATAATGACAATATATACTTCACACACTTATCTGAAAGAGGACAATGAAATACATATTTCTTGCTCATTTTGACACACTATGGAGCTACAAATCACTGCTCTAATATAAAAAATAAAAATAAATCCAGACAAAAGATTTGATAAACACCAGCTTCTCCTGGAAAATGTGAGAAGACTTTAAGCACATTATCAAGTAAAGAAATAAACCACCATAATCCAGAATGATAAAATAAAAATTCAATATGAAAAAAAGAATTTGAACTGCCTTGAAAACAAGACAGATAATTACACACAAAAATGCTTTATACTGAAAAAATAACCCTTTTGGACACCTTTATCAAATTATATTTACACCAAAGAAAATCTTTCAGAGGAAAAATAGTCACAATTGAAATACAATAGCCAAATAAATTTTGAAACAATACTAAGTAAAAAAAAAAAATGTTTTTCCAAAATTATTTAGCCTCATCCTTCCTTTTAGACATTTCTCCAGTATGTGCAACATACTGATGAATCTAGTATAAAAAAAAGAGATACCATCAATCTAAACAACTGTTAAGCAGCAACTTCTACAACAGTCTATAGCAAATTCAGTAAAATAATAACTGTCTGGCTACAGTCATGAAAGTCATGAAAACCTAATGAGATTCCCCTCTAAGAAATTAACCCTTGACCACATTTTTAACTTACTGATGCCAGATCTTTCAACATGTTAACAGTGTTTATTTTATCATGATGCTACTGGCATACAGCAAAGCAACATACATAGTAGCAAAAAGAAAAAAAGATAAAGAAATGAACTTTGAAAATATTTGCCTGCAGCGTGGATTTTCATAAAGCCTTTGATTCAAATACAGCATCCAAGACTGAACCTTAAATTAGGAAAAAGCAAAGTACCAGTAGGAAGAAGGCACATGATGATTATAACCATATGCTAACCTATCAGATGTGGGATTAAAAGTAACACGCAAACAAGTATCTTCAAAGAGATAAGAAAAGAAAGTAAAGAAGTAATCTCAGTTTGACTGTTATTAACATAGAATTAATAATACATTGCAAGCATCAGTGACATTGTAATTTAGAAATAAGAATGCACTTAGAAAGTGTACTTAGAAGCCTCCTTCAGTAACTGAATTAAAATGTATGTTTACCTGATAATGAAATTTAAGGCAATTTTCAGGTAAACCTTTATGTACTAGAAACTTAAACTAGCCAGAAAACAAAAATCAGAATATTCCTCAAACAGTGCAAGAAACCAAGAGTCCAAATAAAACCTTTATTATAGAAAAGTGAAAAAATGAACTCTGTTTAATTATATTTTCAGTTTACAATTAACTAAGACTTAAAACTTAGGGCTGTACAAGCATTAGAAAGGAGAATGCCTGGCAGCTTTTGCAGTTACTGCACTGGCCCATCTGTTGGAGCAAAGTAACCTCAGTTGTTTTCTGGCTCTGCTACTAGCCTGCTGGATAATCCCTGCATGGACGGTCCCTTTTATCTCACTATTTCTTGTGCCTATGATGTGAGATAATAATACTTTCTTCTTTTGAGAAGCAGCCTTGAAACTAATTGAAAGTGTATTATTATTGATTGTCCTCGTTATGGCTGTACCTTACACATCGGATTGCCCTAAAGTAACTACCATTAAACTGGTGGAAGGCAAAACCGTGCTACATATACATGGTGACTTCAGTAACAGTTGGCATAAAACTTAAGAGGGTCAACTAGACCTCTTAACCAACACTCAGGAAAGAACACGTAGCTCCGCATACCATCCCAACCAAAGCAGTAAGCAGCCCTCTGCCACAAAATACCAGAGAACAAGTTAAATGACAGTTTGATTGATCCATATAAATCATTACTATCCAGGCTCAACAACTCTCATTTCCTGACCAACTGAGCAAATCAAAATAAAATAAAAAAGATACTAGACTAAGACCTATTACAGCAGTACATGAGTCACTGGAAGAATAAACCAAGGAAAAACATGGAAATGTAAATTGTAACGGGCTTTTGCAGAGTCAGAGAAGCTCCTGGCTTGCTCTCCTTCCACTTACACTCATGAAATGGTCAGCCATGATTATGTGCTAATGAAGTAGCCTAGAAGTCATTTGGATATCAGGCCAGTCAAAGAATTTGTGCACAACCCCTAATCTCACAGATGGCTGTAATTTGCATGTCTTCCCCTATGAATATCAAGAAAGAATCGTGCAAACACTTCAGAATCCTTCACATCCTTTGTGTGAGATTTCTGCCTGGCTATAGTTCATACGGGCTGTAGAAAACCTCTAATCTCCTGATGCAGCTATAGTCTAAGACAAACACGCAAGAATGATAGGGAAGAAATATGCTTATAGATCATGTTTACTAGGTTTTACAGTAAATCTGTTATGTAAAAGTTGTCATGTACAGGACACATTAAATGACCTTGCTCATCATTTCATCCCTCTTGACAGCCTGAAATCCAGAAGGTAGAAAGATGATATCAGGTCTCTTCTCAGAATTACAGACTCTCACTCAAGATCACTATGGGAGATGTTCAAAGCTTGAGCAAAGATATTAACACAGCAGCAAGTGGTCTATAGAAAGAAGAAATGTCTTTTATTAGAGCAGTGGGTATAGTGACAAAAAACACACAAGCTTTTGGACACAAAGAACAGCTTGTGTGCCTAAAGCTTATCTGCTATGTTTTTGTAACTGTATCAACTGGGCTTGTAAAAAATATTACCTTTCTTTACAAATTTTTATTTATGAATTTTGACAATTACAGCTACAAGACTATTACTATTATCCAGCAATGGCTGTGCTAATACTACATCATAGTACTAGCACCGTCATACCTACTCTAGAAATACATTACCTGTTTGTGACTTTCCCTCCTCTGTATATCCTAGGCTCCCGATCTGGAGCTACATATACACACGTTAAGTCATAAACACTTATAACCATTAAGACCTAACTTTTGTTCTCCTGCATGCCTTCTCTCCTTAAAACCTGATGTTTGAACTAAAATCTGCTATTCCAAGAGAAAGAATACTAGCTAGTAGTCAAAGAAAGGGTACAAAATCTAAGCCCAAACTCAAGTAGAGAAAATAGCAAGACACTGAAAAGCAGATATAGATTACTTATAAAAAAAAAAAATAGTGTTTCTTAACACTTTTCTTAACAGGAAATGACACTTGCCTTAATACTAGAAATGACCATAAAAAAGATTCCCGAGATAAACAATAACTTTACTTGAAAACCATATTTTATGTAAATCCTTCAGCAAGGACAAACCTTGACCCAATCAATGATTAATTGCTAAGCTGGCTTGCTGGTGAGAAGGCAAGAGGTATGTTTGGCTGTCTGTGTTTAGATGAGGAATTATTTTTTTGTGTCTACTTACAGTAAGGAACATGTGCTTTTATGGAGTGGCTAATGTGGGAAAAAAGGACAATGTTAACTTTTGTAAGGATAATCTGATCATATACAACCACATGTAATATGATCTGTACATCATGCCAATCTTGCAGCACTGTGCCTGTGAAGCACTGAATGAAGATGTCCATCTCTGACCCAGAAAGCTTAAGTGCTCTTCATTCATCAAACAGAAATGAAAACATGTCCTCCCTCCTCTCTCCAAAAAGCAGCTGTCTTTGAGAGAGAGAGAGATAACGAAATAGAAAACATACCTTGCTACTGTCTAACTGGGCCAAAGAGGCATTTGAAAGCTTATTAACAAAAGAAGGCTTTGAGGAAGCATTAGAGAGAAGGCAATACACTGACGTTCCTGAGCTTCCATGGGAACTTTTACCATAAAAAGCAGAAAGAAAGAAGCAAACACATGGCAACACAGTCTTTTATGGTTGCTTGTGTGGCTGTTACAGCTATTAGACAGCTAGCTAGAGCAGAAAATATCACTGTAAGGATAAACTGAAGTACAAAGAGCTGAAGGCAAAGTGGTTCTATTAAAGATGGTAGAGGAGAAAGCAAGAGACCCGAGGGGAATGAGAAGAGGATGGCAGTACAGACAAGGACTTCATCCTTGATAGCACTATGTGGTGTGTGCAGGCAGAGCTGCCAGAAGAGAGAAGTGAAGTTCAAAGCAACACGAAAATTGCAGGCAGGAGTAACTGGGAAAAGAGAATACTTTCTTGAAAGCAACTTTTAGATTGAGGACTAAACAACTCCATTCAGCCATGTGGTAGTAAATTCCTCACTGGGAAGAAATGCAAGCTGGAAAGAAATTGCCTAAAGATGGAGTCCTAAAATTATATGTACAGGCAGGAGTAGGATATACAGGAAATACAGGCAAGTGTCCACCAAAATGAATTGTGGAAGACTTCACTGAAATAAGAAATGGTGCAGAGGACATACCAACACAGTAACATTTGAGCCCTCAGAATTATAAAACGTAGCAGGCACAGACCATTTAGAAGCAGGAAGTAATCTTTTCATTTTGAGAATTTAATGTGCTTAAAAACTTTCATTGCACCTCCCAAAAACTCTTAGCAAGATACAGAAGCAAAATTACCCCTGTTTTTCAAAAAAGGAAAATTAGGCTCTTGCGAGTATACCGAGGATCAGTAAAAGCGACAAATGTTGCATGCTGGGAGGATTTCAGTCATATTCAAGGACTTCATTGCTTCTCTGACCTAACTATATTCGGTCACCAAACTTAGCTGTGATTTTAGAGCATTCTTCCACATAGAGTGCACAAGGTTACCATTATTTCGAACTTTGCAATTCATTAGTTTCCAGTATTTGAAAAAGAGGGGAGAAGGGAAGGACATGAAACTTTATGTACTTACATTAGGAATTTCATTTTTTAACTATTAAGGTTTAATAAGGCATTCTTTTCTTTAAATTACTGGTTCATATTGGATTTTATTTTATTTTATCTTAAAGTTTTCTATCTCTTCTGAAGAATAAATTCTATTTTTAAGTCTCTTACATTCAAACAAACAAAAAACCTGGAACTGGAGGAAAAGCAAGGTTTGGAACTGGATCCCCAGTACATGACACCAGCGCTAAATAGGGCAAATATGGTCAAGCCCTACAGGCTACTGCTGAGATTACAGGCAAAAAACCTTTTTTACATAAGGAATTCCTCATAAGTCAATCTGCTTCAGCTATTTCCTTATGCATATTATTCTAGCTATTCATTTTTATCATAAGTGTAACTGATGATCTCATACAGTAGTAGAGCAGAGAGTTGGAAGCCAGAGTCTGTACAATCTCTTGCTTTTGTTTCAAAAGGGGGGGGGTAGAGAGTTTACCAAATTTTCAACTGATTTTATTTACTCTTTACTGTAGCTTTTATGTTTTGCTCTCTGTATTTCTCAGCTTGGCACGGTGTTAAATTTGTGGTACCTACTTTACATACACATTTGGAACTACCAAAGACCAAGACTCAGAAGTAATTGTAAAGCTTTTTGTGAGTGGTTTTCAGAGTGTCTGCAGAAAAAAATGCGCTATTGTGAAAAATAGCCACAGAGGCAGCTGCTCTTAAAATGTCATGCATAGGCACAGCAAGGGTTGCACAAAGTTTCCACTACTTTTGGAAATGAGTATTAAAATTAAAAAAAAAAAAAATCAGTTCAACAAATGCCAGTCAGTCTGAATGGAAATTTTCAGTTTGGCAGAATTTCAGAAGTGGAATGGTGGAACAGAGGCAAAAGGATTTGACATTTATTTGCTTGTGTTTCG
Source organism: Rhea pennata (assembly GCF_028389875.1). Lineage (NCBI taxonomy): Eukaryota > Metazoa > Chordata > Aves > Rheiformes > Rheidae > Rhea > Rhea pennata. The sequence continues at coordinate 31,616,056 of NC_084664.1, forward strand.
AAATCACATCTTGGTTGTGAAAGAGGGAGAGGGAGAAGAAACAAACATCTCTAAAAAAACAACAATAAAAAGTACAGTTTGTGTTTGATAGGGCTCAGATTATGTAATTATATTATGCCATTCCTATCATGATCTGCTTTATTTTATTAACCTAAGATTTAAAATATAGTAATCATATTTGGCTTTTGAACATAACAGTCCTCATTGGCATTCATTTTTTCAATTTTGGTTTGGGTTCATCTTTATTGTAATTTTAGTTTCAAGTGCTAAGTTTAGCTCTCTTTCAATGTTAATTGCTATGTTTATTTTTCTTTTCGAATTTAGAGGCCTGCAGTACAGTTTGAACTACAGATTAATTAAATTCCTGGTAAATCACATTCTAACAGGAAATGTTGGAATCCCATTGTGAACAGGGCCAGGCTGTATTAAAAAGAAAAAAAAAAAAAAAAAAAGTCATCTTCTAGTTCAGTTAAGAGTGGGAACAGAAGTTCAGGCTGCAATAAAAGTCATCAGATTGTAGATTTGCCCCAGAAAAACTACAAGAGCAAAAAACTTATTATATGTAAGTTTAAAATCCCTGAAGCCTGATGCTTTATTCAGGATGCTTCTGATTCAGACTCTGTTGATTCTTTCTATTATCATCACTATGCTTTAGAGGAAGGCCTAAGGAAGAAAACTGGCTTTCTAGTTACATCTTACATAGGAAGCTCAGATTGACTAAGTATATGCCTGTGAATCCTCGTGATTTTTTTTCCACAGAGAAGATACAAAAGAAAATTTACCTGAACTACGTAACTCTCTTGCTTGCTTTCTTAAAAGTGTCAATTTATCAACTTCGCTTACTAAATTACATTTTGTAAATATAATTCATGGAGAAATAAGTACAGATTGTTTGAGCTCAGGTACCAGACAAAGTCAAAAAAAAAAAAAAAAAAAAAAAACTTCTAAGGAGGACTTGCACTCTAAGTTGGTACAATGAATTTGTTGCACCACTCTCTACAGTGGATTCCATTCTTTTTGTACAAGTTCTTGGTACAGGGCATAGCTCTATTAATTTCAGAAATAAAAGCTTTAGGATGAAAATCATGGCATGAACCTTTCCAGGGGTTAAGGATACCAGCATAAGGATACTTTATTTGGTGCAAGTTCCTTGGATGTGACAGATACAAAGGAGCAATAATATACACAAAGAAGCACCTATGCACATTGATACACCTTAAAATATTCAAAACCTGGATATTCCATTCCCAATTCTACCATTAGAAGAATAAAAAAATGGCCATACTTGAGAGAGTAGTGAGGAAATTGTTTAGACCCATACAGAATTTAGCTCAGCTCAAACCACTGACTACATGGATGTTACAGTTATCTACATAAAGCCAAATTATTTCAATAAACCATCAAGGAATTATAATGGAAAAAAAAAAAACAAAATAAATATTTTAGGTGAATCAAACAATGAAAAATATGGCTGTCCATAAAGTATATACCCACACTGTAGAGTTAAATTTTGAATTCAGATCTCCAGAAGCAAGAAGAGCTCTTAATGATGAAAGCTTGAAAGTTAAAGAAAGTGATATTAAAGATTATGTGAACTCCTAAAGACAATCAATGTAAAATGATTATGATGAAACAGGAGATTTTGTTTCCTTAGATTTAACATCTTCCCATATTTATTCATACAGGAATATGTTAACACCTTTTTTAATATTAAATGGAGCTGAAAGTTTCTCATAAAGAATTAGAATAGATATGCCTACAATTAAGATTTCCTGATTTGTACTCATTTGTTTATAGAATGAAAGAGGGAAAAGGACATTAGAAAACAAGGATATATATGTTTGAAAATTCCAGCAGATGCCAAACTGTTGTTTAGGCCTTCAGAAACACCTCCCATAAATCCTACTGTTTTGGACATGTAAATACTTTGTTCCCTCTAAAATCTCAGCCATGAACCTTAAATGGTACATTCCAAAAGATATATGTATCTTGTTAGACTTTGTGGAAGCAATTTGCCAATTTTAAAAAGTCTTTTTTTTATATAAAAATCATCATTAAAGGAACTCTTCTTTTATTTTTTGTGCAGTTCCACAAAAGCTGTAACAAAACTTCAGTAACAGTCATGATGACTCATTACCAGGTCACCATCATTCAAAATTCATATTCATCAGTTTTGTGATTTCTTCTGAGCAAAGTATATCTTTACCTTGACCAAAAAAGAAAATCCACCCTCTGTAAAAGTCTCCATTTGACCTAAGTCAAAATGCCTTTCTCATCCAAGCCAGATAGTGCTATCTAAGTATCAACACATTTCTTTATTTCTGTAAAGAAATTCCAGCTAGATAAACTTCTCATAACTATGTGAATCATATTTTACATTCACCTACTTAATATCTTCTATGTACTTGAGTTCTGCACATATTTTCACTAATTTCTGCCACAGTCGTTTTCTCTCACATGCAACCAAAAAGATTCCTCACTGCAACTTAAAGCTATTTGCACTTGTTGGTTAAAAACACATTTCTTCTGACAGCCTAGAGAGGACCATGAGAGGGTCTGCTTTGTAAAATAAATTTTTATAAATGTTTTATGAGAGTAATCTAAGCATGTAGTCATTTGGATAGGGAATATTGGCTAGAATTTCTTTCTGAACCATGATTTCTGACCCAGCTAGATGCCTTGACTAAAACTTTGCTTCTTCCCCACAGAAAATAATTAAAGTTGAATTTCATAAAGGACATTTAGAAGTAATATTATGCCTTTAAAAGGTTATCTCAGAATCCTAGTAGCTCCTCTTCAGTTTAAAGGTAGGACAAGGAATCTTCTCCTTTCCTTCTCCTCTCTTTAACTAACACATAGAAACCAAAGCGTTACCAATTTGTCAAGGTGTTTTCCTTCTACCTTTCTGTTACTAGCACTGTGCATGTATTTTCTGAGCACTGGCACATCATTTACCTCTACAGGTTCACTGTGTGCATTTCCAAGACTGATACAGTTGCAGTACACATAGAAGAGTTCAACAGCAGCCCATCAGATGGTTCCCAGCCATGGTGAATGATCATCATGCTGCTAACGACCATGGAGACGCTGCAGGCTTAGCATAGCATAGGGAGCTTAGTCCCCTGGTAGAAAGGTGTAGAATACAACAAACTGGTAGTTTGCTAAAGAGCAAGAAGAAACAAGAAAAATATGGAAAAAAAGATAGCAAGCTGAGGAATCAATATGACTTACCTTCCTTTTTTTTTTTTTTTTTTTTTTTTTTTTTTTTTTAAAAATCAAGAAAGTATTTGGAAGTTCAAAAAAACTAGAGAACTTCCCAGATATTAAAAAACATTTTACTAATTAAAGTTTTAAATCTCTGCAAGCTTTATTTTGTGGTACTCAGTAGTTTTGCTTTAGGTATCACTGTAAAGCACAGAAAAAATTTGTATTCTTAACTCTAGTTTTTTGCTTGTGTGATAAATTGTCAAATAAGGAGTGCTCGGCTTCTTTCTGTGGGTATCTGTTTGATTGGAACTTGTTTGAAACCATTATAAATTGCCTGCAGGCCATTTACTTGGCCCTGATTTTACCTATTGCTGAAGAAATTTAGTAGATTTCTCAACGGTTTGCATGTCAGAGAGATCATGCATCACCATCCCATTTGTTTTAATAGTTTAAATGAGGCTGTTAGGCATCTCTAATTCAGAATTGTCTAACCTGTTGGCTTTGAGACAGCTCCTTAGCATGAACTTAAAACACATCTGAGACCTTGGCTCATACATATTACTTCTGTTACTGCCTTAGTGCAGTTTTATTAGATCTATTCATTCTCCGTATCACTGTGTATTGTGCTCGGTAGAGAACTGAGTGAGATTAAAGCTATTCAATTCATGGGCCCTGAATGTGATCCTCTCTCTCTTTTCTAACAGCGATTCATCTGCTATGAAATTCTCATGGTTGCTATCATGGCTTTAAAACCATTTCACAGCAATTAAGCATGTGCATTTCCCTTTATCAGCCCTCACAAAACTGTACACTTCCTACCTGCTGTTGCGCATTTGATGGTGGGTAAGCAGACCAATGGAAAATACTGGATAGGTGATTGAGCTCCATTTTTAAATGTGGTTTATTGGAAAATCCACGCAGCAGAGATTTTGGCGCTTTCTCCATCACATTTTTCTATTTTTACCAGAAAAATCATTTTGCTATATTGATTCTGAGTAAAATTTGTTAGATGAGTCTTTTTTCAACTCAGCAAGTCCAATTTCAAATATACCAAAACATATCGTTAATTTGTTTTTCCAGTTTTCCCAATTTCTTCATAAAAACCCTTAAGTCTGAACAAATCAAAATATTTTTGTTTTGACATTTTTAAATTACCATTTTATTTTACATATTTCCTTTACATTTATTTAAAATATTTGAAAATAGTAGATAGGGAATATTTCAAATTACTCTAAATTATATTTCCTAAGTTTATAGACAGATGACTAAATTAAAACATATATACTTTAGTTGCTCTGAAATAAATGTTCTTTTCAAGTTTTCGGAACTGTCAGAAGAACAAAAAGTCAGTTATTCACATAGTTTTAATCCCAAATGAACAGCTGCCACAAAGAGCAATGAAGGCCAAATTTCCAGTATACAGTATAGGAACAAAGGATAACTGAACTAATTCTGCTGTAACTGTTCTAACTTTTCTCTTTACTAGAAAAGAACAACCGTGGACTGCACTGTTTTCTTTAGAGCTGAGGAAAAGATTTGATTTCAGCTCACAAACGACTGTAGCCAATGCTTGTAAAATTCCTGGAGGTATTTTAGAAAAAAGTTATGGTACAGGTATTTTAGAAAACAGCTAGGGTACAAGGGGTGTGAGTGCACCATTTTCCAACTAATGGTGGCTTCCAGTGGCATTTGATTCTCTAGAGGGCTCCTGACAGTACAGAAGTAGTTTCTGCATATACTAACTTAGACTCCTCAACAATCTTTCTACGCCACTTTGCTACAACAGCGCAGTAAGTCAAAAATATTAAAAATATTTTGTTATAACTTCCAAATGTTTCTCATTTATTCCGTAGCTCTTTTTAGCAACAGTTATTTTACTGCATGCGAGGCCGTCAGCAAACATAGCTTCCTGGGCTGTGCAGCGTATGGAATTCAGCAAGCTCCCTCAGAAAGCCCTTATCAGAGCTTCAACTCAGAGTTTTCTTCCAAAAGCTTAAGCACCTCCCTGCACAGAACTGAAAGAGACCATATACTTCTGGCATTTACTTCAAAATAACAACAAAAACCCATGCTCTTGTAAGGCACTGAGTGCTTTGGTAAAATGCCGGAATGACAACTAAAAGAAGAAGCATCCGCACTGTGCATTTAAAAAATAGCAGTTTTATATCAGGTTTAATACAATAGAGAAATGTGTGCTGCCAGTACTGTCTGACAACCACCTCTCAGCTTTTCCAAGGGGAACACTTCTAGAGGCAAGACTGCAACTGAGTCTTGATGAGCATTTAGGCTTAGGCTTCTGAGCAGAGACTGTCAACAAGGAAAAGTATGCTTGCCAATTTTAGTGGCGGTTTTGCAAGACCACTAAACACAATCTATTTATCTGCCTGAATACAACATTTCTTATATTTGTCATGCTTCCCATATGGATATCATCTGCTGTTCTGAATGTTTAATGGTGGAATGTAAGTATACAAAAACATGTTCTAAAGCCTTCTCTTATCTGTACAAACATCTCCAGAATAAACAATTACAAAAATACCACACAAGCTATAGAGCAAAACAGTAAACATAATTCACCTCTGCGTGAATACAAAATCACATTCATCTTATTTGCCAGTGCTAAGATAAATTAGTAAATATCAGAATGACAAGTAGAAAAATATCTTAGCTTGCATGATGATATTGTCATATGCTATTTATTAATAGTAGTATTTTTAACACTGATGTAGTAATTGTTATAGTAACAAGAACCATCATAAACATTAAAATTTAAATCAGCTACAAGTAGTAACTCTGAGAATAGACCAGAAAACTGCAATATCTGACCAATTCATACCATAAACAATCAGATCTATGCCTTTTGGTGTGACTTAAAAGGATCTTTTCCATTTCTTTCTTCTCTTTTCTTTTTTTTTAAGGGAAAAAATCCCTCGGAATGTTATTGTTTTAATTAGTCAAACTTTGTGAATTCACCACTGGAACACAGCACAGCACATTCACCAATCCTAACCCTAAACTAAAATTCACCTTGTCCACACACATAAAGTACTTATTTTCTAGCCTAACTCTTAAGTCTCATATTATCTGTCTTATTCTGAAGTTTCCATATCAAAATTATGCAGAATCGACTAAAGGCTTTTTTGCCTACTATGATAAGCGATGGCTGTCTTTGGTACTGCTCAGTCTAACTAATCATTAATAGAGTCTAGCAGTCTTGAGACAGTCCTAGGAAAACATGTACATGGGATATGCAATTATTTAGTCTTGTGATGAAAGGTAAATCCTCATTTTTCCCAAAGTTTTTCTATAGCCTTTATGCTCAGTGAAACTGGAGGAAGAGGGAAAATGTTGTACCGAAAGTTGGGGGATATCGTCCAAAGAGGCTGTTTTACAGAACTGCATAACTCTTTCCACCATGGAGAAAGGTAAAGCAAAGCACATGCAGTAAACAGAGACTCTCGTCATATCGTCAGCAGGCAGTCCAACGGCATGGACATATTCAAAGCAACATACATTACAGAACTGCGGTGCGCCTTTTTGAAAAACTTTAATGAGGATTAGGGCAAAACCTGTTCTTATATTTCAAATTAATTTTAGTTTTGTTATTAGATCTCAACTCATACCAGAGAACTGACAGGTGGTAGGAATGACAGTATTTAGAGTTCAGTTTCATTTACGTTCTGCTTGATCTGCTTTGTTAATTGTATGTTCTAACTCACTTAATACGCCTAATATTTGGAGTAAATAAATCCCTTGAAGTGAAAGAGTATGTCGCATAATGTTTGAGAGGTTTATATACAATATGATGGATTTTCTTGATACTGTATTTGAACAGAACAAGTGTAAGGAAAAAAAAAGAGAGAGATGGAGATAGACTAAACGCAGCAGAGCGTATTGTATTTCTGGTGACCATATCAAACTGAAAAGACTCCCATAACTTTCGTGTGCTTCCCAGGAATGTCACCCACAGAAGGAATGCATCCAAGAGTGCCGAGTGCCCAAGCCAGGATCTCATCCTCACAAGTAAGAATCTTCACAGATTCACAGCTTAAGTGCATCTGAGCACATAGCTTAGCTCTTTGGTGTACCACAAGTATGCAGCTGTTTTGTTAAAAAGTCCCAGCTATACAGCAATCAGCACACTTTTTAATCCACCCATTCTCTGCTATGAAATGGAAATGTAGCAAAGTAGATAATTTCAACAAGGACCCACTGCATTCTGTTATAATCTACACTTGAGCCAGTACTTCATTTCTACAGGTGATAAACTAGTATGCCACATGAAGATGCAATAAGACTTAAAAAATCTTGGAAATCTAGTTCAGATTAGACACAGATTTATAGGGGACAGAGGCCATACAATGAGGAGGGTCATAAGGATGTCTCTCATGCCCAACATTACCACTCAGAATTTTACATTTTCTTTGTGACATATCAAGGCAATGGTTAGGATGCTATGTAGCACACTTCCATCTACCCTTCAACACTGCAGCAATATCCATCCCTAAGAATCAAGACGGTCAAGATATGCTTGGTAGCATCATACAGCCATTCTATCTGTGCCATTTGAAAGCGAATGTCTGTTTTCCTTTTTCTTTCAAATTGATACAGAAACCTAGGAAAAGGTTTCAGTAAAGCCTACTTTTTAGAGGGAATACTAGAACTCTTGTTAAGCAGTAGAACAGTTTTTAGAACAAAGCCAACTGTAAAATGGTAACTGACATAAATTAATTCAAATGTTCTGTCAGTTATCTGCACAACAGGTTCTCAAGTTGGCCAGTCTGCTAAGGGGAATACCCTGCAACTTTTCATTGACATGAGTGGTTTTCCTCCCACCTCCCTGATTAAAAAAAAAAAAAAAAAAAAAAAAAGGCTTTTAACTTCTAAAGCCAGATTTTATTGGAGTAAATAATGCTCCTTAAAGTTAGCATCTAGCCTACTTCATCCTCCACTGTAGAAAGCTCTGCCAACTGCATGCTCATTGGCTCCTGGGGAAAGTCCCCTTTCATCCAGGTTGCCCCATCAGGTATGCAGCAGCCACAGCATGTAGCTGCCATGCCAAGGCACATCATTCTATGCAGATGAGAAAAAAAGAGAAGTCTCTGCCAAAACTTTCAAAGATCTTGAGACATAGTTCAAGAAAGAAATTACAGGGAAAAAAGTGCCATTTGTCCTTCATGTTGTCATAACTATTTGGCTTTAAAGATTCATACATTTGTGGAAGTTCTGTTACTGTTAATACTTTTAAAGCATTTTCACTCTTTTCTATTCTTTTGATTTGACTGCTCTTCAACTACAGGAGTACTTCCTTGGGAGGTCATGTGTGACATACAACCACAAATATCTGGCATCTTTTCCTAAGCATGAGCTGTGGTGTGTCTTCTAAATTATACAAGCATATAAACTGCATCTTGAGAATCTTAAAGGTGCTTAAAAATCAATAATTGAGTGTTTTGTATGAGCATCATCAACTCTCTAGTGATGGCTTAAGAGGACTTTAAAAAAAGGTCATTGTGTAATACTTGAGAAAGTATAACTCCTCTCACCTTCAGCATTAAAAAGCCTCTTCATCTTAAAAATAATTGCATAATAATTGCATGTGAAGCAAATAGTTTACTTCCACAGATAGATGTTGCCTACCAGAATAGTGCTTTTGGTACAGTGACTAAAACTTCACTGTAGCTAGTATATCCAGTCATCATAGACACATGAAAAATTCTTGCATATTGCTTTTGGAGAAAATACAATCTCTATGCATACCAAATATAATTCTATATAAAACTAAGGTGCCCCAAAATGAGTGGAATTTGTAACCTTGTAGTTGACACCTAGCCTCCAAATATATGCAAAAGCTCAACTTCAGGCCAGTTTAATCTGTTTTAATCTGAGTGTCATAGATGTTTATACAGCAAATCGCATAAAACACATGCAGGTGAAGTCACATGTTGGGGTTTGTTTGTGCCAGCATATAGCACATAACAAGCTGTAACATGCAATGGCACAAATACATGATTCTCACCTCTTAAGTGGGGGCTTAAAGAAGGTTAAACAGACTGATTTAATCTTGCTGCTTTGGCAAGGCAAGAGAAGAGGTTCCTGTATGCTGATTAAATTTCGTTGCACACAAGTCTTCAGCCACTCAGCGCTCTCAAATCCTACACATTCTCAGACTTAAAGTTCACCAGACAAATTCTGGTGAACTTTAAAAGAGCAGGGGAAAAGATGCCTATGCTTTGACTGCTCCAGGGACACAGGGACACAGGGCAGAAAAAAAGAAATTTTCAGATCTGTAATTTCAATTTTGACAGCAAAATTTTACCTACACCCACTTTATGCTGCCAGGTTGTTTACTGTGTCTGCCCCTTATGGTAGTGTTCGAATCCAGCTTCAGTGGAAGCATTTCGGCTGACTTCACCAGAGCTCAGATAGAATGAAAAGAAATAAAATAATAATAATAAAAAATCTTACTCCATATTTTTCAATCTTTCCAGTATATCTTTTCAGAGGAGTATTTACCCTAATGTCACATATAAAAGGAGTATATGTATGTCATCTACTTTTCCCTACTGCTACACTGATTTTTGTGTATGAATTAGAGTAAAACTTACCTTGTAAGATAATTTTATATTTGCAACACTGTGTAGGTGTAGATGGGGACCTGCTTGTTTCAGACTTAATTGGAATGAAAGCTATATTCCATTTGAGAATATTTAACTCTAATAGGTGATTAATGATTTGGCATTGAGGATTTAACATTGTCCATTTATGTTTCACACTGTGCTTAATTTGTGTTTCTTTTTTTTTTTTCTTTTTTTTTCATAAAATCATAAGCCAAAGAGGGGACTATAAGCATCAGTTTTGAATATTCAATTATATTAGCTTTTGTCATATCATTTAAACATACTTTACAGTAATTGCTAACTCTTAGGCTAAACTAGTCATAAGAAGAAGTTTGTCACAGTTTCGTTGAGGATGTACACTGATAGAGATGCATTTTCATACTAAGAATCCATTTCAATACTGTTTTTCTAGAAAAAAAAGGGCTAAAAGAGAGGCTTTGGGGGACCAGTGATGTCAGGCAATCATCATCTGAAATTTTTGCTCCAAACACACTCTCCTGCAGACTGGCTTCAAGCCCTGTGGCCCTCTGTTTCACTGGGCATTTCTACAGTTAGTTAACAAGAATTCTTAGAGGAAAATGAATTTCAAGTGACTCCATTGCAAAAATACTCTGGAGTCGTGAAAATGTCATAGATGTGTTTGGCACATAGGGGTATCTTTCAAGTTGCAGACTGTTAATCCCTACAGATTATAGCATATCAATAAACTCTAATGCAATCTTAAATACTATTCCTCTCAGTTGTTCCATTTTTCTGTGTTGCTTTTGTTATTCAGAAGGAAAGCCTTCAGGAAATATACCTCATGTTTACAGACAACATGTCTGTAAAATATCTATCTGGGGTAATAGGTCTTGTTAATTGTAAACAAAAAAATCCATGAGAATCTATTTCTACAGTAGTCTGCTGGAAGTTCTCTAATTCTTTAACTAATGCATCCATAACAGGATACATTCAGTTTTCAAGTGTATGAATGGCTGAAGATATCTTGAGCTTCTATAGTCATTCCACACTTTGCAAAAGTAAAGTCTTCCCCACTGAAACTTTATTGCTAATGTAAATATTAATAGCATAATTACATATTATCAGTGTAGAGATAGGATGTAAACCGTGCCCAACTCAAGCAAAAGATTAAAATACTACTGACACTGTAAGGGGAGAAACGTATTTGTGCTTTAGTTGATTTCAGACTGAAAGTATCAATCCTAGAAACCATAAACTGGAATTGTAAGAGAAAAGGACAACAGGGAATGCCAAAATAAAATAATATATCATAAAATTCTGATTATTTATTTCAATTATCTTTTAAGTTAATGTTTTTATTTACAGAACAGAATTTCTCAAGACATTTGCTTCCACCCTGGGTAAAATACTTGCTATGTAGCAGGGTTCCTGAAGAAATGTTCAAGTTGCTGATTTACATAATCTAAAGTAGATTTATATTGGGATCTTGTTTCTATTTCCAAGTTTTTGTAGCTAGCCAAGTCAATTTGTTCTTGGCTTTTTCTTCCCTTTCAGTTTTCAGAGGGCTACCCAAAAATAAAATAAATCTAAGAAAGTCATATTAACATTACAGATAGCAAATGAACTAAATCTCACCCCCTTCTGAGGTTGCAAGGGTCACAAACATGGTTAGTCAAAGCACTTCCACTCAGGGATGGTGAAGATTATGTAAATTCTGCACAGGATATCTAACGCCAGCTGCATGCTACAAATCCTCCACACCACAAGATTGGAAGGGTTAGGCCAGTAAAGAAGCACTGTGAGACCACTGAAAATGTTGAGTGGATTCATCAACGTGGATTCAACAACATAAAAACATAGTAGGAATGGAAGGCTATGCTAAATGTGTAAATTGCCTTTATTGTTCCTCTGTGGACTGAAGAATAAGATTACTTTTCCTTCCTACTAGGTCAAATTTAGGTAAAAAAGGAATCAATGTGTAAACACTTAGAGGAGAAATAGATGGTGAATGATAAATGACAAGGATCAATTTAATAAAACCTATCTAGCCACAACAATCAGAAGCCTTCTCTGAAGAAATGAAAAGAGACGGTTTGCTTCGCAAAGTGAATGTAATCGTTTCAATAGATTTTAGCAAGAGTACTCAAACAATCTATCCTGGAAGTTTTATAGATAAAATAGCAACCTAGCATTAAACAATGGCTAAGATTAAACAATGAATCATATAAAAATAAGGCTGGGGTGTATCCTAGGAGGCCATCTAGTCCATGTCCTTCCTCAAGACAAATGACACAAAAACTGCTACTACCATATTTATCTAACCAGTTCCTAAAAACTTACAGCAGATGAAGATTCCAAATCTCCCAGGCAAACTACTCCTTTGCATAACTATCCTTCACCGTAAGATTATTTGTCTTAACAGTCAGACTAATTACATCACTTCCTGCCTTATCCACAGACAACAGATTATATTCTTTCCCTTTCAGTGTCAACTTTTTACATACTGAAGACTTAATATCTCTCCACAGTCTTCTATTTTCTACCCTAAACAGCCCTAATTCTTTCACCTTTGTATACAACCTATGCCTTCAGAGTGATTACAAGGATCAAATTATTGGGTAAAATATAGGAGATACTGTAGATGTAAATATAAAACAATACTCATTCCAATATTGATAGTAATTGTCTGCAGTCATGTGTTGAGATATGCTGATGGTACAGCCACTTAGCTGAGTTGGCAGAACCCCACAAGATGCCTCATCATTGTGTAATTTAGATCAATCTTAAAAGTAGTCCAAAGAAAGGTAATAATAATGAAAGAAGACCATAATCATGTAGGGATAGGTTCTTTCATGCAGCCTAATGCAAAGCTATCTGATGATCTTAACTTCTCAATGACTTTATAGTTCATGGAGATATCTCCTTAATACAGAAATGCAGTTAAAAAAAATATGATTTCTACAAACTAGAAATTCTGCTGAAAGTCTGAGGACAAATCCTTAATCTTGAAACTATGCTTCTTCCAAGGAGGTGAAGCTCAGCTCCACACACATTAGTGTTCAGTATCTCTTACACTTCCTTTCATTTTCAGGCTCCTTTGTCATCAGTGGAAAGCAGTCTTATTCTCCTCACTGAGGAAAGAGAAAATGACACGATTTTCAAAAGGATATTTTATATTAAATTGAACTAGCCAGTCTCCATTAAAAAAAAAAAGGGGGGGGATTTGTAGCCTAAGAGAAGAGGTTGAAGTAGTTTAAGTGGTTTAATACTCAGATTAGATAAAATTAGATAATAATATTTATTTAGAACACAGTATTTGAGATATAATAACAAAAACAAGGCAAAGATGTTATAGCAGTTGTGAACTACACAAAATAACCCCTACAATTTGAAATAAATTAGTTCTTTACCAGAGGAAGTTGCTTAACAGTATATATAATTAAACATTCCATGAGATTTTTGTATTATCATCACTACTCTCATCTCCTTCTACAGAGTTTCAATTTCATATAGTAGTTGCTTTAAATTCCAAGCAGCCAAGGTCTGGCATGAAAATTGGTAGGCAAAAATAGGATTTTCTTATAATTACATTTGTTTTCTACTAAAATGTTGAAAGTATCAGGCCCATAACAGATGAAAAAATATATATTGTGAAAAGTAAGCATTTAAAAGGAAGTTAATGCATATGAACTGTAGATATTTTTATGACCTTTTTATAAATATACAATTTACTTGTCAGACACATGCAGAAATCATTCAAAATTACATTGGACTAGGTCCATCCATAGATATATTCCCTACACGTCAATGAATGTATCTTGCACTTCTTCAAAGTGACTTCTACGCTCCCATTGAGGATGCCAATTGTAGAGTTCAGATACGTCCATTGATGTTATAATAGATCACTGTCTCCTACACTTCCTTTGACTTCTGAACCATTATGTCGTCAATGGAAAAGTCTATACATAATTCGCTTGCTGAGAGGGGAGAAAACAAGACAAAGGACATATTTTAACATCCTCTTTTGTATTTAAAATGTAAATATTCAGCATATTTAGACAGCCTATGTTACTAGCCTATCTAAATGACAGAAGTGGTGAAGTTCAATAGCAAAACTTGACTTATATTTTCCAAAATATTCTGCTAGTAAAGTACAGCTAGCTGGTGCTACCTTTTCTGGGAAAGGGGCTTTTTGCCTCTCTCGTACAATTATCAAGTGATTTAGTTTATTTTTGATCAATAAAGCATAAATTCTGACTGGATTTCTCCCTGCCCACCCCAAGGAAAAAAAATAAAGAAAGCAAAAAAGATATAAGCAAGAATCTCCTGCTACAGTCCAGGGTAGCTTCCTAGACCTTTGGCAGGATTTTCCAAAGTAGAGAGACAACTCCACAACTGTTATTCCTCTCACCCAAAGGAAGAGGGAGATGCAGCAGCTGATTCATGCTCCCAGAATGTGCTACATGGCACAATCACAGCCAATGTGGAATTGGTATAAAAACTCTTTGCAATTGGTGTAAATTCTACCTTGCCAAAAAGAAAATAAATTCTGCTTGAGACATAGAGTCATTCAAGGCTTTTTACAATGTGGAAGGACCAATCTAGCCATAAGCAATCTTATGCGAGAGCTGAAGGTTAGCTTTGAAATGATGCCATACCATGCAACAAATCTACTCTGACTTGCTTCACTTTCTCGATTTAAGTGATACCTTTAATTTTGCTTTTGGGTATTTTGGTAGTTAATTAAATGCAATGTGGTAATGCAGAACCCAGTGGAGATCTTTTGTGATTACCAGTCTTCAGCTAGAGCACGTCTCTCAGATGGTAATAGCTTCTTCAGGATGCAGCAGCCTCCAGCATTTGGGGGTGGTGTGACAACACACATGGAGACAGAGGTATGACTGAAATCTGAACCTTGGTATAGATCCGTCTGCTTCCTATCTTATCGTCAGTTTTCATGTCTCTGCACTGCAGGCTGTTTCTCACTTGACTCTTACTTTCTTTGTATTGATGGAGACTTTGAAAGCCAAAAACCACTATAAGGGCAGGAAATGCAAAGTGTGGTCACTTTCTGTAATCTATTATAAAACAAAATTGCTCAGTATCCTTTGTGTAACATGAGGTTTCATTTATTGATTCAGAGTAGCATCATCATACCAGAAATTTCTGTAATGCATTGCTACCTTTCCTCAACACACACAAAAAAAGGGGTGAGTGGAGAGAGGAGAGAAATAAATATAGAGAGATGCAAATGTAGCCTTGTTCTCTCCTTACTTTCTGTTAAAAACTATCTGTGTCATAGCATACATCTACAATTTCAGCTTGGTTTTGAACTTTTCTTTACCTGGTGTAGACGTCATCTTCCTGTGGACAGCCAGAGAAAGGATAAATCTAGCAGGCTCATCCTACACTTTGATTACTGTATTGGAATGTAAGTATTGATAAGTTTCCAACTCTCCCTTTAAGACAAAGATACCTCTATTACATCTTTACAAAATATCAAGAAAGTTTTGGCACAAACATATTTCATTGAGCCATCTCTAGGCCCAAGTTAAAAAAATGCTTATAAACCAATGGTTTGTAATAGCTTATAATTTATAAATGCTTATAAATCAATGGACAGTGATTGCACAATAGATAAAAGCACTCATCATATTCTTACATGGCCTGTTCCAAATGATAGAAATACTTGCAGTTAACATGATAGTTATCTTCTCTCTAAATTGGTTTCCTCTCTAAACTATATTTTTTCCCCCAAGAGATATATCCTCTGAAGATTATTCACCCAGAGAATGGGTACAGAATAGGTCTTCATTCTTCCATATTTATGAAGATAGAAGTAATTAATGATTAAATGAGACTCAGATATTTTAATTATTTAAGTCCAGGGAGTATTCGAATGTGTAGCTTACTTCTTTCCTACCCAAAAAAGGATCACATCCTTTTCTTTCCGTTACATTCCTACAAGTGGTATCATATAACTTAAGGATTCTGGTGCCTATCAGTAAAGAAAGATGATAATTTTTAATGTACAAAATTGTAATAAAGCACAAATTTCAGTAATACATCTTACAGGGTTTGAATTAAAGTTTTTCCTTGGTGTTGGTGTACACGCAGAAGTGTCAGGATCTTTCTATACTTGAAAATACTAGTTTATGCAAGTCATTGGCAACTTCCTGTTGGAACCAGAAACAGCACCAGTAAAGAAGGCTACTTGGGCACAAACAACACTAATTCGTATTCTGCTATCCACAACTTGCCGAGAAGGAAGTCAGAATAGGTGAAGTTCAAGAAGTTTCTGAAAACACTTCTAAGACATACAGAAAGTCTGTTCCACAGTAGATTATTTGTTTGCTGCTCATTTTCCAGGAAAAATATATATGTGCTCTAGACAATATTACATTTGGTACCCATTCCAGACAGAGGATAAATAAGGACTCTCTAATGCACTTGGCAGCCAGATCAAATGGCTGTGAACCCAAAAGGAGGCGGGGGCGGGGGGGGGGGGGGGGAAGCCAATGCCATAACACTGCTCTGAGTATTGGTTGTAGTATGATCCTACACTGTGTCCTACAGGACAAATTATATATATACTTTTTTTTTTTTTTTGCTTAGTTTCACAAATACAGGTTTAAATTTATTTTTATCGTCCAGCTTGCCCTCAGCTCTACAAAGAAGAGGGAATTTGCCCAGTAGGTACCACAGTCACAGAAAAATTTCAGCTTTATTGTATATCCACTACTATAGATAAATAAAAAGTTCTAAATTTAAAGTATAGAACTAGAAACAAGGGGTTCTACACGGTCTAAACCTATCTCAGAAGTGACTTCCGCTGTTACTTCCTTATACAGTAGTTTCACCATCTGTTAAAACAGGGCTAAACATATGTATCTAGCAGTAAGGTACTGTGTGTAACATTTGCAGTTTTTCCAAGAAATGTTCACCTGTGTGAAGAGCAACTCAATATGAGCATTTAGCAAGCAAACATTTATTTTGTTTTTCAATGGACTAAAGAGTAAGAAATAAAGTTTTATATAGAACTAGTCAAGAATTTTTAAAACTAGATAATACTGGTGACATAACTTTTCTTTAACATTTCAGTGTGCTAAGTAGGAGTTTAGTATTAGATCTCCCAAAGAGGTAAGTAACCGCATGTCTTCCAGTGAACGACTTGGCTCCAATCTCAGAATGTTTTTAAAAAAATTCTCTTTATCCTTCAGAGTTTTCTGTTGTCTTTACCACCAGCCTATAAATTTATCAAGACATTCATTGTAGTCTTACCTAATATTCAGCCATTATTGACCGCCTGACTGAGGTTTTATTGATGTGCAGTATTTATTCACTGAAAAGTATGGAGACGAAGCAATAGTTCTGGAACTCTGCATGTTCTGCTCCTACTTCTAACCGAAGGCAAATGTACACACGCCTTTCTGGGGGGAAATCATCAAGCTTTTTTTTCACCCCATTTCAGTGATAAGAGAAAAGCTGCTTTGAAAGCAGTTGCTTTTATTTTCAGTGTTGGGTATATTGTCCTCATTCACTTAGCTTAAAAGGTAGCTTCAAAAACTTGATTCCTGAGCTTGTTAACTGGAACTGCACAGCTAATTTCCCCTACCTTTATCCAACGCACACAGTGAGGGAACAAGTAATGCATTATGTATGCATGGTTGTCCATATTTAAGGATAAACGGTATACAGCGGGTAAGTAAAGATTTCAACAGTACTGATCTCTTCATATAAAACAGATTAAAAGGAGCAGTGTTGAGAAGAATGTAGCCAAACAGCAGAAAATAAGACAAAATTTCTGATACTGCAACAAAGACAAAGACAATAAAAGTTACTGAGCAGCAGTCCCAAGGAGTTATTTCCTCTTGGATGGTAATGTGTGTTAGGTCAGCTGTCTTTTTCTAAGCAAAGGGCATTTGACCTTTCCAGTGAATAGAGCTCGCTAAATTGCTTCCTGTTTCAGAATCTGTGAAACCACAGGCCAAACATCCTCAAGAAACCTGTGTAGGTTGAATATGGCCAAAGTGAGTGCTTCAAGAGCTGCTTGTAGTGGAGGAAATATGATTTGCAACAGAGTAGGGGTTGAAAGAGCAAAGATCATGAAATATAGACAAAATAACAGTACAGATAATGACTCTTCTGCTTTAAAAGTCACAGAACCCAGAAGAACAAAAGGATATCTGGATTCATCTTCTATATCACAGTGGAAAAAAATATTCAAGTAGAAAATGTTTCTCTCTGAACAAAAGGCACTAAGAAGCATTAAAAAAAGTAAGAGAAAAAAAGATAATCAGGCATGCTAGCTTGTTGCTAAATATGTACTAGTTGAAATTATAAAGTAATGATATAAGCTGTACAAGCACCAGTGAAAAGATTTAAAAGATAAGAAAAAAGGTTAAGCCATGCTGAAACTGAGGTTTCATATATGGTATGTATTCTTCTGGGGTTTGAGCATTTTTTATTCCTCTCTGTTTTGAGGTACTGAATGTGAACCATTAGGTGATAACAATCAAAATGCATGAGGAGATCACAAAAACAAAGAGTTGAAGTGTGGGTCACAGTCTGGTTGCAAGTAAATTAAATGTTTGCTTTTAAGGCATTCCATTTCATTGTTACTAGATAGGCTCTTTTGACCACATCCCACATTCCTGTGTAGGCATCCCACTACTGAAGAGCGCCCAACTGCACAAAAATATTGGCAACATTACAGAGTGTTGTAGACAGTTGTACACGGTTGCTGCTAGTTACTCTCATTAATCACCTAAATTTAAATTTCACCTAGATTTCACTTAAATATTTAGATACATATACAGACATTTGAAACAGAAGGCAAAAGTATGCTACTAACTTGGAATACTTGGACAGCTATTTAGTTTAGTTTTGGTTAAGCAATTGCCTGTGGCAACAAAGTTATACCTATCACGTTACATAAGTGCTCAATTGTTCTTTATTCATTCACTTTAAAATTAGTTTTCCCAGTTTTGTTTTCTAAAGTAGTGAGAGCTGAGACAGATCTCAGTCAGTGAGGACAAATTGCTCACAGAACAAAATACAAGATAATTTTTCTTTTTTCCCCTCATTTTTTAGATGAGGATAGCATAAATTTGTATTTTTCTTCAAGTTTTTATTTTTGTCACATTAATGTCTCAATTTTTGTTACATTTTTGTGTCTTCTATGGCAAAATTCACATGGGGATTGATGTGCTTAGTATTCAGTTATTGGTGACCACTTGGTGACCAGCACCAACAGCTTGAACTGAAGTACTAAAAATGTCTACTGTGCCTCCTCTCGGAACGTACATTTTGCCAAATGCTGTCAAAGACCTCAAGCAAGTCACTGTTAGGTCCATAATACTTCTGCATCCATCCTGTTCTTTGTCTAGATAAGTATGAATGAGGAATATATTTGGCACTTTTAAAGTGAAAAAAATATTGCTGATTTTTAAAAGGTAAAGCTTTGAAACTCAATTAATTGGCTTAGTAATACCATAATTCAGCTAGAAATCTGGTGGATGAAATTTTCAGATATGTGTACTGAAAGTTCAGCACATAGCAAGAGAAATCTCAGGAAAACCAAAAGCCTTTTCCTACATTGCTGGCAACAATAGTAGACTCTTCCCCCACATCCTCCACAGACATAAGCAATATCTTGCTGTAAGGAACAGTTTCATCAGCTCGCACACATATTGCATTTTACCAACAAAAGCAGTAGATTTACTGGCATAAGAAGTAAATCTGTGAGTTGTGTGAAAAATGTACTTACCATGCTTAGACGTGTACAGACTTCTGTGTATCAAGTGAGCTTGCAACCTTATGTGGACTAGTGCTGTTTTTTCTCACTATTAAATGAGCCACAATAGCAGGCAGCACAGTCAACTGTGCTGCCCATGGGCATGTTTCTGTTCTCTTTCAGAGGGCCAATAAAAGATGCATTCATGTGTAGACTTCTACTTTCAGAAATATTAGTCTGGCTGGTAAAATTCCTGAACTAAAGCAAAGATTATACAACAGATGTTGGCAGCTTACGGCTATGTACACCAAGGGATACGTGAGCTACCTCTAGGGAGTCCACTATTTTCACCGTACAGGACATCTGGACGTCTATGGGAAGTGTATGGTCTGCAGACCGAGAAAGTACTTGTGCTTTTTCCAAAGCAAGGAGCCCACTAGACATAACTTTTCCCCAGTAAAAATAGAGTTTATCATTTCAGTGACTGTAGGAAACATTCAACTCAGAGTATTCAGGATAAGTATCCTGATTCAGACATACTAAATAGAAAGACTACAGGCTGGTAGACCTTCCATCCTTCTGACCTACTGAATTGCAGCCATCATCATCTTAGTATGACTACTGTTCACTATAAGAATGTCCTTACTGTGTAGTACTTAGTACATGAAATGCAAAAGAAAAGTAGAGGCCACAAAGTTAGCCAGGGATCCAAAAGTCCAGCTATGTCCTCCTTGGTTCAAAGTAACAATTACATGTGGCTAGTAGGTCTATTGACACAGGAAATGGGAAAGAAGCCAGCTGATGCCACTATAAAATAACAATAAAGTGATAAATAATAATAAAATAACAACATGATAGATATCACTTTAAAAGTGATAAATACAGTAAAGCAGTCCCCCAAATATAACTGTAGTTCTCCATGCTTGCTTTAACAAATAGTATATATTCTCAAATTTAAAATGAAATGGTCACCATGCATCTTGAAGTAAAATGGATCAGAAGAGTCTTGAAGAATAATTCTTGCCAGCTGCTGATGAACGTCGTTTTATTTGCCAGTCACGGACAAATTATTTAGGTGGATACTGCAATGTACTGTAGGATTTAGGAATCTGAGAGATTTAGTTAGATTGCAAAGCAAACTAAGGAAGATGAGGGATATAAAGACAGTCTGATTGGTGTTGAATTCTAATTTTGTTTAAAGGTCAAAGACTTGATGCTTCCATCAACATTGTTATCAACATATTGTCCAGGAGCTCCACATTCTTCTCTATAAAACTGCTGACCACTATCTTTTCTTACATTTCCTTAACTTTTTTTTTATTCTTACACACTAGGTTGCACCATTAGCTCCATGTATGCATGCATGCATACATACATACATATATAAAAGCATGTAATAAATACATGTGCATAGGTCTGTCTCTCTCCTTCTCTAATAAAAGAAAAAAAGTAAACAAGCTTTTTTAGAACAATGTTGGCAGCAATACAGTTTTCATAGTAGAACTAGAAATAGCTTGCTAGAAAAAAAAAAAGACGGTAGAAACTATCTATTACAAGTAACACAACAGGGAACTTTCAGAGAATCAGTAATCAATAATTTCTTGAACTGCTGAATGAACTTCAACCAGATGAATTTAGATGGGTTGACTGTCATGAAAAAAGAGACAGACTAACTGTAGGTTAGTCTGTTATAAATATGAGTCAAGTATGTTAAGTTTGCCTCAGACAAATTGGCCATTATTTGTGTGATATCTGATGTTCACAAATGAAAGCAAGACAAAACATTTGAAATATGCCAACAATTAACACCAAATATTAACTGTAAATAATATGCAATAAGAAAAGGATTCTCTTTGTTGCTCATGAGTATCTACTTTATGGATTATCAGTAACCTTCACCTTTGCCAGCCAGTCTAGCTGGCAATTTTCATAAGCCTTAAATACCTATGCAGAAAATGATAGCAAATAAACAGTATCACAATATGATATTTTAAGGACGGGGGGGGGGGGGGGGGGAGAATAAAGAGAAGGAGAGAAAAAGAGAGAGAAAGACTTACAGACAGATGCAAAAGAAAAATAGGAAACATAATGCTCATTTTTCTAAGTCATGGGACTGAACAAATAGATCAAAAGTATACTGTGTTTTAAATTAAGATAGAGATGAGTGAAAATGTGTTTTTCTAGTGTACTAAATGTGTTGAAGGAAAAGTTTGAGAAAGAATGGAGATTAGATTTGGAAATGGAAAATTCAATAATAGATGTTAGATTAGATTGAGGGATATATTATGAGTAACAAAATGTCTAAAGCATTGACGTATTAAAAAACTCCAAAGAGCTCCAAAGAAACTCCAAAAAATCTAATATGAACTAATTTTCTACTCATAACGTATCATAAGGTGAATAGCTAAGTCCATTCTGTTGAAACGTCAGAAAGTATGTTAATAAATGCCACTCAGTCGAGCAGATCTGTTCTC
Source organism: Rhea pennata (assembly GCF_028389875.1). Classification (NCBI taxonomy): domain Eukaryota; kingdom Metazoa; phylum Chordata; class Aves; order Rheiformes; family Rheidae; genus Rhea; species Rhea pennata. The sequence goes on from NC_084664.1 coordinate 31,638,054, forward strand.
TGTCATCAGAGAGACACAGTGACAGCAGCAGTCATTGCTGATCCCACAGCATCTCTGTCTGCCCAAGCCCATGATGTGACCAATAGAGCTACGAGTATCTCAAGGAACAAAGAGTGGATAGAGTATTATTTTTACTGTACTCCCTACCTGACAAGGAAAAACCCAAGTTCTTTGTCAAGTAACTGTCACTGATTTTATTAGGATATCTAGGCAATAATATTCCCTTGTCTCAGCAACATTCAATTTGTGGGTCCTGCGGCAAGATGCTGGGAGAGAACCAAAAGAAGTAAAGGACAGGAACAGCTTTGGCTTCATTTCTCCTCACTGCCTAGAAGAGCTGGCCAAGCACATCAGATATAAACCTGTTTGCACAAAGAGGTGATGTAATGTTTTCCTTCCTAATTGGAAGAGAGAGTAGGAAGAAAAATGATGGGCTGCAGTTTGTTGTCTAAGCTGCTATGAGCTAAGATGTTCCTTATACTGGTCAAATAAGGATCATGTAGAAATGTAATCATGTAGAAATGAGATTCAAAAAATGACTTATCCTGAAAAGAATCAAATCTCATGAATTCTCAATCTAAACTGCCAGAAATACATCAGTTACTTCAGAGCATTGTCCCTTTATAGCATTTACCTACAGTTTATGGACCATACAAAAATGCAAGACAGCAGCTGGACTGCACTGAAGGGCTTAGCTCTCTTCCAGTGACCAAACAAAATTGCTAAAATTTAGAGCAGAGACAATACTAAGTCTATAAACAAGCTAATCAACACAGTTCTTAAAATTTTGCTTGAAAAAAAATCTGCAGCTGATTCTCAAACAAAAGAGATGAAACAAGTAACAGATAATTCCAAGGATAAATGTTCCTATTCAGTAGTTTTAAGGCTCAATTAAAAACAAAACAAAAAACCCCAAACAAAACAACCCCCCATCCGTTTCCAAAATTGTAGAACTCTTATTTTGAGTATGAAGTTGGAAAAAAGTCCACATATTGGATCAAAAACTACTCAAAAATTTTCAGGAAGATTTTTTTTTTTTTTTTGTATTAGAAGATAACATATTGCTAGTTTTCTAGACTTATATTCATGAATGTTTCAACAACTTCAAAACCGTAAGGCTACAATATATTAATTGATAAAATTAAATAATATTCTGAAAAAAAACAAAGTAAAACTCATTTTACTGGATTCGCAAGCAACTAATACAATTTTGTGTGGGGAAAACAGACATCTTTGATCAACTAAAATCACAATACTGTCACCCATGAACTGAGAGGTGAGAGAGAAACTGAACATCTTTACATACAAATAAATACAATACTCAAATAAAATTGCTGAAGTGCATTTATTCCAGAGACATATTCTTAGTCTGAGCAGTGAAGATTACAACACCTGGAACTCATTTGCACTGACTAAATATCTGCATTGTTACACAAAAGTGAAATCCAATTGCATGAACTTTTGCAAAAATTTTCAAAAAGCCTTAGATATATCCTTGGAAAGACAAGCAAGCAGAGTGCTCACAGACTGACAAACTGAGTTTGATGAAAGTATGAAAGATAATCTCCAAGTTTTATTGCCAGATGTTTGCATATTAAAGGGTTCCAGACTGTACGCCAGATAAGTAGTTATTAAAATAAGTAGAAGAATAGTAAAGTAGTTTGTTCCTAACCTTACAAAGTCTAAGCCTCAGTTTTCTCCCTGATCTTTGTCTTATTGTTTTGGTAGGTTGCTTGATAAATTTGTAAATGTTTCAGTCTTCCATACAAGTCAGAAAATCACCCCAACATCTCTTATGCACCTTTTCAGGGGCTTCTCTTCCAGTTTTTTCATTACTAAGTTCTGCTTCAAGCTTCAGTAGGCTAAAAAACTTTCATTGTATAATCCAATGTTTTCTGAATGTTCCCCACATTTCTGTTCGATTAATTCAACGTGCATTCCAGTTCAGTCAGAAACACACTAGAATAAGCCATCGCTGCCATCAAAGAGCTAGTAAAGAAAGGAGCTAGGTCAAAGACATAACATTCAGGAAATAACATTAAATTAGCCTAATAACTGACTTCCCCCCCCCCCCCCCCCCCCCGTAGTTATTTACCAATATTTACAGAACAGGACCCCAGCTACATTTGATTACTGCAAGGTGAATGTAACCAATAAACTCTTTCTATTCCATGTCTAACAACCCCATTTAATCTTTTAAAGAATATAGCTTCTTCTTACTACTTGCTCATCTCACCAGCATATACACCTATTCATGTTGTATGCCTAACCCATGGAGGGAAAAGTTAGAAGCCAGGGCAAAGAATTTTCCTTTGTCTAAGTGGAAATGCAAAGACATTTATTTCCAAACAAGATCCTCAGAAAGTCCTTTAAATCTCTAACACCTGAGATAAAATTAACCCGGGTAACAATTCACTAATCCACAAATTCCTGGACATCAAAATTTGACTGGAAAAGTTGACAGAGGGGTACAAATGAATATGGTGAAGTTCACTAAACACACTGTCTTGTATGGATGTAACTTCTACATGGATGAGAGCTACTCACTTAGGCAGACAAACAAGCAAGCAAGTAAATAAAAATAGCTAATTGAGCTATTTCCTCTACAGAAGCAGAAGAAAGAATTATTGCTATTTTTATCTGTAGTAGCTGAGTGCCTTATGATTACTTACAAAAATTTGGGTCATGTAACTTATCTAAAGAGAGGAACCCCATTGCAGCAAAATACCTAAATACATATTGAACTTTAAGTACAACAGCAGATCCATTGTCTTAAATTAAAGCCTTCACATACTTAAATGCTGCTTTTAAATCATCTACCAAGCTAGAATCTTCAGAGCTAGTATCCACTTTACATTAATTTTCAGCAAGTTGAAGAAATAATAGCTGATACATATCATTTTATTTGAAGTATTTAAGAGAAAAGGCAATCCTAAAACAAACAGTTTTCTGAAAAAGTAGAATTTTCTGCTCTCAGTGTAGACAAACGATAAGGATGCCACTGTGTCAGGCCTCTTTCTAGATTTCAAGAATCCACTGGAAATATCATCCATAAGGTCTGTGTATTTAGAGGCTCACAAGCAAATCTTACACTTTGAGATTTTCAAAATCAAATTCTGTCCTTAGACTGCTGCCTGTCCTTACAGTGGAACTGAAGAACTATCTTTTTACTATCCCAGGATATCGCTCAGTTTTTTTTCTAAGTGTTTAGCAAGAGTGAGGGTGAACGCCTTGAACAACAGAATAGGTAAGAGGAACATAAACACAGGACTCTGAAAGTGCCTTTTATTAGTTTCATCAAAATTCAGTTATTCTGCTGTGAGCTTGCGTATGAAAGTAATTTGTTCTCATTTTACTTTCTGAAGTATGACCTGGCATATTTTTTGGTCTCACCATGAGGAAAGAGAACAAATTCTGGTGAATCAAAAGAATATCTATACAACTCCAAACCAACTTCTCTTCACAGCCTAAGGCATGACATTATTTTTCAAGCCATATGACATGGTGTCATAAGGTATAATATGACCATACCTTAAAAAACACAGAAGTTTTACATGCATAGTATAATTTGGTGACTAGAACCTGATACAGCTCTGGCTAGCCTGATGCAAGGGTTCCTACCACAAAGCCACATCCCAATTCCTGTATTGTCATTGTCTCTATACTCACTAATGAACACAGTATAACCTGTGGGGTTTTTTAAATGATAAGACATTGTTATATTCTTTGCCAGTCTCATGCCAAGTATGTATATGTCATTTCGGGGAGAACTATAGAGTCACTGGAGGATTCTTAGCACTCAGAAAATTTAGATTGCAGCCTACTACAATCTCAGAGTATGCAGAACATTGAGAACCTATGTTTTAACCTGCATCCCACAAGGATAAGTTTCAAAAATTGAAGTACATTGATTATAATATTTGAAGTAAGTGCAAATCTAAGTAAGCTATTTTGATGAGAGAGCCAGGAATGTAAATACAAACTAGGTAATAGAAAAGATAATTGTGTAGTGTAGATAGAATCTAAGTTTCAATGACAGAAGAAAGTTATGGAGATGGTCAAGAATTAAGCTTACATCGGGTACAACAGAAGATGCTCCATGATTTGAGTGCTGCATTGAATACATGACAGACAATTTAATCAAGAAGAGGAAGTGGACAAACTACTTGAAACATCTGGAAGAAGCTTCATAACTGCAGCCCCTAATTATCAAGGGGGATTTTAACCACATTGATGCTTGGAACAACACCCATTTTGCACTGTCTCTCATCTGCTGGAAGGGGAACATGGCAGGGCATAAGAAATCCAGAAGACTTATGGAGTGTGCCTGGGACAATTTTTGATACAGATGTCAGACAAGTGGGGGGTATGCCTTCCTGGATCTGCTACTCACAAATGAGAAAGAATGGGGTGGGAATGTGATAGTCCTTGGCAACCTCATCAGATGTAATCAGGAGACAGTAGAGGTTAAGATTGTGAGAGCTCTTAGGAAGTCAAGTAATAGAAAAAATGATCAAGCCAAAGGCTACTCTCCTGAAGACCATGTTCAGAGAACCAGTAGGTAGAATTCTATGGAAGCTGTCTTGACGGGCAGACAGGCCCACGGGAGCTACCAAACCTTTGGTGACAGTCTCCCCAAAGCACAAGAATTGCCCATTTTCCAATGTGCAAAAGATCAAGCACGTGAAGTCAGCTCGGCTCAGTGCAAAACTCCTGACTGAGCACAAATGCAAAAAGCAAGCACAGAAAGTGAAAGCAAGGCTGGGCTACTCAGAAAGGTTGTGAAAACATTACCTGAGTATGCAGGAGTGGAATTAGAAAAGCCAAAGCTCAGGTGGCAGGAGATGCAAAAGGCATCGAAGGTTGGTGTGTTGGAAGAAAAAGGAAGACAAAGAAAAAGCAGGGGTGTTACTCAATGAGGCAGAGAAGTTAATGACAGAAGATCAGTTGGTGGAGGAAGAGGCAATGGACATAAGCTGATGCATGGGAAATTCCAGTTGAATGCTAGGGAGAAATTTTCCCCAAAGAAGGCGGTCAAGCACTGGAACAGACATAGTAGAATTGCCATATTTGGAGGCACTCAAAAACTGTGCAAGGCTTTGATCCAACTTCAGAGTCATGTCTGCTTTGACCCAGGGGGTTAAGACTAGGTGAACTGCAGATGCTGCAGTCTAAATTATCTTACGATTCTAAGATATCAGAATATTTCAAGAAGGCTGCACAAACTACATTAGTAGAAGTGAAAATGGAAGCTGGTGGCGAGAGTTTTGTGAAAAGGAATTTCTTTTCGAAAAGATCAGAAATCCTAAAAGTGTTAAAGGGGGAAATCTTTTGAAGAAAAATAGAGTAATTTAAGACAGGAGAAAAATCCTACTATGACAACTTTTTAAAAGAATGAATAGATTTCCTATTTTTACCTATTCATGAAACTAGATAAAAAGCTGTCAGTTCCTAAGAGTAGCCGAGTAGCCCAAGTCTCTCAGATACTAAAGGCACTCTACTGTTCCTTTAACTACTCAATTATTGATGGTTTTCACTTCAATAATTCCTATGTATCTAGAAAAAAATATTTGGAAATCTCAGGTGACAGTAAAAAAGAACAAGATTTGGATGCCAACTCACTTGAAGTGCCTTTGAAAATTTAACTGTTTTTTCATTAACTTTATTTTTGCCAGTACCAAAGGGCATTTCACAATAGGAAAAAAAAAAAAAAAAAAAGAATCCCAAATTCTGTAGCCAAACTGTTGCAAATGATTGCTTCATCTGTCATTTGCTCTATCAGTTGGCATTCCTGCAGATAAAAGAAGTCTTAGTGCCATGAGATGAGTAAGAAATTGGGTCCGATATAGTATGCTAGCAGACTGATTTTCTCGCTCACACGCCTTCATATTGAGTGGGATGCAACTGCCAAACCAAATCCAGAAGAAACGGTGGATTTGAATGTTAGCCGCGGGGGGCGGGAGGGGGAGAACAACAGTATCATTAAAGCTGTCTGCTAACTACATTTCAGATAATGAATATATTCAGCTTAAGGATTTGGGGCATTTTACTTTCCTTTTTTTTGGTCAATATAATAAGGATGAGTTCAAAGGGACTAAAACTAGGTGTAAAGATCAGTTAAATACTTCTGTTCATCAAAATAGCACCTCTTAATTAAGTATTATTTAAACTTATAATTGTTACATTTATAGCAATTTTCAGTTCATAAACATATATAACTATACATTTATACTTCATAGAATAACACTCATTTACTAAATGTTGTCAGCTGATAAATGGACCAGGTTCAATAAATTACGACTTTCTTGTGAAATCTCGACAAAAAGGAGTCATTTAGTAACCTGAAGAAACCAAATGTTTCAAAAGCAATACTTCTTTCCTTCTTCAAATACATCAGCAGCAAGAGGAGGACTATGGAAAATGTGGGCCCACTACTAAATGGGGCAGGGACCCTGGTGACAAGGGATACAGAGAAGACAGAATTACTGAATGCCACCTTTGCTTCAGTCTTCACTGCTAAGGGCAGCCCTCAGGAATCCCAGAGCCTGAATGTGAAGGAGAAAGTCTGGAGAACGGAAGACTTTCCTTTGGTTGAGCAGGAAAGGATTGGAGACCTTCTGGGCAGGCTAGACATCCACAAATCCATGGGCCCAGATGGGATGCACCCACGGGCACTGAGGGAGTTGGCGGATGTTGTTGCCAGGCTGCTCTCCATCATCTTGGAAAGGTCCTGGAGAACTGGAGAGGTGCCTGAAGACTGGAAGAAAGCCAGAGTCACTCCAGTCTTCAAAAAGGCCAAGAAGGAGGACCCAGGCAACTATAGGCCGGTCAGTCTCACTTCCATCTCTGGAAAGGTGATGGAAGAACTCATTCTGGATGTCACCTCCAGACATATGGAGGAAAAGAAGGTGATCAGGAGTAGTCAGCACGGGTTCACCAAGAGGAAATCCTGCTTAACCAATCTGATAGCCTTCTATGATGGAGTGAGTGGCTGAGTAGATGAGGGGAGAGCAGAGGATGTTGTGTACCTTGACTTCAGCAAGGCTTTTGACACTGTCTCCCATAGCATCCTCCTAGAGAAGCTCAGGAAGTGTGGGTTAGACGAGTGGACAGTGAGGTGGATTGAGAACTGCCTGAAAGGCAGAGCTCAGAGGGTCCTCATCAGTGGCACAGAGTCTAGTTGGAGGCCTGTGGCTAGCGGTGTCTCCCAGGGCTCAGTACTGGGTCCCATCCTGTTCAACTTCTTCATCAATGACCTGGATGAGGGGACAGAGTACCTCCTCAGCAAGTTTGCTGATGATACCAACCTGGGAGGAGTGGCTGATACACCTGAGGGCTGTGCTGCCATTCAGAGAGACCTGGAGAGGCTGGAGAGCTGGGCAGAGAGGAACCTCCTGAGGTTCAACAAGGGCAAGTGCAGAATCCTGCACCTAGAGAAAAATAACCCTAGGCACCAGTACAAGCTGGGGGCTGACCTGCTGGAGAGCAGCTCTGCAGAGAAGGACCTGGGAGTGCTGGTGGATGACAGGTTGACCATGAGCCAGCAATGTGCCCTTGTGGCCAAGAAGGCCAATGGCATCCTGGGGTGCATTGGGAAGAGTGTTGCCAGCAGGTCGAGGGAGGTGATCCTGCGCCTCTATTCAGCCCTGGGGAGGCCTCATCTCGAGTACTGTGTCCAGTCCTGGGCTCCCCAGTACAAGAGAGACCTGGAGCTACTGGAGAGAGTCCAGCGTAGGGCTGCAAAGATGATCAGAGGGCTGGAGCACCTGCCCAAGGAAGAACAGCTGCGAGAGCTGGGCCTCTTCAGCCTGGGGAAGACTGAGGGGGAATCTTATCAATGTGTACAAGTACCTGAAGGGAGGGTGTCAAGGGGACAGGGACAAACTCTTTTCTGTTGTCCCGTGTGACAGGACAAGAGGCAATGGGCAGAAATTGAAGCACAGGAAGTTCTGCCTGAACATGAGGGGGAATTTCTTCCCTGTGAGAATGACGGAGTGCTGGAACAGGTTGTCCAGAGAGGTTGTGGAGTCTCCTTGTCTGGAGATCTTCAAGGCCTGCCTGGATGCAACCCTGTCTAACTTGCTCTAGGTGACCTTTTCTGAGCAGGGAGGTTGGCCTAGATGATCTCCAGAGGTCCCTTCCAACCTTGCTGATTCTATGATTCTATGATTCCACACTTCATATACTGAAACTCCTGTATTAAAGTATTAGAAGGACAGCACACCCAAAACATTTGAGAAAACTTATAATTTACCAATATCCATATCAAATATACTATTTAAGACTCTCTATGTCCTAAGATATTTTAGGTATTTAGCTGACCACTTGCAACATGTCTTCAATGTTTTCTTGCCCCTGCTACTTTGCTCCTTTTCTCCACGCCTCCTGATTCTCTCTTGTGTGGCTGGAAAGGATCAGAGGGCCCTAGAAGTTCAGGCTGGGGGCCTTGTAAAAAGTGCCTGCCACAAATTAATGAGTTCCTCATTTCTTCTGCTGTCAACTGCAGCTTCTGTGAAAACCATCAATTCACAGAGAAATCCCACTCCTTGCCCTGAGGCAGCTATTCCTGGTAAAGCAGGCACTTCATTTACTAATCTCTTCCCAAGAACACACTCTAGTCTTGCTTAAAAGGATACCTAAAGCACTACTCAGAAAGGAAAAGATACCCTGCACCACAATATATTGGACCTCAGGATAGAGAGCGCTCATAGAAGTTGGAGGATGATGGTTCACACCCTGCTAATAGGGTTTGACATGACTCTTGTCGTGGAAGTGCCCCTAGCTCTAAGCTACTTGATAAAATGGTTGCATAGGCACCCTCTCCTAACAGTTTTATTTCCCCAAAATATAGCCTTCTCCCCTCCCCCCCCAGTTGCATTCTTTTGGCAAATCTGCAAATCGTTTCAGGCTTCAGAAAATGCACCATTTGCCAAATCACACACAAAACCTCCACTCAGGCCTGTTTAAAAGGCCCACCCTATTTGTATTCACTGGGAATAGGACCCGTCCTTTCAAAGGGTTGGGACATTGTCGTTCTAGAGCTAGTCTTTCAGCTGGTAATAAATCAACTCCACTAACTCTGCGCAACTACTGTTTACCTCAGTTAAGAACCTATCCCTAGGGCTGAAATGTCTATTTGAAGAGGTAATACCTATTTTCCTACAGTTCCTTCTGTGCATTGTTTCCTTTCCTTGTTCCCCTTCATATTACTGTATGAAGTTGTTATGCAATATTAAACATTGCAGACTAATTTTAATCATGAATACAGTGAGCCTTTGTATGAACTTTGGTGGGTAAAGTAAATGTGGATCATGCAGAATGAAGAGATGGTGCAAAAATAATGACTGATAATAAATGCCTCTGATGGACTGAATTTTTCATTAGTGTCAGTAATGCTAAAATTATTTTGTTAGAAAAAACTCAGAGAGATCCTTAACTTCCTTCTCTTTACAAAAGTGAGCCAAGTTTGTATGTTAGCATTCTGCAAATGTTTCACTATTTTTTTTAAACTTGTACCAAAACAATACATAATTCGAGAAATTATACACCATTTACAGTGTCAAAAATATCTCATATTTCATTTCAGCTGAATTTTCATGTCTCTGAGAGTGACTTGTTTGGTCTGCATATATGGGACAGAATTGATACTAATCTTTTTACCAAAAGAAGGAGGGGAAAGGGGAATTCCTTTTATTAACTGACCTTTTTTTTGGAAATCTGATGAGCTCACTTTTCTTGAGATGGCATTGTCACTATGCAGATTTTAAGTTCTATTTTTAATATAGGGTTTTCTATGTTCATTTTTAACTAATGTTTTCACTTTTGCCCAAGACTGATAGGCATTTTTTTTCTCCTCCATCTCAGTAAGACTTGAGATGTTTTGCTCCAAAAATAATTAAGGATTAAAATGCATGAAGTCTTTATTCTACAGATAAAGTAATGCAAAAGTTTGACTAGCTGCTGCTTCTAGCACATCTCTTAGACTGTCTCAGACTATGTGTATTGACTAGTACATATTCTTGCATATAACAAGAACAGAAAGAGCTTAAAGTGGATGTGATTAATTACATATCAGTGACAAAACTTTTGATTTCAATGTTTTTTCCCCCACTATCTGTCTTGATTTCATTTTGAAATTCATGGTGCTGCTTCTACCTATTATAACCCGTTCACAGTATGTCCAACTAAAATTAAAATTCCTATTACCTAGGAATATTTATTAATATACAATGTGTAGCCTTCAGAGAGTTATTTCCACTGAATGACTCCCCAAAACAACAAAATATTTGATAGAAAACAAATTTTGCATACTAAAGGGTTAATCTTGGCAGCCTTAGTCAGACAAAACTCACTGTGATTTGAGTTAAAATTTTACCTTAGTAGGAACTGCAAGACTGAACAGCTAACACCTCTCCTTAACCTGCTGTTACAAGAGCCCTTCTGAGTTTGTGCTAATCTAATAGCTCTTTTGTTAAACTATAGAACTTTTTTTTTTTTTTTTTTTTGCTTTGTGCTATACTGTAGAAACACTAGGCAATGAAATAAATGTGATTTTGGTTTTCTAGCACTTAGAAGAAGAATTCACTTTGAACTGTAAATTATTTATGATACTCCAAGAGACACTTTGTAAATAACAGGAAAGCATCAGAAATCAAATGCAGATTGTGGTATTTAGTCTTGTCTTGTCTTGCCATCCTTAACCATTTCAATACCACAGCTTGCCTCAGTAAGTCAAGTGTGTCTTTTGGACATCTCTCCTAAAGGAATTAGAAATCAGTAGAAATAAATGAAGCTGTCTGAAAGTGACAGCTACAAAGAGAAACCCAGGGGAAAAAGAAAAAAGAAAAAGAAAGAAAGATAGAAAAAAGGGTGCTCCTGTGAGCAGATGATAAAGCAGATCATAGAATCAGTAAGGTTGGAAGGGACCTCTGGAGATCAGCTGTAAGACAACGGGGGATAGCACTATTTTTTTTCCAGAATTGACGATTGTTTGATAAATAGCTAGTCATGCTCCTGGAAAACCCTGTCCATCAGTGCATATCAGTACAAATTAACGATGACATGTCCTGATTAAACTTGCTGTGCTGTGAAATGCAATGCATTATCTGCATGGTAGTAAATGAACAAACGCTCACAGGGAGTGAAAGAACAAGCAAACACACACACACCTCGGGTTAGGTCCAGAGTCCTAGTTGCCTGTGGTGAAATAGGTGTTTAATCGGCAAAAATCAGTCTCATGTTGTGGATTTTGCAGTCTATAGCTTCTTGTTTTGCTCATTAAAGGAAATATCTTGAAACTGCCCTCTCTGTAAAGCCATGCTATGTCAAATTCCAAGCAAAGTCAAAAATAAGCTTGCATATTATGTACATTGGTAAGAGGTCTGTCTTTGAAATAAACTGAATGCTACAAACATAATACTTGGCCAAGACCACAGCATGGCCCACTAGAAACTTCACCTTAGGAAGAGCTAAACAATATCTTAGTAATGATTTCACATATCTTTCATAGGCTCATTTTCCAAAATCAAAAGCAAATAATTTTATACGTGGGATTTTAGTGTACTTTAAAAAAGAAACAAACAAAAATCCTTAAGTTCATTTTAGAGACCCTAGTACCAGGAGTTTCACTTGTTTTTCCTCTTCCCCAAAATGTGAAGATACTTGCGTCCTTCAGATGGGATGAAAACACTTCTGCAAGGGCTATATATTTTTCTTAATTTAAAATCACAAATCACTTATTTTATACTATTTCTCACTTCACTAAAACTTCTCTTACATAAGTGGCGAATAATTCTCTATTGAGTCGAACAAGCATTGCCACTGAAAGAAGAGAGGTCAGCTGAATCTCTTTTTTAAAAGACATCTCTTTTTAAATGATTTCTTTTAAAATATGTAAGTTATCTTATGGGGGAAAGTGAGGGGCAGACGTTGTAACCTATACTACGCAAGGAGGTAGGGAACATTACCAGTACAGCTAGCAGAATCTGGATTTTCTTTGCACATCTGCAAAACACATTGATGCCGGGATACTCAATCCAGATGGTTAGAAGAAGTCTGAAATATGTTTCAGAACAATTCTTTATCCTGTTCTTATTTTATCCAGCTAACATTCCAGGTCAGATACCAATCTCATGTAAAATCTAGAACAACCCAGTCGATTGATGTGGACTTATATTACAACGAATGAGAAGAGATTCCAGGCCAACCGCTGTAATTTCTGCAAAGGAAATACAGAATGGAACAATAGTGACATTTCCTCTTTACTTTCATTCAGAGAACAAACTGCATCAAACAAACTCAAAATTATTCTAGGAGTCTTGGGAGGAATAAAGCATTTAACCCTTTTAGTGCTTTGCTTCCTCTGTGCACACTACCCAGCCAGCAAACGAGAAGAAGGGGAAATATGACCACTTCTAGCCATTTCTCTGCCTGCAAGCAGTAAAGGCAAGCAATACCGTACAAGCCGTTCTTCTCTGAAGTTTTAGTTCCTATGTTAAAAAGTTGCAGAAACCTAGGCTGTTATGTAGGCAGCCAGTTCAGGAGGCTAAAATCATACTAGTATTCTCCTTCACCTGGCTGCAGATTTTGTGATATACCAAACAGCCTGGCGCAGACGGTAGCTTTGGCTTGTAGGCAGTTTCTATAACAGGAAAATGCAAGACAATGCAACTTTCTTCCCCCCTCCTGTCTTTTATGTGAACTTCAGTCTACTCTTTTTTTTTTATTATTATTTCTGAACTAAAGGTTTTAATTAAAACTACCTTCCATACAATGCACTGCATTTCAGCTCTGTGGCAAATAACACATTAATTTCCCCTGACTCCAAGTAATCTTACTTTCTCTGTTTTATCCCTGTACACATTTTGCCAGGGCGAACACCAATGGGAAATAACAGGTGGGGGCAACAATACTGAGGTAGCTTACTGGAAGTTATGACAAACTCTGCACTTTTTATATTTATTTTATATATATAAAATAAGAAGAAATAACATTTTAAATAAAAACTTGCAGACTTCCCCTACCAAAGTTAGGGACTGATACTAACAATGCACCTTCTCACTGGATGAATGGAAAGAAAGCCATCACAGATGGAAATAGTCAATACAACATACATAAATAGAGCAATATACTGCTTTCCAGAAATCACCACTACTGTTTTATTCGGTAGGCTATAGGGATGTACACTACATCATGAATTTATCTTTGCAACTTCACATAGTACTGTCTGGCCTTCATGATCTAATCTTGCATGCACGTATAAACAGTGAAATGTCTTGTATTTTTTACCTGATACTCAGCCAAAATATTGAATGTTAATATAAACTGTTGGCTCCCATGGTTAGTTGGGAATTCATTTAACTTCGTTTTGCATTTTTCTTGATATAAGATATCCTGGATCATGTCACTGGTAAAAATGAAATGTGCAATTACTTTCATGAGGCCAGCTTCCCTCTGATACGCAGAAGGAATTAAAGAAGGAGTTGACGCTTAGTATTCAGCATCCCTAGAAAAAGCCTGAAAGGTTGCTGCGTCTGGGACTGTTTTCTTGAGATCTTAGGAAACTCTGCAATTTAAAACCACACATCCATGGGGTTCTTGTAGGACAAAGATCTTATAGGTCCTCCTACTAGTGGGGAGAATGCAGTAGCATAAGCAAAACACCAGTATATGTCACAGTTGCCATCTTGACAAACACAATAGCGAATGAATGAATGAGCTTCAGAAAAGAAAGTTGAAGTTGTGACAGAGTAAATTCTTTAGCTGGATTTATATTCTCTGCAGATCATATGCAGATGGGGCCTGCAAAATTATCATCAGTGCATAAATGCATTTGCCAACAAAAAATTACATGGATTTATTTCTGTTGCTGCAACAGTTAAAGGAAGAAGCCAGGGACTAAAACCCCTATCGTGCTAGATGTTATACCAACACAGAACATGGAGAAGGCCCTGGACACTGCTTCACCTACCATCATCCTCTGCCCCCCAAAAAGAAAGCCTGCCATTCAAAAACAGTTGCAAGACAACAACTTCTGTGGTAGCAGCTGAAACAACATCTTTTGGTAGCTACTTGAAGGAAGGATTTGAAGGAAGGTAATGGGGTAAGTTTGTGGATATTTTCAGAGGAATTTTCTTGAAATAAGAGTACTATGGGATAAAAGCCTAAATTTGTTTTGTTTTAAAACACATTGAAGAATAACATCATGGCTTTATTAGATTTAGGTCATACAAATAAGTCGTTGTCTTTGCATCAAATAGAATGATTTTAAGTATACATATAGAAATACCTTATGGTAAGGTAGGCATAAGCCATAAAGGGTAAGTGAAGGCAAATAGCTTATGTTTAATGTAATAGAGAAAAGGAGGCTGGAGGACAGTTAAAGAGATAATAACATTGTAAGCTGTCAGACTGGGGTCCCTAGAAGGGACTTTTTAATGGATCTGAGTAGGGAAAAAAAAATCTTACATGAGCTGTAACAGAGATACCAAATAACAAGTACTTCAATGAGAAATGTATGAACAAGAGCAAAGGAAGCAAACTGGCAGAGGAAACACAAAGTGATGGAAAATTAAACGAAGTCTTCAAAGACTGAGGAGAATTTGGAGAATCGGTTGTTACTTGATGACCAAAGATAAAGATTCAGCACTGATGAGCCAGAAGTCAGAGAAATAAGTACTGCTAAGTATCACATCAGCCTAGTGGCCTGCATGGGAATAGCTGAATGAAACTCAATAAGGGTTGAAGGCAAAGATTTGCATCCTCCCAGCATTCAGTATAGCCATTTAACAATTATAATGACTAATTTAAAGTAAGTATTCACAGTCCTCCTTTATCACAGGAGGAGAGTAGCATAAGGAGACATCTTACACAAACAAACAAACAAAAATAGTTCCACGTGCAACATTTATCTAAGGAATAATAAGTTTAAAAAAAAAAAAAAAAAAAAAAAAAAAAACAGTGTTTTTGGTCTCATGACAAGTACTGCCACTATTTCTCAGATTAATATTTCTAGAGGAAAAAAATGTCACAAAATATGTTGTGCTGTTAAGTTTCACTATGTTGCTTTATACTAACTACTAATTAACAATCTAGTAACACAGAAAAGAATGAGCTAGGAGATTGGCATTATACCTTAGGACCGCAAAAGCTTGAAGATGCACAATGGTTGCCAGAGATGACAAGACAAATCAGTAGTCAGAATGCACAGACATTAAATGATACTGCAAACAAAAAGCTGTATGTAAATGCAAAAGAATAAATATGTACATTTTATACACAATTTGCATACCTCTGATGTCTCACATGCTAAATAGGGTTTGATACCTGCCTTAAAAAAATATAGTTATCTTTTTATATAGCACCTAGCACTGGGATTCAAGCACTGGCAAAGGCCTGACTCACTAGTGCGTCACTGCTGTTTTAAGCTTTAAAACACAAGAAATTCAAAGACAGCAGCTACTCTAGGCAGAAATAATTAGGAGTGGGTTGTGTTCTGCTGTACACAGACATGGTTTTGCAGTACTGTGTGGGAGCCCCTTAAGGCAAGGATACGGAATTTGATATCAAGTCAATATTCTGTAGAACATGCAAGTCCTAAAAGCTAAGTCCAAAGCAGCTATTTATGTATACTCAGCTTGGGTGTCTTGTTACCCCAGTAGGATGACTGAGAGAATGAACGTGAGTTTTTAAGGCTCTGAAAAGTAAGAGGGGAGGCCATTCACACCTGCAATCCATAAAATTTGCCTGTGAATTGGCAAATGCAAAACAAAACACTAACGTAAATTCCACCTAGTTGGAGTTGCAGCAGCTCATACTTCTGAGGTTCAGAGCACGGAGTCTGAGTTCACATCCCTACGTGAGCAGGACTCAGTCTAAAAACAAAACACCCTACAACACACACACACTCACACACCAATAAAACAAGCAAATCCCTGGCCCCCACCTCCCCAAGTTATAGCAGTTTTAGTGTTTGCCTGAGTCTGATTTCTTCCTTAACCTCAGAAACTTTGAATTTGCATTTCCCAGCATGTTACCTAACAGTCAACCAATGGAACAGTACAGGTGAAAACATATTGCATATAACCTATTGAAGCTAAGGTTTTGTGGAGACAGAATACAGGATTGCTAAAGGCACAGGAGAAGAGGGACAAGAGCACTCAGCTGAAGGAAGGAGTGGGGAAATGTGAGTGCATAGGTTCAGTAGGTTCTAGGGATGTGTGAGTGTGTTAAGATTTCTCAGTCTCTTTCGTGGACTTTGTGGACATTTTCCTGCAGGCAGGAAAGATGCTTGGAGTCCTCCCATAAGACGGTAGGTTCTGCCACTGTCCTGGCAAAACAATGACTTCGGTGGAATTAGGATTTCACTTAGTTGTCCTTACT
Source organism: Rhea pennata (assembly GCF_028389875.1). Taxonomy (NCBI): domain Eukaryota; kingdom Metazoa; phylum Chordata; class Aves; order Rheiformes; family Rheidae; genus Rhea; species Rhea pennata. Next base: position 31,654,434 of record NC_084664.1, read on the forward strand.
TCACTATAACATTATCCCAAGAAAATTTATAATATTTTAACCCTTATCCTTAAAGTTATGCCTTAGGGTCACATTTTGTACAGATTAGGCCTTTAAATGCCCTTGATAGACCCACACTGGTGTAGCAGAAGCAGCATAATACACAGATTATCTATATAGTCTGATGCACGTTGTCCCCTGTGCAAGTCATTTGTCAGCACCAATTATTCTTGCCCAGAAAATATTCACAGTAGCCATCTCTGAGCTGTGCTGACAGTGTATTTGTGTCTTTTAACACCTTAGAGGAACCAAGTAATTAAACAAATAATGACAACCTTTGTGCATATGTGCACTGCAAGTAGGCTGCTTCTACCGCTCTTAAGGAAAAGGTACAGAGAGAGTTTTACGTGTAAAGGGGACCAGATTCTGGCAAAAAATATTTCTCAATTTCCACTTACATAAAATTGTGTCTGGTTCACTTCATAGTAACTGTCTTAATTCATGTACAAACAAGTTAAAACGAAAGAATAAAGAGAGATTGTAATTTGGCTAAAATTTTCCTGTCTTGCAAACTTTTCCTGAGTAGAGATGGAAATAGCATCACTTGATTCTTCCTTCGGATCTCTTTGCTGTCCTGTGGTCTTGGGCCAGAAGGTATATCAGGTTCCTTAAAATGTTGTTTTACTGAACTTGTTAAAAATCTGCTTTGATAGGCCATGCTATTGTACAGTGTTTTGGAGCAGAAGCATACAGTAGGAACAGCTTAGATTACTAATCTTTTTATATTATATTTGAGATGGGAAAGTAGAACAAATATTTTGTAGAGGAATAAGAATGGTAAATTACAAAAGTATGTTACCGTCCTGTACTCTTACATTTTTATACAGACATTCCTCCAGAAATTAGTAAAAGTAATCTAACATGTCCCTAAGTTTCTAACACTTTGCATTAGCTTCGCCTCTGTGTGTCTGATTCCAGGTATTCCACTCTGCTCCCAGTTGTCGAAACAGCTGTTCTGGTTGTATCTGAATGGTTTGACCAGCTCCCATAGCAGTGCATATTTCTACAGTCAGACCAACAGGGAACAATTGGCATCTGCCATAAGATTTATTTTTTGTCCACGATTCAGCAGGCGGTCCAAGGAAAACTATAAATCATTCGCACAGACTACTGTCTCAACTCTTTGGCAGAGAAAGCTGTTATATCTGATAAAGTGACAGGATTCCCACAGAAGAAAAGAACCTTATCTGGCACTGAAGGAACATAACTTTTTCTTAAAGCTCCATTAAACTCGTGCAAGTCCATTCACCTCCTGTCCCAGGACCATAAAAATAAGGCTGTTGATGGTCGTGGCAAGTTTCTTCGTGTGCTATCAACTGGGTTAGACATGCTAATACTATATAGTGATAAAGGCACAGCTACCAGAGGAAGAACAGCAAATTTTTAGACATCATGCATATTTAGGTAACCATTAGCTGAAAAGCGTTCTCAGATTAGCTATCACACAGTATTGTCTGATAATTCAGCCAAAAGGTTGAGACTTACATTAAGGAATACAGGATTTTACGAACTACAGAGTAGTTCTGTGACAAACAAATGACTTATCGACGTGATTGAATGGTTATTGTCTGTTGAGTTGCAGTGTATTCAGTACCTGAAAATAAACACCCAGAAACGTTATACCTGTTTTGTTAATAATACTGTTATTAATCTGATAGAGAAGGAAGAACAATCCAAAAATATCAGTCTATTTAAGATAACTTAAGATGTGTGCAGCTACTGGAATCATCATAAAAATGCACAGATATTGCATGAAGACTAAAATTTGACTTGAAGCCTACTAGCAGAGTGACAATTACAGTTGTGCAAAGGCTGAAAGTTTCATTTCAGGAGCTGGAACAAATACTAAAACTTTCCAAATTCTCAGATAGCAAATAGAAGAATTATGTTCTGACTGAAATAAGAGCATCATGCCAATCACTTTTCACTTTTTAAAATGAAAAGTTATAATATTAGTTAATTATTACACTAAAGAAACAGCAATACAAAATAAATCTTACATTTACTTTTTACGTCCAAGCATAAGACATTTTGACATTTAAACCACAAATCTGATTTTGTTATGATATGTTAATCCAATGAAAGGTTAGGAAGGTGTGTCCCCCTCCCACCCCCCCCCCCCCCCCCCGACTGGTGTAAAGCATTTTTGAGCAGCTCTAGTGACAGAGTGCCAGATATGAAAGTCATACGTTGCAGGGCTTGACTTTAAGAACTGACAGATCAGATCTCCTAAACTTCCTCTTACTTGTAAACTAATCGTATTAATACATTAATTATTGACCCATAAACAGCCACATTTTATTGGTTTTCCCAGAAACCAAAACAAGCAAACAAAAAAACCCACTGCATAATACAGCCCCAGGAAACAGTGACTGAAGTAGTAAATCAAGTGAAATTTTCTTAATCTCTATACCATTGTAACAAGCATACTGCTCAGGAAAAAAACCCAAAGTAACCTTTTTCCCCAACCCCACTCAAGCTTCCTAAAATCAAGAGCTGTTGGCTGTTCCTTCAGTAATATGACTGACGGACTGAGTTTACACATGTGGAAGTAAACTTCAGGTCAAATGGAATATATCCTCCTGAACTTGCTTACTTACTCGTGCTCTATAATCATAAGGAATGTGTGTCTCTTAATCAAGGTGATAGTTGCATTTGCAATTCCAGTGTAAAGAGAGAGGTTTGGAAGATTCACTCATACTCACTAATAACCCTCTGCAGCAGTCAACCTCGCGGCCAGGCAGAGAGAATGAGCACAGTGCTGATGCTCATTTTGCAGTGCCTCATTGCTGCACCGAATGATATACAAATCACCAAGCTGATCTAAAGTAACAAATAGTTTAAGTTATTTGCATTTAATGTAAATAGACTGACAGGCCTGGAGACTGACATCTTGTATTTTCTTTCTGACAGGCAGAGCACGGTCTGTAAGTATGTGTTTCACCCAGAGAGTAACAAGTGCTTACCTCCCTGTCCAGAAAAGCTACTGATTAGTATAAATTGCTATGTCTGCTTCACACAATGTGAATTTGACCCTAGGTAAAAAAAACAAATTATTTCAAATACGCCAATGAGCAGTTAAGTATTTATTTTCAGTAACTACCTTGGACTAAAATCCAGACTTAAAAATTCAATGACTTTGCTTACTCATTCATTTAGACCAGCCAAATAATTTTCCATGTTTATTACAAATGGGCACTTCACTATGAAACTGTGCCGCTTTACCATCAACATAGCTATCACATTTCTATAAATAACAAAGCCTGATGATTATCACTTACTCTTTGTATGACTCATATTTAAAGAGCTCCCTGAGCTGCTTCTCAGGTAGTCTCTTTGAATCATGAATCAGAAGAGAGGGAAAAAAAAATTAGCCTCTGAAATATCACCATGCCGAGAGATTCTAGATGCCTAGATTGTATCATCTCCTATTTATAGTGTTAAGCTGTAGGGCAGTCAGACAAAATGGAAGTCAGTGGTCATGCAGAAGTTTCTCTGATTCAGTTGCTCTTGTTAAATAAAAAGAACTTGAGACTGGAAAAAGCTCCATTAGCCTCCATCACATACACATACATGCACCCATTAATCACACACACACATCCATTAATCACAACCTAATTCCGAGACACAACTGTACTTCCATGCATGATACAGAAATAGGAAATAATTGGACTGAAATTTTCCAAATTCTTGGCCTGAAAGACATCTGCTCACACGCTGACTCTAAAACTGGCTCTGTGTCTGTGTATGCAAAGGCAATGCTGTCTGGCAGGATTACTCACTCAGTACTACATAAATATGAATACTCCACTTTCAAAGTCAGCTCAGCTTCGCCTAGCGTAGACACTTCTAAGGTATGCAGGGTTTGCTAAAAACAAGCTAGTTTCACATAGAGCCACTCACTAAAAATCACTCTATACTCCTGAAAAAGCCACTTAATAGGTCTCCATGAAGCCTGCATGGAGCAAACCATGACAGACCTTGTACTATTGGCCAGGCTTTTCTGCACAATACACCCATTAACCCATGCAGTCCACCACATGCCACTGATTTTAACCCATTACCATAAGGAGTGCTCTTCAATAGCCATTCGGTTTCCAGATCTGGCCTGTGTGTTATTTCATTTCCAGGCAGGGCCACAGCAAAGCCTTGCTCACTACTCACTTCATCATGACAGAAGTAGTCTCCTTTCTTTTGGACAGGGATGGAGGGAAACCTATGCTTTCCAACCTCACTGGAAGGGCTCAGTTCTTCACCTCAGTAGTGGGCCTTACTCCTATTAGGCCATGTTTAGCCCAGTGAAGGGGGCAAACACTACCAAAGTCCTTAAGCCCTAAGTACATAGCCTCTCTTGGGTTATCTTGATCCCAAGGTTAACCTGGGGGTTAATTCACTCCTTGGCACATCACGCTCATCAGCTGTGAGTGCCTTCACATGGCTTCTCAGCTCCACATTACAATTTTTATGCACCCACCTTAGAAGTACCATGTCCCTTTAGCACATTGGGTTTAGGCTCAGTTTTGTCATTCCTTAGAAGAGTTCTTCCAGGCTCTTATCCTGATTCCTTGTCTGAAGATCATTATTGCTGATACTTCTTCAGATCTGTAGTCACCACAGCAATACTCTAGTCACTCTTCCAGGGAGGCAAGGGACAATACTTTTCCAACCTGACTGCTTCCCAAAGGGCCTTGCTATGATCCACCCAGAACTACGAGCCCCAGAATCCAATTGGGATTGAAGACAGTAAGTTCCCAGGCAGTACTAGTATCTTAAATTATTAAAAGGCCAGCTTGTTGCAATTGACTAACTATCTATCATCCCAATTCACAGATGTTAATTGCATCAAACCCAAATATTCTTTAACTAAGTTATTTTTTATGCTGGTATCTTGAAACATCTTGAACAGTGACTTTATTTGCGTTACATAATTTTGGGTATTAGGCGATCGTTATTACTATTTACATGCACTACTGCAGAGCTGAGAAGACTGAGGCAATGTTATAGGACATTGTTTCAGAAACTAAATTCTTCTTAGCTCTTCACAAGCTAAGCATATCAGCAAGTTACCTGATTTGAAACAAACACACACACAAATCATGAGGTGATTTAAATAATTGTTTTGATGATACATATAAAAATGTTTTACAAGTACTGGAAATGGTAAAAATGTATTTTTCTCTGCACCAAAACCTGCTTGGGACTGATGCTAACCAATTTCAAAAGTTAGATTTCTTCCTGAGATGCCAGGTTCGTTCCTCAGCACACTGCCCAGCTGCAACATATTAGCAAGTAAAAGAAAAATTGACAAATCCAGTGTCAGACACAATTCCTGTGTGTTTTTAATTTCAAGTGATATTGCCGACATTATTAAGGATGCCTAAAAGAATGACTCATTGTAAACAGTGGAAGGTTGACAGCTACCCCTCTAAGATACACTGCATGTAAGAACTGTGTGTACCTAATGTGGCTGTATGAAGACACAGGCATATATTTTTTGCTTCACTCCACCATGTACCAGTGTATAATTTAATCATAGTAATTCTGTGCATATTGAAGAAGAAGTGACATGTTCTTTCATCAAATGTAGTATTTTCCTTTCATATTATATTCTAGGTACTGTAAATTTTTTCTCTACATCATCAGTGCTTTCAGCTTATCACTAGAGGCTTTGTTAAACATGCAAACAATCAAGATTAACAGAATGACAATGTAACTATTAGAGAATAAGTGTATAGTAAAATAGGTCCTCCATTATATTTTCCTTCAGTGAGACTTTGATTATACTGACTTCTTTAACAGAGCTGATTTACCTTAAATATGTCTAGTTGGAAGAGTATATAGTTGCGATTACATGAACCCATCTATTCCTCTTTACATGAAAAAGTGTGTTGTCAGCAATTTGCTGTTCACAGACTGGTACTTTTAAAATTTCATACATTATTAAGGAATAGCTTATGTATCATTTTATTTGTTTTCAGAGATACAATGTTCATGAGATAATCATAGAGAGCACATTATATATTATCATTAAACACATTTTTGCCACAAAAAGTTGAGAGCATTGGTAGAAAATCCTATGTCAAGTTATGTGAAAATATTTATCACCTTTAACCATAATTTCATAAAATCAATGTACATTTTATGTAACATTATGTCAGCAAGTTCCTTCTTTATGCAAATATCTTTTGCTCTACACTTATGTATACTAGCAGTTAAGAACTCCATCAAATGCTTTTCTCTGAGTATATGTGTGTGTATGCCATACAGGAAAAGTAATAATTTCACTCCTATGGTAACTGTAATTGTCAACACCACTGGACTTAAGAATGGGGAATTAGAAGATCTTAATTTTAGCAAATAATTGCCATTGTATCTTTCTACCTAATGCTGAATGTAATTGGTATTTACCTCCTAATGTTTACACAACATTGAGTTTATATTTCAAAGACATAATCCTTACCAACTATATACTGACTTTTATTTCAGTTTCTATTATGTAAATTAGGACTTTGTTGAATACTGAATATTGAGGAACAAAGGATAGCAATTTTATTTAAATACATGCACAGTATCGTGCACTACAGAATGATGAAATACTATTTTTTTTTATGGATGACTGAATCAATAGAAAAATAGATTTAATAAATCATTAACACTTTAAAGTCTAGATAAAAGTGGGAGGAAACTGATAAATCATGCATTTCAAGCAAAGTTTTATCTTCTCCTTTTTCTGTTTTTTTGGTGAAATCTCTGAGAACTTAAGACATGCAGAGATGACGAGGTCATTCTGAACAAAGAGCAATGTTAAGAGTGCACAAAAAGTTTCGACTGAGACTATATGTTCATATGCAACATTTAAAAAGGTTGCCATTCTTGGACTTCCTTTCAACGTTAGACAGTGCTGTGCAAACCTCAGACAAATCCCTGTAGTACGATTTCTAAGTTGTTAGGAAGTCTCTCAGAGGGCTGAAAAAGTAAAACTTGAACAATTGCCTCCCCAAATCTTTATGGCAAGAAATGTTTTGAACCCAGACAGCAAACTACAAAAGGGGAGTAGGTAACAGTTTATCTTTTCCTTGAGAGACTAATTTAGAGGATGAGTAAATTATGGATAGCGTAAATTATTTATAAATAATAATGACAACAAAATTAAATACAATTTTAATTTTGCAGTATCTGTCTATGCCTATCAACTTATGAAACAAATAAAAAGTGAGTATTATTTTCAATTAATTTAGTGTTTTTCCTACCCCAGCATTTGTCTGGACATTGCCAGGGTAATCAAAAAAACTGTAAATTTTCGGAAGTGAGTCTACTCCAGTGAGCTTGATTAATTATGCATTAACCCATTTCTCTGAAGCATCCTTCACTAAATCTTTGGTGGGAAATGCACTTTATTAGGCATGAGCTTTGGTTATTTGTGTGCATACATACTGTACTATCGGTCAATATGCAGAATGATTTAGTTTTCCATGTTACAGGGATTTATTGCTCGTTACAATAATTTTAGTGTTTCAGCAAGCAATACCTATGATGGTGAGATGCAAGTATTATTATCTTCACTCTTTGCATGATCTCCTCAGCCCTATAGCTTTTGCTCAAACTTGCTTTGACTTCCAATCTTGAAAAAACTTGCACAAGAGTAATCATGGTCACTTGAATACTGCACACATGGGAGTTCAATTAGGTGTTTTCTGCAGGTACAATTACTCATATACATAAGAGTTAGCAGAATAAGATACAAGATTTTAATACTTAGCTGAAGAAAAACATTCTCAGGGTAGAAAAAAATGCTAAACTAAAAGTACAGATTAATGAGATCTGTAATAAACTTTACTCTGAAATAGGTCCAATCAGTTACTGAAGACATTTGATTCAAGAGAGATTATTGAAACTGTGGCATACGATCATTGTAGTAGAAAAAAATATAAATGGAATTATATAGAGAAAATCAAATTACCCATGGCATTCTCTTCCCATATTCCATGGCAGAATTATCGCAAAAATTAGTAAATGGTAATGCATGCAACAAAAAATATGCCGTATCACTTTATGTAAACATCTGCTTTCTTCATGCAAAATGCCTACAAAACTGTGACAATAATTTTTTCTAATAGCATAGTTTTACATTAGCTCAGTCACAGAAACTGTTAAACCAAAATCCATGATTTTGCAAGTGGAAGATATTCTAAAATTCTTGAAAGATTTCCAGCATAAATATTCCAAAGCCCAACACAGCTAATTAGTTTTCTAAAAACTAAGCTACATAGGTTTATTCCTTGCTGTGGTTCCTTGTTCTTTTGATGATAGATGAGAAAAGACCAGTTTTTGGAGGTGGTCCCATCAACATAGGTGCTTGGTTCTTGTGGGTTATTTTTATCTGGGGGAAGAAAGAAGAAAAATAGAGTTATTCCCAGAACTAGTTCAGCTCCTACATTCAAATATCCAAAATGCCTGAACAATCTTTAAATATGATTCCTGAACCATCTTCATTTAATCAAAGATGAAAGATTTTTTATTTATTTTTTATACATAAACATGTACATACTGTATTTTTATGAATATATACATATATATACACATATGGTATATATATGTACACATACTGTATTTTTTATGAATGATACTACATATGTAGTAAGCCAATCTATGTATAATCATTGTTACCACAAATACTTTAAATTACTGGCAATCAATATTATTAATCATATGCAATGAAATACATACCAGTAGGTGATCTTACTTTTTGAGTGTGAGTTTTATTGCTAGCTGTTGAATATTTTACATATCTACAAGGTGAATAATAATTTAAAAGCTGGAAAGGACATACATGCTGACAGAGCAAGTTGTTGCCTACTATTAAGATATAAGCTGCGTCTTTGTATGCTTTATTTATAAAGCTAATCAAGCTGTACTTCTCTTCTAATGTAAGCGACTGCTTAATTTCAAAATAACCATTATGAATGAAAGTCAAAAATTAACACACAAAAAAGGTCAAGAATGATGAACTAGCATTCTAATTTGTTAATTAATTGGTAATATAATAGACTCAAATATTGAAAAGCCTATTTAAAATACTTTGCAAGACTGCTCTAAAGCCACCCATTTTGATTTCTTTGATATAAAACTACGAATCACCTTAAATGAGACAACCTTAAAGTAGATTATGTCTGCAATTTTCTCTAATTCAAGTCTAAATTAGAGAAGACATTTTATGAATGTATGCTATGCTCAAAGCTAATTGAAAGCAATTATCAAAGTGGCATTTTGTCTGTGACTTTAAGATACATTGTAAGATAATAAATGATTCTCATTATGTAATAAAAAGGTCACATCTTGCCTTTGGGCTAGTGACGCTAAGAGTTTTTCAAAAGCAATCCGAGACATTTTCTTTAGTGAACTACGACTAATACAAGAACCATCACTTATTAAATATCAGTTGTCACCTGCATAGTACCCACATCAGAGATGGGTATTTCTTTCAAAAAGAAACACCACCTCATTAAAAACTGGAAAAATATATCTCTTAAAGTGCATACCTGACATTTTCAAGTTAAAATGAATATCCTTCACTTGTCATTCACTAATAGTAATGAAACAAAAAAATGTATGTCACGTGGAGAGGCTCATTAAAATATAGATCAGGACATTTCTTGGGGTAGAAATTTACTTTACAGTCTAAAGAGACAGAAACATAAAAATCTCAACAGAACGAGTGGGTTTATTTAACTGTATTATAGCCTTTACTTTATTCTCCAAATGTTCATTTCCATGCCACCTTAGTTCATTAGCCTCATATTTCATATATGACCTCTTTTTGTCAACACTGTTCATTAGCATCAAATTTAGTATATCATTTTTGGCAACCTAGATTACATTCACACAGAAAATAAGTCCTGCTTCCAAAGATTGGCATAAACATATTTTCTCACAAGAAATTCTGCTTCAGGCACCACTATGGAAGCCAAAACTGTAATTGGGATAAATTGGCATCATTCCATTGATGTCACTTTATACCAGCTGATGATCTGGTCCTGGAAATCCTCAAGGATTTCTGTAACTTTCACATCCTTCATAAGACGCACTCTGGGGCTCAGAGATAGTGATGACATCAACCAGAGCCGAAGGATCAATACTAAAGTAATGTGCAGCTGCTGAGAGTAAATTCTTCGAGATGCATGAGGGCTCAGCATATTGCAAGATTTGGCCATGTTGAGGGAATAGGAACGTCCTCAGAATTTCCTGTCAGAGGTAAATCATTGTAATTCTTCAAATGAAGAAAAGAGCAAAGCACAAAAGATGGCTTTAGCATGAAGAGGTGAAGTAATCCTGAGACCTCATACAGATTGCGTGTTGGATTGGGGCTGTTCAGTGCTGCTGAGGATAAGTGCAATTACATATTGAGAAAATATTTATCATTTGTAATGTTCTTTTTTGGCTTGAGCCATCTGTTTCAGAGACCATGACCTCTTCAGTATGTTGTATCCTATCAGCTGAGATCAGCTAAGATGCCTGAACATGATTAACCACTCATGCACATGAGAATGGAGTCCTATATACATTTCTCTGAGGCATATTTTCAACTCCTGCAAATTGGCACAGTTCCACTAGTTTCAAGTGTACATTATGTTCTGAAAATATAAAAATAAGATGTAAACTTGAAGTACATATTTTATGTATCCTTGGTAGCATAAGTTAGCATTACATTGGTTAACAATGATAACCATTGATTCTTTTAATTTCTTGCTGGAAAAATAGAGCTAAAAATCCTGATATTCGGGTGATAAAAGAGAGATCAGTACAATTGTAGTACACGCTGTCTTTACTGGACCATAGCAGCACCTTGCCTGAAATATGCTAATTTTATCTTTCTCAAGACTCTCAAGCACTGTGTTTCTGTGCTGGATTCTCACTTCTGCTTCTCTTTCCATACTAGCTGCAGTACTGGAGTTAGTGCTGTGAGTTTAGGGGATAACTGAAAAGTGAAGGTACACACTTTCAGCACTAAGGTGTCCAAAAGAGAAATAGTGTTGCAGATCAAAAGAAGGGAAGTAGCACTGAAGACTTAAGAGTGCTGCGTGGGAAACTGAAATGGACAAAAAAAAATAAAAATCTTTAGTTCTGAGTAATCAAAATCTAGTTAAGTCAAAAAGAAAAAATGGTATCTTACTGAGGCTACTTAGAGCTCTGTGTAGACTCTGTGTTTGTGTACATGAGGTAGCTAAAAAATAATTTTTACCATTCACTTCGTTTCCCTCGTTCAGCAAGCAACCTTACGTCTTCTGTATCAGAAACATAATTTTAAAAGCTTTAAATGAGATGCACTAGCTTTTTTGTTTTTCCTTTTTCCCTAGGTGAACCTGTGTTTAAAACTTGACTCAAAACAAAAGATATATAAAAAAAACAAGTTGCTCAGAAAAAAAAACCCAAAAGCTCAACCCTAAGCTAACTTATTTTTAGTAACTGATGATACCCTGACAGAGTCCTGCAAAATACTGTGGAGTTCTGTGAAAATAATTTTGGGGAACATTTACTCAGTTTTATTGAAAATATGGAATGGCTTACAGAAAATAAGGAGAGTGCTCTTAAATTTAGGGGAGAGATTGAAGTGCGGTTGGAGGAAAAAACAGGCAAAAATTTTATATGGCACAAATTTATATTTAAAAAACATCAAAAATATAGAAATAACAAAATTACATTTAGGAGGAAAGTAAATAGCCAAATGAATTGCTAAGATGTCATGATTTTTTGTTGAAAGCTCTATGTGCAACATTATAGGTTAAACTCAAGCTGTTGAAGCCAATGGCAAAACTCCCATTCACTAGCTGAAGCCAAGATTTTATTCTATGTGTTCATGATCACAGAAATTTACAGGACTGGTATATCTAGTAAATAGATTTAGCAGAAAAATACTGCATTTGCAATTTTAAAATCACTTTTGCAGTATTAGAAAGTAAGTGTATCTAATGATAGATTTGTGGGAAGGAAGACTAGATGCAATTAAAAAAAGAGCATAATTCTTAAAGGTATAGACGGTAATTGCTCCCTATTTGAAGACAGGAAATTTTCTAATAAAGGAGAAGCCAGAGTCTGTGATATTAAAAATGTTTATAAAAGCATAAAATGGACATTTATTTGTTTCAGAGCAAGTCAGGTTTTCAAACTGTGCCGTGAAGTCACATTAATACAATGCATTCAGTAAATAAAATGCACTGAGCGTTAATAATTTGAAAGTAATAACTATATCTTTTAGACCAATCAGTTTTCCTTTTGTGTTCATTTTTCTACAATATATGCTGGTTGCATATGTGCTCCTCACTTCACAGAATGCTTAAGTGCTTCATATTAATACAAAATATGGTGTTCTAAATACAGGTGCTAACTGGAATGCTAAATTACACCAGAAAATTGAAAACAGAGATAATCAATTCTGCTCATAATATTTCAATCAATATTACACAAAAATAGTATTATTTCTGTATTTTAAGGAGAGAAGGATAAACTGAAAGATAAAAACATATTAAGTTGGAGCCGGTAGTTCATGGCCACTTCGTTCTGTTTTTACCAGCAGGGCTTGGCTGTTGGTAGGTTTGATGGTAGGAGGAATTCCCGTAGCTGAGATGCCCATATGCTGCACCTTTCTTTCATGGGAAATGGATGGATGCAACACCTCCGTATCACAGGAGTGCCAGATACTTTTAACTTCCTATAGGTAGGTGATCAAGTGCTGTACAGGGTACCATGAAGGGAATAATATAGATTGTAGGCAGTACTGGAAGAAAAAAATTAACCTGTGACTTGTATTATGTGGCATTTGGTCAAATCTTTCAGATCTGGACTGGCGGTTTTAAATATAGCATTATGCAACACATCTTTTAAGTAAATTTCTTAACAATATTATTGTGCAAAGTGCAATCAAATCTAATCAGTTTGGCATTAATTAAGCTCTAATAATATACTCTAGCCTCTCTCCTAAGTAGTGTGATCCGCTTCCCCTTCACACAGGTAGATTGGAAAACATTATGGTGTCATCATAATTTTTAAACATACTGAGAAAATGACAGAGCTGCAAAATTAAAATAAATGATTAATGGCATTTTTTTCATGTTTTGTACTAATAGGTATCACTGAGGTTTTAAATTAATAGAGCTGTCAAGCTCAGGGTTGTTACAGATCCAGTGCTGAACAAAAATGGAAATTATGTATTCCACAGACACCTAAAGATGACACTTTGGAATATTTTAAATTTTAATTAGTAGGTGCAATTGTTTTTTCCCCCTTCCCCCTTAAACCACTGCAAATTAATTGGCAATTAGTCACAACTAATTCTTTTCTTAACAATCTGAACTGGAAAGAAAGGTACATTACACGTTAACATATTTGTCTGGGGTGCAGAAAGCACACATGCAGTAAATTGCTTTGTCAATTACAAAAACTACTGTTGTGAAATTAAGAAAAAATATGCATAGGTAAACAAAACTAATTAATGTGCAGTGTACCTGTGAGCACAAAAAATAATGCCCAGCTACACAATAAATTGTTAGAACCTCAGAAGAGCACTCTGGCCTAGAAACAGAAATGTATGCACATTCTTACTCAAAAGAGGGGGGAAAGATACAGCTTTTTATAATAACACTAAAAACTTTTTCTACATATCTACTTACAGCTTAACTGCGTAACAACTGCCTAATATTCTACTAACATCAGCCAGTGTAGCAAGGACCCAGTTCCTCTTTGCCCTCGAGAAAGATACAAAAGTCTCATTTCCCACTTTTTAAAAAGCTGTCCAAAAAATCTCATTACATTCACTGACATGGAAAGAGGATACTTTACAGACTGACAGGCGAGAAAACAGCTGCAGATTCCTCATGCCATCTATGGCGTGTGGGAGCCAATGGAGCTACATGAAAGCAAATCTGTGGCTCTTCATATTAGCTTTCTCACACAGCCCTGCCATATCATGAATATAGTTTTTTGATTTTAGCTCTTGTTTCTCTCTGGACTTAACTAGAAAGGTAGGATTTCAGTAGGCCCTCTGTGCTCAGGTTCATCACATCTTCAGGGACTGAAGGAAAGGCTAGAAAGAAACCATCCATTCATTCCAAACATATTTTCAAGTACATACAAATTATAATATTCTAAAATTTTATGTCTGAGGTTCATTAAATGGTTCATTAAATGGCTTACTAAAAATTTACCTTTCAGTAAATGATTCTAAAAACACTATTAGACATATGTTATATGTTTTCTTTTGGATGTCTATGAAACTCTGTTTCTGCGGTCCATTATAATGGCTCTCCCTAGTTTCATTCCTTCATTCAGGCAATATCCTTTCATATTCTATAAACACATCTACCTTCCACTTCCAGTCTGGTGATGCTAGCAGCTTGAGACTCTTTCAGACATGATGCCAACCAAGTCAGACACAGATGAAAGAACTGAAATCACAGTTATTTCTGATTAAGACAGAATATCTTTATAGATTTTTCAAAACAATACTAATAATTTATGTGCTTAAATGCAAAGATTATTTTTCAAAAAAAAAATCTGATAGGTGAAGCTAGAAGTTTATCAGATTAACTTGAAGTCTTTGAAGTTTCATTGCTATTAATGACCTGTTTGGAGATCAGGTGAAACTGTAGATATCTTTCATGTTGCTATATTTGTCTGGGAGAGCTCTGATAGAATTTCCTCTTCAGCTAATCAGACAAGATGTTTAACATAACATTAACATTATCATCTTTCCTTCTCCCAAAGACTCTTCTATAAAAAACAGTGAAAACAATACAATTTGACATTCAGATTATGCATCTTATTATACCAGAGCAGAGTGACTTTGTCAGACACTGCAGTCTGCGTATGTTCAACATACTGAAAATTCTGGATGGCAAGATGTCTAGAGCAGGGCCATTTATGTTTTTAAGTATGCACAGAACCAGCAAAAATGCACTTCTGCTCTCGTTTAGGGATGCTAGTGGCATGTGCAATAGAAGATGGTAAAAGACAGTAAATGAAGCACAGAGTATATTTTTGAGTACTAAAGCAAATCACAGGAAGAAAAATCACAAATCACACAGCTTCTAGGGGATCACTGTATTATCTATTACATTCCGCAATATTTTTCAGTCTACTCTGTCATTTTTGGGAACATAGTTTCTAAATGTTTGAGAAGGAACAGCTATTAGCAGCACGTGTGCTGTTTGTGTAACACTTTTTCCAGTCACAACGGAGAAGTAGCAGAGTTGAGCTTGTTGATTGCATTCTCACATCAACAGGAAATAAACTTCAAAGCCTGCGTTTGCTGATGTCAACCCATACATAACAGGGATTTGATACAGAACTTGTTTTTCTTAGTCTGCTTAATGGAATCAAGCAGGAGAATTTTGATCAGGACAAACTAGATTTCTTGAAAAACGACTTGAAAAATCTAAATGCAAAACAGAAGAAGACTTCTGAGTTTAACCACTTGTACCTTGGGACAGAGTTGAATCAATACTTGCTGTTAGAATGAATTTCTTTTTCACTCCAGTCTCTGTAATTTTTATATCCGCAAGAACTACAGAACTCAGGTGACACTGAAGTTATAAGTAGCTTCTCTTGTTTCCAAAGAGGTTCTACTAAGCCAGTAGGGACTGAGAGACTATAGACCTGAATCCAAAATGGTCTCACAGATGCCAGGAACTCAGCATCAGGACACCTAATTTGAAGATAAATGCTACACCAGAGTGTAATCCACAACTCCTGTGTAAGATCTTTAGGTTCCTCACACTTTACAGAAACATTCACAAGAGCCAGTACCTCAATATACCTGATAACTGTGGATATTCTCAATCTTATCCCTCAGCAGGGTTTAGATATGTGATTGGCACACATCATTACCTAAGCACAACTCGCAGTCTACAGATCCATCCCAAAGGGGCTACTCAGCTCACTGAGTTCGTGAGATCACTGTGCCAAAATGAAATATGGGTTATTTCAACTACTATCCTATTAATATAAGCTAACATTAGCCTATACTAATACGCACCTTCCCCCAGTAGCCTACATATAAAAATGTGAGTCCAGAGCTAGCATGAGTATCTTGTCACCACATCACAGTGCATGATGTATGAGTGCTGGCAGCTCTATACACGGGCCTCAGTTCGTTGTAAGAGCTAGGGAAAGAGACTTCCTAAGAGATAGGGAGGGAAAAAGGAAAAAAACTCTCATATATTTCTTAAGAAACAAAAGTCCTACATTTCTTTATCTGGTTGTCAAGATTTTCTCCATTTAAATATTAGTAATTGCTCATTCACTTGCAGGTAATTCTGGGACAACACTGATTATATCTGCAGAGAAGAAAAAAACTCATGACTCTCATATTGTTCTCCATATTTTTTATGAAATCTGAGCTCTTACAGGTTCAAATACCTGGCTACACAGTTGGCTATACTTAAAGATGTGTTTTGATTTTATGTTCTCTTCAGCCTCTGGTCTAGGATACACATCACTGAGAGACTTATTGGAGAGAGATACTAATGGAGTGTTTTTAGAGCTACACCTTATTTTTTTTGTCTATTAAGAGTTATTCAAAGAAACTGCTCTGAGCAACCTCCTCCCCATTCTATACTATTTAGAGGAATAGATGTGTCCCTCCTGTTTACTTGCCCTCATTTCATACATGTGGGCACAGAAACATCATAACATAAGGGATTAATTTCCTTCCCTTCTCCTTTATACAATAAGGGTTTTTAACTATTATTTATCTTGAATGATTCAATCAGCACATTCAAAACCAGCTTTAAACAAAATGTTCTTGCTATGCGCTCTCTAAGGTAAATGGAAAGTCTTCCTAAATTTTATAAGAGTTATTAGTCACATACATTTTAGCACCATAACTAATATCAGGTCTTCCTCAGCAATCAATAGTATAAACGTGATAGTTCATCACACACACACACAAAAAAAAAGATGACACTAGATAACAGGATACTGGGACTGTACTCCCTAAGCATTTTCCAAAGTTTGAAATAAATGATATCATAATAATGCCCATCTTTTTACTCTATCCCAACCTGCGGAAAAGAACAGCATGACTAATTAAAAATGCAGTGGGTGTGAACTATATAATAATGCTGTGTGAAGATGCTACTTAAGTAAATTAAGTTAATATTGATGACAATGGTTGTCTTTTTAATCACAAATATTCTGTTTCTGTCACTTAAGAAGCAAAAATAAATAAATCAGTAAATGCTTCTGACTGAAATGAAAATAGTGCTATAAAGAAAGTTTCTGAATTACCATTTTTGTTCAGCACCCTTCTCAGAGATAAGAGTATACTTACTGTGCAAGGGGTCTGCATCCAAGGTTCCCCATCTATCTGCATAGGCAGAGACTTGCTGGTCCTAAAGTAATATATTTCATTACATAAGTAAAATAACTAGACAAAACTGATAAATTTAAGTATTAAAGAGACATATGTATGATGGCATAGACCCATATAATCCTGATTTACCCTAAGATTCTGTATAATTTCTGGTATGGTGAAACATGCCAGTAAAAGTAACTCTCCTAGTAGGAAGCATAAGCAAGCCTTAGCTTCATTTTCAACATACAAAACAAAAACATAGCAAACATTCACACATCTTGTTAGTAATATGCTATTCTCTCATGGGAGAATAGTCTCTAATTTGTGAAATAAAGAGTGAATTATGCAAAAACAACCCTTCAGGCATAAACTTTATTAACTGAAAAGATAAAGAAACCTCTGCTATTTTTGGTAACTTAGATTGAATGCTATGAAGGAAATAGGAAATATACCTTATCTCTATGATCAGTGTTTGCTAGAACCATAAAAGATGTTTTCATACTTTTGTCTAACTCCAGGTTAGACAGAACATTCTCATAACATGTGACAATTATATTCAGAGCCTTTAACTTACCATGTTATAAATTCAAATTGTTAGTAAAGAGGCACTGATTTTAACATCAAGCATCACTTAACATCAAGTATCCATTTATATATCCATGTACACTTTTGGAACCACATTGAGTAAAGTACAGATAATTAGAAAGGAAAACGAAAGGATTATCTTTTGGGGTCTCTTACAACCCTATATTTTTGTGCTATAATGGTTTCCATTCAGACCTATTGGAAATAACACAGACTAAATAATTGAAGAAAAAAGAATCAGTTGAGCACTCATGATGTCAGTAGAAATTCTGGCTTGGACCCTGAGAGTTTGTGAGCTTAATCATTGTCACCTATGGGCATATGTAGATGAAGCAAAGAATGTGCAATGAGCCTTCACTTCATAGCTTGAGACAGCTACATTGGTGGTCCTGCAATCTCTTGGTATCCAAAGAAGGTTGGCAGGAAGCATTCTCATTTCTCTTCTTTATCTACATGACAAAATACTTTGAATATCACCCAGTTCTTCAGGAGATTTTCAAAAGTACACTAGGTCCTTTAGAAATCCTACTTATTTTATTAAAGTTTTGATTAATGCTCTTCAATAATTACCTTACTTTATGCCTCATTTAGGCTTCTTAGACTTTAATTTATAGCTTATGATTCTATTAAAATTTTGAAAACATACATTGAAATAAAATTTGAAAACATATATTAATAGCTCTTAATAATAATATTTTGATGTACAACATTTAATTTTACAAAAGAAAAACAGGATCACAGAGGAAGAGCTAAAATGTTGTAAATCCCCGCTCCTACCAGTCCTGAAAATTTTTGTCTCTCTCTTTCCCATGCTTATCTAATCCAAAAGTTAGAATGATTTTTTTTTCCTTAACAGCTTTCCTATATTTCCTTTACTGTAACTCTCGTCACTTTTAGCTTAGTAAATGATAAAATACAACTAAATTAGTGTGCTCCACTGTTCATAGCTTACACATGCCAATGCATTTATTAATAGTGACTTGTCAGTGTTCTGTAAATAACAAATAAATTAGACACAGAGTACTTTGACTACTAAGGATCAAAAATATGCTTTACAAATACTAATTACATGCTACTATTCCTTGGTGAGGAATGCATTAGAAATGGGTTAAAATTTGTTAAAGTGATGTTAAATGACTTTTTGCTCAAAATTGCTTAGAGTCTATATCAATACTAAAATATAACATGTTCATGCCCTACTCTTTTGCTCCAACTGCTTGATATTTTTTCCTCAAAAGATGAAATGAGAGTTGAATACAGATGAAGCCTTAATATAAACACCCTCTTTCTAGCTTTTTGACACCTTTAAAGGAAGGAAAACATAAGGGCAGAGAATATGAATAGAATAAATATTCTTTATTGTTTTAAATTACTACTATTAATATAACAATAATACTTTCATGTACTCCTGACTATTAAACCACCAAAATGAACCGGTACTGTATGCAACATTACTGTTCATTGTATGCCATATTACTGCCATATTAGAGACGCCAGTACCTGATGACAACAGATGAGCACTGGGCAAGCCGTTTTCCAGCACTTTTCAGGCCTGTATATATCTGACCCATCTCCATAGCTCCTTCCAGACCAACAACTTCCATAAGTTGGTCACTTAGATCTGAAAGAGTTGAAAATTGTTCCATTAGAAAAATTATTTTGTCTAGAAATGATTTTGACAGTGGTCATCTTAACTAGTAAAATTTTTTTTCAGATGATGAAAGACAAAAGATGAAGTGAACAGAACTGCAAAAGTGATTAAGGTGATGATTCCTAAGCAGTGATTGCAGCTTTCAGGCTGGGCACATGTGGGCCTGTCATCACACCATTCTAAAATATCCTGACCAAAATGATTCTACAATACAGTAATACTCTTCCTGATTTATTTTAATACATACATACAAAACTAAGAATTTTGTTATGAGAGAAAACAAGAAAGACTCCTTCATGATCTTTATGACATGACTATTTATTATTTTTATTATTTTTTGCACCGAATTTTTGCCTCAATAAGTGCACAGATTCATTCCAAAAAGTGCAGAATTAAACTTGTATCAGCAACTATTCATCTAGCTTTTTTGAACTTTGGAGTGCCTGTTTGCAGCCACTTACATATTTTTGTTTTACATTGCTTTTTGATTACATAGCATTTTGGCACTAAACTTCTAAAAATATTTTAAAAACAAAGTGCTTCTGGCAAAATAAATGTTAGTTTGTTTGACTGCAAGGAGCAAGGACAAATTCTATCTAGAATTTCAGATGTGAACAGAGATACAACCAGAAACCTGAACAGTAATATAGCAGTCTGTTTTGAGAAGCAACCAACAAAGGTAATGAAATCTTATTCAGAACCAGCTAAGATGTTTTGTATAAAATATTCTACATGCTCCAGTTTAAGTATATGTTGCCAAGACCAGATGGACAAAGCGAAGAAACAATTTCTTAGCACTATATTATGTGTGTTTTATAGACTAGCTGGTAATATCCATGTTTATGAAAGATATGCTACTTGGTGAAGCAGAGATGAGCTAAAATGTTACTCTATCATTACACTGAAGAACAAAAGAAAAAGAGCACATTACTCTTTGTATATTTTAAACCCTCCAACCTTTAATGAAGGTAGAATTTCATGCTAATTATCATATCTTTGAGGCAAGCCCAAAGTTTCAAAGGGAGTCTTTTCTGTTCACTTCTTTGGGCTTTGAATGAAAGTAATTAAATGAAAGAAGTACTGTTATAGGAAAAAAATGAAGTATTAAAAGCAAATAGAATTTATGGTCTGGATTATTCTGCTTCCATCCAGAAAGACTGATGCTATCCAATGTCTTCCTTTCTATTAGGTTTTCTTAGTATTACTTGCTATTTTAATTTTCTCATCAGGGTGAAATCATTTTCATATAATATAAATGAAGCAAAAATAAACCCAGTTTTTCCTATTACAGAAAACAATAACATGGACAATAAATTAAAATATATAATATGATAGATTTTAAATATGCTTTTTAATAGTTTGCATGACTATAACACATGTAAGCCTAATTTTATATGTTTGACTTTCTGCTGAATTGTTTGTTTAAAGGATGGCATTCTTTTAAAATATTTTCCTTGAAATTATTCATACCCTTTGAATCTTCACTCAGATTTAAACATCAGATTTTCCTGATATCCATAGAGATTTAATTTGGAAAGTCCTACTCATTTGTAAAAGCTTTTAAATTATAAAAGCACACAGACTTTTATAGATGTACTAAATCATTAAAATGTTTCTAGCCAAAGAAAACATCAAATTCCTATTCACCGGGTTATTAGAAAATTATTATTTTTAAAAATGGGAGAATAATTAAGAACAGATTTTTATTACTGACAGCTCAGGCAACATATGCAAGACTCAGAATACTGACATTTGCAATGATATAAATTTGATGCCTCATTTTTCAATTGCTGTGAGATTAGTGCCAGTGACAGCAGTTAACTAAGGGCCAAATCCTGCCCTTTGATCCTCATCACATATCTCCAAAAATACGGTATGTTAAACACTGGAAGATAGAACTGAACAATGCTCTTATATACCAAAAGAAGTCAAGCCTTTTAAAAAACTTCGCATTTGCAATGGCACATTCCCAAAGTTGGGTTATTTTAGGCCAAATATGAATATTTTTAGCAGCAAACTTAACTTAAACATAAACTTCCTTCAAAATCAATTAGGACTAAAGCAAATGTAACATGCAATTAACTTAGGGTTAATTTTTGCTCCTGCCCTAGCTAATATATTTGACCTGCATGGATCTACATAGCCAACATACATTTCAACAAATGATTCAACTCTGTTGACTTTGATAAAAGCTTGGAGTGAGCAAAAGTAGAAAAGTGAGTGTATATTTTAGCGCAATTTTTCAAAGCTGTTACATGGATATGGGTACTTTAGTTCAGTATAAAGGGTCAAGACATCAATGAATCGATTGTTCATAAAAGGTCCTTACCAAAGACTCTGAAAGAAACTAAGCGCTCTTAAAAGAGGTCAATTCCTCTTTTAAGTTAAAAGATATGAAAAGGAAAGTCACTCTTCACTGTGGTGGAAGGTTATCACTAGTTTCTCAGAAGGATCTGTGCTGGGCTCCTTAGTGCTCAACATGTTCCCCTAAATAACTTTGAAATAGGAGTAGATAGTGAGTTGCTGACGATTCAGGAAAGAAAAGACAAAAGCCAATTAAAAAAAGTTGCAAAGGAATTTCACAAAACTGAGTGACAGAGCAATAAAAAGGCAAGAAACCAATAATAGTAACCTAATTCCAATGAGTGGAAGTAGAGGTAAACTGTTCTCTTTCTTGCTCTCCATATATATGTATATGCAGAGATATGTATGTGTGTGTATGTGTGTGTAGATATAATTTTTTGTATATATGTTATGATGGGCTTTAAGTTAATATTGTCATGCAGAAATTAATTCTGAAGTTATTCTGGCTACTTCTATGAAAATATTAACTCAATGCTCAGTGGTGATCAAAATTCAATATTGTGATTGGTAACACCATGCAGTAAATTATCTGTAGCTCTGGTCCACTCATCCACAGAAAGATATAAAATAACTGGAAATTATTGAGAAAAGAGCAACAAACATGGTAACAAATATGGTTCAGTTTCTATATAAAATGAAATGAGACTAGGACTCCCCAGCCAAGACTATTCCTTATTTCTCAAAATGCCAAAAAGGGAGCATCACAGTGCTTTTAGAACAAGCAGGAAATACTTTTAATGTAATATGTAGTTAAACCTGGAATCCATCATTTCAGGATCATCACAGGATACTACAGATGCTGAAAAGTTTAGATGAGTTAAAAATTAGGCAAATTCATGAAACTACTGAAACTAGCCATATTGGACTTCAGAAATTCCCCAAATCACAAATTGACACATATCTGGGAGGGTATCTTAGTGGAAGAATCACTGTAATTTTGTCTTCTTTATTTATAATGATACAAAACTGGCTGGTGTTAGAGGTCAGACTGAGCTACATGGACTTGTGGGTTGACTTAGTGAGACTGTTCTTATTATGTTTTTATAGATCTTACACATTTTTATTGAGAATAATAAATGTTGCTTTTCATTAAACATCAGGTATTGCTTAGAACAGGCTTTAACATGGACTTCCTAATTGTGTTTGGGACATAATTCCTTTATAATTCTTTTGGAGTCCCCAAGTAATCCCCTAAAATTACATGCTCTTGTGCTTGTCTGTGTACGTCTCTACCATACTATATAGCAATAAATGCAATTTTTTAAGGTATGTTGCAGTTCTTTGGCATTATATAGATTTTAGTCTATAGATAAAACAATCGAGTGGTAAATGCACTAATAAAAATTTCTACCTGCTTCAGTGCATGCTTCATCTTTTATAACCAGTTTTAGGTGGTGTAGGTTTAGGAGACTGAAGATCAGATTTTCAAGAGTATAGTTGCTAAGAGTGAATAGTTGCAGCTATCAGATACTGAGCAGCTTTTCAATCCAGCCATGTCATTTAGTTGCCTAAAGGTGGAGAGTATCTTGGTATTAGTGTATGAGGAAAGTGATTTTTGACTGATGCCTTTGGGTTCTGGAGTCAGCTTGTTCTACTGCAAGCTCTGTGAAAGAGCTGAAGGCTCTCACTTGTTTTCCATGTGAATGAGCTGTTAGAGTGTGTGGGAATGTTTTCACAGCACATTGCCTCTCCTGCCCTCTTCCATAAACCAAGCTACTTCACGTGTCTCCTCATATTAGCCCCATCAGTAAACAAAGCCAGCTCTCACAAGGGAGGCAGATGTCAGCAACTGGTGACTAGCATGCAGAGGGGCATCTGACCCCTTGCACTCATTCCACATGGCTGGATAAAGTCACCAGGGAGACGCCTGCCCGTTTCCTCCCATCGGGCAGTGGGAGGAAAAGAAGTCCAGATAGAAAGGCGCAGAAGTGGCACACGAAGCACTGCATGCGAATATGAGCCCTTTATAGTACTCTCCCTAGTCATAAACACGCTTGGAAACCTTGAAGTTTCTCACTGAAGAGTTTACATTATCCTTTAGCTTGGCATTAGCTAAACACTTCAATATTCAAAGTGAATTCACAATAGAGTAACACATTTGGAATTCATCTGTGAAGATAAAGCAAGGAAACAAAATGGAGTAGGAGGTGGAAAGAAGCACGATGTGATTAGAAATACTGATTTACATAGAGAACTTTCCATCTATAATGGAACTGGTTTTGATGTTCAATTTATCTTTGTAATATATAAATATTGCTGTCCTGGCAAGAGATTGAATGACTCTATTATAATTTGGGGTTGCTGCACTCACTCAGGCACATTTGCATAAAAACACTGTTGGTCAGTGCTAAATCTGTCTCTGGCAGCAGTTTGTCTTCAGCGAGAAGGGGCTCCGTGGCTTACTAAATGCAATCAAACCCTGGTAATCATCACAGGGGAAAGTTTTTAGTTCCAGTTAAAATACTGGATAAGGGTTTGAAAACTGGTGTGATGCCAGAGGATCCTTGAAAACCTGTTGAATCCAGTGCTCTGCCCCGCATGAACACTTCAGTATCTTCTCGAAGCAGGGAAAACGAGCTTCGCGTTACGCAGGAATGTGGGGGCACTTTCATATGCAGTAATAGGAATGGCTGTTGTATAAAATGCTAAGGATGTGTTTAATGTCACAGTATTGCTTGATTTCAAATGAACAGCTTTTTCTGGATTCCTGGTTAGAAGAAATCAGTAAATCAAGAGTAATCCATGCATCTTTTTTTTTTTTTTTTTTTTTTTTTTTTTTTTTTTTTTTTTGGTTTCCTTTCTTTCAGAGAAGCTACCTGAAATAACATCTCTCTCAACATTTGTAATTGTTTATGTCAGAGTTGTACCTAGAGGCCCGGCTGATGACAAGGCTCTGTTATGTTACTGATTCACAGACACATAACAAGAGACAGCCCTTGTCTCCAAGAATTTATAATATAAACAAATAAAAGAGACAAAGCATGGGGGAAAGATAATATTATTTCATCCATTTTACAAAGTGAAAAATTGTATACAGACAAATTTAGGTCCTGCAAAAGATTTGTTCTCATACTTAACTGAATATATTGTGTGTAGACTCACAACAGTCATAATATTATTTCTACTGTGTAAAGCGTGTGAGTTTACAGAAGTGACTTGGCCAAGGTCACACATGATGTCTGTGGCAGAGGCAAAAACTAAATCAGCAGCTCCTAAATTTCAAACCAATACTTATAGAAGTCCATTCCCCCTCTTAATATTAATTTCAAGGTTCTACATGAAGTCCTGTATCTATAGTATTTGACTCAGTTTTGACTATTCTGCGTTACTGAGTTTGCTTATAAACATTAAAAATCTGAGGGAGGTACATACATCTATTTTATGAGAGTATTGACTTTAAACTCTACTCTTGCCTTCATTTTTTTAAAAAAATCTTTTTAAAAGAACAAAAATGAAACAAAACAAGCTAAGCCCGCCTCTTGGTGGGAGAAAAGGAAGAAATATCACTGCTGTAATTTTCACCCCACCGAGATACTCAGATACTGTGATAATAAATAAATAGATATGTTATACACACACATACATATATTTTATATTTATGCAGACATACACACATATGATATATACCCAGATATATGCGTATGTGAGAAGTAACACTACATTTTTGCTCTACCATATGAATTGATGATGCTCTAATGAGTTTTAGTGGCGTAAGACTGCAAGGTGATGTTTATTGTTGATACGTAAAATTAATGCAATTAATAAAATCCTGGCACTGCTGAATCCAGTCCTCTCCTCCAGTCCTCTGACTTCCATGGGCCTGGATTTCACCCAGTATCTTTCAGTTTAGCATAGAGATTCATTCCTCAGATGGAATCGCTTAGCAGATACTGCTCAGCAAACTACTGTATATTGGATATTTTGTATATAATCATCTCCTGACTCTCATTAATCATTTAGTGACAGGTTCTCCAAAAAGTAGGAGGGCAAACAAGGAAGAATCAGTCCCTATAATTAATTATTTTATGAAACTTTTTAATGTGCACAGAAGGCCTTTGTAAAACTTTTCCTTAAGTGAACTCTTTTTTAAAAAAAAAAAAAATCTTCCCAAGGGGAAAGAGAAGAGAGTTCTTAATAGATTCATTCTTGATTAACAGTAGAAGAAGAAAAATAGAAAAAAAAAACCCTACAGCATTCAAATTAAATCACTTCCACCCAAAAACTACTCCCAAATACCAATGTTCAGATGTTCAGATTTTCAGTGTTTGAAACAAGAGGTTTCATCTTCCACTTCGGGAGATCATTATGGAAAAAGTCTTTCATGGTAAAGCTTGGCAGACAAAATGTATTCTTTTTTTCAGATTTATTCTTTTAATAGTTTGAGGTACAATTGCATTGAACATACTGCTGCACCAAAAGAAGCCCCCTATTACTTTAATCTGTATTCTTTTAAAAGTTATTTGTTCAAAAGGATTTCACTGTGTTACTCTTATACCCCCTTCATCCAACAGAACAAAAGCCGTTCTATGAAAGGAGTCTAAACTTGGACAAACCGTAAAAAAAGCAAAGTTCCTCTCTGTTTTTATCAAATTTGATTGCTGCAGCTGTTCCCAGTTTCTGTATTTTAAAAATAGCCTTATTCAGTGCCTTGTTGGCTAAAGGCCAGAGTACCATTAGAACATGCTGTACGGAAAACCTCTATTCAGTTACAGATACAGAAATATATTTAAGATCAGTGGGGGTCATCTGCAGCAAACACTTGTATGGGGGAAAATGGAATTTTAATGTGTTTGGACTGCTCACTACTTTTAACAGATATTTAAGAACTTCAAACCGGATATCTTTCTATTTGTATTGGTACTATCATATTACTGAGCATCAGGTATAACACAATATGAGCAAGTCAAGATCATTTCAACTAACAAAAATAGATCTAATTCTCAGATTACTTCTTAGTAGTTCTGGCATTCACTTTAAATGGCTCCTAGTAATATTGGATATTTGATTAGCCTATAAAAATGCCACAGCCTAGAAAAGAAAAATATAGTAATATTGATGGAACTGTAGAAATCTGATCAATGGAAACCAGCTTTGATTTGCACATTTTGAAAAGGACTAGAACTAATAGAGGATAAGTGTTTCTGTTCTGCAGGTTAGCAAAATGTAATAATGACATTATTTCCATGCTTATCAACTGAGGAATTTTTTAGTTATTCACTAGAAAGAAATCTTCATCCCATTTACATCAGTATT
The DNA here is from genome assembly GCF_028389875.1 of Rhea pennata. NCBI lineage: Eukaryota > Metazoa > Chordata > Aves > Rheiformes > Rheidae > Rhea > Rhea pennata. The sequence goes on from NC_084664.1 coordinate 31,681,673, forward strand.
AAAACTCCTTTTGATTAAAGTGCTAGGGATTCTGGTCCAGGACCTCAAAGATGATCTTCATGCTGTTTTCTCGTTATGACAACCAACTCCACTTGATTCCTCTACCATGCTACTGTCCTGTGATGGCTGGAGATCACAATACGCAGGATGGACACTGGTTTGAACAGCAGTTTTTAGTAATTAACCAGAGCCTACTCCCAAGAAAGGGAATTAAACTACTTTCTGAAAGCATTTTGAAAATGAGTGAGATGTATGATAGATCAAAGCTTCTAGCCATTTCTGGTAAACTGAAATGTCTATGTCTATAGTGTCTATACTTATTCACACTTATGTTTTTACTGCAGTTGGAGGTGGGACTTCCAGTACAGTAGAGCTATCCAAGGTAAGTAGAGGTATCCAAGGGTATTTGGATAGGTACTTGGGGGAGAGAAACCATAGCAGTGATAGCATCAGGATAGCCTATATGAGCATCCTGAGACCCCACATGCTTAGTGGTTGGATGGAAGCCTGCATGTCTGGGCCTTCACTCTCTCTCTCTAGAGATTGCATGTTCAATTACAAACACCATCCGCACCTTCTCTGTGTACAGAAGGAGCATTAAACAATTCAATGCAGCCAGACCTAAAGAACTCTGGAGCAAGTATTGGTATCACCTAATCTTCCTAAACTCTTCCTATAGTCACTAGAGCTAAAAAAGTTTAGACTTAATTTCTGACTAAAGTATACATATACTTCAGTGTCGTGTGAGATGGCCTAGGATTTCCAGGACATTCACCCACAGCTGACAAGCCTCACAGAGGACATATAAAAGTAACAGATGAAAGGATGGCATCTTGAGAATAACTCTATTGGTGTTAGGAACTTACACATGGACAGCTGAAGAAAGTTAAGTGTTCCCTCCAGAAAGCACTTCATGGTATGAGTCTGAGAGGTCTGATGATCTAGTGGGATATATTTTTCTGTGTTGCCTCCAAAAGCAATCCTGGAAGTTGAGCTAGCATGCTTAGTCATCTTAGCTAGGTGCCTAAAGCTAACTTGTGGCAAAATCTGCAGTCCCCAAAGTCGCCACTTGGCATGGCTCCCTTTACGGATGCTAAGGCTTATAAAAGCCTCACAGACACTAGTTATAGGCATGCAATTGTAGATATTTTTCTTCCCATCTGAACTAAATACTTTGTTAAAAACAATCAGATTTTTTGCCTATTATTGGTTTACAAGAAGACAGTTCTAGTGTACACAGAAGAAATTTTTGTTACTTGAAGAAACCAAAGGGGAAAATGACTTCTAATCTTGCTCAAAGAAAATTAAATGTTTTATTTGATGTGATTTCTGTGCAGAGACATAACAAAGGATTTCAAAGAAAGCAAAAGTAATTTTCTTTAAACACCTTTCATTATTTTAAGTGATAATGACTGATATCAAGCTATTTTTCAATGCACTGTTATTAACAATACCCAGAGGAAAAAGGATATTTTCATAACTGTAATCAAGACAACTACAGAACATTTCCAAATTTCTTCTCAAGGACCAAAAATTCAGAGCCAGCTATGAGTATCACAGTAATGAAACTCAAGTTATTTTTAGTGCCCTAGTCCTTAAAGTTATCAAAGGGGGGGGGGGAACACCTTTTTTCATTCCGAACAACAACAGAAGAATGGTAGGAGAAATCTACCCCCATACTGCCTAATGCAAAATAAGAGACCAAAAAAACCCAAGGGAATGATTCTCCTCTTATTTTCATTCCCATTTTTCAGTCTCATTTTTATTCTCAGTGATGGGAAATGACAGAAAGTGAATGACAACAATGGAGGTTAGAGTTGTTTTGCTAGTATGACTATACTTGTGTTTTCTTCATTTTCATAGTGGAATATGCTAACCATGAATATGGCAATCTCACTCTAACAGTTGTCATATTTGGAGCTACTGAACAAAAATTATGCTGCAATTTCCACATAGCTATTTTAGGAAAAGTTCAAGGGGGACACAAGTCCTTTGAATTCGTATGGACATTGCAACAGGATGGCACTTCAGAAATGCTTTTACTTTATGAATTCACTTCATTATGCAACTCTGTTTAAATATGTTTTCTAGGCATTGGGGCCAAAACTGTAATACAGTGTACATCAGATTACCATTTCTCAGTGCAGATATGTATGAATTCGAGAAGCTCCAGGGGCTGGTGTAGCGCACAGGATTCTGGCTGGGGTAAGACGGGACATACTGCTGGTTTTTTATGCTGTTATATTAATTCTATTCTATGAGACCGTTGTGTGATATTTTATTGACTACATTTAATTCTCATGATGGTTCCCAGGCTTCATGTGTTAGTATACATTCTATTCTTCTAAAAACTAAATAACATATTCAACAGGAAAACAAACAAGCACAAATAATCAGATATATAAAATAACTGTTTAGGGAAGTAACACTGACCAGAAAAGTTAGGCAATACTTGTAGAGAGAGTTAATATCCTTCATCATACTAGCGGATACAGACGGAAAAAAAAGGCTTTCAGACTGAGAGCTGCCTGAGGTCTGAAGCAGAAGGAGCAAACTTCAAATTGAATACAAGCTGGGAACAATCATTCTGCATTTGCTTTAAGTTTATTAATCAATTACACACTGGAAAGCAAGGGATGGGAGGGTTGCTCTCTGGTCACAGATGGAAATTAATCTGAAAGGATGGAAGATTGTTCATGAATATTTGGGCAATTTTACTTTCCAGGTTACTTTCAACAAAAGGCCAGACTTTTAAAGTACTTTAATTTTAGCCTGTGCCCAACAAATCATTTAAGCATGGATTTATCTTCAGTGGCATCCAATGGACTGCATGTGTGTTTCAAGCATAACTGTAGGTGCCTTGTTTATCAGGCCTATTTCTATGGTAACTACTATATGGTACGTCATCTCACAATATAATTATAGAAATAAATAAGGTAGTGTGCAACAAACAGGTTTATATTTACACATTTGAGGCATCTGAAAATTCAGCCTTACCTGTATAATGTATATATAATGTGTAATCAGTTTTGAAGAATAGTTTTCATCGTTGTAATTCATACATGCTAATGTTAGCTGGTTCTCCCACCCCTCACCCCAACACTACTTCTTTACATTAGGATCAGCAGCACAAGAGGATTGCAATATACTAAAGGAATTAAGAAAGCAGAAGGTGCAGGTGCACTAATAAATGGGTGGTCTTTGGATTACAGTATTTATGTGTGCTATGCCGAGCTAAACAGAAACCTAAATGTTACACGTACAAAGTGGTGCAACAAGAACATCTGTGTTGGGGGACTGAACTGGCATGGCTAACACCTCCAGTGCCAGGTGCAAAGGAAATTTCAGTATAGCTTGAGTAATTTTGACTGCTAGCATCTGTATACATCAGATTATCTCTCCTCTTCCTAGCCCCATATCCCACTAAAGTATTTATATTATACATCTGGCTTCAGATTCTGGAATAGCAAAAGATATGTTGTAATACTTCCATTCCTGGATCTTAGCCTCATTTTTTTCATTTGTTTTTCACTTCTCATGAAAGCAGAAGCCCACAGTTAGTAGTATTTTTAAAATGTATATTGTGGTGCTAAAAAAACTGACCATTTTTTCCCTGGGAGAGAAATATTACAACGAAAAATAATTCATTTGATCTATTTAAAGATGATCAAAATGCCTGTACTGAAAGCTTTCTCACCCTAAAGAACTAAAGATGGGTCAAAACTTCACGTTTCTGTGACATACATGTCCGCTCTCCTGAGATATTTTAAATTTTCATGGAAAATCACATTTTAAATCAACATCCAAAATAAAATGAGAAATTTCATTTCAATTTCAAATGAAATATCTAGTTCATATAAATGCTGATGATATCTGGTAGGAGAACTAGCTGAAAGAAAGAGAATTGGACAGCTGACATGATTGCTGGAAGATGCAAAAGTAGTCATTCCTGATTTACTCATCCAAGTCCAATCCTAATAACATTTAACTTATGGCAAATGTATATAGAGCCCACAGAGACCATAACCTATGTCTGTGTTAATAATGAGTTGGGTTCAATCTTTTATTTCTTAACCAGGCAAAGATTTTAGTGGTCAAATGAATAAAGTTGAAAAAATAAGTCTTAGGGGGTAAAAAAAAAACATTAGTGACATATCAGTTTGCGTGGAAGATAACACCATGGCCATGAGCTCTGTGAAAGCTTTAAGTTATTCTCAAGAAAGAAAGAAAGAAAAAGAAAAAGAAAAAAGGAATGGGAAGATTATGCTATACTTGTATTGCAGAATGAATAAATTTGTTGGTGCACTGTTGACATATTTGAACCACAGCTCTGCATGTTTTTTATTTGAGCACTTTTAACAAGACCTATATTTCTGTTCAAGACAGGAAGGAAATGCTGTCAATGATACAGCTGGACATATATAGCTTTGAAGGAATTTCTTCAGAAACTTTTTTGGAAAACTATTTCTTTCTCTTGGCAATGTCAAATCACCTCTTTCCATTCCCAAGCGCTGATTAAACCTTGTGAATATGTCTAATAAATAATCTAAAAAAAGAAAGGACAAATTATTTCAAGTCTATACTTTTCTGGGAATTGAGAGTTTGTTCCACCACATTGTAAATTATCTTTGATAACTTCTAACAAGGTGTGACAAAAATGCAATAAATACAAATAAATCCACAGGGAATAAACTCAAAAAAAAAAATTACAAAAGGTTGATTTTTTGGGGAGGAGGAGGGAAAGCTATAACAAATTTGCAATCCCTAGTTACTCATCTTTTCTCGTTACTTCAGTTCTAAAGCCAGATTCCTTCATTATTTTTTGACCTGATATGAAATACCATCTGGCAAAAGCATGTTGCAGTTCTACATAAATGAAATAATTGGAGCGTTTCTTTAAAATATATGTCATAAGCAAGTATTATTATGCATTAGTAAAACTGACTTTATTCCATTTCTGCGCTCTGTTGCTGAGCTGTGACTCCTCCTTTTGTGCCTGCAGGACCTGGGATTCCCGGGCAGTCCTCCATCTAGCACTGAGCAGTCTTGAGCCTGATCAGCTTCCACAGCCATACAATATGAGATGCATACATCCGTATATTTCATTTATATTCATTTTATGCATTATTATTGGTAGATTTTGGTAGTACCACAGACTTAGAATCTGTAGGAAGAGATCACAGCCTCTGAGTCCTGACAGGTCTGTGGCAACAGATTACGGCCGAACCTATCTGGCCAGAGGGGCTCTCTCAGTGGGCTGAATGGTATGGTTACACAGGAGCCACTTCACACGGGCATCAGGTCTCCTTGTCTTGGGACAGCTCGAGCACGCTTCAAAATATTTTTAAAAATAATTTTGGCCAGACAGCCAGTTTCAATCAACTGCCAAGCCTCAAGACCTGAGATTCCTATGGATGGACCTTCATGCCAGCACACAAGCTCGCTCTCCTTTTTTTCAAGTCAGTGGGATCTTCTGTAGCATGCCAGTCTCACTAGGCATACATTATTAGAGGAGTGAAGCCAGAAAAGACAAAAAGGAAGTCATTGATTAATGGGATACACGTTACAATGTTGTTCCTCGACAAGTTACGACAAGCACGGAGTAATAGTGCAAAACAAAATATTTGCTGCTGATGAAAAGGGGTATACAAAACAGCAGTTGGTCGTGAGCAAACATTTTGCAGTTGTAAAGACCCAGCTGCTTTGGCTGACTAGAATGAAAAGCCACAATGCTCTAGGAGCTGTGAAAGAAGAGCTCACAACTGATGAATTATATCAAAAGAAAAAAAAAAAAAAAAAAAAGGCTTCCTTAAAAAGCATGAATAGTCCAAATAGTCCTCTATTCATCCATTTATAACATATCTAATTTCTCTCAATCTACAGTCTTAGGTGAGTGAGCCATGTACTAAATGAACACCTGTTCACAGCTGTTGAAACCAGTTTATTCCTTATGACTGTTTTTATTTCTCATTAAATATTAATTCATTGATATTAGAGTTATGAAAAATTTAGCATAATTTTCATCCTCCCCTATATGAATACAAGAAATTAAAGGAAAAGGGAGTTCATCCTGCTTTATAGGTATGAATGGTACAGCTTGTGATATTTCCAGAAAAGGATGACAGTATCAGGAATCAATGAGAAAAAAAAAATGCCTTGTACATCACCTAAATATTTAACTACGATATCAGCTTATGCTAATCACATTTCAAGAGTGGGGTTGAACATGCTGTAATTGTGCCATCAACCGACATGAATCAAAGCTTTATTTAATAATTGTAAAAGCTGCCATTTGCTACTTTTAAAATATCTCATTTCTCACGGTCCTTTACTTGATAATGGTCACTAGAGTTACAAAATGCTAAAAATATCAATGTTCTTGAAAACCTTATTTGAGTCCTTATTGCAGAAGATGAAACATCTGTAACAGTGTATGGCAATTATCAGCTTCTTGCAATTTCTGGCAGTACTCAGTTAAAAGGCTTTAAAAAGTGTAAGTAAAAATATTAGTGTTTTGACTACTTGTAAGAAACTGTTTTGCATGCAATTAATATAAAGGAAACTGCCAAGTCAATCTGAGCTTAAAATTTAGGGTTTTGTGTTATTTTTGTTGTTTTTAATTTATTTTTGTATTCATTAAGAAAAGGGTGGGGAGAAAGCTGTTGAAAAACCTAAAACCAATAGAATTTTCCAGGTATTTTATTTTAATTAGAATAGAAACATATTGTAAATCTCATCAGATAAACTAATAATGGAGCAAAAGCCAAAAATTCCATGAATATGAATATACATATAGTATTAGAAAAAACAAACAAAGTTCCCTCATCCTGAATCATGCAAGAAAAAAAAAATCAAACCAAGAACAGTGTTCTCTCGGTAGCAAGCATAGAGAAAGTTCAACAAAAGTGGACTCAGCTCTCATTCAGATATAATGAGAACTGGATGCAGTCCTAAATCTTTTGAATAAATGGAAAAGTATCTTCTCAGAATAAAATAAAATTAATCAATGCTATTTTGGTAGCATTGGTCTTTGGTAAGAAAAACAATCAAACAAATATAAAGAGGAAGATTAGAGGAGAACAATAAGAAGAAACAGAGTTAATTGCTAAGTTTTGAGACATTTTTTTCCATTATATGTTTTCTTCCAAAATGTCCTGGAATATGACATTTCCAATGCTAATTCCCAGTGCTTAAACAGATCTTTATATCAAAGTACAGTATACACACTGGAGTCCACATTACTTATCATGAGAAATAAAATGCACAACAAAAATGTGGTCTTCAGAGCAGGACTGAACTGAGGTTAGCTTTTCTGAATATTGGTACTTTCTATGTTGTTAATTCTAACTCAGTAATCTTAAGATTGTTCTTTTAACTTACTTTTTATGAACAGTGTACATAAAGCCCTTCATAAAATAAATTTTTAGGCTTATACATATGCGGATATACAATAAACATTTTATAGAGATTTCAAGGTTTTCTAATCACTACTTCTTGTCACTTTTTTCAATCAGGTTTTTAATCTTTTAAATAGTCAGAGCTATTTAAAAAAATTAATTAAAGCATTATCAAACTGCAATGGCTTTCTTGATTAGCCCCATCCTGTAGCAGTGCTTTTTTGCTGCAATATTTCAGCTGTAATAGCTAAGACAAGGACTGCCTACTGCTTTTCCTGTTCTATTCTACAGTGTTTCACAAAACAGGACTGTATTTTGAAGACGCATCACAGGAATCATGACTAGTGCTAATAATATGAAGTATAGATTTTTACTTGGGATCTGTTCCAAAGCCTGCCAGTTCTGTAGAAATGAAGTAACAACCATGTATGTATGTACAGTATTATATCCATTCAGGCAATTAGGATAAGAAATTTATTATTAATGCATCAAGTCATCACTTAAACACACCTACATTTTATTGTCATCCAAATATTAATTCCATTATGGAATCTACCTGATACAGTACCTAGACCAAAAAAAGAGGAAGCCCAAGAATTTTGTTTATGAAAGATAATTTTGTTTCATAAACCTGTGTGTGAATGTAGTTAAAATATGCCTTTCATTATGTCCTAGTTGTGTGCTTCCAAGAAAGTAATTATCTGTCAAATATTCCACTGGCTTTGATGCATTCTCAAGAAGTTCTTTTTTTCCCCTCGTCTCTAATAGGGTTTCTACCAACTTATGATTCTTTTGCATGTTTATCAGCAAGAGGTGAAAATGCTACGTAAGTGGCAGTAAGGGTCCTAGTTGCATCAAGAATACAAAAGCAGCATGACAAAGGCCCAGGGAGAAAAGTCAGGAATCTTGAATTCTGTTCAGCTGAACTGTGTAACCACTGTGTAACCTCAGGAAAGCCATCATAGACCATTTACAATCCCCATCTCATTGTGCCTATTGAATTAACAGGACTATTTGGTCTTGCTATACTTATGGATTCTTCTGGATCTCATGGGATTGGGAAAGTGTCTGCTCATATACATTCCCTTTAAATTTTCCAGTAGCTCCATTTTCAGACGCGAAACCAATGATCAGCCATGATCATCAATGACATGCCGAGCAGACTGTGAGCTCTCTAGGGCATGGATTGTTTTTCTTGTTTGTGCAGTATTCTGTTCCCTGCAACTCTGCTATCTGATTAGACTCCTTAGGAGGTACAGGAATATACATAAATAATAAGCAAGAGGAGAGACAATTAAAAAAAATAATTGCTACCATTAATCTAAGAGATTAAGATGTAAACTACACACTTCATATTGCACTGCTGACTCCCAAGGGAAGTTTGTCTAAGAGAACGTACACACATGTGCACACGAGGCAGTATCATTGATCAGTGCTCCCTCACCAGTTTAGCAGAAATCTCATCCCAGTGCAGACTAATGATTTTCCTGGGCTGACCTGTGAAGTATTCCTCGCTTCAGCTCAGTCACTCAGCCTCCTCGCAAATGCCAGCTTGTTTTCCACAACTATCTTTTCCATCCACGGGGATTTTAATAGGCACAAGTAAATGAGGACAGTTATGAAGTAAATTCATAGTATAAAGGAAAACCCCCAAAGCCCCAAATTAATCGAGCACTCAACCTTCAAAGCTTTTTCGTGCTGACTAGTGCTTGGTCCTTTGGACAATGCCAATGATTTCTTTCTAGGCTGACCATCAGAAAGCCATTTGTGCACCCTAGTATGGCTTTTCTCTGAGCTGGTGAGCGTGTCTGCAGCTCAATAGGACTATTCACATGAACAGCTGTTACTCAGTGTGACTACTGGTAGCAAAATTAGGCCTGTCCTTGCTCTTCCTTCTTGCTACAAACATCAGCTGCTCAGATATCCAAGCTCTTTTTCTATGGCTTTTTGCCATACACAAAGCATGCGGATGACAATTTTCTTACTCTTTTTTTTTTTTTAATTCTATTTTCCACAAGCATTTACATAAACTAACGTTTATATAATACTTCATATAGCTTCTTGTATGACTGTTGATAAAAATTGCAGTTAGCTTTCCAGTTAGCATGAAACCTCGTGGCATTCACAGATAAAAATGACCAGATAAAGGCATCTCTGTTTAAGTATACATTTGATTGGATATAGAAGACTGTTGGACCAACGTGAAATTTTTATTTTTATAGCATACAATTAAATCTGATAAAACTAGAGATGATCGTTTGATATATTTTATTTTCATCCCAACACAATTTTTATCCTTAACAAATTCATATATATTATTTATTTACATGCAAAATATCCTTAACCATTTTAAAAACCTAAAGTATTATAAGACAAATATTTATTAACATTAATAGTTATCAAATTTGGATATCAAATATATCACAATATTCCTTTACCTAACTCTCCGCCCTTCTCCATTTTTATCAAATTGTAACAGTAACAATCTGAATTCAGAGTTGGTGTAAAATACTCCAACCTAAGAGGACCATACCTGAAATCATGAGTATTACACTTGCTTGTAGAAAATTAAACATCATATTTGAAAACAAAAAGTAATAATAGTACTTCTCCTATTTATTGCTCTCGTTTGATAACTGAAAGCATTTTATTTAGCATTTTACTTCTGGTTAATGGCCAGAAACGATCATTAATATTAATATCTCTCTTTGCATTTATATTTTAAAATCTCTCCAACTTGACTCTGAGCTGAAGAAACAGATAAGGCTCAGAAATAAATTAGAAAGGGGTATAAAAAGATCTTTTGATAACGAACTAGAAAAATACCTGAAGAGGGAAAGCTCCACATGTAGCATTTATACAACCAGGTTTAAAGATCAAATATGGCTTGTGGGGCTGTTTTTTTGTTTTTGTGTGTTTTCCTATCTATATATATTTAAAAACAAAACAAACAACCCAGAACTTTAGTTTTTTTCTCTTTTTTTGCAGCCTGTAATCCCAAAAGCTGGAGAATAAAGATCCATGAGGAAAAGTTAAAGTGAAATATATTTCAGATACAGCTGGACCAGGTGGTCCAATCTGCTAGTTTACTACTCATTGGCAACCATTTCCTCTTCTTCTGACCCCTGGTTTATCACCTGTTCTTAATGACTTGTCAAGATTATGGCTAGTGGATCCACAATTCATTCTGACAGTTTTTTAAGAACCCTTGACTGAACATCATCTGGCCCTGCTGATTTATGTATATATTTAGTTTTTCTAGGTATTCTTTTACCAACTTATCACTCATTCAACTGATCCTCATTAAATGTTAACTCACCATGCTTCTATGTTTTCATATTTAAAAAAACAAAACAAAAAAACGTGAGCACAGGTGGGGAGGAAGGGAAGGAGAAAAAAAAAGAAAAATAACACAAAACCCCCAAATCCTCAAAATAAATCTTGATGGATATTTCCAAAAATATAATCTACAAGTTGTCTCCTTTACTTTCCTGGTTAGCATTAAAATATGCTGTGCAGGTGCAATGCAAGTAAACAGATATACCACCTAATGGAGAAGGGTGGCTGTTCCTGGTTAGCAGGTACAGCTGTGCTTGCCAACAGATTAGGGCAAAGCTGGAAAAGTCTGGATTTTGGAGTACTCCCTATCCTTTTCTCCTCTGCTTCCATGCACACAGATTAGTCTCAAGGGAAACAATCCAGAAATAGTACTGACATTTCCTTAAGTACCAGACTTGTGATTGTAGCCATTATTTACACAGAAAAACACAAGACAAATCATCCTACTTCCCAGCATGATTGCATAAGTACTGCTTCCAACCTAAACCCTCAGTAACAATTATGATTTCCTAACATAAAACCTACACTACCTTTTCCATAGTCTACTATTTATGCCAGATTTCTTATACCACTGTTTTTCACTTCCTCTGGAAGTTATTTTCTGGCCTAATATTTTCTGATAGCAGTAAAATTCATATAATATACTTACTGGTCTTTTCCTTGTTGCTATTTCATATTAATTCCTTCTTTATCTCACTTACTGAGAAAAAGTATATTAGTACTGCTAGTACCAGAACTACCATCTGCTGTGCCTTTATTATTGTATCATTCATTCTATGCCATCTTCCATGTCCTATCACCTCTTACTAACACTGCTTACTGGATCCTGGCACACTGATTCTTTTAATGCCAACAGTATCTGCTTTTAAAATGCAGCACGTTTTCGTTTTGCTTTAAACTTAACTGGTTGATTTTACAGGTTTATTCACTATTGCAACAGACTGAGATCCACACCATGTAAATTCTAGCACCATCCCCCCAATGTTTGGGGGCATGACATTGGAGGATGTGGGGAAGGAAGGACCTGAAAAGAAAGGCACACAGACAGGCACAACCAACACAGACATGTCTCAGTTCCTTGTTTCATCAATAGAGATATCAAGTCAATTAAGTCCCAAAGAGGGACCCAAGTTGGGGGTCCCTCTCTCCTTGGTTGTCTGTACACCAAAGTAGCAAATTTCCCTTCCACTCTGGATCCAGTTCTTCCAGCCACACTACAAAGTGGGCATCGAGGAATCAAGGTTGCCCATTATTAGAAAGGAAAATTATAGCCACAGTAGCAGTATTTAACTGATTATCTCATAGTACCAGGTGATTTTCGATATAGTTTAAACCATACAGACGAGTGCCTAACCACCGAAGCTCTGCAGTATGTTGAGGGACTGGCAATAAGTAACCAAAAAGAAAATCATTATGCAATTAGGAGGAAAGCAAGATAGAGTATTTCTGGAAATAGAAAACATGGATTCAACCACATGCAGCCTAAGAGTGCTGAAGCCAGATGTCCTCCCATATCCTGGCTGAGAACCTTAACTAGCAGTCCTTCATGGGAAAGGTAAGGACCATCAAAGAAATTGTGTGTGTCCTGACTGGCATGGTGCTTAGTTATCTAACTGAGTCACGATGGAGCTCCTGGTGGGAAATACACATCTATCTTCCCAGATTAATACTAGAATGCACAGGGATATCCACAACCAACTAAGCAGGTGTTTTCAGGCAATTGAGCAGTACTGAGCACAAGTTTCAGTGCCTAGAGGGTCTAGACAGTGGGAGAAGTGGAAGTTAAATATATTGGATCTTTTTCCAAAATTTGTATAGACTTGGGGCACCTAAATCTCGAGTTAAGTAGTATTTAGATTCACTAGATCCCATCTATGTCTATTAATACTAATATTTTGATATTAAAATTGATTTCACAATCAGAATTGACTGGACTTCTGCATTACACAGATCTCATCAAGTAACGTGGTGTATAGTGAAGGGTTATGGTATAGACTAATTAATTTGGAAACTACAAAACATCCTACAGTAAAGCCTTTAACATTTTGCAAGTCAGTCTATCCTGAAAATATAGCAGTGCAGAAGTGCCTATCAAAGATGGATAGGTACTTGCATCTTTATAAAGTAAACAAGAGGATGAAGTGTAAAATATGTTTGTCCTTGAAACTCCTTGAATGTCACAATTTGGCCTGAGGAATTTCTATAGCTGGATTATAAACTCTGAAGGTTAAATGATGAAAACACTGAATTATTATGTAATAGACAGTGTCAATATGATCTGTCACCGATCTGAAAGAACACTGTACCCAGTGATAGAAAAAAATACTCCTTCATCAAATACTGAATGAAAACAATAAATGATACTGATCCAAAGGACACAGAGAATCATACTGGAAAACTATATCCTATAGTAATGAGCAGCGAATGAGTTTTTAATCTAATTTCAAAGTGGCAACAAACAAATAACATGCTTTACGCTGCTTTCTTGTTTAATCTCTCTCTATATTTTTTTTGTAATCCTGTGCCTTGGGCCCACATAAGAAGTTCTACCTCAGTACCTACTATGCTAGTCTATTGTATACAGTATAAAACCTGTCTCTCCTAAAATGATCTGAATGGGTCATATGTAGGAGACAAAGCACTGTAACCTGACTAGTTCCACACTCACTATGCCTATTTAAATCAATGACACACAAAAAAACATGTTCTGAACTACATTATAGCAGCAAAGCTTTGTTTTTAAAAAGCAGACATTCTACAGAGACAGAAACATGGTCAAAGGAAGCTTTTGCATTAGGGTGTGTAGTTTCATAGAGAGACTGGAGAAAATTTTCCCTAAAAAAAAGTAATGTAAGAGGGCAGCAGAGAAGAAATATAGGTAGTTTTATTTCACTAGCATAAAGAAAAGCTTCTAAGAAAAATAAATAAATAAAAAGCTCTGATCTCCTAACTGATCCGGGAAACAATTCAATTAAAATAATCATCATGCCAGAGCTCCCTTCCTGATCTGCTTAAGTAAGTTTGTATTTCCAATAGTAGAATTAGGCTATGTATATATGTGAGTGCTTCCCTCAACCTCTTCTGCCCCAGAGAAAATCCTCTTTACAAGGGGTCATTTAGCAAATGTCATGGGGGGTTAAAGGATCTCAGGTTCCCAGAATTTTGACTATATTGACTATACGATTTGTATGCCTTAAAGGAGAAATCTGACTTAGATTTAATGCAGCCATCTCTCTTTTGGCTCCACTAACCAAACTTCAGTGTGGTTTTGGTCAGAAGCTCTGCATTTGCTCCACAGTGGCTGCAAGTTTTATTAGTTTCTATTCTACTTACCTAAAACAAAACAGTTGAAACATATTTCATTGTATCATCTTTTGAAATAACTCATATGCTTATAATGAAGAAAAAGCTAAAATAGCTATCCCGGTTAGGATAACAAAATATAATGTTATCTTTACTCTTCTAACTACAACCAAACATTTAAATGTGTTGGAGTGCTAAAGGCCTGCAATATAACCAACCTTATATTCATGGTAAAAGATATATTTACAGACAGATTAAGTAGATTATTTCTTCAGACAAGGGGTGAGAACCTTATTCTTTGGATATGCTGCAAGAAAAGAAAGTATAAGAATAGCAATTACAGCCATAGCGGATCAGACTGGTAATGAAAAAGGCATTTTCTGCTGCCCTGGAAGCCACTCTTCACACAAAATACAGCACTGTGCTCAATAGACCCAGAATTCATGGACTCAGCAGGAATAAACTTGAAGTACTGATAATATTGTATGCTAAATTCAATTCCATTTACAATCAGTTCATAAGATTGTGATGGATGTGTCTCAAGAAATAATACACAAAAGCCTATAAGAACTTGGATATGGATAAACACACAAGTAAACCTCTAGATTTCTAGGCTGTTATGACAGTTCATACCTCTTGTATTTTTAACTTTCCTATACAACAGTATTTTGTTAGCAGTTAGTGTTTTACTGAAAACATTATGAAAATGGAAACTTCATTTTTGAAGTGAGTTTCCAATTTCCCCCTTTTTCACAAAATAATAATATTATGATGTATATAATGTTTTCAATAGATATTGTTTGATAATTAAATTATACTTGTAAAGAAGAAAAAAAGAACAAGAAACAAAATGCACTTCACAAGACTTCTTAATCTTTAAGCAAATATAATTTGAAATAATAAAAATACCCTTTGATTCACATATTTTAAACAACAGCTAGTTACATAATTTTTATTCTATCACATTTTTCACACACCACTAATATTCAGAACTATTTGACCTTTCTATTGATGATCTCCAAATTCAATCCCATGAAATGAATCAGAAATCTTCCATAGAAACTATTTTTTCCTTATTTATAAAAATTTAATTTTAGGTTGCTTCAAACTTGACTTTGAAACTATGGAACAGCAAGGGAAAGCAAAGTTTTTAACAAAGGAAGATCTTAAAACTGAACATGAGCCATAACACTCAAAAATAAACTTACAGTTTAGAAATAGAACTTTAACAGTTATTTAGAATAGCAGCTTAGAGCAGACTTAGGTCTGTTTGAAAAATCACTGGATTTTCACTTTCAGATCATTGAGAATTGTTCTCAGAAGGGGTTGAATACTGCCCTTTCATCTGCTTATACCTCTATCTATGAATAAATATCTATTTACTCAGTAAACACCAGAGTTCACGTGATTGCACTTCGTACAGGCACAGGCAGAATTCTTGGTTTCCCACACAGTATAGATCTCAGTTCTCTGAGCACCATTACAGAGCATTTCAGGAAAATGGGAAATGCATGCAGAACAGCTATTATAGCATAGATTTCTCTGTTCTCTCCGTCGGAGGAAAATAGCATAAATGACTAAGAAAGCTCTGTTCTGTGAGGTCTGGCGGCAGAACAAGGAAGCATGCGACTCAGATTTCTTGGATTTGAGAATGCTATTGCTGTTTTCTGTTAAAATACAGTCTTAATTATGGATCAAATTTTTAGAAGGTATCAGAATTGCTTTGGAGAAGAAATGAAACGTATAAGAAAACTCTTACCGAGCATGTTGGGAAAGTGTGTATCATCTCTAATGAAACTTCTTCACTGAAGAGAGACAAGTGAACAATTTACCTCTCTTTCAGTCTGCTGAACTTAACCATATTTTAATGGCTACTAGATATTGGCTATCTCTTTTCCTCTATTGCAAGTTTTGGGAACCTCCATAAAAACCCGTTCCAGTATTATCATTAAGTATTATAACCAGCAACAGCTCCTTTTTATGACCATTCTCAGTATTGCATTTAATTTTCAGGTGAACAGCACAAAATTTCCCCCAAAGATCTCAAAAACTAAGTTGAATAGCTCAAAAACATAGGTTTCTCAAGTTAGCATGATTAATATTGAGGTTATAAAACTGGCATTTCAAAATAAGTAGAACTATTTGTGCCTGACAAGAAGTTAAAAAAATATCTGTATTCATACATGGTCTAAATCACAGTGACTTAGTTCTATAATGCTTCAGCATACATTTCATGTCATGCAATTCTCATTTGCAGCTCCATATCCAATGAAAATATTTCCCTTCTACACATCATCTGCAGAGGTGGATATCCTTTCCAAGTCATTAAAAATAAAACAAAAAAACCCCTTCAAACCTTACATAAGTTAGCAAAGGTGTGCAAATGTTTGTATGTGTATGAATGTGTGGGTATATGCTCATTCGTATCAAGGGAAAAAGAAGGCAGAGAGGTATAAGGACTTACCTAGCTCTCATTGCAGAATTTCTAGTTTTAAAGGCATAGACACTGTATTATACCATAAGTCTCTGCACTTCACTAATTCCAATGACTGCAAGCTTCTTTGTGATTTTGATTTTGCAATTGAAACTGATTGGCTGGCGGACAAAGGGACAGAAACAGCTGCAGCTGGTATTATTGATTATTTCCTCAATTTAAAGGAAGTAAAGCAGGAGGCTAACAACATTGAAGGACAAAGGCTAAGTTGTTGCTCTACATCTCTGGCAAAGCCAGTCACTGGCCACTGGAGCATGCTCTGAATTAATTCATAAAATGTAGCTATTATAATTTTAATAACCTGGACTGCTGTAGAAGTCATAGGAACCTGCCTGATATGATGGGGAATTTTTATCTCATTATTGTTTTAGTAAAAACTGAAATCTCTAATGTGAAAAGACACTAAATCCAATATAAACATTCTGGAAGCTACTTTTGGGCTGTGTTATCAGTAAGACGAATAACTTTCCAGCGATAGACTGAGCTCACAACAGTTAATGCTTAGCCTGAGAGGTCCTGCCCTCTGAATGAGAATTGTGTCTTCCTAGAGAAATGAGAAGATAACGCTCTAAAACCAGGAGATGCACTGGTGACTCAGGACTGGGGGAAGGGGAAATCAAATCAAAGCAGGAAATGTGTAAATTTAGAAAACAAATGACACAGATGTTATTTGTTGTGCCCCTTTTCTTTACTCCCTTCAATTCATTGACTTGACATTGGCCACTCTTTTTTTGTCTTATGTAATGCCTCAATTTGAAGGAAGCAAAGCAGAAGAATTGAATAGAGCCTGTCTCCATTAAATAAATGTACGTTAATGTAGATACATGGTATAAACATACAGCATCATGGATATCATTCCTTGATGTACAGGATCTGTAAAGCTCTCGTGAGCTCCTGGATGGAGGTCTCTCAGGCTACAAAACTGTAGCAATTTACCTTACATAGTGTGTGTTGCATTAAGATACAATCTTGGAGCAGGAAGAATCAGATGCTTCCTTTTAGATTTAAAAAGCTCTTTTTCAATGAACATTTTTATGATAAATCTAAAAAATGATCAATACACACATTTGTAAAGAACTAGACCAAAAAGCAGACATGAAGACATCCCTTACCTATGCCATTTGGGCATTCTCAAAGCCTTAATGTGAAAAAGCTCCACAACTTTCCGGGGCAGCCTGTTCCAGCTCTTCACGCTCATTACCATTACAAAGTTTTTCGAGTTCTATCTGAGTCTCTTGATCAAATTTAAGCCCATTACTCTATGTACTGTTCTCCACGTACATGCAGAGCAGATGATTCCCTTCTGCTTTAAGAAGCTGGAAGCTGTCCTCATATTCCCTCTCTGTCCTTCGCAACTGTGCAGAGATCTTTTAAAGAAAAGCACTCTAGGATCTGAGACTATGCTTAGATGATGGCTAAGACTGGATCTGTCCATTACTGGATCATCTGAGAGAGCAAATCTGATCTACACAAGCAGATCTGAGCATTTCTGTTGGGAACGCTCAGTTCGATGCCTTCCATGCCCACGGACAGACCGCCTGTGTTACCCGTCTGCATTTTGTCTTATCCTCCTCTTGTCTTCCAGCGGAAGTATAATGTCTGTAACACTAAACTAAACAAGGTCAGGTTTTCTGACCCTCAGGCTAACTGGCACTGAACGATTTCCTTCCATACAGTTAAACTCTCTCCTCCCAGATAACAATATAGCTTTGTCAGTGCTGCCTACTGGGAACAGTCCCTGGCCGGCACCCAGACATTATCTGGGAGTGTTCGTTTCCACCAGGGAGCACGTTGCTGGACAAGCACGTGCCAGAACTTGAGGCCTTGCTCTGTAAAGTTTACTGCCGTAAGTGTAGCCAAGGCTGTTGACCCTATCATGACAGAAGAGATGTTTATGGCCAGTGCCCCCTTCAGGATGTGGTGTTCTGTTTCTGAGATTAGCTACTGCTTTGGAAAAACACTATACCACTACCACACTGCTAGTCTGGAAAATTCTCATTGCTAACGGAGGAAGCCGGGACAGGCTCTGCTGCAGTGAATCTTCTAACAGCATCAGGATTTTCTAACTGTATCACAAGTGCTTTGACTTTTTTGGAGTCTCCCGTTGCTGAGGGGGTAGAAAGGAGCAACTCCCCAGACGTGCGGTAGGCTGCAGTGAAACATGGTGTTATGCAATGGATAGGCTGCAAAATCTGGGCAAACAGATGAGCAGCTCCAGATCAGCATCTGAGGAAGCTGCAAGATGACCCTAGACACTAATGCCAGCCTTTAGGGTGTTACCTCCTGCACCTATCCTACCTCTTCCATAAGGTACAAATGTCCATTAACATTAGTGAGATATTAGTTTCCATTTTTTTCCACAGCCAGCCAAGCTGTAACACATTTACACTGTCTTGTACTAAGATTTATCACCCCTCAAAACTACCAGACATTCAACTCTTGACCAGTACTCACCTTCAGCATTTCACTCGATACTCTATTTACATTAAAAGTGAATTGGTTCACTGTCTTGGCTTGGACTCACTTTCTGAAAATTGCTTCAGTCAGGCTCAAGTGTGAACTTACGGAACTCCTCACAACAGGAAGTTTACTATGTGTTTTGTGGAAAAACTATTTCCTTTGGTTTGTTTTGAACAAAAACCCCTCCTTTATTTTAAAGTTTAAAAACCAGACTCCCACTAGCTTCACCTGATAGCTCCTTGTTTCTGTATGAGAAGAGACAAGGAATGGGCAATTCCCATCTATTCTCTCCAAGAAACTAAGGCCTCTTTTTCATCCCCAGGAGACTTATTCATCTTTTCTTTATATAGTCTATTCCATCCTATGGCCACAATATTTTTGATGATAATTTAAGCATTCTAAAATAAGATTTAGCATTGTGCTTTTTCACGGTTTACCCTACTCCAGACTACTTTGATAGAACCTTTTTGTAAAATCCAGTAGATAAATTTGATTTCTAGGTAAACTTGTGCAACCATACTGGCAGCAGGACTATGTATTAAGTCTGATAATTAATAGTCAGAAAAGACGTATTTCTTTATTATTATTATATACTGGGGAGTTATATATTTAGTATTAGAATTACACTAATGAAGTATTTTATCAAAATATTCTACTGAATTCACTCTGAAAATTGTATAGAATTGTTTCTGAGGAATAGATAGTTAACTGTGAACACATGGGCATATGGGATTATTGAAATGAACCAAGCACAAATTAGGCAAATTAAAGGGAAAGGATATGATTAAATGTAAGCATTAGACAACTCTGTACAAAATGGGAAACTTAGCTGTCACCTGCGAAAGGTGACAGGGAAAAAATTTCATACAAAAAATACTATTTTTTCAAGTTGATGCATTCTTTTGAAGTATTATATTTTTCTGCTTCCTGAAAATATTGTTGTCTGTCTGCAATATCTAAAGGAACATAAATTACCTTCTCTTCCCTCTATCATTTCTTATTGCTCTAAAGTTTAAAATTACAATTGCTCTAACTAGGAGCCCAGATTACACAATTAAACAATATAGTCTAGAGGTGGACAGCAACCTAAGACAAATATCTATCTATTTAAAATTCCTTTAAGGAAGGAAATACTGAGACTCATTAAAACAAGAAACTCTTTCCTTTTCAGGTCTTCTGAATTCAGGTGCAAAACTACTAGCGATTCTGCCAGCAAAGAAACAAAATTACACTTCAGTGACAGATTAAAAAAAAAGAGACAGCCAAAACCACCACAGCCGGTCACATTTTAGTCACTACCCCCAGACATCAAGAGAAGCAGAGAAGAAGTTTGGATTATTTGCGTGTCACGCTTAAGGCACACTGGCACAGCTACACAGGTTGCCTGCCTTCACTGCTTAGTTAGGAGCAGTGCACCTTGTTTGTTTGCTTCAAGACTTTGTAAGTACTAAAATGGCCCCTCTTAAGATACAAGACCAGCCAACAGCTGAGCTAGTTTAACATTTACGTGTTAAACGGAACTCAAGAAATATATTATAGCTCCTCATAATGATTACGTTCCACTTTAACAGACACTGTGAAATAAAATCTTCAATTATAAATACCATTTAAGTAGGATACATAAACAAAGGTGCACATCAAAATTATTTTTTTAAAAAAGGCATCATGACTCTCATCTGTGTTAAAAACATAGGGAAATACTTTAGGGCCAAATATGGCAGTTTTAATTCTGCTCAGCGAGCAAAAGGTCTTCAAGTGGAATAGCTAGGCCTGTGGCAGCAATTGAAATCTCAGCCTATTCTGTTTACATTATTCTTGTTTACAGCAGGATAAAAATACTGCATTACAAGCTGATAAATGCCTTCAAAATATTAAGATATACTTTTTAATTTTACAGTAGAAATAAAACAGCCTTTAATAAGATTGGATGTGTGTCTTAGGCCAAATTTGCATAAATCTCTGTTTCCAACATGATGAATCTCTGTTCCTAAAATGAATTCAGTGCTGTCAAATTGAATCCACAAAACACTAATTATTTAGCTGCTGTGAACTGACCCATTTGCCATTCTTTTTCCCACTCTAGGGGAACACTTTGAGAAAAAAAAATTGAGAATGCAAATCTTTTTCTTCTAAGAAGTTGAAAAATCCTCAGAAAGTCAGAGCACAAAGCAGGATTCTGAATAGAGTATCCTTTGCCTGTTTCTGCATAGTTCATATTATATCAGCACTTTGCTTTTCTGTTTCATGCCACAACAGTTCAGAATTTTTATGCCATTGTAAAAGAATGGTGTAATTTCCATAACAACACAGACTGTTATAATCACGAGAAGATACTGAGAAAGCATAAAACACCTGGGGAATTTCTGATTCAAATTTTGTGATATGTTCTTAATCTCAAGAGAGGCCTTTTATGTTTGAAGAAATAATCAGAAGAAAACCAGTATCTGAAAAAGAGCACATAGGTGCTGGTCAGTTATCAGGAAAGTCAAAGGTACCGAACTCACCCCTCTAACCAAACACTGGCATGTTGCTCACTTTAACACCTCTGAATGGTGCATCGCAGCACTTTGCTCAAGCTGGAATGGGGAACCTCATAAATGTGTAGTTAATAACTTATATACTGTCCTTCCAAGAAAGGCAATGAAAATTATTCAAATGTGTTGCACCTCAGCCACTCTGTGCATGTGCAGAGCCAAGACGCTGAATCTAGTGCATGCCTGAAAACAGATTTAATATTAGCCTCTTTAGTTTATCCTAGCTCTGTGAATCTCCATTGCTGCAGTGTAAAAACTGAAGATAGTTGGGCATTTCGGTGATCTTTTAGGCTGAGGTGATATATGATTACACAGGAAACATGCAGCAGCTGAGGTCAGCTATCAGACAAGTTCTGCTGATTTCTGCTTAGGAGAAAAAAGTGATTCCAAAGACGATGTAATTCAAAATCTTGGAGAGAATTTGCAAAGATTTGTGAAGGTCATGTCAAAAGAGCAGCAAGGGACATGCTATGCTGGCCCAGCATGACTAAACAAATAGAAAAAACATGGTCAGAGATTTTTTCAGAGTACCAGAGGGGAGCTGAAAAAAGTTTATGACAATTCATAGGAGGCACCCAGCAATAACTGACATCATAGTTACAGCAGAAGGAAAAACAGAAAACAAAAAACAAAGTTATTCACCAACATAGTATGAGCTATGCAAGCTTCATATCCAAGGAACAGAAAGATTCTGATAAAACCTAATGTTGTCTTGTACAGCAACAGCTGTAACAGAATTTTTACACTTTGCACATACTGTGTTCTTGCAAACTTAGATAACTCCAGAATTTTTTTTTTTTTTTTTTTTTTTTGAGGCACACGGAGTGATCTAGGCTTACCAAAGGTGATTGGTCCTTTGTTGAATAGAAGTGCTAAAAGAAAATTGTATTTAAAAACTGTGCTGAACAAAACTCTGTACAGGTTATGCTAACTTGTAGGAATCTCAGATACCCTAAGGAGACTAAACTAAAAGACACACAGGGCATATTTAATTGCATTAATTCTCACATGTGTAATCCCCTTTGAAAAGACATGCAATGGTGCCAGCAGAACAGACAACAAGAGTACATTCTCCCAGCTCATATAGCGATTGAAGGAGTGGCCAGAACTGCGATACTTTATTGTGGATATCATGGCTGACCCCACACGTCCTCCTGCTGCTTTGTGCTTTCTGGAGAGTCTTTCACCAGGAGAGTCTAGCCCAATAGTGACACATATACTCAGTCTTCACCGACAGAAATCAGAGCTTAATTTGTGACATACTAACTACTTTTACCCTCGTTATGACTAATAACGAGAGTTATTAACAAGATAACACTGGACGACTAAGTTATATAGATTGTAGTTCTGATTCAACACCTGCTTTGGACAAGAGTAAAATCTCCATTGATTGCAGTAGAAAAAAAGATTGGATAGATATATGCATGTGTGACTATAGATTCCTTTGTCTAATGCTGCTTTCACCTTTCCTGAAAAGAGCTAATCTATTCTTGCATACTTAAAGAGGTATTTATTAATGTTTAGCTTCCTGTAGCTAATTTGGCTGCTCTATGCAGCTATAAAATTTTATGACAGTAAACATGAGAGATGTGCCTAAATTGCATAGAAATGTTTCTAGACTGCCTGTTTTATATTTCTTTTATAGTGTCAGTCCCATTAAATTTACATTGGTGCTAATTTTACAAAAAACTTTGTGTTAAAATTATTAGGGTGACAAATATGCTGAGTCGATTATTTTAACTACATCCCTTTGACTGCATAGAATACTTTTGCTTCAGTTTGAGATATATATATGTGGAAGCTCTACAGCAAACATTGTTATGCTTATCCAGTTACTGCAGCCACTGGAAGGACCAGTGATGACTGTGAGCAATCATTAAAATGGGGTTTAACTGTTCACATCTCAACATGACCTTCAGAGCAAGATGACTCTCAAAATAAAAAAGTCATTTATTTCTTAACATTTGCCAAAATCTACAGTGAGGGCAGAAGAGAAATAGCTATATTAATATAAAAATGAGTGAATATTATACCAAGGTCAGAAGATAAATCAGCTGCTG
Organism: Rhea pennata; assembly: GCF_028389875.1. Lineage (NCBI taxonomy): Eukaryota > Metazoa > Chordata > Aves > Rheiformes > Rheidae > Rhea > Rhea pennata. The sequence goes on from NC_084664.1 coordinate 31,705,260, forward strand.
GACCTTCCAAGGTATGAAAGTAAAACAGAGCACTTCTTACAAAAAGAACTACAAACCACTTCTGAATTAACCACTAACAGCATGGATATCTATAAAGGTAGTGGAGAGAAGATTAAGATTATGAAGAACAGATAAAGAAGCATACATCTTTTGATGAGAGAACACCTCTCTGTACTGAATCAAAACTAAAATTTGAATCAAATTGGGGATTGCATTTTTATAGCCTGTTTCAGAACAATGCTTAGTGCCTATTAGGTGAACATTCCCAGCCTTGAAGTCCTCACCTGAAAGTAACAATATAAGACCTAAGAATTTGTAAGAATCAAAGTATTTTTTATCTACACTGAAATTACTCAAAATGAGATGTTTCTTCTTGCCTCTCTCATCTTTGTGATAGCAGTAGTACAACTTTTGATCCCTTCTCACAAGACAGGTGCAAAATGACATGCAGGTCAATAACTTGGCCTCATCTGAATTTTAAGTCAAAACATGGCAAGTGAGTGCAATCTGCTTATAGTCATCACAAATAAAACTAGTGTGATTGCCATAGTACACACCTGAGTTCTTCAGTATTGGAATGTTACTTTCCTGTGTATTTTCTCTGTAAGTATTTTCCCTTTGCCTACATTCTCTTTCCACGTCTTTCCTCTCTTTTCCTTCATGTTCTGGTGGCAGTACTAGATTCAAGTGAAACAATGCTTTAGTTATAAAATTGTAAGCCATAGTTTTCCGGTTCCCCAACAAACATTGTTCTTATGAAATAATTTTATTTGTCTGAGCAATTTCACTAAGCAGAACCTTGTTTGGTTTCGTAAGAATTAGAACTATATATCTGATCAATAGCTGCAGCTATATGCATGGATTTTGTCCTCTTTTATGCGTATCCAAGGCAGACAGATAATTCTGAAGTGTGGTTATACTGCAGTGCAGAGAAAGATTTCCTCTGCCAGTGCCACTATATTTTTCCAGGAAAAGGACTAAACATTCCCAAAACCCATTCTCCTAACTCCTCTTTCCGTTTGCTTTCCCTCATTCATTTTGCATTCATCTTTGCCTTGCATCTGTTTACAAACTAGTCTATTATTCAGCTACAGTATAATGGTGCAGCAGTCATTGTATTCTTTTTTATATCATTCTTGCAGCTTTTGTTTCCAACTTGCTGGGTTTTCTTTTTTCTTTTTTTTTTTTTCTTTTTCTTTTTTTTTTTTTTTTTTTAACTCGTATAAGCAATCAAGCCAAGAAAGGATATGAACACATAAAAAAGAAGTGTAGTTTGAACATCAGGCTTTTACAACCTAGGCAAGGTTATTGCTGATTCCAGAGAAGAATAACGTTAAAAATTGTTTACTAGAAAGTTTAAAGCTCAAAGGTATGATAAATGAGAAAAGCTAGAGATTCAAGACATACACAGAAATCACAACAGATTTTTGATGCAAAAGTGGAGGAATATGAAAGACACTGCTGTTAGATCTGTGAATGCAAGCAGATGACTCTACCGTTAGATTTTGCCACTTGGCAGCTAGCAAAGCCCGTGTTACCAAAGGCTACTGTGAAGGGAGCTGTAAGAGGAGGAGCTCCATGGACCTCCTTCTGGTTCTCCAGCCATGGTCCCTGCAAGCCTCCCAAGAGGGAAGCACATTGGGGAGCCATCAGTGGCTGCAGGAAACTCTAGCTTTATCTTGTAAACGTGACAAAACTGAGCTCCTCCAAATAGGATAACAAGCTACCTGAGCATAAACTTACAGAAACTGCCCTTCTGTACATAGGTACAGAAGATTTTCCATGGGAGAAAGTGATCTGAGTTTACACTGTTAAGCCTTTCCTTACGACAGTCAGCATCCTTTTGTCCTATTTTCACTCTCATAATCAGTTCTGATCTTCGATTTTCCTCTAAGTACTGGAATTCATGGCTTCCTAATTCATCCTATAAACTGTTTCATAATGAAATAAAAAGGAACCAGTCAAAGACAACTAAAAGGCAGCAAAATTAAAAAATAAAAAAGCAGTAGCTTTCTTATAAAATAGACTATTGAAAATACCACTCAGGGAAGAGTGAAGGAGAATTATGAAACAACTTTAAATAAATAAAAAAACCTAAAAATCTTAATTGAGTTATGATTACAATTTTTAGACTTCATGCCTCAAAGTTTAAATCAACCATAATTTACTTGAGGTATGGAAGTAATTTCCTTTCAGGTATTCAAACTTATCTATTGTGGGAACTCTTCCTACTTCTGTTAAGCAGCCAAAATAGACATTCAGAGATTGGATCAATGAACCAGTGACAGAGTATGATTATATGACAGTTACTCTTCTCAGACTCTTGTGCTTTCCTTTGCAAAATTTCAATACCTTTGTACTTAAAATATCTTCAAAAATATTTTGAGACATTTATGTATAAATTGATTTATTATAAGCTTATTGACCTTATGTATAATTTCCCCATCTCAGAAAATGCTTAATTAAAAATAAACTCAATACCCATTGTTTGAAAAAATAATTATGACCACAGACCACATGGAATAAACCCCCTCTACACTCTCCCACATCTTAGAAACTTAGAAAGTAGAACTCTAAAACACGTATTTAAGAAAAAGAATGTCAAACGCCCTTCAAGAGCACTATAAAATGTAAGAAAAAGGAAATAAAAATAAAATACTATGCAGCAGAGTGTTTTACTAGCAGCAGCTGTAACATAACTAGACAAAAATATAACAAATTGCACTGGATTATTGAAGAGTTGTAATTTATACAGTTCTGCACACATCTACATAAAAGGCCAAGTGTAAGGCAAATCTATGTTCCTCAGTTCAGAGTATGCAGGAAACTAAATTTTCATTTAAGTCAGTCAGTCAGTGACCCACCTGCAGGCAGACATAGTTCTCCTTAGCTATTACTAGTCCTCTGGTGGATACCAGTCTTGACTTCATTCTCTATAACGTTCTCTGAATTACTGAGCAATACAGATTTGTATATTAGGCCAAACAAATCATCCAAACCAAAATCCAAAACAGGCCTAAGAAACAATCCTTATATTGCCCTGGCAGTCACCTCCGGACTGACTACGTTAGAGGGGAGAGAATTCAGTCCAGACTACATGCTAGAGCTGTTCATTTTCCACAGTATAGCTTATTGGCTGCACTATTAGACTGTACTTGCAGAGTCCGATGCTTTCCCTGCAGAACTAATGATAAAATTCATCGTGGCCAGAGTTTCTGTGTAGGAGGAGATTATTATTTGAAAGAAGACAGAAACATATCAGGCTTGTTTCCTTTGGGAATTTAGGTCAGGCTTTCGCCAGGAACCCACAGTCAAAGTAATGTCTTACAATGTAAAATAAACCTTAAACAATTACTTATATCTATTCATAAGTTACAACTGAGTGGAGGAAAAATATTCTCCATAAAATTTAATTGGTGACCTCAGAAGAGTGCTAATACCTAAAATATAACTACCCCTCTTATGACTTCCCAAATCAATAATAATAATGTCTGAATATGAAGTTAGACCTTCTAAATTCAATAGAAATGTCAGTGACAGTAAATTTAAAGGAGGCCTCATACCCAAAGACATGAAAGCTCTTCAATGAGCAGAAGAAGAAGAAAAAGTCTTCTGGCGCTGTCCCAAGATCACCTAATGTATTTAGAGTGTAAAACAGGCATCCTTGGTTGTTCAAGGAATCATTCTTCTGCTCCCTCAGAATGAGACTTTCTTAAAAATACATACAGCTTATGGGAAGAGTCCTTTCATTTGGATTTAGGTGTCTATGAAAGAAATATTTCCAAGTGTTCCTTTGTGCTCACAGAGCCTAAAAATGTTCTTTCATGTTTCAAGGCTTTGAGGTTTCTTTTTTTGTTGTTGTTTTTTAATAAAAGTGAAAGATATTCTTACTGCATCATGTGATTCCATGATCTGGGGATTGAAGAAAAACACCAAATGTCTTGAGAGCTGGCAGCTCTGACAGTGTTACAAAACAAGCCCCTGAGCCAACTTGACTGAGACACGCTGGCCTCGCACAGTTGCTATAACATGACAATAAATGTTTAAGTTAAACGTCTATAGCACAAGGAAGCTGCCTCTGACTTCAAATGTTTATGTAGAAACTCTATTAGAATAATAGCAGATGCTGCAGTATGCAGAGCTCGTTACAGAGCACGTTGCCGAACTCCCCGAGGGGCACGCGGCGGAGCTCCCACTCCGGCGTCCAGCAGCCCTCGGGATCGGCTGGCGGCGTATCTGAACAAGCGGAAAGGTGAAGGCCGAAGGCATGTCGCGTCCTTAAAAATACGTAGAGATTTGTATACTCCAGGGAGTGCTAAGTACTCCGGCTCACTCAGGGGAACAACCTGGAGCTGCCACTGGGGCAGAGCGGCTCTGGGCTTATCTAAACGAAGCTTTGCGCTGAATTGGTGCAACAGCGCTGCATGCTGCACTGCTGGGGTTTTTTCCTTTAGAGGATGCTAATATACGAAAGATGCAACCATTCCTTAAAATTCAAATTGAAATTTGCTTCCCCCACGGCTTTTTTTATTTTGCCCAGAGGAATGAGCAGCAGAATGACAAAACAAAGGGAAAAATAAATCCTTAAATAAAAGATATTTAATTTCTGTGCTTGCTGACTTGCCTCTCTTACTCTCTCTTACTCATTGAACAATTGTACTGAAATGAGTAAAATTACTCACATTAGTCACATCAATGCTGTCTACAGAATTAGGGACATTCTCTTGTTTACTTCAATCTTGAATATTGCCTCTGCTATAAAAAGTGGTCTCAAAGTATGCTAGCAGAGATAAAAAACTCCACATAAATGTCAACAGAAGTAAATGCATATTTTACCTGTGTTGAATCCAAGTCCTAAAACTGAAAACAGCGTGGAAACTAGTAACCAGAGTTATCAAAATGATGTTATTTCTACTGTGTGGGAAAGAAGGTTTTCATCAGGTTTAGAATAAAAGTTCAAAATGTGGAAATTTTCTTAAAATTCATATCAGAATTGGTTCTAAACAATTGAAAATAACATTAAAACATTTTATTTTGATACTATCAGATCTGATATATTATATAAGCAAAGAATTCTTTGTAAAGAATGCATATTACACTGATTTAAAAATATTATACTATAAATACCAGAACTTCAGCATTATCAAAACATAATAAGAGAATCAAAATGATTATGTGGATTTTTTTTTAATTGAAAATTTTACTGAGTTCAATTCACTTTCATAAAATGTATTTTAGATGAAGTTTCAGATGAAGAAGATATTACAGAGAGCATATTTATGGAACTCTGCTAGTATTTTACTGCACTATTAATTTATTGTTTTTACTAACTAAAGTTTGTTAAACTTTTATTAACAAAGTATTATATTTAACTTATATTTAACAAAGTATGTTAAAAGTATTTACTGCTTTTTTCTTATAATTACTTTTTTGTTGATGATCTTGAACCTTTCTGCATTCGTGATTTACTTCATATGATGAGGTCTGTCAATGGTCACGTGGGAATCCTAACACTTGTGAGACAAGTCCATGTTCTTACTCAAATAAAGATGATAATGGTCTAAAGTATCAAAGTATGTATTCTTTCACATAAAATGACTTTTGCTGGCTTTTTTTCCTGAACTCAGTCTACCTTCACTGTTGATTACATTTCATAGAGCACTGGGTAGAATTCTGCTATGAAATGCTTGGAAAACCTGCAAATATGTAAGTGAGCAAGCACCTACTATACTTTTGTGTTCTTCCATGAAAAGTGGAAATGGAAAACTTTTTATATAGAGATGGGCTGCTAATAAGAATTAATTACCATTATTACAGGTATAGTGTTCTATCAAATGATTCCTTTAACATTAATGCTTTCCTTCCTACTTTTTCTTACTATGACAAAGAGAGATTATCATTAAGATATACATTTATGGACTTTTAAGGCATGTTTTTATAAAACTGTACATATATAAATTCAAGCTTTATGTCAATAATAGAACTCCTGAACTATAATGCTTATTCAACATTTAAATTACATTAATAAATTGATGGGGTCTCACAGCATAAGAAACTGATGCAAGTATTTATGAGAACATTTAAATACTTGTGTAAATCCAGCTAACGTAAATTGAAAACAATGCAACATGATGTCTTCTTAAAGCTAAGGACACACATTATTTAACCAAATCAAGATCTACATTGGGTTGAATTCGGTTTGAAACAGAAATGAGATCATAAATACTTTTATTTAAACAAATGTATTCATTTGGAGACTATAATTTATACAGCGCTTTAAGAACTTATAGGATAACAGCTCTGAGCAATTACGCAATATGACACATATATATATGATTTCAGGAAATTAAACCTGTTAAAGTATGGGGCAGGAGAAGAGAGGGCACCTTCATACCAATTGCTTTTAGGCACATAAAATCTTAAGTTAGTTTGTTAGTCTCTCAAGATTCTGTATACAGCAAATGGAGAGAAATGGGCAGTTCCAGATGGTGATCCTGTATGAGCCTGGAAGTGTTTAAATAGGAAGTTATTAGTTCTGCCTTCCTATGCCTTCCCCTAATGATCATGAAAAATAACATTACTTCAGACACCTAGGAAACTCTTCATACTGTATGTCGAGATATGCATTCAGTAAAAGACACCACTCCTCATACATTTGTTCATCTTTTATATTTCTACAAAAGAAGGAGTGGGAGGAGAGAAGAGAGAGAGAAAAAAAAAAAACATAAAGCCTAATATTAACTTAAAGATGATGGATGAATAAAAACCCCACAGAGGAGGAAACAGATTTTGGAAGCCAGTGATGAACAAACACATTTCCAAAACAAAAGCGATTCTTACTGATATATATTTCCAGGATGGTTCCTTCTCCCCCAAACGCTGCAACTAACAGCATCAGAAATGACAGTAACATCTACAGTACAGTAAACACTTCACATCATTAATCAAACAAAAGAATGGCAAAATATTAGCAATCAATATACCAATTTTACTAAAGATAAGAAATAGTTGGAGACTGAATTTGAAAGACCACTGTATGAAAGGTGTAAAGGTCTAAAGGAAATTAGGCAGGTGATGTTTCTAAAACACATCACTAAAAATCAATGATGATTTTTAGAAGAAGTTATAACTTTTTTCATTAGCTCCAATTATGCTCTGATGAAATTGGTTTACATTTGATGACATGATCATTGCTGCCACCAAACCAGCCTCTCCAGGCCTCATTACATTAAATGTCAATTAATACCAAAGCAAGCAGTTTTTCAGGGCTCCTAGGAAAAAAAAAAAAGAAGAAGAAGACAAGACTAATGTATTATTTCTTCACAGGATCAAGGAGCAGTGGATTACCAAATAGGGAAAAATGTTTGTTGATTCATGATTCAAAGGCAAAATTGAACCTATGCAGATGGAGGTCACTGGGAATTGTTCTAATTAGCAAAGTGCAACAAGATAGATCATCCATTTCTGCTTTCTCTCCCAAGTGTCCAAATATATCTCATCAAGAACAGCTGCCAGGAGGGGAAAGGAAAAAAAAAAAAAAAAAAAAAAAAGAAAAAACACACACATACATAAACTAAAAAAAAAACAAAAACACATGGGATAAAAGATGGACCAGCCATGACTTCTTTAGAAATTGAAGCAGTGCTTCACTATAAATTCCTTCCAAAGAAAGAATCATGAACCTATCCAAGAACCATGGTTTTAATATGAACACCACAATGGAAGAATATTCCTATAGATTTAATCTAGATATTTTTAAATTAATGAAAGAACATGTAATGAATACTAACTGCTATATGCAAACACAGACTCTCAATGAGCTGTTAGAGACTTATGTAAATAATATACTTTCAAGCCTCAAATCTGTTGTGATAGACCGATCTACTATAGCAACTCCATCATTGCCTTGCTGTTCCCCTGAATTTGATGCTACTTGAAGTGAAAATACTCTCCAAGCAGTACAATTTGACATGAAGTTACAAATTATGCTTCCAAAGAAAAAAACAAAATTACTCTGCACTGTCTTCATGATGTAATCGTAATTGAAAACATCTCACACAGTTGTTTATAAGTTATGAATGTGCTGATTTTGAAAATTCACTTCAGACAAAAATATAGGTTATTAAGGAAGAAGGAAAAAAGAAAACCTAGATTTTACTTAGGAAAAAAAATCCTAAATAAATAATTCATGCTTGGATGAACTGAATTCTAGTCTTTTAGAAGGTGCCAACAGATGGTTTACATTTATAGAAAGCACACTAGCCGACTTCGAAACAGAAATTAAAATTCATAAACCATATCATTAGTTCTTCTTTGAAGCACCATTGTGTTTACGATGTGGATTTGGATTTTCCCAGGTGAACAGTCTTTAATCATAATTTTACTAAGGAAAAAGTGCAACATGTTACTGTTTAGCTGCCATTTAGTGTTTGTAGGTTTAGAATTAACCTGATTTGGTGATCATGTCAAAAACAAATTGAGAAAATGGAAGCTGAAGTATAGTTGATGTTTTCAGCTATTACAAATTTCATAGCAACTTCAGAATTTTAAACGTCAGGCATTGTACTGTCAGTTCTCATGTATTAGAGGTTTATGTACTGTGGCTTCAGTTTATAACACCACTGCTTGGACTGAACATTGTAACTGCCAAATAAACAATGAGTTTGCACCTCATGTAAAAGTGAGCATTTAGTAGTTCTCAGTTAATTTTTATAACTCCCCAGTGAACTACAGTCATTAATAGCACAGTATTATTGCAATACTTCATTTTTAGTTATACTCATTGCTAACTAAATGTTACCACCTAAAAGATAAGGTTATGATTAAAGTTTATTTTATACTTAAAAAACATACACTGAGATCAGCTTTCATTAAACTTAGTTATACATGTCTTTCCTCTGTTCATAGCAGATTTATTGTTTAATATATATCTTTGATATAGCAGAATAATATCACGAGGTATGGGAGAATCCCAAGAGATAGGAGAAGAGTTTGCTGCCAAAGCATATACAATACAGGTAACCTCTTTTCCAGCAGAAGGCTGATGCATTTAAAAATAATTTAAAAAATGAGTTTTGTGAATATAAAGTTGACAAAGTAAGAAGACAAATCTTACTTGAATTGACAGATGAATTCAAAACAGGACTGGAAAGAGAGAAAATGCTACAAATTGCTACAAACAGGCTAAAGGAAGCGGAAGAATTTGGCTTGTTTAGTGGAAAGGGGGAGAAAGGACTCCTGGTTACTCTCTACAAACACATCAAGCGACTGGGAAGGCTTGCGAAGAGAGCAATGCTGTCATAAGGATGATGGATCTGGACACTCAGGTGGAGACGCTTAAGTGATAAATTGTAGCTTTAAATGAATATATTAAGCAATTTCCACATAATAGATAACAAAATCCATTCTGCTACTTAGAACTACCCTGGGTAGATTCTCCTTCAAACAGTTTGAACTAGTTTAGCTCAATCTCTAGATCTTTTCTCATTTTCTGCAGAAAAAGAAAAAAAATCTATGAGCAGCAACACATCAAATCCCTTTAACATGTAGTAGATTTTTGTAGCTTTTTCTTCAAACTGTAGCAGTTGCAAACTGAGGTGATCTACACATTCATATCAACTTAAATGTGTTAAATTTCTAAACATTATATTTATTCACCTTTCTATGCCCATTTTATACTGCAAGACAGGAGAAAAGCCAAACAGATTGCTACTAATTTTGACCCCAACAAGAAAAGTTTCTTACTGCTATTCAACACAGACTCATAGCATTCTTAAAAAAACACACTCTTTCCTTTACTCTGTGTGCCAATATAGAAAACTAGTGGGGATTCAAGAAGTAGAAGAGAGTCCTTACAAATTATTGAAGAGTGGATAACATAACCAAGTCTTATTTCTGGGACATGCCTTATAACTTTCCTGATATTGTCCTCTCACTCATTCTGCATGGCCTTTTGCCCACTGCTAATCCCTAGCAGATATCCTACCAAATTAAATCAGGTCATAATATCCATGAAAAATATAGACTGAGGAATAGGAGGAAGAGATTTCTAAGTATTGCCAACAGAAATAGGGAATGGTCACCAACTCCAGATTACTGAACATTACATACCTGAGATGTATCAGGATCACAGTTCTGTCAATTACTGAGATCATACAAATATATATAGAAAATCATAATGATTACTGGAGGACTCAATCCAGTTACAAATCAGAGTGGTACGGAAACATATAACTTGCTCTGTCAAACTACAGTCTCAATTTTACCAATACTTACAGCCATGTTATAGCCACATTTAATAAGAAGCCCCAGAAAAGCACTATGTATTACACTCAGATCTGGATTGAATCCTTCACTCACCATCCTCCAAGGCACTATCTAAACAAACTAATTTTCTGCAAAATTACTATTCTTCTAGAGAAGGAATATACCTTCTACATACTTTCATGAAAGGGCAGTGACATTAAAATACCATCTGGAGAAAAAATATTTTCTTAAGATTAAGTTCTGGTACCCCAAGCCAAAAGCAATAGATTCAGTAAAAGGAAATAGTTATTCCCAAGGTATTTTATAACTGCTACTGAATTCAAATCTGTCACCATTCTCTTGGGGCTTTATGCACTGGAATCTTTGTAAAGTAATACAAATGAGATGATAACATCAAAATGAGAATAGGCTTGAGGCTCTTGATAGAAAATAATGGAGAAGGTTTTATTTCAAACTGTTTAATACAAGAGTTCATTCAGAAGGCCTTCAGGACAATAGAACTTTTTTCTAGTCTATAAATGTCTTCCATAACTACAATATATGTAAAAACAATATTATATTACTACCGTCATTGTTTCAGATACCTGCCCAGTTTAGGTGATTTTCAAGATACCTCTTGCACAGAAACTGGCCTCTCTGCCTGTCTTTCCTGTTAGTCAGTTAGACAGATTGGTCTGAAAATGCCTGGAAAGTTAGCTCCAATGCCTTGTTGGCAGGAGCCACACATGGAAACAGTTCACTTACTTGGTGAGATATTCCAAAGATTAAGATGCCATTTGAGGGCTTTTTTGTACATGAGTGAGTGACTTCAGCTGAACTCTTTGCAAGGCAGCATGTACTGTTTCTCTCCTGTTGAGTTCAGAACAGCTCCCAAAGCTCTGCAGCATTTCACTGGGTTACATTCCGTTCCATTATCAATATCTAATTTCCTGACTGATGCTAGAGGCCTCATTAATACTCTGAAACTAGACCATTAATATCATATATTGGTTGTTAAAGACCTCAATGTTTCTGATCCTTAAAATCATTTTTTCCTTAAAATTCAAGATGGATATTTATATATCTGGTATCTATGTTTCCTATAGCTCAGGGAAAATTAGCAAGACTCAGTAAAACACAGTCTATTCATTGTTTGCTTGTACAGAAGCTTATTCAAAACAAGGGATAATATATTGATTAGGTTTCTTGAAGAACACCTGCAAATTACTGTGTTGGAAATCCACCTCTTACTAAAAGAGTTATGAACAACATAAATCATTTCAGGTGTAGGTTGTCTTATGCAACTGCTTATTATATGCTTTATATTTTTTTCACTTAATAAGGGGACAGAATAAGGAATGCTGTTCAATGATTCAATTGCCATCATGCAGATACAATCTCTTTGCCTCTCCTAATTCATACTCTTAGGACTCTTGACCTCCTTGAAAGAGTAAGCATAACTTTTGAGATATAAACAAATAATCTTGCAAATATTTTTCTGGCAGTACCAGTATCAGTAATGATCTTCACAAACATATCTCCACTGGAAAAATACACAGCCACTTAGTTCAAAGTTATTTCTGCTCTGAACTTATTTTTAAATGATGAATTCTTCACAGTATATTGGGTCATGTGGTTTTAATATTTCATATGCTAGTTTACACAAATTACATATTTGCCCTTGAGGCAGAGAAGAGAAGAAGAAATCCATGCCCACTTTCAGCTTTTCTTGGGGCACAGTGCTATTCTCTTGAATGGGATGAATCCTAAAGCATATATCTCTTTTCCCTCTAAAAATCATCATTTCATACTCTTCTCAGAACCATAGTCCTAAACCCTCAACTAAATCATATTAGTACATCCTGCACATCTGTAGAGCCATTCAGCAGGAACAATAATTACAGACTTTTACTGGATATACCTGGGTCATACTTGCCCACAGTAATTGCTCATGCAAAAGAAAACAAACAAACAAAAAATCCAAAGGACTGTAATCACAGAGAATTTAATGCTTACGGAAATAGAAGAAAATCTCCTTATCTTCATGCAAGAGCAACAGATATCTTCAACTACACAGCCATCAAAAACTTCTAGTCATTACTGACAAATTCGACAACATAACGATCTACCATAAAGCAAAGCCATGAATAGATGCTCCACCCTAGCTCTTAGCTGCATAAGCTAAAGCTGTTTTGCCCCCAGGTGCTCACTGGTGCCTGCCTTCAGTGCAGGAGTGGGCACAAGCAGCTGCGAGGGCAGTACCTCTGATATCTGGCACAGCTGTTGGAAGAGTATGTGTCCATGATGGCCTGCCTCAAACAAGTCTCTCACCTGATTTGCATCATACTGACGCCCACATATAGGAATAACTCAGAATGGTTTTGAGCACCTGGACTATATGGATGCCTTTTGTTTTGTCTCCTATGTCTTCATGATTATTTCTAAAGGCAATATTCCTCTTAATAACTAATCTCAGCTACTCTACCCGACTCTCAGAGTAATAGACATGACTACAATTAGATTCATCTGATCTATTTCAAATATCTCTATCAGGATCACAAGAGGACTCATACCCTAATCCCATACATTTATTAAAAAGGGAGTCAACAGTGACAAGTTAGGTAAAGAGCTATTGTGCAGATGTCAGAAGGCAGATGTGAAGAACCTCACAGGAGATTTCTGTCTCAAGATTTGCAAGGCCTAGACTGCGTGACTGCAAAAGTCTACTTGCATACTTCTGCTGCTACTTTTTTTTCCTTTCTTTTATTTATTTTTTTTTATTTCCTATGTCTAGGATTTATCCAGAATACAAAGAGTGATTAGGAAAAGTTATTACATTTTAGCTCAACATCATATGGAATTACATATAACATTTCTGTAGGTTTTTCTTTACCTCTATTTTCTTAATTAAAGTCAACCCTAGAATAGGATGTAAAAAACTTTATCTTATCAGGAACAGTTTTGCTAATCTGGAACACCTGCATTCTGCAATCTCTTAAAGGCAGGTAAAAAGCCAAAATCATGTGATATCCACTATAAAATAAGTGCAAATAAATCAGTATTTTTGGATTAAGGTCATGATTTAATGTGCACTAATAAGGTGAACCACCACTGCCAATTAAGAGCTGCTCCGTTTATGTAGTATCTTCAGAAGGTGAGATAAATCCATTTCCTTTGTATTTTAAGTCTTTGGTATTATATGTTGATTCATGCACATTTAAGCATGTAGGCATGAAGGATGTCCTAGGTAATTTTTCAAACATCATAATCTATTCTCTGTGAAGAGAAGATACAATTCCTCAGAAATTCCTAGAATGAATGAAATCAAGAATTTTCATAGGCGTTAAGCACTCTATAATGATTACTGTAATCATTATTTTTGGGCCAAACTATAAAATGAGTGCAAACCAAATTTCTCAAACCTCATTACCAAAACAATTTTAATTGGATTATGCATTTAACTTCTCTAACAGGTTTATCCTTACTTTTATCTAACTAAGTAATGACAGCAGGACTTTGTCTGTTTGAATAGATATACTGTTATTTTATACACAGTTGCAAGAGTAAGATTGTTGCAAGATTGCAGATCATTGCATTGTCTGTAAGGCTGCAAATACAAGGAGTTTCTGAGGAAGCTGTGTGTGTTTTCAAACAGTTGTTCAGAGACCTCACGGCAGTTGCCAGCAAGATTGGCTCTTACCACTGTCATTCCCTTAACTGTATCCACTGACATTCCACTTCTGTCTTCAAACCAGATGTCATCCATTACAGAGAACATTCTCTCCACAGGTGCATTAGTGCATCTGCATGCCAAAACAAATTCAGCAAGGAGCAGGAGATTTTAGAATGTATGGTTTTTTTTTTTAAATTATTTAAAATTTTCACCCATTTTTCAGCCAGCTTTCTGCACCCAAAACCTCATGACAGAGAGGGAGAGAAACTTCCAGCTTAAGAGAGACTTTCATTTCAGCAAGTAAAAGGTTCCATTATCTAAAAATAAAATAAAAATGAATGTACCCTCCCTGTGGTTTTGGGCCTATGTTCTGCATGCTATTAAGATGACACAGGATTTTGGTTTAAGTAAAGAAAAAAAAATAAACAAAACAATGCACAGCTTGGATTTGTTTACTAGGTCATTGGCATTGCAATGTTCTAGAGATATGTTTGGTGAAGAGGAGAAAATACACTTCTGATGGACAGGCCTGTGTAAATCCACGAAACTATGTAACCTGTGATACTAAACTTGTAACACCACTGTAATGTAGAGGATTTAAGCCTCCATTACAATAAATCAGGCTGCATTGCAGATCTGAGATAAGTCCATTCAAGTGCCTTGATCCTGAACTATCTCCTTAACAAGCACAACCGTAGTCAGGGTAAAAGTCAAGGCGACAGAAATTTTCTTGTCAAAGGAGATGTGCCCCTGCCCATGCTGCTCACATGTCTGTCACCTTCAGCCTCTCCACTATCTCCAGCCGTGTTTACTTGGGGTAGTGCAGAGTAAGCTGGGAGAGCTGCTATACTTAAACAGCAACCCCTTTTCAGACACTCTTAATTCATACTAAAAATGCTTTTGTGTGGGATAGTGAAGGAGCACTTACAGTGCTGTTAAATCATACATTCAGCAATTCTTTCTGAGTAGAGGCCTATATATTTGGTGCTAATTACTGCTGACACTGCATGGATGCAGTTGCTGATGGCTGTGATATTAGTATAAACACAAGCACAGTCTGTAATTAAAAGACCATGACTCTTTCTATACAAACATTTCTTGCTCGATATCTCATATAGTGACGCAGATTTCAAAATCTACTCAGCATGTCAGGGAAGAACTGGAAGAGCAGCTCAGGTGAAAGTAGTCAGTTTTTAGAGGTTCTTAACTTTCAAACTGAAACACAATTTCTAACTTTTGAGGTTGAGAAGAAATTTTTTAAACGCAAAAGGAAGGTAGCAAATAATGTACTGCTCCTCTTGCAAAAATCCAGACAAAAACTCAGATTCTGCTTTTGCTATTCTTACCTAGAGCAGGCTGAAAAAATTGACAGTGCCACCCCACTTTCAGGCAGTTAGAATGTATGACTAACATCCTACAGCCATGAGACTTTTTTTTTTTTCTTCCAAAGAAATACAATTATTCTTTATAAATTTACTTTTGGTTTTTTTGAACCTTTAACATTTTGGAGAAGGTATTTTTCTGTAGCCAGGAAAGCCAAAAGCTAGCCCCCTCCTCTACTAACTTGAGCTTTCAGAAGACCTTAACATCTGCTTTCTACAGGAAAAGAATTCTTGGGGGGTCAGAAACACTACAGTGGGTGAAGACTACATGTGTGGCCGTATAAATTAGGAGGTGCCTCATCTTCTGGGAAACGGAGAGGAAAGACAGCAAATGCTTCACCTACTAATTCCACATACCTACTGAGCCATTAAATATCACATATTTATATCATCATATAACCCTGGTCTGCATTACTGGTATCTATCTTCTTCTTGGTGTCAAAGAATGGCCACCTTTTGTTCTTTCTTCTAGGAGGCAGAGACGACTTTCATGACTTTGTTACAGAAAAAAATGATAATATTTTCGTATTATAAAAGGACACAAATTAATCTCCTTCTAAAAGGACAGTTTATTACACGCCACTCAGACACCCAACTTATATCCCTTGACTAAGGAAAATCATACATAAAGTTACAGGAATGCACTTGGTTCTCAGGGGAGAAAAAGGTGACACTCCGAGAGTCTTTCCTGCTTGCACTCTGTTAGGTTGGAGGGTTATTATTATTATTATTATTAAAGCCAGGGGATGTGGACATCTGTCTGCTTGCTTCCCTCACATATGCAGCAACTGTGTGTGGTCCTCTAAATTAAACTATTAGCTACGCAGTCCTGTATCCCCGTACCAATTCTGAGCTGCCTGAACTCACGCCAACTAGAAAATATTCTGCTCTGTATCCCCACTTCACCCACTTAGAAACACTATAAGAAAATAAACAACGCTTTCAAATAATGTTTTCACATTTTTTTCTTAACCTCTTCTATAGTTTTAAAATTTGTTCTTTGAAAATGTACACTAAATTAACAGGTCTAATTTTAAAATGCAAGCTTGCTCTACAGCAGCATGCTCCACTGGATGATAATGACTGTATGAACAGCTGCTGTGTGAGGTCAGGGAGTCACAGAAGGGGAAAAAGTAGCCACTGACATGAGAAGCTGGGTGATCTCAAGATGTAGTTGAGCTAACGCACAAAGTTTGCATTACTCACAAGAATGCATTAATAAAGACTAATGGGAACCAATGTTTACGTGCAAAAGTTATTACTCAATTAAGGATACACTCATTAGTAAGTGTCCTTTGATTGCACAGGTATTTATGAAATACTTGTTGGGAGGTTTTCATCTGATAAACAACACGCACAAATATGCTTCAAAACACTGAATTAAGAGATTTACTTTGTTTACTGGTTTAGTTAACTTCTCAGACTAGGGCAGTTTTTGTGAGATTCAAGATTACATTCAAAACACAGCAACTGTAAACACACATACTTTATAGCATAAATCTTGCAACACCACTATCATCACGCAAATCCATCACAACAGCAACTTCCAATCTTTATTTAATGCCTTTTTGGGGTCATAACACACAGCATGAAGCATTTTCTAATGAGGGGCAGAAGCACACACACAGCTGACTTCCTATTCCTCCCAAGACAACCCAGCTATGCTACTTCACATTCTGTCTCTTTTTTGTTGTTAGATATGTAACAATGTCATCCACCATGCTGTACAAGTAGTATATGTTAGTTAAATGGATTTCTTCTTTTTCAATTATCTAGCAACATTTTGTCAATTATCTAGCAGCTCGCATTGGCCAAACTCGTCAAATACTTCACAGATCTGTTAGATTCCTATAATGATGGAACATATGTTAAGAAGACCCCAAATCCCTACCAAAAAAAAAAAAAAAAAAAAAAAAAAAAAATCAAACATGAGGTCTAGACCAAAAGATACTTAATGCATGTACAATGAAAGAAATCTAGTGATTTTTTGAATTCACTGGTCACAATGTCACTCTCTCTTTCAAGTTGTTGCAAGTAGTTCCTTCACTTTTAAAGCTAAAAGGCCATCTTTTCTCCTATTAGCTTTTGTTTTAACACAGTACTTTTATTTCCACAGCAGAAGAAATCCTTTTCCATGAGCTGACTGTCAAGTGAATTTAAACTACCTGTGTCTCATCTCTACCCAAAACCTTGACATTACTCTCAACAAGCATCTGAGAATTTGGAGATTTTTCAGATTTTGACAAGACATACTATTCAACACATTTTTGAAGTTATTCAAAACAGATTTCATAGTGTTGTGGTTAGTTCATAAAGAAATAACTTTGGAGCACAAACATACTAAAAAATATACTATTAAATCAGTACTAAATTAGTATAGGCAGCCTTAGGAAAGTTTAGGAGATGTTTTAAACAGATAGCATAAAGAAACCCCTCAAGCTAATGAAAAAGTTAATTTTGTTTGTCTTAGACTAAGTAAACGACACTCAGAAACATCATATAGAGAAGGCCAAAAAGAAAGAATTCACAAATATACTAATTTTACACTAGTGACCAACCCTTGACTTTGGCTGATGCAAATCAATGTAAAACTGAACTTGATTAAAAACCAGAAACTCTAATTATTTACAAAAACCCCACCCCACCCACGAAACTTCTGCTCCATGAATTCAGATGAAACCTAGACAGAATAGGTTAGAATGATACACATCTAGACAGATGTGTTTGATAAGCCCATATAATCCACGTCTTTTCTGATACTGCCAACAAATTGTCATGAATTCTCTGATAAGTGACTACTAAGAACTCACAGACTGCTAGACACAGCAGGTTAAAATAATGTAGCAGAGCAGGCAGTATTTCATAAAGGTGCACTCACATGAGTAGGAAAATTAAAAAAAAAATCACCACTAGACCAAAGCAATTATGTATATGAACTTAGATTTTTAGATTTAGAGTATGTCTGAGGAGAACCAACAGGAATAACGACGAGCAGTATTGTATGTACCACACAGACCTCTGCAGCTGACCTTGCTGGCTCAGAGGGAAGGGTCAGCAGAAGCTAGCTAGACTGCTTTCCCAAGAATTACAACTCTGGGACAATCTGGTGGCAATACAATGAAATACTTCAATAGGGGTCATCACCTGACACAACAATCACCAGATCACCCTTAATTTCAACATAGTAAATATTACTTTTGTTTTAATGTCAAAGACAGCAGTATTAGAAGAGTTCCATGTTCTCTCCTTCAAGAAGGAAGAAAATATCACATAAAGAGATTAGGCCTCTACTATTTATATTCAAATAATTCCTTTCACATAATGTGAGCAGTAAACTCATTCAGCTCCAAAAAGGAAAAAAAAACAAAAAAAAAACCTTTTTTTTTTTAATATTGCAGGCAGGTACATATTGCTATTTCCTCCTTCTCTAGTGGACTTCTTTAACCTATAAATTTTTCTTTTACTTTTTATAGTAATATTAAATTGACTCTTGCTTTGAAATGCAAGTTCCTGCAAAGTTATAGAGTCATACATGATCTTCTCCAGCTAGCATATACACCCTGATACGCATACACATGCAACAAATTTTACAAATTTGTATATATAAAACTAATAAGAGTTTAACTGTATCCCCTGCTACAGAAAAGAGACTTTAGAATAAGAATACTTAAAAATAAACATCTCTTGTAAACGCATGAGTTGATAACTAAAGCAGAATTAGTGCCTCTACTCTATGCATTTTGATAACTGAGTTGCAATTTTATAACCAAAAAGCATTGTATAAACAAGACTACCCATACAGTTTTTCACCTGTAAAAAGAAAGACTTTCATACATTTTTTCAGAGCTAATCAACTCCATCACCCCAAAATTAATTATACAGCAATTATTTTTTGATGTTTTAAATGTCTTCTGATTACGTCTTAGTCAGTAATTCTCAAAGTGTCTACAATATTAATATGATTTCCGATGTTATAACAAAAATTGCTGATTGTTCCTTACTAATGTAAGACTTTTTATGCTCTAAAGACTTAATCATCCATTTTATCAGTTTTTAGGTAATGGTTCTAAATATCTCCAAAATGGAAATGAACATTTTACTTTGGATAAAATAAATTCATTTAAAATCTTGAATCACAAAGAGTTTTTCACACCGCCTAGAGAGAATGGCCACCTATTGGAAATTTCTTCACTATCCATAGATGGTCATCTAACCACGAAGCTCTCTGCACTTCAGAGAGTCTATTATCATTATTTTTACAGGGTTGCAAACCATACTGGAATGAATGCAGAAGTCTGAGTAAGTGAAAAAGAAACATGAACAGAAAATGAAAGACATACTGACTGCCTGAATTGGGGTCACATACAGAATAATGTTGGACTTCTCCTTAACTTTATATTTAAGAACCAAACCCTCAGATTTAAGCAAATGAACTTTAAATCACAAATTTTTAGATTCTTTAGACTGCATACTCTAAACAAGTCCCTGAGCAGTCTGATCTAATCAGACCTGCTTTTGAGGCCTGGATTAGATGAGGGACTTTGGCGATCCCTTTCAATCTAAATTGTTCTACGATTCTTCATCCAGGAAAGAAATGGGCCCATTTGCCCATCTGTGTTTATTTTCATGTAGTATCTGAGACCTACAGATGTTAACATAGAACAAAAATAATAATCACTATCTGCTAATTTGTCAGTTTATTCGTACAGTTCATGTAAAGTAATGCAAAGAGTTGTTTGTCAGCCTTGGGTTATTCACTGGGTTCTAGAAAGGCTGTGTTTTCATATTAATCTCACTTTCTTTCCTGTACTCAGCAGCATATTAGACCCACAAAAAATGATAACGAGAATCACATTACATAGAAACCTTCTGTGATTTATTAAAAATCTATGTCCTAGTCCATATTTTAAAGGAGGTTTCTTACTGGTTGGAGGCTGAAGCCACTGAAAACCATAAGCAAGCCTTTCTGGAACTTTTCCGAAACCAAAAGCAAGCCTTTCTGAAACTCTTTCTGAAGAACTTACTTAGCTAATAACTAGAGTCTTCATTAGAAAATAACAGCTGTGCATATGGAAGATGTTTACAAGTTTCACTGAGGATGGGTGAACGTGAAAAAAAAAATTGGCTTGATTCCATAATTTTACGACCTCTGCAGTGCTAAGAACTATTAAAAGCTATTGTAAATGTAAAGATGTGTCTGAATGCTCACAAGGAGGATGATAGAACAACTCCTGAGCCTCACACAAAGGGCCTTTGAAAATGTTCATTTTGCATCTTGAAGCTTTCTGCAGCAAGGAATGCATCTCCGGTGAGGACACAAAGCCTATACAGTAGCTTTAAGATGTACTTCTCTATATGGGGGAGATATTCCAGCACAGCTAGAAAATTTCTCCCCTGCAGGAGCTGCCCACTGAGGCTATACACAGGTAGCACAATTTAGTGCTATCAGAAATCACAACATATACAATAAATGGAAAAATCTGCAACAACTTGGATTTTACAATTAAGTATATATCTCTGTTTTACTGCTATTTTTCTTATGTCCAATTTCAAGGACTTCCAGTGATGATAATAAACCCTCCCACTGACACATATGAAAGACAAGCAGTGTGTTTGCAACTCAGTTGCCTGGAAATAGTAGGTCCAGAAATAGTTGGCGCTAAAGTTTAAATAAAATTATAGAACTCTTTCAACCTTTCTACTCTCACTGTGTAAAAGCGAAAGTATTGTAAATCTTGTTGACAGTTATTGCCTTATCTATTGGCACACAGTCAGCAGCAGTTTGAAAAGCGTTGTGCAGCATAGCTAGTGCCCATTACCTGTCTTCCTATATTTTCTTACAATTTATTCTCACCCCAGCAGGCAGCACCTCACAACGCCATTAATTTGTTGGGCAGCTCCTACTTTCCAATACACCCTACTTTACAATGTGCTCTTATAAACAACCTGGTGGTTTACTGGCAACGCTTAACAGTGTCAGGAGGGAGACTACAATTTAAAGGCAGCAGGTAAAAGTGGAACAGGTCACCGAGATGACATGGTCCGACTGAATCTGCTCTCGTTTACATTGGCTTATCATTAGCACAAGTGCACTAAATCACCTGACTTCCACTTGGTCTCTTTGTAAAAAACATGATTGAAGCAACACTGCTACCAAACACTGCTTTCTTGATTGGTGTGCCTGGACACACGCTTTTGCTATACAGTATTCTGCTATACAGTATTCTCTAGCAGATCATGAATATTTATATGAAGAAAATAAAGACAAAAAAAAACTTTAAATTGATCAAAAGAATAGGTATGAAAAAAACTCTTTGTGCAAAGTACATCCACAAACACTAATTTCTCCTGTATGTCCCATTTCTATCTCAAGTGAGTAATGCAGCAGTATACACATCCAACCTGTGGTCTTACTGGGTCATAATCAAATTATTCCTATCACCAATATTTTTAGAACACTTTACTTATCTTTTTATTAGTAGGATAAATGTGTATATTAACTGAAACCATCTCTCCTGTTTTTACTTGAAATTAAATTGCTGTCAATACAACACCTTTCACAAACACTGGAGAAACTTGACATTTCCTATTATTAAGTAATAGAAGACTAGAATGGATCAGAGAATATGATTATGTGTTACAGCAGCCAAAAAAATGATCTGCTAGGCCATTCTATTTTTATTCCCGAATCTTTCGTCTTAAGATTCAGGCACCTGGGGCAGGATTAAATGAGCAAATAGTCTGAGTAATATGCTCTCGGACATTCCCAGAGAATACTTGTCTGCCATTAAACAAATTCAATATTTCAGAATGGTTACTGCAGCCTTTTATACAAAGATCACAATATAAAAGCATATGTTTGGCATCAGAAAATATTACTATACATCTAAACCATATAAGCACATATCTGATCACATTTCGTTCTCTTTTTTAAAGTGATGACAATCATCCACAACATTCATGTGTAAAGAGAATCTGAAAGGGTTAAAATTGTCTCAGTCTTAAATGTATCCAACCTTTCTACTTCATTTTTGTCATTTTCCATGTACTTGCAATGTTTTCAAATAACAGACCAATTCCTTAACTCACGCAGGAATCTAAATTACAATAATCATATGCATTCCTTTCCCCAAGAAAGGAAACACCTGTTGTAGTTAGTTAATTGCTGACTTTTTGTAAGCATTTGGAAGAAAAACTTCATAAGCAAAGAACAAATGAATTATAAACACAGTATGAAACTCAAAGAGTAGTTGGAGACAGCAACAGATGTTTCCACTTTGTCAATTAAAGAAAAACTCCTTACCAAAGTACCATAATAGAATATGGTTATTTTATAACTGAGTGCTTGTTTCTATTCTCACACTGGTCTAACACTTCTGCAATAGTTGTTACTTATGCCATATATCAGTATGAAATAAAAATTAAGTTCTACAAAAATATGAAAATCTGATTTTTGGAGGAAAAAAGTATGCGTGTGTGTGTGTGTGTGTAAATCAGTGTAGAAGATGCATGCAGAACTGTATTTTATTTACATGCTTTTTTATGGAATTGTTGTCAAAGTAGACCACAAGGTGCACATTTATGTGATTACAAAATCTAAAATTTCTATTAAACAGATCTGACTTATATATATGTATGCATGTATGTATAAATTCACAGATTTTCAGCTGGAATGTATAAAGGTTTTGCTCATCCACATTTAGAAATATAATAAATGTGAAATTCTGCCCTGGGCTACATTACTTTATTATTCCTTGATATAAATCTGATAATTTCAGTAGAATTACTCCAAAGGGAGTCGTGTCCTGTGGAAATTGCATCATATGTTTTTGTACAAAAAACAATATTTGATGCTTGTCCCAGTAAATTTTAAATAACAATTACATGCCTGCAGTATTAACAAATGCTGAATTGTAGACTTACCACACCATACTATTGCCACTATACTGGACGAGCTGCCAACATACAGTAGCAGAGCTACTGTCAGAGAAAAGACCAGAATACCAAGAAACTTAGGAATACAAGGAAGCTAATTATTAGAGAGCTGCACATTCTTCAAGGTGCATTTTCAGCTGAAAGCAAACCTGTTGTCTTTAGTACTAGGAATGTGGGAGAAAGCCGGACAGTTTTGCTACTGTGAAAATGATATTTGTTACTAATTCTGCATTGAGTAAAAGAAAACAAAAATCAAAATCTTTTGGATTTTGCATTCCTATTCCTTACTACTTACTACATCTTCACTAATAATTTGCTTCTCAGAACAGAAAGCATTCATTTACTTGGGTTAATAAGGCCCAAGTGTTATGAAAGGCTCCCAGGAAAGCAGAATTAAGCACTGGGACTAATGTGGAACAGGTTGCAAATACCTGTGTGTGTGGTGGAGAGGAACATAGTGGGCCAGTATACCTGAAAGTGAGCCACAGAGCCTGCACAAAGTGCATATCTAGGCAAGATTAAATTCACTTTGGACACTGCACCACGCACTGCAGAGGAGCCTGAGCTGCTGTGAGGAGCTGGAAGCTCAGCCACATCAACAGGGTGCTACATTTACTGTTGGGCACATTAACTGAGTCCCAACAGAAAACTGCCTGCCCGCTGCCAGCGCAGAGCTTGGCTTGGGTATCTGCCTGCTGCACTGTAGGTGCAGCCCGAGAAGAATAAGCAACTTCCTGCTTGTCGGCTGGTGCTGAACGTGCTATCCCTCCCGTCCTTGCCTAGTTCTCCGCACGAACCAATTTACTTGGGCTTTTTTCATACAATAGCTAGAGTTAATTTCACCTACTGCATTTAAAGTCATGGGAGTTATACGTGTAAATCCCTGTACTTAGAGATAAGATAGTCCTTTATGCCATTTTAATCAATCTTTGTCATGGGTATGTTACTTAATAGCTCTGTCTTCCTATAGAAAATGAGCAACTTAAGGGAAATGAAACTTTTCAAAGATACATTTTCCTTCTGGCAGTCTGTGAAATACACCATAATTATCCTCTTTCGATGAATAACGCTTGAAAGAAAATGAACATTCTGCGCACCAAAAAGTATAATATAATGACAATCTCAATTGCCTTGTAAATAAAAGGAAATTGTTTTTCTGTTATGATCTATATTGCACAGAAACATGTATACATGCTTTATAAATATAAATCCAAATCAGACTGTCAATTCATTTTTCAAGCTGCTACTACTTCCTAATAATAATACAAAACAGTATTTCACAGATACCAGGAACAGTATTTATATTTCTAAAAGATTTAAACTCTATTATGAATTATGGACTCCATTCCCCGTGTTGATGGGCTTACTCGTATGAGCAAGGCTCTTTCTAAAGCACCTTTTCAGTAATAAAGGTATTTAGAGGAAAAGCAGGAACCTAAAGTTTCACTGCCAGAAAGAGGGGGAAAGGCTTTGTTAATAGCGTGTTAAAATGTGCCTGTCCACTTTTTTTTTTTTTTGGTGAGGAAAGCTGCTATCTTTAACAGCTCGATAAAATAAACACAAATTTGCTCCTCAGCTCTCACAAACTAATGGGTACAACGTACAATTTAACTAAGTACAAGGCACTAGTCACCCCTTTCTGATTTGAAGCTGGCGAAGTTGGCATTCCAGCGAATGCGGGTGTGCAGTAAAAACAAAGACCCAAACCCATGAGATCTTCAGTAGCTAATATGAGGCAAAGAAAGAATTTCTACCTGTGAATAGCAGATTAATCCGGCTGCCAGAATCTCAGTAAGGAAAATTTCATCTCTCTATAAAAGTCTTATTCTAGTCATGCTTACCAATGCCATCACTTTGCCAGGTTGAGTAGCTCAGCACCTTTGTCACCTCTACACGGAGTCTAAACACATAGCCCTTTACTAAAAATAAAAGAAGTGGAAGTTCACTAATGTAGAAGAACTGAAGGTTGTTTAATTCTTTCTAAATTTAAACTGCTGCCTCCACAAAGATAAGATACTGTTGATTTGTGGTAACACATCACAGTGTGGGGATCGCTGCTCCACAGCTTCTGGAGGGACCACCAAGAACCTGGAGCTGCTGCTTCAGCAAAAGCATCTTGCCTTTTGCAAAGAGCAGGTCCTGGATTCACAGGAACAGATGCTTTCCACAGGGGGAAAATTGGCAAGGGTTCCTTGCCCCTGCTGAGTCTGCAACCCCACCAAAGCCAGAAATCACCACCTCACACGCTCCCAAGCTACAGTGTGCAGCTGCTTCCAGTGAGGCAGCAGCTCTCAGCGCCTGCTGTGCTCCTGCTGGAGATATGGAGCAAACTGTCCAGCACGGTGGCCTGTTACTGCTGATCAGCTGATGACTTACAACTTGACAAGGTGATGCACAACTGAGGAATGCAAGATAAGCGCATGCAAGGGAAACTGGATATTCAGTGTGGCATTCAGAATTTTAAAGGTGACAATATAGTGCAGCCCAAACTAAAGCAGGGGCAGTATGTCACACTGAGTGCTACTCGATTTCAAACACTGCCAACATTATAATCCCCCAGACTGGCATTCCCCTGTTCAAGTCCCTCAGGGGCTCCAGGTCTTATTCCAAGCAGGCTCTACACACACTGACAAGGCAAATATTTTGCTGGGGTCCTTTCTGTGCAGTAGATTAGTGACTACAGGATTCATGAAAGACGTAGGACACATCAGGACAGGCCCAGAATAGAGCGCGTGACTCTGCTCAACAAGGCTCATCCGGCACAGCGGCGACTGGTTCCCAATCCTGCTCCAAGGACCGTTTGTGTATTTTATGACGGTTGTCATGTGCAGCACACACAGAAATTCATCTAACTAACTGTTTCATCAGCTGGAAGCAAGGTGTCTAACCTAGCCAGTCAGTAAGGATCCCCTTACAGCACACGGAGAGAGAGGCACCACCAGGGAGCAATTTATCCTGCCTGTCTGAGACCCTTACACAGGATAAACACTCTTTGTGAGGTGACATGTTCTCTATCTATTGACTATAGACTTCTAGACACTAAAATCAGCTGAGATTAATGGCTCCCTAGCTTTTACAGGACTCACAAGGATTTGATTTACCATATACAACACGTGCTCGTGTATTTTAGCAAGAAAATGCAGACAGAAATATGTGAAGTCTAGCTTAGAGCTTAAGTTTACATTTTAGGATGTTTAAGTATAGTTCTGGATGCACACTTGGACAGGGAAAAAATTGGTCTGAATACATTTAGAAATTTATTTCAAATGTTTTAAGAAGTGTCTGGATAAGAAGGGTTAACTTATTTATTTATTCATTCAGAGGATTTTCTGTATCTTTCCGGTTTCAATCAAGGGCAGGAAATAAAGTGCCCAAAACATACAATTAAACAAAACTTGAGAAATAATGGAAATTTCATACCAAGGGGCTTTTGCATTATTTTTAAAACAAAGAAATTTAGGTTTATAACTAATGAAATTTATGAGTGAGCCAAGTATTCAAAGCATTTTAGATATATGCAACACTGTAACTTGCTGCATATAGAATTTTCCTGAAT
Organism: Rhea pennata; assembly: GCF_028389875.1. NCBI lineage: Eukaryota > Metazoa > Chordata > Aves > Rheiformes > Rheidae > Rhea > Rhea pennata. Next base: position 31,732,051 of record NC_084664.1, read on the forward strand.
TTACAACCTAGAAATAAGTTCACAAGGGTTTTATAGCAGTTTACACTGAAATAATACTGCAGTCTTTTCCTGAACTTCATGCATTTAATGCTTTGACCCTACACTTCTATCACCAGTGAACGAATAGTCCTTTTTAAATAGACATACAAGCATGCATACGGATCCTCCTTCCTTTTTACCTTTTCTAGGAACACAGATACATTATCTTCCATGACCCTTTAAAGTTTAACTTATTTTACTGTTAATTATGGAGGGTTTTTTTTCCCCTTGTCTTTTCAGATCTATGTGTTAGTCAATATACAACATACAGATCTTCTTGAGTTACTTTCATTAGGAAAGTTAGATTTTTCATTCTTCATTCTTACTTACAACTAAAGACAAAAGTTTTTTTCCCTTAAATATAGGAAGATTCAAGCAGAAGGCATCTTCTTTGCTTATCTAACGGTTTTATAGTCAGAATTCAACAGCAAAAGCAGTCTTCCTCACCACTTTTTCTTAAAAATACACCAAGAGATTTTCTATTACTATGTATGCTGCTTCCTCTTTTTTTGGTTTCACTGTTCTTTTTCTGCTATTTTCCATAGAAATATCACAAACAGAGCCCAGCAAAGCATTTCCAGCCTATACGCGCTGTTTGTATCTTTGTTTTGGATACAGATATGTCCCTCAGCTTTTGGAGAGGCTCTTCTTGCAGAAAGACCTTAAATGTTTTGCAAGCTCAAATACAAGAGGGTGTTTATGCCGCCCTCCAGCCTATTTTAGTGATTTTGTCCTAGCTTAGGGCAGTGCACAATTATTATTTCTTTTGATGTTTAACTGATTTGGTCACTGTTTTTTATTGGTTAGATGTATTTCTGCTTACTGGGATCCTTAATATCAAATGTATTATGAGAAGATATTATGATTAACTTAAGCTAATTTACCTTTTTTTTCCTTCTCTAAAGTAGCACAAATAACCCACAACACTGATTATTAAAACTGGTGGAACTGAATTATATCAAGACTTGCTTGTTTCCATCAATCTATATGTATGTGTGCCCTAAAACACGTACTTAGGATTGTCAAGGCAGCAAGTAATTAAATGATTTTACTTAGATGCGCCAGCTAAACTATATCATTTCTGCAGCTGAATATCTAACACAAACCACTTATGAAATAGTTATTTTTAATTATTTTTCTCAGAAATGTGTTAATGATTATCTTTTCCTTAAAAAAATAATTTCTCTTTAGAATAGAATTTCATACCTAAGGAATATGGCATTTTTTCCTCTTCCACTATGTACAGATGTTTTGGAGTGTTCTAAGGCCTTCACAATTGCATTTCTCATATTTTTTGACTGTAATGAATCATCTGTATGCAGATTATTCTGCTCCTAAAACTTCTGCCTTTCCATTCAGAAATTCATAATGCAGTTATTAACTGAGATCTCCACATAGAGTTATTGAATCATCTTGGTAAGCTTGGTTTATGCCTAGATACTGTGCCACGAATGCACATTGTCTTGAATTAGTCTATTAGTCCAGCACATTGCTTAATAATGGCTCATTGCAGCTCCCCTAAGAAGCTAGCCTGTGTAGTTTGTTAAGTACTTGGTTAAGCACTATGCTTGGTGTTGTACAAAATAAATAGGAAGAAATATTCGTCTACTAAAATATTTATAGATTATGAGTTTTATCCATTAATACTAATGTTCATAAACTTTGACTAGAGTAAGTCCACTGAGGTGATTGAAACTACTTATCCAAAACAAGTTATGGACCTATGTTTGCAAAAAAAAAGTATAAAACTATTACCCAATGAAGAAATCCCATTTCAGGACAGGGTTCTGATAACTTTGGCAACGAAAGCAAATCACAGCCTAAAACATTTTGTCCGAAGAAATTCCACTGCATTAAAGAAAATGTTAGTAGACAAATTAAAAAAAAACACATTTTTTAAATCAAAAATATTAAATAAAGAATGTAAAAGTTTGCAAATTTTATTTAGTATCTCTAGGAAGACCATTTTGCTGTTTAACACCTAACAGAAGTGGTGAATATTTAATGGAAGACATATTTTCATGATTCAACTTATGTTTTGGATGTTTCCAAATGACAAGTAGCTCAGTTATTTACATTTATGTATCTCAATTCATACTTTAGTTCATATGCAGTATGTTCATCTTTTTAAAACACTTCTTTTTTGGTATTTATCAATATTTGTGTATATCCAAACAAAAATCCTGTCCAAATAATGTTCAAGGATAGTTCACAGTTACAGTTGAGATCCTGTACTAGAGAAAAACTGATTGTGGATAAATATTTAATAGATACATACATACTAGGAGATGAAAAAACAATTAAAAACTCACAAAAAATAACACACTGCAAGCAGCAGATTCGTAAAGTGAAAATACCAACTAAATCACATACCTGGATCAACTATAATGTATATGTGTAGTTAATTGTATTTATTACTATTCATTGATTACGGACAATAATCCTGAATTTCCACCTGAATATAAGAAAGAATTTCTTCCCTGTGAGAGTGACGGAGCACTGGAACAGGTTGCCCAGAGAGGTTGTGGATTCTCCTTCTCTGGAGATACTCAAAACCCACCTGGATCCAACCCTGTCTAACATGCTCTAGGTGACCCTGCTGAGCAGGGAGGTTGGACTAGATGATCTCCAGAGGTCCCTTCCGACCTCAGTCATTCTGAGATTCTGTGATTCTGTGACAAGAGAAATTCTAATTAAAATTTAAAAGAAACAAAACCAAAATCTGATTTCTACCCTAACAGCATCTATTGAAAGATGCTTTATACTTCTGTACAGGAGGTGAAATGAAAACTTCAGTATTTGATGTCATTAGTAAAGAACAGTATTTAGTATCCTATTGCTAAACAAGGTTTTATTTCTAAAGAATTATAAATTTATTGTACAAATGTATTTTCATATATGATTTGATATGATAATGTCAAAGCCAGTTACCTGTTAGATGGAAATATATAAGATACACACACACACTTTCTGCACACATGCACAGCTCCTAATGATATCAGTAGGGATTTAAATACTCTTGTATTTAAATGAAGAATATACATTTTAAATTACTGTATTTCAGTTTATATTTTCAGACTATGTGTATATAACACAGTGTCCATCTAACTATTATTTCTTAGGTCTGGCTATTGAGTGGACAGGCAAGGAAAAAGCAGGCCTTTTTCTTCAGTGTGCCACCATGTGTTTGAGTAAACAGGAGTGAGGAAAAAAGAAATCAAGGTGAGAAGGCTCAGAGAAAGTTACCTTCCTCCAATCATATAAGAAGGAAAAAGATTTGCCGTAACTTTGATTCTCTTCCCTGCAATGATAGTCATACAATATATGCCTGGTTTTTAGCATGAAACACGCACAAAAGCATGGGGAGACCTCGCAGAGTTTACTATTGCTCTGGATTTCTCAGTCACCAAGTCCTTCCAGAGCTGCTCCAAGAGACTCGGTGGCACCTAAATACCCAGAGCAAGGAGACAGCTTCAATATTTTCTACCTATATACTATTTAAGGGCTTAGATTTTGAATGCTAAACTTCAGTTCCAGTATTTGTGGTTCCAGTATTTGTGATCAAGTAACAAAGCCAAAAAAGCAAAAAGTTGCAATAAAATACAGCTGCAATGCAATCTGACAAGACTAAAACTGAATGTAAATGCCACTGTAGGCCCAAATATGAGAATTAGATTTTCAGAATAAATGTCATGGATATCTATATGGAAACATGGGTATGTTAGGTTACAGCTGCCTAGAAAGTGTAGTGTTCAGTTATCAGAAGCTGTATTTGGACAAAAAAACAGCTGAATGGATATTTATTCAGAATATGTAAATAAACAGAAGTTAACAAACAGGTGTACATTTAACCTTGGTTCTCAATCCAGCAATACATATTTCTGCACCAGGCATTAACATTTTGTAAAATGTTTTTTTTCAAACTACAAACACACAAACCTAATATACCTAAGAAAACAATCACTTCAGACAAGATAGGACTCTAGGATATGCTTCTCTAAAGCTAGCAAAAGAATCATATTACCTTAGAACAGACAGGAAGTCAGCTGTTTCCACAGTGGATAGATTTAGATTTATCAAAGCTCTTTGATAAGCCTAGACTTAAAATAGATTGAATTCCATTATTCAGCAATATTCTTGAATACTGAGATGAAAAAGCTTACTCTAACCTGAATAGCTATTTTAGCTGGCAAAATTAGAAGGTAAAATGCAATAGAAATGGATCCATAGAACAAATCATTTCATCCCTAAAACCTGATGTCCAGGCTATCTGCATTTTAGGTTTCTACACAGGGATGGTAGCGTATGCAGAAGCAGTAGAAACTTAGCTGTTGATAAGACTTCAGTTGACAGAGTGTGTTGTTAAGTTACATGGAGATAAGGAGATCATACTGCAACTTGCTGAAATGCACAGTAAATCTTGAGTCCTAGTACCTACTGCAGTCTCCAGTCCATAGAAAACTACTTCTTTCCTAAATTTACTTCATCTAAATAAATAAGCTGGATTAAAACTACAACATATTGTGATTAACTAAGATATAAACAATCACTTAAAAATTACTGCTCATCGGATACAAAAAGTAAGTTATCCAAAACTAGAGAAAGGATTAAAATAAAAATCAAACTGTTTAAATCCTGACCTTGATTCAGTCTATGGATGTTGTAACCACTGAAGCAAAAGATACTCTTTTCAACGGGATAAAAAGTAAAGAGAGGAAAAGTTCGGTTCTTTGATCCTTTGGTGTGAAGAGAACCACTGCTGCATAATCATTGCAGCTTGTGATGTTTTATGGTGTGTTACAACACATACTAGTCAGCTTCTACAGACTATAGTAGAGATTGCTATTTATTTTAGGGTTTCCTCATAAGTTAGGATTAATAATAAAATTTAAGGAGAAAATTCATCTTATCACCAGGAAAGTATATGAGCCCTGAAAGAAAGGATTACTCTCATGCAAACTATAGTATATACTATCAAGGATTGCATATAGCATCATAGTATGGTAGCATCAAACGTATAGACAACTCCTTGTTACCACTAAGCAGTTTTCCACAGCCTATTTCCTTAGGGCAAAGTTTGTTAGAAAAGGTGCATGATTATCCCCAATTTTTATGCATACTGACACTTACGGCAAGCATTTTTTTGACTCCAAAAACTGCAGGCACTTCTAGACTAAATATAATAGCAGCAAACAGTGCCACATGCTGTGCTTACTCTGCTTTACATGTGACATCCTAAGAAAGGCAGATTGGCAAGTATATAGCAATTGTCAGCATGTCTTTGCTGCAGCACTTACCATCAGAAAGCTAAACACACACACACACACACAAAGAAATAGCTAAGAATTGTCCATCTTTACTCTTTGCAAGAGGCAATGCAATTGCAATTAAATAATAGAGTTGACTATATGAAACCAGATAGCCTGTATTAATCCGTAAGCTTACCTTGGCACACAAACTTCAATTCCTTGGCATCTATGACAGTGGTTCTTTTATCTGACCTCTTCTTTTCTGTCCGACGATGGCTACGTCTTTTCTTTGTCTCTCCCCAAAGATTTGACCCACCATGCATACTTGGGATGTTGAGAATGGCAATTCCTTCCAGAGAAATATTGATTAAGTCTAGCTGAATTCCATCACACTGATTAGCAAGGAGAGAGAAAGGGTTAGAGAGAGAGAGGGAGACAGAAAGCAGTAAAAGAGAAAGAAAAATCAGAATGTTCTACCTATTAGATATTTTTTCTCTAGACATTCACTGCTCTTAGCACTGTTATTGGTTTATTCAAGGTTTATATCTAAAATATATATTTATATCTGGAAAGGAAGTATGAAATAAGAATAGATCCTCATTCAGCAGGCAAAACATGATTACTATTCAGCCCTTGATTGCTTGATTAAGTGTGGGACCATTTGGTAGAGCCAGGTTGTTATTTGATGCTTATTCATTGACCCGTGTGAAACATATTTTTGATTTCATTGCAGCTATTAGCCAACAAACATTTATACTGCAAAAATTGCCACTGTAATAACTGGTAGGTTTTTTTGTTGCTTCTTCCAGCTAAATTGTCTTTCTTATGATTTTATAATGATACTTGCCATTATAATATCTGAGTTCCTTCCACACGAAATTGAATATAAAAGTCCTTACGAACACATTGTAGAATTTCTGGTTATAGTTAGTAAATGCTTCATGGAAAAGGGTCTAAACAGGCCTTGAGAGCACAGAACAGCACACAGATATCAATGTCAACCCAAAGGCAAAACCTGCATGTCATGTAGAGCTACACTTGTAAGAGAATAGACTTTAACTTATCTAGCCTGCTTGCAGACAGACCATGACACCTTCTCAGGTGGCAGAACAGCCTCCACAGAGGAAAAGAGACTCAACTTTGGTTACTACATTCGGGAATACATTTTAATACGTATGTGGAAAGCACAGTGTCTAAGCCAAAGTCCCAGAATCCACATTCTTAAACCTTAATTAAAGGTAAATTATCTTCACGTCTCACAACATAGCTAAAACATAGAGATACCCTGGCAGGTCACACACCTTATTATGTATAACATCACGTTTCAATGCATTAGTTCCTACTCCTTCGGTGTATGACCGGAGCATTGGAAGGGGTTCTTCAGGCCAATAGGGGCTCCAGTCATGCATTTAAAATTGAGTAAGGGCCTTGCTTTGTAATTCTGATAACACAATAATGAGGAACAAAACTGGAAAAATAATTAACCGTGCTTCAGTAATAGTCCACTGACATCTTGCATCTTGCTGCTCTGTGGGTCACTGGCATTTTTTCTCTGTTTATCTGAGCCTTTATCACAAGCTTAAAGAAGAAAAGGAAAATATAACTCGCAAATGACTACTTGTATTTATTCATTTACTCTGAAACTTACTCAGATCATGAATCTGAACTATATTGTAATGCACAGTCTGCATCTTTCTAATTCTTCTAACAGAATTGTAAATCGGGAAAGAGAACAATTTCTGTATTAAGGTTTCCATTCCATGTTTGCTCTTCCAGAACTAAATTTTAAACCTGTGGATTATATTCATATAGAGGAATTTTTACAATGAAAAGACGCATCTGGAAATGAGTTTGCAGTTGTGGCAGCAAATGTAATTGAAAGTGTAACTTTTTAATCACAGTTCTTTTAAAAATAAAAATGGCTGGACTCTTCACTATCATTTTGAAAGAGAATTCATGCTTTTTCCTATATTTTATATGTATTAAATACTGAGATGATTTATTTTACTAAAAATTCTACTCGTGTATGCTCACTTACTGCTATACATTCTAGATAAACAGATATTAATTTCATAATTAAAAGTAATCTTGTGTAAATACCCTGCAGGCCTCAATGAATCAAACACATACTGTGTGTCAGGCCTCCCACTGTCTTCAAGTGGAATGTACTGGCTGGATAATTAGATAGTACATATTTTTTAACCTTATTTGCATGCATATTATATCTTTTGCACACTGACAAGCAGCAGTAACAACAAAAGTCAGATTACCACAGGGAATTCCCACAAAGAAGTCTTCATTCCTTATAATTTGCAGCCTAAATTAAAATAATTTGATCTTTGACAAGGATGAAATGTCAAGCAGAAGGGGGTCCTCTACAAGCCACGGCCTGTGGCTTCTGAAATCTGCCTAATTTATGTCAGTCACTTCTTAATACATATTTAAGTATTACACGAGAAAGATGATAAATATGCAATCTGACACCTTTGGTATTTCCCTGCTGTTAATTTATAAAGGTCTGGCGTCCCCCAAACTGACTGGAATTATTTAAATAAAAGAAGGATTGTGAAATAGGATGGTGCAGGGTGCAGGCTTCCATTTTCACTCAATATTGAGCACAGCAGGTAGTGCGCTAAGACAATTATTTGACTAGGCCCCAGAATCCCACGGTGACGAGTAACTTCCAGAATTAGTAAAAGAGGGTTTCTTTTGTTCAAACGCAGATGAGAAGTTTGCACTACAGGTAGCTTGCGCTGTCCCGACACATTCATAGGCTACAGCGACAAAACACAGATGTGTTCTGCTCCTTTATTTTGTTTCGAGGAATACAGAGATGCTGCTGCATATAAAAACGGGCTTTTAAAATGCAGAGGGGGCTTATTTTGGTTACAAATAAGCAGCAGTGCTTCTTGTTCTTTTTTTGTGACCGGCCTCAGTCCCCTTTTTGGCATAATCTTTTATACTTTGTTTATAATATTGAAAATATTTAGACCTGTAGGTGGAGAACATAGCCATGCCTGAAAGCAGCTGAAAGGCTTTGCTGTCTAAACAAGTGTGATAGTATGCAAGAGAACATAATCTCTCTTCCTCACCTGTTAATACCAGGTGGTATCCTATACTTCCTCTGGTCGCGTGATGCTTCTCCAGCCCTTCTCCAGCTATGTACCGCACCAGCCCCACTTATACTAGACCTGTGCCTAGATTAATTAAGCCTGTTGCATACACCTTATTTTTTTTTTTTTTTTTTTTTTTTTTTTTTGAAGTGGAAATAACATGTAGACTGGTAATCTGCAAAGTCTTAAGCCTCATTTAGTGACACATTATGTTTTTTTAAAAAAAAAGATTGCCCTATTTTTTCCCCTTTAAAAACTATGATTATCTCAACATCTTTTTAGATCCCAGTTTGGGAGAACATCCCTTATTCTGGATAATATTTTAGCCTGTGCTACTTTCTTGGTTATCAAATAGGCAACTTTTCCTGTATCTTAAATACAGAATTTAGTAGATGAATTCAGTGTTTTGCATCTCAAATAGAAGAATAAAATACAGCACTTAAGACACATGGATGTATATCAGGAAAACCAAGCTTACTTAGTTTACAAATCAAATATATGGCTGAACAAATAATTGCCCATAGAAGTCTTTATTGCATTCTCCCAGCTTGGAGATACAGATCCTTGATTTTAATGTGCCTTGTTCATTCAAAATTTGGGTGTAGAGCATATGCATTCTGTGTGCATTTTATTCAGAGTGAAAGATGGTGCAATTCCTCAAGCTCTCATTTACAGCAACACCCCCAAACTCCAAGCAAGGGGCAGTAGGTTAAAAACCAGTTTAAAACAGCATTACATCCAAGTATTTATAATATAAAAACAAGAAACTTTAAATACAAGCATATTGATAAACATTGCTTGCTTAAATATAATTTATTCATCATAATGTCTGTAAATAACTTTCTCCTAACACTCTCTGCAAATATTTTGGAAACTATGTCCCATATGATTTGCTTGCCTTCCTAATTATAGGACTAATGATAACGGCCAGCATAAATGAAATGAATATTAGTAAATATACCTTAAAAATTAGCCATGTATTAATTACTAGCATTACTAGTAAATTTTACTAATAAAACTAGTATCATCAGCATAATGAATTTATATGGATACTTGTTTACTATGGGACATTAACAATGTTTCATCACCTGTCCAATGGTTACAGGTAGATGGCTAAAGAAGATCTTATCTTACTAAGAGTTAAGCTATGTGAAAATTCAGCCTGGTACAAATATTTTCTGGGGTAAGCTTGCTCTTCAATTTGTACTTAATCAAAAAGTAAAGTTAACCTGCAGGACATTCAAATCAAATCCAATCAATTCAGGTAAGCATTTCTTCCAATAACTAATCAAATATTTCTCAGGCTGTATTTTCAGAGCTGTATTTAAAACCAAATGTGTGAAGCACTGTCTTAGAAAGCAAAATTAGATTTTTTGTTTGTTTGTTTTTGAAGGAACATATCTAAGTACTTTTCCATTTTAAGAAGAGACATAACTACAGACAGGCAAGTCTCTGGCATCACAGGTCTTACAATTTCAGTCTCAGTATCCTTCTCCTCTATTCTGCTTCCATGGTCCCTTCAGATCATTTAAGTGCAAGCCTTTCAGCAGCCTTTGACCAGACTAATAGCTTTTACCATACCTTTCAGGCTGTCTCATACTACTATACAAACACAGTATTGACAAGTGCAATTTCTCATTACTATTGGAAAAGAAAAGCACTGTAATCCTCTGGAGAAATAGTTTTGTTATTTAACTTAAATTCTCAAGTTCGTAGCTTCACTCATATCACACCCTTCATTTATTTAGAAGTATCAGTCACCTCCCCAAACAGTTTACCTAATGCAGCCACTTCTACCAGCCATCAAAACAGCAGTACCACATTATTTTACATTCCCTTTTTGTCTATAACTATCCTCTGTTTTTTCAGCTAATATGTTCAGTGTATAATGGAAAGATGACCCCTTGTGCAGAGAGAAAAGATAGTTAATGAAGGGGAATGACTCCAAAAAACATATATTCTTTAACCTTTATTGAGGAAAGTAAGTACAATTTTATGGAATTGAGTTTTAAAGGTTATAAAAAGTTGGGACCTAGAAATAATAAGATTTTTTTTATTTTAATCCTGCAGTAGCTCTCCCTCCCTCCAACAGCCTTTCATTTTTCCATCTGACCCAGCCACACTCCCTATTGATTTCTAATGTTATAGTTCACCTCTTGACCTCGTCTACAGTATTAAGACTTCACTAATCATCAAACTGAACTTTGTTCCAGTGTTCAGGGCTACACTACAAACAGACATGATAAAAATAATAGTTTGGAATACAGGGTCGAAAGGATGTGCACTGCTTTGCCTTGTTGGATTCAGGCACTCTGCCCCCCCTGCTCCCTGCATTTCAGCCAAACTAGTGACATTTCAAGGATAAAGGCAACAATTAGTTTCTTACTTCTATTTCTACAGATTCATGCAGCTTCTTACAGGTGGCTGAGAAAGTTTCCGAAGTGCCAAATTCAAAATACCAAAATTTGTTCTTCATTCTGAAACAAGAAAAAGAAAAGAAAAAGAAATATCTTACTCACTATCAATATGTGACAAAAGTGATCACTCTGTCTTCCATTATAAGTAATGGCAAAGGCTTGGGAACATGTGACATCCCATTTGAAATAGATGAGCTCATAATTTTCAAAGCTTAAATGTTGGTGTCAAGTTGTATGATATCCCCTAAAGGGATGACAGGAATGTGTTGAACTGACAGGTTCAAATGTACCTTTGACTTTTCTTTTTCAGTGACTATCAGAATATTTTTTGTCACTTAACCAGTGACATGCCTCATAAAAATGTATCGATTTTATTTCATGTCTTACACCAGCTATATGTTTTCTGATTCATGGTTAAAATTTATCTCACAGAGCACCAGTATGTGCAAGCAGGGCACTCCTCTCATGAAGAAGAGCTAAGACAAAAATGTAGCTTTTCATAAGCTTGGTAAGTGGCTGTTGTTCACGATGACAGATAAGATAAAGAAAATAAAATTTCCAGATCTAACATCCTTTAGGTATTTTGCAGTAGGAGAGCTGCAGTACCATATAGTTAACACATAGACACATTTAAAATGGGTAACAGAACTTGTATTTTGAAGTTCATTAATGGATTCTATAGAAAAACAATCCACATATAAACGGTACTAAATTTTTGAAGTTATCATGACAGTGAGCAGAGATTACACTTTTTCCATCTTAAATACATAAAGAATGCACTTCTGTTTTACCAGAATTATTACATACTGTTAAATACAATCAGGACATCAGTGATACCATTTCATATAATTAAGTGTAGTTTTGTGTAGCTATCATGAGTAATTATTATTCTGTAAGAGAAAGAGAAGTAAAAATAAAAAAGACACTGAATTAGAATTCATTATTCATACTTAAGAATCAGATATGAACACAGTGTATCCACTTGTATAAATTATGCTCTGACACAAAAACATAACGGTGTGCTTGAGCTGGAAGTGGAGAAGAGCAAAATACAGATATATGCGACTGTCAAACATGTCAGCAAGAGTTATAAATCCTACCCTATTGGTAGGTATTTCAAACTACACATCAAAGTCTACTTAGCGGCTCTTGAAGTCACAGCCATGCAGAGGGAGCAAACCACTGCAGGGTTTGCCATTTCCAGAAACATGCTGGGAACAGAGCTGGGATTCCTGGTGCACTACAGAGGAGCCTCAGGGTGTCCAACCCAGCAGCCTGCCCGAGGCGGGGAACACCCAAATAATAAGGACACGATTTCTCAAAAATATGGTGCAACCCTTTCCAAGGGCTTTTGCACAGAAATTCTGGATGCACTTGTAAGCAATTTTTAAGAGTTGATTCTGGGACCAGCCTGCTCTAAGCAGCATACACACCTACATGCTCACTTGGGATCAACTGCTCTATTTCTGCCATGAATATGAAGAAATTCAGAGTCCTTTCATCGCCAAACAAGTGTGAACAAAGTCCTAAATTCCTATTGCATCCCTTTGAAAAATCTGGATGCAGCTATTTTCCTGCTTTTTTCTACACAGGGAGAATGAATAAGGAAACAATAGGAAAAGCTGATTTAGGAATTCAGAAAAATTGTCATTTGTCATTTCTTTTGATCTCGTTATTGAGTAAGATTAACAAGCCTTTGTATCTTCTCCTTTGAGAGTCTTTCCTCTTGCTATTCAGTTATTTTTACCACAAACGAAGCATCGTTTCTTTCCTTTATTGCAAAGTCTGCTTTAAATTGATTTCTCAATACTGTATATAATAAATTCTTTGACTTGCAGAGAGCTAAAGCAGACAGATATATTTTAGAATCATTTTAGATCATTAAGAATATATAGCGTCAAATTCATTTGACAATGCACTCTAGGTTTACTAGAAAATTCAGATCAATAAATAAAAATTTGTAGAATTATATGCTATAATTACATTTATATACATTTATCAGGTGCTTTTTTGACCATTGATGTATTTCTTGTCATTGTGATATATCTATAAGATTTTATTATGCCATAAAATGTAGTCTTGTGAGCCTGTCCTCCTTTCCCTAGCTGGAGACATTGGCTGTACCTCTTGTTTAAGCATATAAAGACAATCTACTTGATCACCTTATCAGTACAAATAGACAGAAATAACTTTGTTCTTCATTTTTGAAAGGATCTACAACTACCACACCATACAACAGTGATTTTCTTTACAACACTGCTTTTGTCAGAATAGGAAAGGGAATAGCTTATTTTACAGGAAACTATATTTGCAGATGCTTTCATTCTTAACAAAACTTCTTGATTGAAAGTACAATATAAATAAAAAATGAATCATGATTAAAGGCCTGACCTAACCCTATCTAACCCTATCAAATGTGTTATTGGATTACAGTATACCAAGATATATATAGATGTAGGAACGACCAAAATAATTTGTAGTTCAAGAGCCTCAGTTCTTCCACTGGTGGTAGTGCTCCATGCCAATCCGGCACTGGCTATCTTTCTGATAAGTGCAGTAATCTTCAACAGAGATGAAACAAATTTACAATACAGTACAAAAAGGCTAGTACTGTAATTTTTTTCTGTCTACTGAACTCAACTGCTATATTTGATTAACTAAAAAAGTAGACACAATTGTTTTTACTAAGTAATCAAAAAAGTTTAGTTAGGGTGAATATTTCTCAGAAAAAGTTCTAGCTAATATTTGGTAATCAAGACAAAATGATCAAAATAGTCTACGACATAGGTTTGCTCTATATCAGTTAATCAGAAATCCCCCTACTGCTAAATCTATTTTGTATAACCTTTCTGATTATGCAATTACAAGGCATATCATTGAAAAATTGTCCTGTATCTAAATATGGAAATAGTAAATACTTTAGTCTACACCTGAAGAGCATGTACACTTCTTTATAGTGCACACACTCTGTCAGAGCATGCATAACAACAGGTTACTAATAAAAGAGGTCAGAAAACAAAAAAGGGTATCTATAAACTTGAGAAGCAAATTCATACTCTGACTTTAAGGGACAACAGGCTGGGGCAGTCATTTATTATTAATTTTACAGATTTATCATCTTTTCCATTGCATTTTATTTACATTTCTTATTCATATATTCCTTGCTTATATTTATTATGTTTATACTATATTTATTTATATCCTATCTTAATTATGCAGTGTAAAGCATCAGTGATTTGGAATAAAAATTTCTACATCAGGAAATTTCTGACTCCTCTTTTTCTAAACATTTCAGCTGAAATATTTTGATCATTTTTGCAAACGACTCTGAGGAAAACCATGTTTTTTGCTTATATTAAGTTTGTTTGATAGCATATACTTTGAACTGTATTACTACTCCTACACTTTTGGAGAAGAGATTTTAAATTTAGTACCAGGATAGCCTTGCATAAAGGCTTCTGGCCACCTGCATGAAAACACATACAGAATTCCATGGTATCATGTTCATTTGGGAGAGAGTTCTTGGAAAACTTTAATTTGAACATTCTCACAGGGCAGAGAAAGAACAAACTTTTAGCTCTAGTTATATCAAGCTGACACCCTTCATTCTTTCACCTATATAAACTATGGGGATTTTTTATCCAAGGAACTGATAGTTCTTAATTTTTCTCAGCTAATTCCTTGAAGAGCCGACCTCCAGGAAGCAACCTCTACCAGAAATCTGTGCAAGAATTTCTGTCCATATAAGGGAAGTCGTACTTTGCTATTTTGTTTCCTCCATAAATCATACTGGTCCCCAAAACATAATCCCTGAACTTTATCTGTTTAAAAGCTTCTCTTTTCCTAGCAAAGCCAGCTGTTGTGCTGCAAAAGTACCATTTTTATTTTCTTTGTCAGGGAGTGTCAAGAGCTGGTCTCAGCCCATATCATAAACTCAAAGCTCCCCTTCTAAGAGCACTCTTCATGAACAACAACATATAGATTATAATGCATTTTGAAAAAGAAAAAAATAAATATCTTTTTTTCCCCACCATAGGGGAAAAAAATAAAGAGTGGGAAAGAAGAGCCCACAGAGTGGATGCTTCACATCTCATTCACCACAAAAATAGCAGAAATTTGAAGAAATGGAAGTGTGAGACAGAAAGATGTATTTCCACAGGAGAGAGATGTTCAAGGACAGAAAGTGGTTGAGAGTGTATGTGAAAAAATGGAGATGATCATCAGGAAAAATAGAGGACTCAGAGAGAATAATGAGAAAAAGATAGGAACCTAATTTCAAAATGTATTGAACTTCTGTTAACTGAAAGAAAAATGAGGATAAAATAGAGAAAGGATAGAAAAAAAAAGAAAGAAAATAAACCTAAAGGGTGCCCAAAAGTACAAGCATACACTTGTGAAGTCTGAAAACAGTCTAGAAATAAAATTGGGAATACAGAGAGTGTCATACTGGACAAAAAGCCTGAGCATCTGTTCCAATATTCTGACACTGACAGTGACTAGTACCACAGACTTCAGACAACACTGTAAAAATCCATGCTATGAATAATCTAGCTCTAAAGAAGGTTTGTTTATTTATTTATTTATTTTAACTCAGACTGTGGTACTTTATGCTATGAGGGAAAATGCAATAAAGAAAGAAAGGTAGAAAAATAAAACAACAAATAAACAAAAAATTACCTTGATTAAAAATATATATATTTATATTACACTGTGGTTTTCTGCTGCTGACACAGTTGCTGTTCTGCTTTGCTAGAGTTTGCTCCCTATCACATTTTTTAAAAAGTCAGTACAGAAGGTCTAGTGTTGGCTAACAAATCCAAGGAATAAAAAGGTCAGTACCCAGGAACAATCGAAACACAAGCAGCTATAAAAGTCTTCAGTCCCACAACTGGGAATAAAAGCGTCTGGGACCTCACTATCTTATTTTCCTCAGATCTTGGAAAAGTCTTTTTAGCTGTAGCTAAAATTGCAGCTTTTGGTCTATTGAGTCCCAGCCTATGTGACATAAGAGTAAATGAAGTAAAACTTACAACAGCTTATATGTCAGGGTGATTGTGCTTTGTATTCTGGTTACAAAATGTGTTGGCACATTGGATTTTTGCTAATGAAATAAATATCTAAAAATATGATAAAATAAAATAAATTAAACTTCAGCTGCTAGAAAATATGTTAACATTTATTACAATTTTATATAAAGAATATTTTTATCAAGTCCTGTTCTTCTCACATAAGTTTTCAACAGACAACATATTTTCCATCTTTTCTCACTGTTCATAAATCTATTATCTAGGTAATTTTATACTTAGGTAAAAATGATTTCACTGTAGCACATAATATATATTAATAAGAATGTATGACTTTTTCTAATGTTCTTCTTTTCTTTCCACTTCTGTCTTAACAATCATATAATTCCTGTTCTGCTTTATAATGAATCATATGCAAAGGTAAGGAAATAGCCAGTGGAGATGCACATCCAAAAGAGATTTATGTGTGACTGGCATGATTTTAATGGGGACTTCTTTGTCAATTTTTTCTTTTTCCATTACCAACTGTACTTATGGCATATCTAAGTGTTAATCTCTTATGGTACATAGCATAAGCAGAGATTTTATAGCTAAGTCCAGAAAAGTTAAAACCTGAAAGGACACTTCCAGTTTTACACTGGAAATTAAATAAATTAAAATTTTCACATTATCATACAACAATACCACAAGCAGATGGAAAGTTACAGCCTAAAAGCTTATACCATTGAGTTAAACTTTGAGACAGTTTTACAACTATTGCTGCAAACCTGCATTTCACTCCATTTTCTCTCTTGCTTTACAGCACAGTTTGGCACTGTAACTTGCACTGGAGTATGTAGTCGTTCTGCAGTCTCTCCTGTCCACCTACCTGCTCAACTTTTCTAGCTTTCTGCCCAGTTTCCTCCAAAATGTCTGCAATTTATTAAAGCCTTAACAACCATCCTTCCTTGCCTTTCCTTTTCAGTTCTACTTCTACCTTCTTCTGGGCTCTCATATCCATCCATGACTCCACTCTTGGATATCCTGTCAGCTCCAATCATTTTCAGTAATAAACATGAATCATGAAGAGCTGTGAAAGAGCCTCACAGGGCTGAGTGACTGGGCAATAAAATCACAGAGGAAGTGTAGTGTAGATAAAGGTAAAATGATGCAAAGAGGAAAAAAGAAACAATTCTAATTTTATATATGGTAGTGGGCTTTCAGTGGGCTTCGGGGACGAGGTCCTGGGCTTACAGTAGTAGATCATTGAATGAAATGTCAGAGCAATGCTACATGGCATTTGCATAAGTTGAGATGTGATGCTGAATACTAGGTGTGATTTTCCTCTCTCCAGCTAGAGGGAAGGGGAAAGGAGAGAGAGAATTTATTTTCCAGTAGAACTGGAAAAAGTCTGAAGAAAGAAAACAGAGATGAGCAAAATAACTCTTCAGTCTAAGAAGGTGATAAATGAAGGAGATAGATACAACAGAGCTCTCTAAAATTATCTATGCAGGGAGGAGGATGAATAGAGAACAACTGTTCACTGTCTCTCCTGAGAAAAAGCTATGACACATGAAATGGAGTGAGGAGGCAGTAGACAGAGCAAACAAAAGGATTCTTTACACAGCATGCATTTAAGATACTAAACTCTTCACTATCGGATGCTGAAAGCTTACATCACTTCAAAAGTGACTAGAGAAATTTGTGGAATAATCACTGAAGTCCATATATCACAGAATCACAGAATAGCTGGGGTTGGAGGGACCTCTGGAGGTCATCTGGTCCAAGCCCCATGCTCAGGTAGGGTCAGCTTAGAGCAGGTTGCCCAGGACCATGTACAGGTGAGTTTTGAATATCTCCAAGGATGAAGATGCAACAGCCTCTCTGGGCAATCTGTACCAGTGTTCAACCACCCTCACAGTGAAGAAGTGTTTCATAATGTTCAGAGGAAAATTCTTGTGTTTCAGTTTGTGCTCTTTGCCTCTTGTCCTATCATTGGGCACCAATGAGAAGAGTGTGGCCCTATTCTCTTAACACCCCTCCATCAGACACTTTTGCATATTGATAAGATCATTCTGAGACTTCTCTCCAGGCTAAAGTGTCACAGCTCTCTCAGCATCTGCTCATATAAGACGCTGTAGTCCCTTAATCGTCTCTGTGTTCCTTTGCAGGTCTCATTCCAGTAAATCCTTGTCTTTTTTATACTGCAGAGCCCAGAATTGGACACAGCACTCCAGATGTGGCCTCATCAGTGCTGTGTAGAGGGGAAGGTCCACCTCTCTTGACCTCCTGGCAACACACTTCCAGTATAGTCTAATAGCCTGATATTGTTGGCCGCCTTTGCCATGAGGGTGTACTGCTGCCTCATATCTAACTTGCTGCCCAGCAGGACTCCCACGTCCTTCTCTGCAAAGTTGCTCTCTAGTTGGTCATCCCCCAGCCTGTATGGTGCATGGGGTTACTCCTTCCCAGGTGCAGGACTCTGCACTTCCCTTTATTGAAGTTCAATAGGTTCCTCTCTGCCCATTTCTCCATCCTGTTAAGCAGCACAGCTGTCTGGTGTATCTGCCACTTTGCCCAGTTCTGTGTCATGAGTGAACTTTCCGAGGGTGCATTCAGTACCATCATCCAGGTATTAGTGAAGAGGTTAAACAGTACTCAACTCAGTATGCCCCTGAGGGACATCAATAGTCACTGGCCTCCGGCTGGACTTCATGCCACTGATCACCACTCCCTGAGCTTGCTGGTTCAGCTTCCCATACACTTGCCTAATTCATAGTTCATCAGCTTGTCAATGAGGATGTTATGGGGGACAGTGACAAAAGTCTTACTAACATTGAGATAAACAATATCCACTGTTCTCCTCTCATCCACCAAGCATGTCAACTCATCACAGAAGGTCTTCATATTGGTTAAGTATGATTTCTCCTTCAGAAATCCACATTGACTGCTCCAAATAACCTTCCTGTCCTTCATGTTTTTGGAAATGTTTTCCAGGATTAGTTGCTCCACTGCCTTTTCAGGGATTGAGGTGTGGTGACTGGCCTGTAGTTTCCTAGATCCCTCTTCTTCTGCTCTCCTGAAGTCCAGGGTCACAATTCTCATTTTTGATTTTTTCCCTCCTCACAGGGTCCTGAACTCCACCATCTTGGGGTTGCTGCAGCCAGGCCTTTTCCTGACTTTCACACCTTCCAGTGTCCAGTCCAGTTCTTCCCTGTTGGCAAGTATGACGTCCAGCAGAATGCCTCTCCTCGTCAGCTCCTCTGTCATCTGAGTTATGACGTTGGTATCAATGCACTCCAGAAAACTCCTGCATTGCTAGGGCCCTGCTGAGCTGTCCCTCCAGCAGATATCGCACTGATTTGAGTCTCCCATAATGACCAAGGCCTACAAATATCAGCCTTCCTCTAGTTGTCTGAAGAAGGCCTCATCTACTACTTCTTTTTTATCAGGTGATCTACAGCAGACACCAACTACAACATCATCCATGTTGGTGTGCCCTCTAATCCTGACCCATAAGCTGAATGCGGGACCCCAGCCAGAGCTCTTTTGCTCTCTCAGATAAACAAGCAGCTCCCTCTTCTCACCATCCTGTCCTTCCTGGCTCATCCTTCCTCAGGAGCCTATATGCATCCATGGCAGCACTCAAGCCATGTGAGCTATCCCACTATGTCTCTATGGCATACTACAATGAGATTGCAGCCCTGTAATAGCACACAGACCTTTTCCTTATTTTTCCCTCCCCTCTCTCCGGTGCTGTATGTATTAGTGTATAGGTTTCAGAGAGGCATCCCATCATGCTATCTTCCTAGAAAAGGCAAAGGAACTTTCCCCATAATGTGATCGTATGGGCACTTCCTTATTGGATCTGCCAAGCTCATCCACCACTTTCTTGGTTAATCATTGATCATTCTTCCCTTTCCCATCATTTCTAGTTTAAAGCACCCCTTACCAGCTTGGCCAGCTTGCTGGCAAAGATACTTATACCCCATTTTGTCAGGTGGATTCTATCTCTACAAAGCAGTTGTCATCCCTTGAAGAAAGTCCCATGGTCTCAGAAACTGAAACCCTGATGTTGACACCAGCTGTGCAACCTGTTTTTGACCCACAGGATCTATTCAGTCCTCCTTGGGCCCTTCCCCCTCACCGGCAAGATGAAGGAGAACATTCCCTGCCCCCCTATGCCCTTGACCATTATCCCCACAGCCATGTAGTCACACTGATACTTTCCAGGTCTGCTCTGGCAGTAGTGCCTACATGAAAAAGAAGCAGAAGGCAACAAGGAAATGTTATTACTAGTTACCCTGTACTTATATTCTCTCCTTAGACTCATGAGTAGACAGAGGTGGTGGAGAGATGGTAGTTCACTAGATAGACCTCTGGCCTGCACAGGATGGGATTTTTTGTGTTCTTCTATTTCTAATCTTTTTACTTTCTTTCTACATTTACTTTCTTCTGTCCTCTTTTCTTAAACTCCTTGCTTAATTATTTATTTCTCTTCAGTAAATGCCTTATCACCCATAACTATTTCTTATCTTGTGTGTCATCTTTTTATTTGTATTGAAATATTTGTATAGGCAGCCCAGATATGGATAAAGTTGGTCTACATATTTCCAAATAGAGGTACTGATGTCCCCAAACATTGTATACATCTATATGCATGCAGACAAAAAGTGTAACAAATTCACCACATGTCTCTGCACTATTTCCTCACTTTGTTGAGCTACTGATCAGAATGTCATTTGTCTAGGTTTTCAAGATAAATAGTAGTCAGAATGGAAGCATTCTTTCTGTGCAACTAGAAAAAAATGAACAAAACCAGAATGACAATCTTTCGTATAATCTACATTCTTCACTTCCTCGTTGTCTATGAAACCTGTTTTAACTGAACTAACACTAATGCCTTTCTCACATATCCTTCTCACTCTGCAGACTCCAGTAGATTATAGAGAAGTCTACTACCAGCATTTACACAGAGGAGAATCGTATCCTAACACGCAAACATATATTGCAATATAAACAACACTTCAATCATTATAAGAGCCTCTGGAGTATAGTGCTAGGTACTAGAATGCAGGATGTACTAGATGGCTTTTGAGCTGTGTCTCAGATTATGTCTGTTCCATGCCAATATGCAACAAGATATATCTAGCTCATAAGAAAAAAAAACATATATTTCTCCTAGAGCTATAGAAATACGATACTCTCAGTTGGCATAAATCACAGGAGGGTAACCTACAGCACTTGGTATAAAACCCAGCTATTACAGAACAGGGTGATATTTGGTGACTGATAATAGTTTATAAGACATTCTTCCATGTAACAGGATACTGTTTCAGATCTACTGTATAAGTATGTGGAAGGGATTCTGGCACTTGATTTTGAAAATATTCCAGTTTAAAAAAAGTTATTGGTAAGACTAAAAAAAAAAGTCTGTTTAGTTTCTCAAAAAAGTTTACAAGTAACCAATATGATCATTATATCCGTGATTTAATCTGTCATTTTGCTCTATTAAATGAACTTTCTTGTAATACTTGTTAAGTCCTTTGTGTTCACTCACCATCATGAAGATTTCTGCTCTTATCATTTTATTTATTTTCATCCTGATATTTCCCTTCAATTTCCTTCTCAAATTCCCTAGTCTTTGGAGCAGATGCTGAGGCACCAATGACTCATTTATCTGAAGAGTTTTTTTTTTTTTTTTTTTTTTTTAACATGAGCAAAAATAAAGGCTATAAACAGTTTCTTCACTTACTAGACTCAGTTGTACTAGAGAATCAACAAAGCACTGTTTAAAAGCCTCTCTGTATATATTATAATAGACACAGTAACTCAGAGCAAGGTCATAGAATTCATATTTCATCTTTAAATTATGTCAGGCAAATAAAATAATTTTCCTTCTCTTTACCGTCTAATATCCTGGTATGTACAAGTAGATATGACACTAAGTACTACTTAAGTTAATGAGACCACTGTTACAGCAATTTAGAGGTTCAGGTACAGATTTACACAGAGCAACTTCTCATTGACTGCTTTAGAATTATAGCTCCATTTTAGAAAAAAAACCCCTAATTTTGTTTCCCTGTAAAATAGCTATATATGTAATTAATTTATCCTTTTCTCTACACAATAATTTTAACTTCCATTGCAAAACTGAAGTATTTCAATATTGACATTCACTTCTGTCCAGAAAACCTCTCCATTCCCTCAAAATATTTGAAACAACTTTTTGGAAACCTTTGAAAAGATTTTTACCATTCCCAGGTAGAACACAATAAGGAGATTAAGAAAAAAACAATAAAAAAGTAATCAGATGCTGGAAAAGAAACAATGAGCAGTTCTTGCGGGAACACAGGCAAGAAACCTCAGACTCTGTGTAAGAGAAGATCTTCTTTGATAAAATCTCTTCTCCTTAGGACCTCTTCAGAAATATTTAAGTCTGACAGGACACCGGCAGATCTAAACACCTCTGCCTGTTGGACTGGGATTCACTAGCCTCTAAACCTTTCTCTTTTAGTGATAGAACAGTTTAAGAAGTTTCATCCTCCTTAAGCTCCGTTGCCTTCTGATTCCACCCACGCAGAATCAAGAAGTGAGGAGATCACATCTAAGAATGAGACGGCTTTCCTGGGTTTCAGCTTGACACCACATTTAGACATTTAAGTGCATCTGTCTGCCTTTGAACTAGACATTTTTACTCCCATTCCAATTTTTATTCCCATGTCAAAAGACATATACTCAATAGAATTTAAGGTGACCACAGCAGAATTGGTCTCCAGGCTTCACTGACAGAAATAACCGGCTCTCAAGAGACTAGAATGAGAGCATTGACTTCTAGTTCACATACACACAAACACCTTCAAATGTCTGCATTTAAGTGTCTAATCTCAAACTGAATCTCACCCATCTTGTTTCAAAGCATTTACATCAAAATAGAAGAAAGGAAAAAAAAAAAAAAAGGAAAAACAAGTTCTATTAAATAATTTTACTCAATATTATTTTCCTAAGTAAACTGAACACAGTAGTCAACTGCGGCTAAAAACAAGCTGTTTTGTAAATGTTTCTCATATGCAAAGACTTCCGAATGCATCCTTAGTATAGCAGAAGGTCTTTACTTAGCAGAAATCAGGACTTAGCATCATCATAAGTGCACATGGTTGCTGTATAAATAATAAATTCTACTACTATAACTACTTACTACTTACTACACTGCTTTTCAAAATACAAATCTAGAAAACTTTTTACACTGAATGACACCTGAAAGGATGAGGCAGCTGCTGAAGTGAGAGCAGATCTGAGAGTACTGTAGTGTTTCTGCTCCTCTGTACGTGTGATCGAGATTCTATTTCAAAAATCTTCTTGTATAATCAGCAAATATCTGCTCAAATACCTCTGTGCTACATACATTGCATATCATTTGTTTCATTTGTTAGAATGTTGGGGTGGAAACACTTGTTTTTGAAATATTGTGCTTCACTGCAATTTAAAATACTCGTAATCAAGAAGGAATAGGTATCTTTTCAAAACCATACTTAAAATAAATCTGTAAGATGGCATGTTCCTTCTACATAACATGCTTGTGATTATATGCATTTCACTATAGGGAAATCTATAGAGAGAGATCTCTTTTCATAGGGATATACATAAAAATCACTTCAAGAAATTTTCTGCCTTTTTAATTTTTGGATAATCATATGCTACAGAAATGGTAAATTTAGCACCAGTGTACAGTAGGATTCTTTTCTGCATCAAGAGAATTGGTGAGGAATCAACCTTTATGGGTGATAATTCTAAGCTATCAAGTAAGCCTAGTAATTAGACCTGTGCGTCTACCTAAATTATATTTGTCTTGTTCAGTGCCTTCAGTTTAACTTCTTACACTGCAGCTCCATATTGCATTTCTAATCATTACTTCACCCCTGCTTTTTAAAATCTATCACAGTTCCATGCTACCAGCTGTTGTTTTCTTTCTTAATGCACTTTACTTGCAAGCAGGGGAAAAAAAAAAAAAAAAAAAAAAAAAAGAACTGATCTAAATTTCTTTGAACCTTATTCTTACTCACTGTAAGTCTGATTTTCAGCTCTTAAGACAAATGGAAGCAATTATTCTTTGCTTTAAAGTCAGTAATACTTCAGGAGTGAAACTTGATAAAGAAATCATACATAGTCAATAAGGATTCAGTCATTTGGAGTTCTTGATCTGATTTCTTAAAATTTGTAGAATTCCAAAGACTGGTTAACTTGAAGATTACACCTGTTTAACTCGCTTGTTAAACTTAAATAAACAAGTACAGATTTTTAGGTGTATGTTATTGAGCCAAGAAATGCAAATTGAGGTTGATATTCATATACAAACATAAAATAAAGCACTTATTTCTATGTTTGCAGAACTGGAACTCCATTTTTGTATAAAAGTTAATAATTTTACATTAGTTAACATTTTCTAGCTAATTCTACCTAATTTCTAACTAATTTTCTAACTGATGTAAGCTAAGCCAAAATAAGCCACTCTTAAATCAAAATTAAAATACATCTACTCTTATCTTTTGTTCCAGTTTTACGTTATTATGCAGTTTGAATTCAGAAAGCAACAACAAAAAGAAAACAAGCAGACAAACCTTATATTAAATTGGTACAATTATTGTATAGGCAGAGGTTATTCACCATATAGAAAGCATCAACTTTTGTTAACACATGTGCATAGTTGTTTGTGAACTGTGAACATATAAGTAAGGAAATATAAATTATCAGCACATAAAATGTGGTTTCAGTAGGTTCACTTTAGTTACAAAAGAAATGCAGCTAAGTCTTTTACTGACAAACAGTCGTATAGAGCTCACAGAACTTAGCTTGCAGGCTTGGCTTTCTTTCAAAAAATCAAATGCTAAGAGTAAATTAGAGTATATAAACATAGTCTCTAAAACAGGTCTTCATAACGTCTTCTCCGATGAACTTTTTAGGACTGAAGAAAAGTAATAAAAAGCATAAAATATGTTTCCACAACATTACATCAGAGAAAGGGCAAATGAACTTTCAAAATCTAAAAAAACAACCAAACAACAAAATCACTCTGAAAAACCACGTATGAAACGGCCTGTAAAATTTTCTACTTGGGACAACATCATATTCTAAATTCTTAAGTAAAAGCTTAGAATGCTGACTACAACAGAGATGTTTTAAAAGAACTGCATGCATCAAACTTTTCAATGGATCCTATCAACTGGGAATATAGTGACGTATAATTTTCCTTTATAATGGTGAGTGAAGAACCAAGAGGGAAGCGTATGCTGAGATTCTTAGCTTTTCTCTAGTTCCTTTGCATCAGTCTACCAGTACAAAGGGGCAGTAAAAGTGACTATTACTGTTTTATTGTGTAACAAAGTCCTCATGACTCTTACAGTAATGTAATTTTCTTGTTTTTTAGGAGTTTGGCCAGAGAAAGGGAAGATACTGGAATATTTCTTCTTCCCATGAGTCCTCAGCTATGTAGTATGGTGCTGAGGAGCTTGTTTGCTAATTTATGCTAGAGATGATTGAATCAAAAAGCTTGACCTAGGATTAACGAATTAGATGGCAGGAGAGGCAGCATAAAGTACATACAGGATCTGAACTGTAACTGTTAGATTGAAAAGATCCATATTTGCACTTCCTTGTGCGAGTGCTAGAGCTGACTGTAATTATAGTTTTCAGTAACATACAGGTTTCTGTGTTAAGAAATAGGGAGCACATTGACTAAGAACCTTTCAGCGAAGGGGGTGGAGGGGAGGAGAAAAAAGCAAAACCTGTTTAGTAAAAATTGCATAATTTTCAGTAGGCAACAGAGGCTATTATATTAAGTCAGAACTGTGCAATACTTTCTGAAAAAAGTTTAATCTTTGCAAGTGCACTTCCACAAACTATTCCTGCAGTTTTCATAAGTAGGCAATATAGCCTATTTGTTTATCATTAACATAAAATTGTGGCTTTATATCTATGTAGTAATATTATTAACATACTTGTTCTACTTGCATAAGCTCCACAAGAACATGCAGAAGTTTTTCCCTTTTATTTTAGTAAAACATCTTTTATATTCAAAAGCCTTATACACTTGATTTTGATAGTTTTTTTTTTTTTTTATGTAAGGTTTTAGGTTTCTCTCCCAGTAAATAACTAACACACTATTTTTTCCTTCACCTTGTCTATATGTGCGGAATTGTGCTCAGCAGCTTTTTTTAAAGATTGTCTAATTTTGCAAATGTTTCATTCAAAAATCTCAGCCTGTTTCTTCTCTGAGCTCTTCCTTGCAGCTAGAAATTTGCTGTGAGTATGAAGTATCATGGGCCACTGTCACATGACAAATTACTGTTTTCATCCATCAAATATTAAAGCTGCTCACTACTGACCTTGAACACTACTTACGCTCCCATAGCCAGGCCCCTTTTCTAAGTCAGCAGGGTGCAGCTGGCACAAATTCAGCTTAGCAATCAGATTTACACTGGTTCACAAAACTTGTGACTTTTAAAAGCACCATGTCTCATGTAGTATAACCAGAGTCTTGACCGCTCTTTAGAAAGGTGCCCTACACCTGACTATTCCTACTGAGGAGTATTACCTGCTCACATTGATTTGCAACAAAGTATTTCTCAATAAGTATTTCCACTTAACATTTACTCTCAGGGAACCTGTGTAGTAGGAGATATTTATGAGTTGCTTTCAGCTTAAAAATAAATCACCTCTAATTCCTCTAAGCAAAATCAATCAAAAGCCTGTAAAAAATGGACTGGTTGTTTGGTCGATCCTGGCAGAAAAGTAAACAGCACTTCAGCTTTTCTCCACCATTAAGGTCTAAATGGCCTAGAAAGTAAATCAATATCTCCAGTCAGCCTTCTGGCTATTGTTTAGCCAGTAGATATGGATTTTCTCTAGCTTACTGCACTCCTTTGGGACTAACCTGTAATCCTCAGAGAGTAATAATAAGTTCGTTATCTAGTTCAGCTCTCTGTTGTACATTTAAATGGACCACATCCATCAGCAGCACTTGTTAAAGTTAAAGGACAATGACACTCCATTCAACCTATTTCACAATGAAATAATTGCAACATATGATGGAGAAATTATTATAAAAATCATATTTCTTCTCAAGTTACTAAAAATAAAATATCATAAATGAGGAAAAAGGGTAAATAAGGATTTTTTCTAGCTATGAAACCTTATTTCTTCATTAATGAGTTAAATTGTGGTGAAGTTTATTTCTGTCATACATCATGCAATCTTTCATTATTCATATCAATCTGTTTCAAATATTTCTGGTTAAATACTGCTGCGAAGCAGGCAGCTGTCAGAACCAATCAGTACTTTTTTGTCATTCCTGAGCTTCCAGATGTTTACTGGACCAAAACGATTTTCCCTCTCCCTACCTAGGAGTGAACAAGAAAGCCCTCTTATGTTTATACACTGAAGTTTTAAAGGGCTTTCGCCTCAGATCATAGAATCTATATTGTGCTCTCAGCCAGAGATAGTTACAGTCTCTGATCCGAGCACTCCGTCTCATTGTGTACCCGCATTTTCTCCGATAAAGGACGCAGTCCACCACAAAATGACGAATAAAACATTACTTTTACAGCTTTAATATTTTCTGAACATTTCAAAAACATTACCTAGAAACTAAATGCGAGTTATTCTGAGGATTTAAAAAAACACTTACTAGTTGCTGTGAATAGATCCACACTGTAAATTATGCACATGAAGACTGTTGTCTGCTGGGGAATGTGAACGTGTTTTATCTATGGCCTCATATTCAGCCCTCAGAGGGGTTATACAAAAATATTTAAGAGTCACAGCCACAACTGGCACAGGTTCTTTTCTCTAATTTCAGAATTAAGAGGAAGAATGACAGGAAAAGGAGTGGAGTGTGTTTTGAAGAGAAATAGTTACTATAAGCAACCATATTTTCTTTTTTCAGAATTGCATATCTGGATTTCAGCTGCATGTAGGTGAGTGACAAATAGTCCTCAGATCAAAAGGAGAGTTGTCAGAGTCCTAAATAAAGATTAAGGAATTGATCCTTATAATGGATCATCTAAATTCAGAGGTTGAGTCCAAACAGCAATGCTGTATAGAAAGGCAAATGGAACGCTATGACAGTGGCAGCTCTAAAACAAGGCAGCATCAGTCCCTGCTGAGCTCTTGGTACCAGGATCACCACCACGTGACAGCTAGAGAGTACCCACGGTTCAATACACTTGTTACCCTCGATGTTCTGTCTAACAGCTCTGCTGTATTTCTAAAGCAATTTATTCAGTCTGGTGAAGTTTTTTAGACCTTTCCGCAGAGCACTGCAATGAAAATCAATAGAACTTAGGTTCCTATGTGCGTGTCACTTTGAAAATGTCTAATGTCACTGTGTGGAACAGTGCTTATACACCTTAAAAGTCAGAGCCTTAAAGTCTTGATGGCACTAATCTTCTTGGGCAGAGAGTAAGGTTTGGTCAAAGGATCTGTCAAAGAAGTCAAACCCACAGAAAAGAGTGCCTGAAAAAGTATCACATTTTACTATTCTTCTAAAATACATCGCCAAAGTGGTTTTCATCCTTTCTCTCTAGATACGTAAGACGTAAAAAACCAACCAACCAGAACTCCTTCCTTCTACTGTTCCACAGGATTTGAGGATTCACACCACTGCAAGAAAGCAGTGATGGGTTTGCTGTTCTAGGATGAGCATTTCTTTGCTTTTGGGATTCTTACTGAAGGATTCGGCTCCCCTTGTTATATTCTTTCTTGCTGTTCTCTTGCAGCAATGAATTGTGAGGCAATTCTTTCATGCGTTCATTTTTCTCGTGGCTGAAAATCTCTGTTCTTCATTTCTACGTTAAATCTAACTAGCTGCAACTTCTGTGTCTTGCAATACCTTTGTCTAATAAACCTAATTGTCTTTTCCATTAAATAACATCTCATAAAGATACTTGTCACGATCATCTCAAATTTTAATCTTGTCCTTTTTAAGACAGATAATTAAGATTCAAGTGTATTGTGGCTTTTTCCAACTTTTAATAATTCTTGCAGTTTTTCAGAATTCTTTTCAGTTTCCAGTATTCTTTTTAAAGACTGGACACTAAAATTGGATTCACCAATAGCAATGATCTCACTAAAATCATATAAAGTCTCAAGAATCGCCCTTCTACTTGTAAGTAAGTATGATGTTCCTGCTCATAAAATCAAATACTATATCTGCTAAGCCACAGCATCACCCTCAAAAACTCCTGTTCATCTGGTTACCAGCCATGACCATTTAGTCCTTTCCAAGGTCACAGTTTTCTAAAATACAGTCCTCCATTCTCCAAGTGTGATCTACATTTGTGCTTTCTAGATGTGTGACCATACATTTAGTAATTTTAAAATATATTTAGAACAACTCAGCCCAGTTTACCACATAACCCAGACAACTGTGTTATTAACCTTTCTTCATTGCTTAGAACTCTTCCAATTTTTGTAAGTTGAAAACTTTGCCAGCAATGTTTTCTTACAGACCTCTGATAAAGGTACTAAGCTACGCTGTGAGAATTAAAGACTTCTGTACAAATATTTTGGATATAAAAATATACAGTGGTAATTACAACTATACATAAGCGGCTTTCAGTGGCTGAGTGCCTATGACTTTTAGTTTCTGTAACACACTTATAAGAAATAATTAGAAACAGAATATGTATAAAATGCATTTTGGCTTTAGTGTAGTATATTATAGACTCCCTCCAATCAATATATTTCTAATGTCTTGTTACATTAGAACAAAGTTAAAACCTGAATGCTGTTAAAGAAACTAAAACCTTTAGATAGTTTTCTGAAATAATTGTCTTCTGTGTTCAGATTTTTTTCATCATCTCACTCCTATTTAACTACAGTTACATGTATGATCTAAATACCCTTCAAAAACTACATAATTTGGTAATTATTTTAGGCACTTGTAATACTCCCATACTCTAATATCTTGCATCTAGAACGAGATCTGGCCCTAATAATTCTAAAGTAAAATTTGCCCTGTTTTCAATGAGTTCTGGATCTTAGTCTTTATCTTTGAAACATAGAGCTAATGTTCTCTTGACAGTCTCATTTTAGCAATGCTCTTTACTTTGTATAATGCATCTGTTTGTAAAATCTTTTTTTTCTTTGGTTTTAGCCAGAGAGCAAATTCAAAAAAAAATCAATTTCGTTATTTTTAAATGTGATTATTTTAAGAAAATGAACTCTATAAACAGTCTCCTATTTCTTCACTTATCTGCTCCTGCTGTCTCTTGGGCTTAAAGTAGAATGTTTTACCCAAATGCTGGTACTCAGGAAACTTGAGTTTTTTTCAGAGCTTTGCTGATGGGATGTAAATAGATACTCAAAGTTACCTATAGTTTAAATAAATGACTGAACTTTCAGAGCTGAGCACCATTCTCAGCCGATCAATCTATTAGCAGAAGTTTTGTGTTGCAGATAAAATGAGAGCTCTTGGCCATATACATAAAGCACCATGATATCAACAAAACAGAAATATTATAAGAAATAACAATTATTAGGAGCAGTGGCAACAAATTCTCCTGATGGAAGTAGTTTTAAAGCTGAAGTAAATAGCTTTTCCCTACTGTGAAGGCCCAGCTCCTGTTTCTTTTTGCTCTGTGGAGGGAATGTGCAGGTGCCTCTACTGCAGCTTATGAGAGGAGCCACATGTTCAGAGGACCAGCGCCCTGAGTGTTGGCAGATGATTGTCCCTACAGCTAACCTGACCCAATGCATCCCAACAGTCTTATGGCGCTATGGGAATTGGAGTCAGGTGAGGTGATCTGACCACAGGAGACAAATGGGGTAAAAGCACTTACATTACAACTCTCTTGAGATGCTCGACAGTTGGGAGCAGGCAGATAGCTGTCAAACTAAAGTGAATGACACTGTCCATTTCTGGATTATTGACAGAGTTCTTAATTTTTTAACATTATTCTTTTGAGCAAAATCCACTAGCCCATGATATCTAATGAAGAAAAAGGTGTTTGTTCATGTCATGTGGTAGTCTTTTGTTTCAAGTGACTAAAAACTTTTGCGTAGATGGAGATGATTTTTATTATGGCTTCCTTTAGCATTAAGGATGCTGCTGTGTCCTGGCTTCATTGCCCTCTGGGACACCATGTGTCAAGTTCCATGGACTTCCAGCACAATGAGTTCTGTTTTAGCTTATCTGACTAAAGACTAAACAAATTAAACAAACATAAAGGCCTGGTGAGGATAGATGAGCAATCATAGGCAGAAGAACCAAGAAAGCCGATCAGTGAAGAACAGAACATGCACAATCCTCCTATTGAAGGAGGACGTGTTCAGCAAGTCCAGAAGAGACTACTTAGATGGTTGTGGACTGCAGCAGTCGCCTTGTGAGGAAAGGCTGAGGGAACAGGGCTTGCTCAGCCTGGAAAGGAGATGGCTCCAGGGGCTTAACAGCAGCCTGCCAGTCCCTATAGTAAGGACGTCAAGAAGATGGAGCCAGGCTCTTCACAGCACTGGTAGGATAAGAGACAAAAGGCATAAACAGAAACAAGAGAGGATCTGTTTGGGTATAAGAAAAACACTTTTTCATCACAAGCACATGAAGGCAGCAGAACAGTTTGCCTAGAGAGTCTTTGTAGTCTCCATCCTTGGAGGTTTTCAAGTCCAGACCGGATGAAGCCCTGAGCAACCTGGTTTGCCTCACTGCTGATACTAGGATCTGAGCAGGGATACGGGAGAGACCTAAAGTTCATGACAATATTTCAGAGATCTGTGAATATGAGTATGATTATGAATCAAGACAATGTGTATTGTCCACCAGAAACATGAATCCTGATCAACTGGAGAGGAGAAACAAGACTGGACTTTCTGTATTCGTCCTTTTGCGAGTGCTGATGGTGTTTTTGTAGGTGCCAGGAAAAGCACGGCTCTCTGTGTTGATATGCGTCACTGGTTATGTGAATACCTCTGACGTCTTGGAATTCCCACTCCAGACATGGATCTGTGCTGGCAAAATGGGAAAAGGATGTGGGATAACACAGTACTGGCAAAATTTGGGGAATTTAGCATTCAAATTCAAGTCCTAAGATTTCACAGACTTTTCTGTGTTGAGCTGTTTAGCTCTGACTGAAAATGTCAGGAATATTTGATAACAGCTTATTAAGGCTTATAGAATCATAGAGTGAATCATAGAATGGTAAGGTTGGAAGGGACCTCTTGAGATCATCTAGTCCAACCCTCGGTATAGCCTGTACGGGGATTGAACCCGTGACCTTAGAATTAGCAGCAGCACGCTCTAACCAACTGAACTAAACCTAACCCCAATATTGATGCTTAAAACCTAATTGAGACAAATGTATTAGTATTGCCATTTCATAATTAATAGAATTTCTAGTCTTTGAACTAGAATAGGTACCTATGTCTGTTTACGTTATTTGCGTATACTACAGTATCCTATTATCACCCATTACCATTGTATCTGAGGCT
Organism: Rhea pennata; assembly: GCF_028389875.1. NCBI lineage: Eukaryota > Metazoa > Chordata > Aves > Rheiformes > Rheidae > Rhea > Rhea pennata. The sequence continues at coordinate 31,764,351 of NC_084664.1, forward strand.
CTTAAAATCTGGAATGTATCTAGACTTCCCTTATGTACAGCAATTGTACTGTTCATGCTTACAGAACAATTAAATACAGAGAAGAATTAGTAAAACTTGGAAAGTCTGTTCTTATCAGACTTTTGCACTGAATCTACACCTCAAATTCTGTTTCTTTTACCACCAAAAAACATTTTTTTTCCTAGTTATTGGCACAATTCTTAGCCATGGCAACACTGATGTAAATCTGAAGGAACAATTGAAACTTATATTCTGTCCCATTAAAAAAAACTACTTATTTCTGACAAAAAACTCCACTGAAAATCTTGAATTTAAAAAAGTGCAGATTAAAAGACACATTAGCAAAATCTATACACATGTCTAAGTGAATCTATCAGTGTTAGACACGAGTAGAATCAACCGTTTATGGAAAACAGCATTACCAGGAGGAATCAGTCACCTTCAACCTCTACAAGACTTGTAACAGGAAAAACTAACGACAAGGGAAACATCCAATATTACAGAAAACAAACTGCTAATCAACATGTTATTGATCCTTCATTTTGTCAAGGTCATTTTGTGTTTTAAAAAATGATCTCACACTAGATCTTTATAGAAAAAGTGGGCTAATTTGATTTACAAAGCAAAGTGCTATTAATTATGGAAGACAGTCAATAAAAAAGCTGATTCCTCTAAACAGAAGGCAAATCTCATAGCCTATGATTTATGATGATGGTTATGATGGCAAAATATTTGCAGTTCTCAATATCATCCAACTTTGGCTAACGGGAATAAAAGATGCAGGTAAGATATAATCAAGCATCAATATAAAAGAGCATTACAAAACAAGCAACCTTTGGAGAAGTAAAGGCAAACATTTGCATTAAGAATAATACATAAAAATGAAAATTTTTTTTAAGTTTCTTTTCCACAGTACAGAATACAAACTTCTTTTTTTTAATGTCAGAGCCTGCCTTCTGTCTTACTACAGTCCCTAAATGCCTAAGTTACGTAACCAGACATCTCCAGGGCACACAACACTCATCTAAAAGGTTGTACTCATTACAAATTTTCCCATTTGGGAATATTAGTATGTCAGTAAAATCTGTCATACTAAGTTCATAACTAAGGCAAGCCCTGGATTTTACTAAAAATGTCTTGTAGGACTTGAAAATATTAAAAGGCCTAATTTCCCTTGAAGAAAAGAATATTATTAAAGTCTTAAATTAAAGATTATAAACAACCTATCACACATTTTAGATTAAAATATTTAACGTTAGGTAAATACTTCATATAGCAGACATAAAACTATAAGCCTAAAAAGAGGTATGGGAAGGTCAAAAAAGATCTACAATAGGAAATAATCTTAGAGAGAAAAATGAAGAAACCGGAAAAATCAAATGCATCTACTACAATATTTTCAGTTTTCTTTTTGCATTGTTTTTTATTTTAAACAGTGGGAATGGGATAATTCATACTTCTTAGAATAATTGTTTCAAGCTGCCAATAGACAAAAAGAGAAACAAAATTGGTTATTCCAGGTCACATTTTCCATCTTTTTTCATAATCACAAGATTTAAAGAATGTTTCTGTCACTGATGTAATCTAAGGGTTCCAAAAGCCTACAGCCCACAGCTTGGGCTTTCAGTGCATATGTCTTAATTCAGCCTGGAATTTTTAGCTAGTCTCTTTAACACAGAAAGGAACAGTTCTCTATCCTGCATGGTTTACAGATAGCAAAAGACACGTCTAAAAGAACGGATCAAATTTTGGCTTACCAAAATCATCATCTGTTTTTATGCTCATGCAGTTGTTTGAATAAAGTATCATTAACATACACTTGCAAGGTGCTGGCAAAACTAAACTTATGGCTATCACTAAAATCTTTCATCATATTTGCTTTATTCTCATGTGAACAACATGACACTTGATTTTGACAATCTGTCATTCTTCTAGCGTGTTTAGAAAGCTGTCAGAGCAGTACTTTTATGTTTTCCATCAAAAACCTTACGATGCAGAACTGCTCGTCTTCTATTAGAGTCCTTGTCAAGCCCAGTGAGCTGTTAGGGAAGACTGTGTCATATTGTTTCAGGCCCACATGTCAGCTACAGGAGAAATAAATCTAGGGGTTTCTATCAGCATTAACGCTTACTTGTGCATTCATATATATCAGATATCTTTGTTTGCAAGAGGCAATTTGATAGTGTCGTAGGGCTAGTGTGAGTAAGATATAAAAGCTCCCATCTTCCAAGTTAGTGAGTGTCTGCATGGCTTATTCTCCACCAGCTTGCTCTCTCTGAGCCTGCTCTCTCATTTGCACCTCTGCAAAAACAGCGGATAGCTAGTGTAAAATATCGACAAGTCCAGTCAGCACTATTTGATACAGAGTTTCATGATCTGTGCAATGTTACTCACCAGCTTTAATTTTTAAATCTAATGGAAAGTTATATTTTTGAATAGATTCAAAATGTTATTTTTCATCTTTGAATAATTATAGAGTATCAAATCCTTTCTACAAAACTCCCCCCCCCCCAAAAAAATATGTCTGTAGGCTGTTTCCAACTTTCTAAAATTGTCATAACCCTAGAATAAAGTTTTTGAGAGTATTATCAGAAAATACTAATGAATCTTTATAATAGACTGCTACTTATTTTAAAGTATAGGACCCCAGAAAGAAAGGTAAAGTTGCAGAAGGATAGTCAACAATTTTAATGACAACTGAAATTGGTAACCGTTTCATTAAAGGCCTCAAAAGACTGTGGTCTGAATATGAATCATAACTAGCTTTTAACACATCCTTTCCAAAACTTACTTCAAAGCTTATTTACAAAACCTAATTATAGAAGACTTTTCCACACTGGAGTCAAGCCATGTACAGTTGTGGACTCTGGTGCATAAATATCTTCAAATATTATTAAAGTAAGGCCATTTGTACTTTTTGTTCTCCTACAACAGTTGCAGATTTTTTTCTCAAGCTCAACAGCAACCATATTCGAACATAGATTCGGGGGGAGGATTGTCTTTCCTTATGGATGGCTTTCTAAATATCTCTGGAGGTCCTGATATTGCTCAGAACAAAAAGATCCCAGTCAAACAAACAAACAAAAATAATCTTTTCAAAAAAAAAAAAAAAAAAAAAAACTTGCTGTAGCCTGGGCACAAAAGGGACCAAGGACACCACTGTAAATGATGCCATTATTAGCAAGAAGCCTAAAACTACACAGTGATTTTGCATTATTTATCTAAACAACTTAAAAAGTTATTTTCTGGCAAATATGCAGCCTCTTTCGGCATTCTGCCAGAAGTAACATTAGATTGAAATGCATACATCATTCTTTCTGTCGTTAAACCTCTGCACAGACGATACTTTTAGGTAACTTAAAACCAGAAAGATGTCAAACCATCTCACTTTAAATCTTTGTGAACAAGAGCCCTGATGTTACCTATCATTCCCAGATACCTTCATTTTTAAGTGCGTAATAATCAATTTAAATTAATTACACAAAATTACAGAAGATAGCACGTTTAAAATGAATTCGTGTAACTGACATCAATCAAAGTGTCATATGTTCATAAGATCTAAGCAACTTCCAGATAAACAATAATATTGATGTGGTAACATCAATAATATCTCTCGAGTTTGAGCCCAGCCCATACTCAAACACAGATTTGTTCTTGCTTCCAAACTTTTCTAAACGTTCATCTGTGGGAGAGGCCGGGGCAAAGCTGTGCTTGTATCATGTTGCTGGACTCAGACAGACAAAGCACCTAGATGCCTTCTAAGGAGGGTTTCGCCAAAGTCAAGATGTGGCTAAGACTGTTTTCAGACAGTTTATATGAGTGTAGGACAATAGTGACGCGTGTAAACGTTAGGACACAGTGTAATCTAGCCCCTGTCAGGATCTTTGCTCTGCAAAGTAGAACATATATTAAACAGTATAGTCTAAGCTGACAAAATATCATTGTTGGTGCACACCACTTCCTTGGGGTTGTGGATGGTAAAGCTGTGTAAATACTTCAGCTGTCTAATACATCTATGGGTCTATTGCTATATCCTAAAATTGTATTAAAAGTTTGAAGTCCTATCTAAAATGAAAACTTGCTTAACTCTGCTCTGTATGCTGTGCACTGGAAACATTTTCCTGAGTACAGGAGTACACATCTTCCAAACAACTGCTCTGATTTAAAGACAGCTGACTTACAGGTATCAGGCAGTCTAGGTACTCTAAGCCTTCAAGTAGGCTTATTTAAAGTTATTTAAATAATTGCATTCAGATTTATGAGCATAATTCTATGAATGCATTTTCCGAAATCTAGGTGAATGTCACTAGATGGTCATAGTAGCCAAAACTTTTAAAAATTTTAACAGGAATATTTTTGTTGTCATTCTTATTATTCCCATAGCAGTAGAAAATTCAGCCATGGAACAGGACACAATTGTGTTAGAAATACAAAACAAAAAGTTGGTCCCTGAATCAGAAAGCCCTTACATTTAATAAAAAATCTTTTTTCCACATTATTGATCAGATAAGAGGCTTCTATTCTCTGGAAGGATAGAATATTTCTGAGCGAATGCCAACGTTATTATTTCTTATATAATGGTGTTTTCCGATTTGGAACAGCAGTACTGCCAACTCTAATATTAAAAAATCATGAGTCAGGTCTCAAAAAGCATGTCATTTGGGAAAAAATTACACTTGGATATTTCATATTTGTCATTTGCTGCTTTGCCTAAGGGAGTGTTCAAATCATACCTTTAAGACTTTTGCTACAACAACGAAGACAAGAAACATATTTTTAAGTAAAACGAAATCTTCCTCATAATGACAAAAAAATTGAGACTTCAGTAAAATTCCAGCACACCAACATTTGTGATAAAAAACCCCAATCCGCTGTTTTTCAATACTGAAACGGAATAAACTGTGTGCCATGTGCAATTTGTAACTGAGGGTCAGCCTTGCCAAGCCCTTGGATAAGACTTCCTATTTGCCTAGGTAGCTTTTGCAAGGAGCAGGCCAAGTTTCATGCCCAAAAATGTAAGAACACTAAGGATGAGAACAATTTGATTATGTGGTCACCTGAGACACTAACACCAGTAATCCAATTTACATTTATTTCACTTTTATTCCTTAGTTTATTTTTAATTGGAATAGGCTGAAATCAATACATCTGACTGTGTTATTTAGAAGAGAGATTTAGAAAGCCAAGGTGAAGGTAGCATGAGAGAATTAAAAAGGAAATTAAGATGTGGCATCTGGATGGATTTAAACCACAGCTAAAAGGTAAGAAATGCCAGTAGAAATGCCAGTCAGGTAAGTACACTGATAAAGAATAGGTAGAGATTGACAGAGGTGGCTTTTTTTTTTTTTTTTTTTTTTACTGTCAGAGAATATGTGGTGACATAGCAAGTCAAGATGAAACCCAATATTAGTTTTCTCTGCCTCATGTCTAGGAATGTCAACATATGGAATGTGTTTCATTATTTACCTATGTTGCCCAAGAAAAACAAACTGTTCTTTACTATTGATGCCAAAAGACCCAAAGAGGGAGCAGGTTCGGGCTGTTAGACAAACATCCCATCATTTTAGCCAAAAATTATCTATGGCCACTAACATCCATTTTTTGAAGCTCCACTCATCCAAATCATGGAAAGAAGGAAGCAAGCAAGCAAGCAAGCAAATATTCTGAGATATATTTAATGCTATATCTAATATCTCAAAGTTATTTTTGGTTCTTTCTAAACTGATTTTTTTTCAGTACAAAGATTATTCTGTAGATAAGTCTAATCTTCAATAACAGAGACCTCTTATTATAGCTGCAGAATGAAGGATAGAGTTTTGACTTGGCTAACTAGCTTCAAGAAACAAATAGCTTTTGAAAGTATAACACACGAGATTCAGTCCATCAGATACTACTAAATATTATGATTTGATGTATAGTTTCTCTGATGGCAAAAAGGAATACCATATGATTACAGCAAGGACTTGCAGTTGAGAATAAGAGATCCAACAGCTACCACAGCAAATAAAGAAAAAAAGTATATTATGATGTTATGCCATATGCACTGCCTGGCATTCATTCAGCTCACTGTAGCTGAAAAATGGCTGCGAGCATCTATGTTCCATTAACACTATGTTAATTATTATCATTGTCTCATCAGTAGTTTGTTTACGACAGCTCTGGGTGACAAGGATACTGAGATGCTCTATCAAAGCCATCACCTGATGAGATTTTTATTGGCATAAGATCTTTCTTTGCTTTACTTAGCTACATTACAAAAATCACTGTTTCATTAAATGCAAATACTATTCCCTGCCTTTGGCTTTTTATAAGATTCATATGAATGATATAATAAGCCTGATCTGGCATTGCAATAACCTGCTTCTTCTCTAAGTGGGGATAAGCTAATCTGTATCTCTTCTGAAGAGATTCACATTGTAATAGTAAAGCACCAAATGGACATGTTCATTCTTGCTTAATAAATCTTTTATTTCTGTTTCAAATGTGCAAGAAAGATATTAATTGCAATGCTATTGTCTAACTAAAAGTAAACTCCTCAGAAATTTAGCATTAAAAGGGAAAGATAGCAAATGCTTAATTATGCCTCATAAATAGCATTTTACTTACCATTGCATTGCTGAATCCTTAGGCATTCAATTTAGATTAGGGCTTCGCTAATGAACATGTGAGTTCTTTCTTAATGTCTTTCCTATTTTGCCATCCTAACAAAGATGGCCCTTCCAAAACAAAGGATATTGTACTAAGGTAAATGGTCCTAAGGCAAATGAATACTGGGGGCCAATCCTTTGGTTTTGCTGTGTGTTTTGGTACGTGCCATGGATATGACTAGGCCTCCTGTATTCTACCAAAACCTATTTTTAAGTAGCTCTTAGAAACACTAATTTGAGGAGGATTCAGACCACCTCCACTGAATCTCTGCGCCGAGTGATTCAGGCATGTACTTCATGGGCAGTGAGACACTTGCACTAGAGCAGATGGCCTGAATCTACTTCTCCTCTTTGGTAGACACAGGCTAAGACAGATAGAAAATAATTGCTCCTCCTTCCTCTTCTTCCATCATTTTTAAAGTGTGAGACTTGATGCCTTTAATAAAAATTACTTCAATTAAAATTTAAGGTTGTGAATTACAACACTAAAGGAATGCCACTTCAACAAATTGTATTCTACTAACTACTGGGATATTTCCGTGCTTCATCTTACTGTCTTTCACATTTATCTAACAGCTTTTTCCTCTGGAAGTTTTAATTATCTTTGTTACTAAATAGTTATGTTGAATGGGAAACTGGAATTACTATGGAAAAAACACAATCTAGCTCTATAAACAATACCTTCTTTATTACATTCACCTCCAATCTCATGACTTTTCTTTCTCATTTGTGGTGTCTTTCTTCTGTTAGATTCATAATCACAGATGTACTTATAATAAGGAAAAGCCACATTCAGATGTGGATGTGGTGTGAACTTGAACTTAACAGTGGTGAGCTACAAAATTTCACAACATAATGGATCATCATTCATCCAAATAAAGACATCATTTCATACCTGTTGGACTAGTATTTCAAATGTGCATAACGCAAATCTATCCCGTCTGAAGACTTAGCTGATAGTCTTGTTTATCATCACCAAAAGGCTGGCCTCATCATGTCCTTTTCAAGTGGAACTTCTTGAGAAAGTATCTATGAGATTAAACAATTTTGCTCTTTGTACCAAACAACCAACAGTTCCCTTTGTACTTAACTTCCTTGCATGCTTCAGTGTCAACGGAAGTTCTCATAATAATTATTACAGAGACTCCTTATCTGAAAATTTACTGTATCTACCAGAACACTCCTTATCACATGGTAATTACAAGTAGATCAGCCATCAGAAATACCAGGATCATAAGAAGTAGTCTGAAACTATCAAAGATTAGTTTGTTTCACAGAACTGATTTTAAAATGCCTTAATCATAACATTCTTTAAATGGTCATGGACCAACCTATATGGAGGTTACTAAGAAACAATAGGTTATAAAAATTCATAAATTCAGAGCAAAAATGTTTAAAATTTTATGTTTAAAAACAGTGAATGAAGATAAGGAGCAAGAAAAAGAAAAGGGACATCACTATGAAGCTGAATTTATAACAGAATCACTCACCTTCTCTACATGCACATTTCCAGGCCCTGGGCTTTCAGACTAACAGTATTCAGGTCAACACAAAACAAGAGCCAGACAAATTGCCTTATCTTCAGGTTTCTGCATATATTACATTTATGTCTCACATTAGTGATGCTTCAAATTCAACCTTGTCATTACTTAGTTCTAAATGATTTGTTTCCATTTCTGATCTAAGTAGTTTGGTAACTGAATCAATAAAATAATTCCAGAATATTGCCTCAAGGACTTTTGTCACAGCCTGCTTGGTTTATTTACGGCTAAAGTTAATTGAGTTATTTGGTAGTTGCTTGTTAGAAACACGTCTGAAGGGTTAAAACTTCTGCACATCTCTTCCACTGATTTTCAATGAATGCAGGACCAGACTCAAAGAAAACAGTCCATGTAATGTTTGAATAGCCAGTGTTTCTCAGAAGATTTCACAACTGCTTGCAAACAGCACTTTTTCCCCTTTTACATTCAGAAATACAAGAAAGAAACAAGAACAAACAACGTTCTCATGTTGACATTTCAGGGAGTGTGAGCTATTCTGCCATTTTGCATGCAACAAAATTCAATATCAATTATCTCATCAGAGTTACAAGGTTTTTTAGTGTTATGAACATGTATTTCATGGTTGATTTCATGCTTCAATGCTTCATTTACTTTTGAAAAACTACATTTTATTAGCAAGGTGCATACTAAAACTATTAGCTGTAGATTTTCATAAAATTCACTTGACCACAGCTTTTAATGAGCTAGCACTAGGAAGGGAGGAAGAAAATAAAACTGTAGGTCTTGCAGATACATTGGACCAATGGAGGACTCATAGACTTCTGGGACAGGTCTTATGACCTCCAGACACCCTCTGCTGATGGAGCCATGTGGGGAAAATCTCTTTGAGTAGATGCCCACAGAAGTTTACTCCCCTTGAGTTTTCTCCCATTACTTTGGAATGGAATTTGAAAGTATCTTTTGAATCCATAAGTATACTTTTGAAAGAAGAAATTCTGCTTAGCTTTGAACTATGATTAAAAGGTACGAGTCAAATGGACAACGGGGTGAGATTTTGTGTATGTTTGGGTGTGCTTGTACTGCAAACATACCTTTCCATCATCCTTTAATCTATTTATTACTTACCCAAAGGACTTTCCTAGCCTTTTATGATGTCAGCTTTCAGCAAGGAATGACTTTTTATGACCCTATTATAAACCTATAAAAATGAAGGTTTACAATGGAAAAACTAACAGATGTTTATTTCTAGCTTTAAAAGGGGGAGCTTTGGACTCCAGAGTGAACATAGCTTTCATTTAAAAATAGTCAGTCTTCACAGCTATTTGGCATTTTGTCCTGGAACTCTATATTCTGTTTCCTACAGTTTCTTCAGTTAGATCTATTACTCTTATAACAGTACCATTTGTCCAGATACACTACAGTGAAAGACTGTCTGCCTTTTCCTTATCAATAAATTCTTATTTTAGCTTCTAAAAATATGTTCCACATTTAAACTTGAATCTAAAAGTTGGGCTAGGGATGAATTTGTTTACAAAGCTTAATGAAAAATATGTACCTATTTTTGAGTCTGTTTCAGTAAAGTGCAGGAATGAATGACTTTAAGCTTAAAAAAAAATTGATTTTTAAATGGGTTTTTGGAGGCAATAGTTTGTAATTGGTACTAATTGATTTGTTATTAAAAAAACCAGGACAAGTCACTTCTTTAGGTGTGTCAGGTCAGAGTATTTTCAATGACAATTTTGTGAGGTTATTAGTATGTCTACTTAGTCCTTCTACTGCACTCAGTAATCCAATGCCTGTAAAAACAAAGACTGAAACATCATCTCCCTGTGAAAGTGGACAACAGCATTCCTAGCTAACATAGTGAAAAATAAACAACTATTTCTTCTCATTATGTTATTAATTCTGAACTAAATCTGGTTGAATTTCCAGGAGCTTTCGAGATAACATATTTTCCTGAAAGTAAACAATGAATGTGGGCTCTAAGCAATAACAAATAAAACAATATACATATGCATGAATGCATGAAGCTGATCTTGTTAAGTCATGTTCAAAACAAATGCCTTGAATTCTATTGTACGATACCATGATGTCTGGCAATAGAGGAGCAGCTTTAAGACTTTAGAAAGACACACAAATGCACAGTGAAGCATATCAGCATACAACACTAGGAAAATTGATGGGGTATTGCAACATAGTCCTGGTATTACTCATTTGCAGATGTATTTTAAACAGTCATTTCCTAAAATCTCTCTATATCTCCTCTGCTGCTTTTGCTGACTTTCCCTATAATGACTAGATTAAAAGGAATGTACTTTGTCAACAGAAAAGAAAATTGGCCTAATTCTTTCTCTGAAAATGCAAAAGCTTCTCACAATTTTGTGAAAAACTTTTTCTATAGGTGTTTTGGATATGCTATAAAATGGCACCATGAAAAGAACCTGAAATTATTATGGCTGCTCCAAAAAGAATGATTAAGTCTAATCACAATTATGAAATTGCATGAAGAAAATAATTATAGTTGAAATATTGTACCTCTCCACATCTCTTGGGATCTGTTCAAGTTAAATTAGTATGATTTGGAGCTTGGGTTCCCTTTATAAGCCTTCTTGGAATGGAATCTACCCTATTTTAGTGATACACTCTTGAAAAGTCGAAGGCTGACTCAAAACAGGCACTCTGTTGCAGGTGCATAGCAGAACTGAAGACACTGTAAAATTAAAAGTCATTTTCATTTTGATAAACAAACACTCTACAACATCAGCTACTGAACTGTGCTAAAATAAAAGATTATAGAGTGAAAAGTATACATATAACAATAAGAAAACAAAATATTTTTCCCTTTTGGATAGTCTTTACCATTGTCAGCAAATTTCCCAGTGCATAGTGAATATTAGAATCTTGAAAGTTCAAAAAAATATTTTAAATTCTCTCACTGTATCATACCTATGTGGATGCACTCATACTTTTACATACATATAATACATACATGTATCTATATATTTTGAGAAATAATATAAAATAATACAAATGAAACAGAAATTTATCAGGCTAGCCACACAGTTTTTTCACTTGCATTTTATTGCACTTGCTGATGATGAGTTGAAAACCCCCCCAACAACAGGTCCAGTCAAACAGAAAAGAAAAGATAATCCTATGTACTTAGATAGTTGGCCACAGACCACCAGAAAGACAGGGAAGACCTAATTTACAGGTGTTCCTTCACAGGAACTTTCTAACAAAAGTTGTTGAATCTGAACTAGTAGAGTATGGCTTATTTCAGATTTTACTTATTAGAAGAATTTATCAATTTTTATTTCCTGAATAACATGTTGTTCTATAACAGACTACAAAAAGGTCTAATGAAGGCACGTTCAATGAATGCTGATTTATATTGCTCACTTATTCTATTGCTCACTTCACAAAATCTGTAATGCTAGTTCTCACCTTAGTATCTCATACTTCTCATCACGAAGACTAGATGTCTTGTGCTAGCTAGACCAAGTACTAACATAGAAGGAAAAGATTGCTCCTGACTAAAGTGGTCCTAGAGACCACTAATGGATATAGACAGATAGAAATATGAGAAAAATGCAGAAGGGAGAATATGGATTTATAAAATAAACAGTAGTATCAGAACCAGAGAAACTGTTATATAATATTTGTGTAGACTAAGTCAGACAGAGGGCATGTATGGGTGCATTCCTAAGCCTTAGTAATCAAAACAGGTGTGTTCCTAACTTTAGTTTATAACTTCAGTAAAGTTAAGATAGCTTATATTTCCCTAGAGTCATAGGAGATTACAATTTACCTTGGTTTCCTGGAGCTTCCTCCTTTGATCACAGAGTAAAAGGGTCCAAAGAATTTATGATGACAGATACCATGGAAAACAAGAACAATTTAGGATATCACTAAAATCTTTCAGTTAGTATATTAAATATATTTAAGAGGAAAACAGGCATGTCTTATAAAACAGTTTGTAAATGAAATTAGGACTAAAACCAATCAAATGACAGAAATAGGATGTTAAAATTACTTTTTCCTTTTCTTCTAGAAAATGTTATCTCCTATTTAATGTACCCATGAATCTGCAGATTAAATTTTATAAAAGTTATAAGACCCTTCTTCTTCAGGGAAGTACTTTATGTTAAATGCATATTTTAAAACTAAGTGGGAAAGTTTCTAATAACTGAGTTCTAGCACAACAGGTTAATCAGATGTGTTTGGCGGAAGGAAGGATTAAAAAGAAAACACAGATCTCAAGCAGATGTACATTGAACATATAGGCCTATGGGCACAGACATACAAATCAGATCTTAACAAGGCCAATAATATTTTATGAAGTAGGAGATGCTGCTTGTCGAAGTATTAATCGGTTATGATCCACTTCAAGAGCATTAATTCATTGATGGAATTTATTCCTTCAGGTGATTCACTAAGTAACTAAGAAATTTAGTCAGTTTCTTCAAACAGACTTTAGCAAAATAACACCAAAAACTTTCTGTAGGGGCTTGGGAAACAACCTGCATTGCGTCCTCTCCATTCTAAGATTATTTTCAGATTGTTTCTAGATGCCAGTCTCCAAGAAGGAACATGAACAGCAAGATACATGATGAGACCTGGTCTGGCCTGAGACAGAAGGCAGATGGAAAGAAGAGGCAACAAAACTTTAGTAGGAGACCATGGACAATGCAAATAAGACATTTTGAAAATAGACACTTCTGTGTGGATATGTATGTGCAAGGTAGCTTAGTGACAAGAGGCATAATATCAGGAATCAAGACAAGAAAGCATTAGGATAGAGATCTTACGTGCATGTTAAGAGAAAAAGATTTGAAACATTAACATTTTGATTTTTCCTTTCTGTACAATTATAGGTTGCAATTACACATCAAAAGAAACAAATCTACCCCCAGTTGGGATGGAGGAACATCTGCACTTTCCAGACATTCTTTTCCATGGGATTTCTTTGCAACAGCATAGAACAACCAGTCACTTAATGACTGCATTATAATCCATTATGTTCAAGAGCCAATTACTCCTAGGCCTTATAGTTTTACCACATACAATATGTCTAAATTAGATGCAACATTGTGGATCAATCAAATTCCAAATTTTATCTGAATCTGACTGCATATACAAATAAATTATATTGAGGACGAGGGGAGGAAAAAGAGACAAAATTACAAAACACCAAATCGTTAACAATCTCTTAAAGAATTAGCTACTTCTTTCATTGATACATGGCCTATGCACAGACAAAATAATTGCAGTTTAAAGAAAGTATCTGGTATTTTTCCCAGGTGTAACAAAGCCCAGAAATCAGTAACACTGAACAGTTAATCAGGAAACACACAGCACAGATCAGCATGTGGAATTAGTCCATATATGAAACTGGGATTATCAGAACAAGGACTATAAGGGTCATAGGATACAAATCTGTAGGAAAACAGACTTCATTAGTTTGGCTGCTCTTGCTATAGTTTGTTAGTATTATGCTCCTCTGGATGTACAGTTGTTAATAAAATAGAGTTATGAGTTACTTTTTAAAAGTGTATACAAGATATATGAGTTGGTACGTGCCACCTGCCTAAGGAATGAATGAGTCACTAGAAATGCACATAAGATGTATTATTTACAAATGCTATATTTTGCAGCATCTTGACATTTGCCAGTTTGTAAAGGCTATGTCTCATAAATCTCTGTGGGCAATAAAAGCATTTATTCCTAGACCGCTGAAAATAAAGGTAACTTGATAGAGGCTATATTCCATCTGATGGTCAAAATAGTTGCAACTTTATTATTGGAAAATAAGACCTTCACTTGCTATAAGTGAGCATTACTCCATCAAGATCAATAATGTTGATTGACTGCAACAGGGTAAATGCCAGAAACATACATCAAAATTTCCGTGTAATATCTCAAAGGAAAAGAATGTTCTTAGTTTTGTTCCGTTTTTGTTTTTGTTTTAATAATTCACTTACACAACCCTCATCACTTTGCTCAGAGTTCTGTATATCTTGCATGGGTAAATTTGGAGCTTAATCAGCATACATCCAAGTGGAAATTAATGCAAACAGAAGGCAAAACAGGGGCCAAAACAAGAGCATTTAGTTTTTCAATTGTAAATGTGTTTTTACATGCGTAGATAGTTGCTGTAAATAGCAACAGAGGCTTGGAAAAGCTTCTTGGATATTTAAGCAATATGAAAGAAGTCACTAGTGGTTGTTAGGTGAGTTGATGAACATGTGTTTAGATGTGCAAAGACATTTGTTTTAGGAAACTTAATAATATGACTTCAAAGATATGGCAACATTAATTGAAGCTGCTTTCCACAAATTCATAAACCACCTGCAGTATTCATGATCTCTAGCACTAAGCTAGTTTGGTTTCTAGAGTCCTGAAGCTGACAAAACATTTTAATAAATTCTGAAATGGAATAAATTCAATAGCAGTTTTATTTTATAGCATTTTAATAAGTACATGCTCCTTTTCCCTTCTCGTATCAAGAACAGTTGGCCACTGCCTTTAGGCCTGAGTTCATAAAATCATTTCATAAAATAAACTCCTCCAAGAAAAGGAGTTTCATTTCTTCATGCAACCTTCACCTTCATCTTCTAACAAAAGAATGAAATGTCCCCATTAGATCAAAGTAGTGAGATAGATAGGACTTTGGTTTAGCTATGATAGTTAATTTTAAAACATAGAAGCCTGCAATATATGTACAGTATCTTTAGGGTATGTTTAAAACCAACACCTAGGTTTTCTCTAAAGGATTTTTTTCCTTCTTGATCTGTAACATGTACAACCCTCCTGGGAGGCTGAGTTGCTTTTTTCACTCTCACCATGGATTGGTACTGCTAAATACAGGATGACTTAGGTTAGCTGCTTGGTAGCACTCCAAATGCCACTATGTTATTTCAGGTACCTAGCTGATACTCCTGTTCAATCAAAATTAATCAAAATAATCAGAATTAATAATCAAAATTAAACCAGTTGCTGGGAATATTGTACTGAATGTACCCCATGCCCCAGGGCAGAGCAGTAAGGACAGCTAGGGTTTTATTGCTATCGTAGTAGTATTGATCACAGTGTGCTTCCTAGGATCTCCTGACAGGGTATTTTTGCTTTGCTTTTTTGAAAAAATTCCTCAGTTGCAGGGATATAGGCCTGCTGGTGCCTGTGATCACAACTGTGTTCCTTCTGTAGCATAATATGACTTCTGGTGTTTCATTGCATGCCTTAAGTTTCTTGTAGCAGGAAGAAAAGCATGCAATGCTACCACAGATCTGACGAGCTGCAAGCATTTCTAAGTAATTTTATTATTTTGACATCTGTGACTGCAGTGGATTGAATTCGACGTCCCAAATGTTTTTTTTCAGTTCCTGTCTTCCTAAAAATGAAATATCGAGCAACACTTCCCTTCCAGTCCCTGACCACCAGGAGTTCAGACACTTTCTGCATTGGAGTCTGCAACTAAATAAGAATGTTTAATAGCTCGTGATCTCCATCAATTTGCTTAAATGCTATGCCATTCTGTGGATTGCCAATTCTAAATCAGGAGGGTCTGAACTACTCTCTCAGGTTATTCTTTCTGCCTATTTTATTAAAAATATGTTTTATTTTATTATGCTAAAAAAAAAAAAGAAACTGAAAACTAATAGATTTGACTCTTGTATCTACAATGAACCTTTGGACAGGTACTTAATGAGAAAGTGTATATCTGGGATAATCAAACAAAGATCCCCTAACTAGCACTTATTACTCCGACACAGGTTCCATAAAAACAAAACAGAAGTCTTTGTCACCATATAAACTAGTTAGCTCGCATCCAGCGAGCTAATCCTTTACCAGGTATTGCAAGAGGCACATTCTTTCTGACGCGATATGATAGACTCTCTCCCTTGCTTTCGGTATCAAAGCTCTCACTGCAGTTCTAGCAGCTTTGTTAGGAATCCTATCTCATGTTTACTAGGAATCAGCTTTCTGTAGCTAAACCAATAATAAACTCTGTTGATAATGTTATTAGGAAAGTAGGGCAACCCAGATGACAGATCTGCCTGTGACACCAAAATACTGCATGTTGTAGATTGCTGTTTAAAGTTTAAAAAAAGAAAAAGAGATGTATAGTAAGAACACTTCTTTAAAAAAATAAAAATCAAGTGGCAAAGTCCCATGCTTAAAAAGAAAATGGCAAAAAGGAACAAAAAAGGCAAAACTCCTCAAAGCAGGTCCTACAACAAAGTATTCACAATATTCACACAGTTTATCTGGGTCTTAGCATTTGCTAGGAAATTCATGACAAATCCTGTTTATATATTAGGTTTCCAATATGCTCTATGACTCTTCAGAAGATTTAAAAGGATTGGTACCCACATAGAGAAGAGTCAGGGCATCACTGCTGTAAAGCGTGTGAATCTGAAAGAATCTTCCCCCTCTACAGCTGTCTAGGGACCACTGTGAAGACTTTGCCCACTTTGGCTTCCCTCTGAAGATGAACTGCTGTGGTGTTAATCACAATAATCATGTACTTTCTCTCTCCCTAATAAGCATTATTTGCTTTCTATCGCAGAGTAGGGATTCTGAAGAACTAAGATGAACCTTTGCATCTGGTCTTTGTTGAGTGCTAACTAAATTCAACTTATCTCTTTTCCCTGTATTCCAAAATAATTATGTGCTTTGTGGAGTATGGGTGAAGAAGATGACCTGGATACTGTGTATTGCTGTTTTTCTTTCCCAGGCATGCTGTCTAGGCAATTTCTGGAACTGTTTTCTCTTTACTTTCTATTTTGGTAGGAACAGAGAAGCATCTACATTTACAATAGGATAAAACTGAAACTGAGTACAATCTGAATTAAAATCTGAATTAAAAACTGTACTAAGTAACTCTTATCAAGTTTCTCATTAAAAGATATTTTTTATTTACTAAATGTGATTGCATACGCAAGCTTTATTTAACTAGTTTATTATTTTGATTGCATACCTCCAAAATATGTTTTCAGCTAAGGTAATTGTGTTAATTTGCATCTTGAAAGGGCACCTTTGCAAACCTGAGCATTTTATCAAAGCTATTGCTGCCAAATCAAAAGAAGTTCATGCACAGAGATGTAATGATTCCCTTCAACATTTTACATTGACGAGAAAAAGGAAAATCAAAAAATCTCTAATCTTCTAAACCTAATAAAACAAAAAAAGGAAGACAGAATGGATTTTCAGTGAGATATAAAAATAACTTATTTCTGCTTTTCAGGGAATTGTAATAAAAGAAACCGTAGAGACAGGAGGTGGTTGAGATAGAATCCCTTCCTCCAGTCTGGAGACAGAAACACATCAACTGTGCTAGTCAATAGTTGATCGAGCAGTGGCTGTTCGACGGAAGGTAAAAGAGTAAAATCAAGGTACAGTTCTACCTTGATTTTACTAACAGACAATTTGGCACTTAAACTAGAGGATAGTCTTCTTTTTGTCTTATTTGGTTCTAACAGGCATTTTTTGCAACTCATTGTATAAAGGCTTCTTTTGACTCAGTGGAAATGCCTCTAACATGACTGCCTTTTTTTTTTCTTTTTTAAAATTCCTTTTAATTAGGACAAACTATATCAAGAAAAACTAACTTATATTCAGCAAAATCACATATCAGATTATATTACTTCAACTAAATCCGTAAAAAATAGAATGAACCGTTAAATTCACGTGGCTTATGAACCCTGACATCTCTAAAAGAGTTTTGATCAGTGATGCTGCCAGCTGAATCACTGCCCAGAGGCTTGTTCCTTCTGAACTCTGCACAGCCACGAGAAGAGCAAATACCACATAATGCCTATGAGCCCTTATTCTGCCTTGGTCATACACATGCCACTGCGCAAGAGAATCACAACACTGACGCTGCTTTTTTAGATCTGTGGACTCTGCAAAGTTGAGGAGATCATAGGATAATCATACTTTTATATCACCACATTTTTGTGGCCTCCACAAAAGTGACAGATACGGCTTATTTAACCAAGAAATGATATTGTCCGCAATTATCCAATAATACACAGATTAAAATAACTTTTTATTGACAAAATCAAGATGAAAAATCTAGATTAGCAACAAAAAAAAGATCCTTTTGGATATATTCACAGGTGACCAGCTTAATTAAGTAAAAAGAGAATCCAATATAAAATAATTACATTATGCCAAATCTGATCAGATGTGTTAAAGTAATGCTGATATAGCCTTGATTAAAAAAGGGGGGCGGGGGATGCAACAGTCTGCCTTGTTATCAGTGTGTATGTTGTCACAGCTTCCCGGTGAACTGTGACTGAGACGTATTAGCAGGTCAAAAGGGCAAAGCTCTTCAATTTTTTACAGTTCTAGAAAATGGATGACATTCGAAGAAAGGCTTAGTCTTAGCAGGGGACCAACCAAAGTGTTATTTTTTCTATATATATTCTAAAAGAAGAAAAAAGAAAACAAACACAGGCTCTGTTATTAAAAGTCTCTGCTTCATGCCAGGCTTCTTCTATATGTTTATTGTGTACAATTTACTGCTTAAACCCCCTATAAAGCTCACACAATGATTTGGATAAAACCAGAAAGAAAAGTGCTATGAATCTTGCTTCCTGGAGTGGCAGAGGTTGGGCTAGAGGTGAGATTTCATGAATTACGCTCATAAGTGCCCATCAATTATAGATAACAGTATAGTTAGATGCATTATTTTATCTCAAATTAGGGGTATGCAATTGGGTATTCAGAGAAGCTTGCTCCAGCACCTTTATCTAAGTGCTTTGGCAGCTGAATGAGGTACAACCTGACTATATCTTCCTTAAAGAAACAGATAATTAAGTGTCTCCTAATCACCTGGCCTTTTTTTTTTTCTTTCTTTCTTTTCAAAAGGTTAACACTTGAATGCTTTAAAATCTGATTAATAAGAAAAAGATGTGGTGACCTGATAAACTTTCTAACCTTTATCACTTTTTAAGATATATTTTAACATTTAAAGTCCCATAATAATTTTGCTAACACTTAATATTTTCCCATTTAGGAAAGTATATTCTGCTTGTCCTCTGTGGTGAGCTGAAGACTCAGGATAACAATGTAATCCATGGAGAAAATGCTATAATAAGAAGAAAATTTGTTGCAAAAGCAGGCAAGGGAGGATGACTGGCTTATATTTCTATTTCATCAGCTCTTTTCTCACATTACATGACACTTGTCACTACCTCATGTGTTTCTAGCATACCTAAAAAGGATGACATACGCTCTGATAGCCATGGACTGGAACTCAGAGGACGTGGTTTCAGTCCTAGACTCCAGCACACTCCCTGGAAAATCATTTGCACCTTTTTATACCTGTTTCATTATTTATAAGACCTTACCTAAGGTCTTATATATTTATGGGCTGCAATACACACACAGCAAATGATGTGAGTATCTTTGAAGTTTAAATTCTCTTTCTTAGTAGTTTTGCAGACATCTATAGGATGTTTAAATACTAATAATTATTTGAAAGACAAAGCCTGGTCCCTAAAGGCAACATTATAAGCAAAGATGGAGCAGGAGAGACTCCATATATAGCTCAGCAGGCATTTTCTCTCGATATTTCCTACTACCCAGAAATGCTTTGGACTTGAATCTGTGTCTCTGTAAACCATCTGCTTGCAATATGGCAGTATTTCCAATCTAATGGAAGCCAGTATAGGCAGTCCTGCCTTGAGCTGGCACAGGATTTTGTTGCTTACTTGCACCTAGAGGTCCTTCTTTACACAGTGGAGAAACTACTAAGTGGAGAAATGCTAGACCCTCTCAAGCCGTGTTCATGGGAGACCATCACGCTTTTCCAGTTGTTTCAGTTATGGTATTTTGCAGATGCAATGTGTTAAGAGGCCATTAAAACTTTTGACAGGATATTTCTGCTCTCCTTAATACTGTTGGAATACATGTAAGAGTTAAGAGAGGAAAGCTTAACCTACACTCATGAGGCTTTGGATTCTGGAAACCAAGGTTGTATACTTATTCCTAGACCAAATCCCCTATATTATTTTTTTCTTCAGCATGAACAAAGAAGCAACAGCCAGGACTTTCAGGTTATATCTGCTACCTTTAGCAATTATGTAGTTCAAAGATTAAAGGAAATGTTGTTGATTTTTTTGATGCTGTATGAGCACATGTTGCCCCACCAAAAATATCTAAAATTAAATGTTACACAGAAATGTCATTCAGAGTAGTTATTTACCATGATGATTGTTATGAATGGTCTATTTAGAAAGGGAAAACTGTAGTCAATTGTTTTCAAATTACTGACCTATAGGCCTATAGAGCCATTATTGATCAGCTTCTGGGCAACAGAACAGGATAATCTTTGTCATATGATTTACTTTAACTCATGGAAAAATTTGGTTGAAATCCGAGGATGATTTAAAAAAAAGACTTAACAATATTAAAAAATATATTTTATAAATATCTTCATGACTGAGTATATAATATTAATCTAGTACTGCTAAATCAGTCAGTGTAGTATCCTCTTCTGCAAATGATTGAACATTTGTCCTTTTCAGTAAGTGTATTTAGCACACTGGAAAAAATATTCCTCTACTTTTTCCATAATAGTAATAAAAAAACTGATTATTTTTTACTTGTCCATAAAAAATGTCCTCACAGCAACCTGAATTTGATTAAGCTGGTATATCAAATATATATATATATATATATATATATATACACATATATATACATATATATATATGGAACTGTGCATGGAACTGTGCGCACAAAGTAGGGCATATAAGAACGTATGTACAAATTAGATGACTGCAGTATTTAGTGACACAGTGAACAACCATCTTTGCTAATGTAACACTTTTTTTCTGCATTTAGTTATTTGAAATTGAAGTCATTTTTAGCCAGAACATGCCATTCTTTTAGTGATTCAGTCAGGTCTCCTTTATCAACACACTAATCATAACAGCTCTAATGAAATATCTCAGACCTTGAAAGATTGTAACATTAAAAATAATGGAATACCAAAAAGATACAGTTATGAAAAAAGGTTTTTTCTTCTTTAGTAGAAGACTAATTACATGTGCAGGCTAAGCAAAAAAAAAAAAAAAAAAAAAAAAAAAAAAAAACAATCCCTTCCTCCTTCATTCTAGGTGCTTCAACTATACCAAAATAATTCTCAACCCTATTAAAAGTGATGGAAACGGAAATCTTTAGCATGCCTTAAATGATCTCAGTCTGCACACTTCCCACCTTGGGTTTAGGCCAGGAAGTTGATTTTTAAGAAGCATTTAATACTGCAAGAATCCCAAGCAAAGGAAATTGGCTTCGGTGTCTTCAAACTTAAGGTCAGTGAATACTGAACTGATCCAGTGTGATAGATATAAGACCCAATTGTTTAGATGTGAACTACTCATTACCAATTCATTGTTATTTTTCTATTGCCTTTATTTGAGTCTAAAATCACCAAAAAAAAGCAGTCTCAGTGTGCTCTATCTCAATAGTAGCTGCATTTAGTTTTGTTTAAAACAGAGAATTAATCACTGCCAATATCTTTCTTTCTTTTTTTTTTTTTTTTTTTTTTGACAATGCTTCAAGAAGTTTGCAGTGGAATTAGAAAATGATTGTTAATTTACACATACAAGATAAAATTATGTGACTTAAGAAAGATTAAATGGAACAATCAAGAGTGACAGTGGAAGAAATTAAATCAGGATATGAATGAGCGCTGTTTTATGCTGTAGGTGTTCTTGCAAAACCTAATGCTAATACTTAAACTCATCAGTTAATCACTTCCCATATTCTTTTCCAAATATTAACCTTTTAAAAAGTTGAATTAGCTTAAGAATAACTTGATATATTATTAGGATTAATTTAAAAAGTCCATGCAGAAAAAGAATGGTTCTCTTTTTAAACAGTTTTTAATTATTATGAGGCTTATATGAAGAGGAAAATATATTTTAACAAGCATCCACACAAGTGGTCTGATTATGTTATTCTAATCTGCAAACCTAATTATCACCTTCTTATGGAGTACAAGGAACAGCTTTAGAAGAAAATTAATGTATCCTATCAGTGGGACAGTTTGTCACTTTATTAAATAATCATCTTCTTTGCAAATAAAATTGTTAGAAGCTTCATTGTATTAAGGAAAAAATAAAACCCCTCACACCATTACATATTAAAATTAACTTCCCACCGTTTCTTTAATGGTCTATTAAGCCTTCACTGTGGTGGATTATGAAGTACAAATGAGGATATCAACTGTTTCTAAAACTGTAAGAAACAAACATGTTCTATGTGCATTTTTTATTACAGTGAGTTATATTCTAGCAAACATTTAAACTATTTTCACTAGTTCCCAAGAAGGAACTAGTGTAAGAAGGATACTCAATACATAAAAGTAGATGTTACATTGTTTTTTTTCTCTTTTCGATCAAAATCATAAGCTATAGGGACAAAACTGACATCTCTGTCCATTATTTCTGTAAAATGACTGATTCACATTCTATATTTCAACCTAGAAGACCAAAAAAAAAAGCAATCTGTTGCTACAGATATCCCTGGAAGTCATCTTTAGACTGACCTCTGGCATAAAAAATGGAAATCTTGATATTTAATACATCATTGCTTAAAGTATCATTCTCTTATACTTCTGACTGAAACTCCACCTCTAAATCTTCAGAGGCCTGCTGCACAATAATTGCAGAATGACACAGCTTGCAAGTACTTACAGGAATCCAGCTTGTAAGTACATACAGGGTCATATCTGTCCTGCAGAGAAGGACTTATATCGGACTCATCAGTTATTAAAGATTTTCTTTCACTGGTTGTTGGAATCAAAAACTATAATGCATGCATGACGTCGTCTTTGTTTCTTTTGTTCTTTTTTTTCTTCCTCGTAGCATACCTGTTATGACTTCCATATAGATCTGGATTTTTTTTAGCTAGCTTTGATTAGACAATATTATCCACTGATACCCAAACTATATAAAAGAAAGCCACTTTTAATAGAATCTTCATCTAGAAAGAGTTATCTGTTAGATAACAGATGGAAATTCAGCTCATAATCATTTATAAAACATACTTAGCTACCATTTATTAACTGATCTCTGATCAATGTGCATCACCTCAGATTTGGGAAACACAGCTTGTGTGTACCACATTTGGACTAAAGTCTAGAAATTAATCTCCAACATCTCAGGCCAGTGCTCTTATCTTCACAATTTTAAGCAGGGCTTTCAGTGTTATTCACTGGAGTTGTTTCACTCTGGTAGTAGGAAATCAAATGGACCAGCCTCCATCCTTAAGCTGTCCATATGGCAGTGCTCTACCTTCTGTAAGTAAATATTCACCAGCACAGATCTAAAAACCAAACCAAACCAAAAGAACCCCTTCTCCCACATACTAACTTAGCATTAGGTCAACTGAAACATGAAAGAGCACAGAGTGAGAAGCTGAGTCTACGTCAGGCTGTTGAAGTTGGGATTCTCCCGTTTCAGGCAGGCACTACAACTATTAGGATAAGAGCAATTGTGGGAGAGACAAAGGCCCCTTTCTGCTACCAAGGCTATTCTATAAACTGGATAAAAGTCCTAGAAATATAAAGCTTTGAGCTGTCATAACAGTTTTCTTATTCTATCCCTTCAGAAAAAAATCAAAAATTCTATCTGTGTTGTTATCAGAAGGATTGATCAAATCTGCAGTGACAGCATATAAATATCTTATTCATAAAACTGTCATTCTGGTTATCAACAATATTTACAGTCTTTGTGAATTTTAACTACAAAGATACTGATTTTCCTAACTGATTGCTAAATGTAGATCTCTGTTGCTTGTGGATACAAGTACATGCAGCTATCAAGAATGCCCAGTATTATGTAATACTGTCCTGTATACATGGGATATTACTATGCTCTGTAAAATAAGGCAGTTTGTCTAAAAAAATTAGAAGGTTACTTAACTTTGACAGTAGAAGACCATCATTAACTTGGGGTAATGAAACAAGTCATAAAGTCAATGTTTTTATTATAAATTCTACTTCTCTACACTTTTTTTTTTTACTCACGAAGATTGAAAGCATGTCTTGTAATAAAAGGTGAAAAACAAAAAAGCTCAGACAAATCAGGATTTCAGTAGAAATACTGGCTTATCTATTAGAACTATATATTTTTTTTAACAAGGTTGGACTTATTTCCAAACCAAAATTCTTGGAGAATAGAATAAAATACTACTTATAGTTAGTTAGATATTTCAAAGTGCTCTCCAAAAAAGAAAAGTGACCAACTCTGTAGAAAAATAGGATATTAACAAGTTAGTCTGCAGTGGTATAGACATATAGTCTCATACTTTACTAAGGAGGCAATGTTTCAGGGCATTGAAATCATTTTCTCTATTTTCACAGGCTGCACTGAATTTTTATTCCTACATGTTCTAAAAAAGAACTGCTTGTCTAGCAGTGCTGTCAGACTCTACATGCACACTAAAATCCTGACGTACAGCCCAAATATGCCCCCCTCCCAGGCCACAGGTTGCAGAGTACTACCAGCTCAGTGCATTAAGCTGGCAAGTCTTCTAACGAGTACTTAACTGTCAAAGAGAATCCTGGTAGAAATGTACATGATATGCAGTGGTCCACTACATTGATAGGAAAAAAAGTTATGAGGAACATACAGAATCACAGAATCAGTAAGTTGGACCTCTGGAGATCATCTAGTCCTACCTCCCCACTCAGCAGGGTCACCTACAGCATGTCAGACAGGTTTGCATCCAGGTGGGCCTTGAATTTCTCCAGAGGAGGAGATATAATATATGTTATAGAATCACAGAATCACAGAACAGCTGGAGTTGAAAGAGACCTCTCAAGATCTTCTATGACTTTCTTATACTGGGGAGTCCAGAATTCACTTCAGATGTGGCCTCAGCACTGCTGAATACAGGGGAAGCATCACCTCTCTCAACCTGATGGCAACACTCTTTCCAGCTGGTCATCTTCAACCAGCTACCATACTAGATCAAGGGCGTACTCTTTCCCAGGGGCAGCATTTGGCACTGGACTTCACTGAACTCCACCAGAGTCAGCTCTCCCCATTTCTTCAGCCTGCCAAGGTCCCTCTGAACAGCAGCACAACCATCTGGTGTACCAGCCATGCCTCCCAGTTTTGTATCATTTGCAAACTTGCTGAGGGCGCACATGGCCCAATCATCAGGGCACTAGTGAAGAGGTGAAACAGTACTCAACCCACTATCGGCCCTGGGGGACACCACTGGTTTCCAGCTGGACTTTGTGCCACTGATCACCACCCTCTGGGCTTGCCAGTTCAGCCAGTCTTCATTCCACCTCACTGTCTCCTCACCTAGCCTGCGCTTCACCAGCTTGTCTATGACAACGTGATGGGCCTGTGTCAAAAGCCTTACTAATGCTGAGATAAACAAATCCACCGCTCTCCTCTCATCCACCAAGCCTGTCATCTCATCACAGAATCCTATCTATCTGGTTCAGCACAAGTCATCTTTGTAAATCCATGCTGATTGCTCCTGATTGCTTTCTCATCCCTCTTGGGTTTGGAAATACTTTCTAGGATTAGTTGCTCCACCACCTTCCCACGTATCGAGGTGAGTTAGATCAGCCTGTACTTCCCTGGATCCTCTTTCCTGTCCTTCTTCAAAATAGGAGTGACACTGACTTTCTTGCAGTCTGCAGGCTGTGACCTTCCCTCAGCACTCGTGGGTGCATCCTATCAGGGTCCAGGGACATGTGTAAGTCCAGGTTGATGACGTGTTCCCTAACCTGACCTTCCTCCACCCAGGGAAAATTTTCTTGGCTCCAGACACAATCTCCACTCTGAGGGCCTCGGGATTCCTGAGGGCCAGTTCTACCAGCAAAGACTGAGGAGAAAAAGGTTTTGAGGAATTCAATTTTTTTGTGTCCTTTGTCACCAGGGTGCCTTCCCCATTCACCAGCAGGCCCACCTTTTCTTTAGCCTTCCTTTTGCTGCTGATGTACTGGCAGAAACCTTTCTTGTAGCCTTTCAGGTCTCTCGTGAGAGTCAGCTCCAGGAAGGCTTTAGTTCTCCTAACCCCTTCCCTGTATGTTTGGACAATGTCTCCACATTACTCCTGGGTCACCTGTCCATGCTTACACTGCTTGTACATTTCCTTTCTATGTTTGAGTTTAGCCAGGAGCTCCTTATTCATCCATGCAGGTGTTTTTTTGATTTCATGCTCACCATTCATTGCTCACCGAGCTTGCAGCTTGGAGGAAGATGATCCTTGAATACCAGCCTGCTCTCTTGGACTCCTCTTCCCTTCAGGGCTGCATCCCCCAGGATTCATCCAAGCAGGTCCATGAAGAGGCCAAAGTCTGCTCTCCTGAAGTCCAGGGTCGCGATCCTCATTTTTGATTTTTTCCCTCCTCACAGGGTCCTGAACTCCACCATCTTGGGGTTGCTGCAGCCAGGCCTTTTCCTGACTTTCACACCTTCCAGTGTCCAGTCCAGTTCTTCCCTGTGGCAAGTATGACGTCCAGCAGAATGCCTCTCCTCATCAGCTCCTATGTCACCTGAGTTATGACGTTGGTATCAATGCACTCCAGAAAACTCCTGCTTTGCTAGTGCCCTGCTGAGTTGTCCCTCCAGCGGATATCACACTGGTTTGAGTCTCCCCTAATGACCAAGGCCTACAAATATCAGCCTTCCTCCAGTTGTCTGAAGGAGACTTCATCTACTTCTTCTTCCATACAAGGTGATCTACAGCAGACAGCCACTACAACATCATCCATGTTGGTCTCCCCTTTAATCCTCACCTATAAACTCTCAGTCAGCACCCATTCCCATGGGTTCCATGCACACCCACAGTTTGCTCATTAAACGGCATTCCTGCGTTCTCCACACCATGGCTTGTGCCTTTTAAACAGCCTATAGGCATCTGGCAGCAATCCAGTCATGTGAGCTATCCCACCTCTCCATAATCTCCATAATCACTATGAGATGGTAGCCCTGTAACTGCACACAGAGCTCTAATTTCCTCCTTTTTGTTCCCCATGCTGCATGCATTAGTGTAAAGGCACTTCAGAGAGGCACCAAGCATGCTGATTTCCTGGAAAGGGCGCAAGAGCTTCCCCTATAATGCTGTTCTGCAGGCAAATGCTTTCGGTGATTCCCCTTCGGCTTAGAATAAATGCTTCTGAAAAAACCAACAGGTAAACCAAACAAAGCAACTTGAGTTCAAGTAAGAGATATGGCCGAAAAGCACTTCCCTCTTGCTCTGTCAGCTTCTCCATTTCTTTTTTATTAAAATACTAAACCATGAGCATTAAGCAGCTCTTAATTTAGCTGTATAATAAAAATTGAAATCCTTCTTTACCAAGAGTGTAGTTTTCTTGAAATCTGTATCCTTGATTATTTTATAAGGTGAAGGAACAAAGTAAAACCAAGATAGGCAAAGAAAAGAGGAGTAAAAAGCAGAAAGAGAAACAAGAGGCATGCACTAAAGGATGAAGGAAAAAGTAAGCAAAACATGAACGTTCCTTTAAGCAAGAATATGCTTCCAAGTTAAAATTTGATCTCAAAACTTCCTTCACTTGAGACAGGTACAAAACATTTGACAAGGTTCAAGAAGGTGTAATACTGTGAGAAACTACTGGCCACTAGTTTAAGTCACAGTGAATTCAACTAAATCCAGGTCTTTTACCATATACCTCAGCCACGTCTTCACTATGTATTGCAACGTGCTTCTAAGATTGTGGAGCTAGTGCTATGGCCCAGATATGGCTCTGGAAATACAGATATAACAACCAAAGCAGTATCACCTTGTGCTTGAGGTACTCTAAACCATAGAGCATGTGGTCCACTCAAGTCCTGCAGTGCTGCCCAACTTGGAAGATGACTTACAGTTCACTGTGTAGGAGGTCAGCTGTGCCTGTTAAAATAATTTTGAGAAATCGGCAGAGTCGAAGCAAGTGCAGAGCAGTCCTGATGGGCATCTTCTCTCTGTAACTCTGTAGTTCTCTGCTTGACAGTGCTATCTAACATGCAGATACCAGTACAATACACATAAACCATCCCCTTTGTAACAAGTGTGTCCAGTGTCCGTGATACTAATTTTGAACATACAAATAAAGCAGATAAGAAATATTGTTATTAATTCAAGCAATACAGTTAAAAATTCAGTCTTTCACAGGACTTTAAAAAATAGAAAAACTCCTCTTCTTTGGGTTAGTCCCTTACCTACTCCATCCAGCTGCAATTTTGTTGCCTAGTGCTTAAAACACTTTTGAAGGAAGTGAGAGTGTGCATGATTGCCCCCAGTGAGAAGGGGGAACCGAACCCCGATCTCCCTCTTCCTGGGTGAGCGCTCTCACTACAAAGACGGTACAAAAACAGTGATGAGGCTGCAGTCGTGTGGTTGCTGTGCTGCTTTGCTACTGCAATATTTTCTCTGAAGTACAAGCCCTGTCTATGTAGGTCAGTCCACTCAGGTTTAATTTCTAAATGCTGAATACAATTTGACAACTAAATTTATGTTCCCAAATCACTTACACATTTACTTTACAATTCTTTATGCAATCAAAGAAGCTAAATATATTTCATCTAGAATGAGTTGTCAGCTGTCTCATAGCAGCAAGACTAACATATTTCTTTGATTAACACATTTTTTTCATCGAACATCAACAAAATCTTGATAAAGAATTAAAGACTGACAGCTTAACACAGCCTTCAAGGATTTATTATCAAAACCTAAATCACTTAAGAATTTAGACTGCTTCTACTTATACTGTTACTGTAGTTATTAATATATCACCATAATTAAAAGTGCACAACATATTTTAGCTCATAAAGAAAAAAATCAATGTTGCCCTTGTTTTTAATATTTTGAGCACAAATATTCCTACTACAGAAAAAGTTCTCCACTTGGCCATTATACTCCCAAATCACAAGTTACTGTTCCAAAGAGCATTCAATGCCTTTAGACATCTTCATAATTGGCTCAGAAATAGCATGCTGCAAGAAAGGTTAACAGACCTTGCTGTTCCTCATATGGAGAAATCTTTAATAAAAAAAAAGAAAAGAAAAGAAAACGAGAAAAGGATAACTGAAAGGTCCTCAAGAATCAGGAAACCATATTACTTGCGGCTGTTCCCTAAGTCTCATTTAAACAAGAAGTGGCAAACCTAACAGATGGCCTCTTCCTCTGATTACAAAATGAAAAACCTAAGCAGCTTTTCACATATATACCTGTGCCACACAGATTCAAATGATGCATTCAGAGCTCTAGGCCTGAATTTTAGGCATATCAGGAAAACAATTTAACATAAATTCAATATGATCTTAAAACACTTAACTTATTTCTTAACCTCAGGAACAACAATAGCTGTTGGCATAATTATATCTAAATACATTTCTAGTAATTCAAACTGGATATAGTTGAAAATAGGATATTATGCCCTGCCTATTGCTGAGATAGTAAATCAAGGTCCTTTAACCTTCCAGTTCAGAAGCAGGTATAGATCAATGGGTGCTACCCACTAAGCAGTATAGTTAAAAGAGAAGCCCAAGCATTTTACTTTTAGCAACATGTTAGTACACAGAAATACTCTAATCTGAGTAAGTTGCCTATTAGGAAGGCAAGAGACTGCATTTCAAAAGAAACTGAACAATTCCAAAAGATTTACTCTCAAAAAGAATAAAATTTACTCTCAAAAGCCTTAAATGACCAAAGAGTATTCCCAAAACACATCCGCTCTCCCATTAGACAAACTATAAAATGAGCAAGAGGAAGTCATGCAATATCACTTTAAACTACTTTTTTTTCCTAGCTAAACTTGGCTTCAATATTAGCAGTGCCACACATCAGAATAAGCAACAGTCCTTCCCTTTACACTACTAAGTCAGACAATACACATTTCTTGGTGGTGTCATGTTCTTTGTTTTATGCTTGTTTGGATAACTTATTTAAAAATGTGTAATATTTGACTGATTTTACAACCCAAACACAGACAGATACACAAAGAGGCTGAAAAAAATCTGTATTTTGAGTGTAAGTATGTAAAAACTTTATCTGAACCATTCAAAGTGACTATCTGAAGAGAATTAATATTTGGGTAAGTACTTATCAAGTTTGATTATATACTTATAATCTTATCAAATGAAATAAAAAAAGTGATACTTTATATTTTCCAAGTGAAACTAAAAGCAAAATTATTCTAAAGACAACACGAGCAACAATTTTGTAATAACAATATGCAATTATCATACAACTTCATTATATGATATTGCAGTATACAGATAGGATCTATGTTATATAAAAAGATAATATTTTAAAAATATTTTCTCTGAAATAACATATCCTTTGTTAACTAATCTAATATATATTCAAGAAGTCAAAAAGAATTTTACCTGAGGGATAGCCAGAGGATTTGTCTAATTTTCTAAGACAAAGAAATTATAGTTTACTGTATAGTATAGGTTTGGAAATCCCTTTTGTTTTGCACCATTCATAGAGAAGGGTATTGCAAAAAAAATAAGACTTCAAATCAAATCAGAAAGAAATCTGATTACTTGCATGAAAATGATACACATACATAAGCTAGTCAAACAAAATTCAAATAGAAAAAACAGAAAAAATGGAAAATGTTATTTTTTATCTGAAGTACTAGAGATGATGACAGGCTTTTTATTTGACATATTAAATTCCTAAATTACTTCAGTTATATAATTAGCAAAGATAGGAACTATTGCTTATTTATTCAGGATCTGGCACACAGGCTGAAAATTAATTCAAACATTTTGAATATTAATATTTAAACTTTTGAACATTAGTATTAACATTTTGAATAGAGTTAGGAGGATTTGCTACATCTACACTTTTTCATATTTCTTTCCAATTACCTAGGTCTTTCCAATTTGACATAAAACTAGTGTGGAGCATCACAGCACAGTGTTGGAAGTTTGGGGTATTTCAGCTGTAAGATGCTGGATCTGAAGTAAAACCCAATTTCTCCCGAGTTAAGGCACCAGGCCAGTTAAGGCATATCCTGTGTATCATGTCAGTCCATGCAGTACTGAAGACATATTTGGACTCTCCTTATTATCAATGAGTGCTACCATATATTTCTGAATAATGGTACTCTCTAGAGTCTAAATTACTGGAATTAAAGAATTAAAAAAAAAAAAAAAAAAGAGAGAGAGAAAAGCTTGAGCAGGGGGGTTGGACTAGATGATCTCCAGAGGTCTCTTCCAACCTCAAGCATTCTGTGATTCTGTGAAAAGAAAAGCTTCACAAAATCCCCACAGGTCAGAGTGAAGGTGTTCACACTGTGATTAAATTTTAATATCTTTGTACTTAAGAATAATGTGTTTATGTTTATTAAATAGGAAATGTAAAATGTATTCCTTGACAATTCATTTCATTGCTTTTAATGGCTGGAATATCATCAATAATATTATAGGTAAGTGCACTGTGCCACTTAGCAACCTTGTCTGGATTTTGAAACAAGGATTTGTTGGTTTTGCAACATATATTAGAAATGTCTGCTGCTTAACCCTTTGTAAAACCCAGCGTCTGTTGTAAATATGAAATATAGTCACATGAAACTTATGCAAAGATTTGCCATTTACTTCAGATGAATTCATCCAAAATAAAGTCTGAAAAATCAGTTGCAAATTTACATTCTTAACAAACATTCTCTAGTTCTAACAACAAAAAGTCTCCAGTAAAAAGCAAGCAGTATTTCCTTAAGAATTTGTATCATGATGTTGATACAATTTATTTCAAGTATGCTCATGAATGTCAGGGAAAATAACTTTATTAATTTGTAAAGAAATTCCCAACTATACTTCATGAGTAAGCAACAAATGGCATGCTGTAGTCTCTCGGTTTTACTACAGTGTTTCTCCTAACTTACAGACTCTCTTCACATGTGAATTTACTACAAATGAGAGTAGTCAGAAAGCTTTTTCTGTCGTTGCATTATTAATTTTTTATTTGAAATGGTGTCTGTTTAATTCCTATATACTGAAGTTTGCCTTTAAAGTATTATAATAAAAGACAGTAGTGTTAATTAATTAAAGAATGTGTAGAACTTCCAATAGCCACTTCAAAATCCAGATAAAAGGTTCATGACCTACTCTGTGTAATGAGCCATCATCTACAATAAAATCCTTTGCCAGCTTGACATCAGTTGAAGAAAATTAGATTTTATTGACATTGGCCTATACCATACGGACAGGCCTGTTGTAAATCAACAGTTTGTTACTTGCAGAAAGCATGCTGGGCCAATTTCTTTATATCATTGTGTACCATGTTAAACAAGCGTTTCTCCTAGGCAGTGCAATGATTTTCACCCTTTAAGAAGGCTATCCATTTTGTCTGACAACTTTGAATGCAACCGTTTCTTTAACAATTGGGTATCAGCATATATCTTTAAAATATGTAATTTTCCCTAAAGAGAAAAGGCATTCCCATTCTGTTTTATAAATATTAGTAGTACATATTTAATTTAGTTGTTACTTTTAAGAATGAAAAATGAGAAGTATTTCACAACATCTCCAACAAAATTGCCCAGTGGACAGCTGGACCTTACCATCATAAAGTGCAAAATCTGAACTCATTTTGCTCCAGCAGTAGCGAATTTGACAGTTAAGGACTCTGAGAATGTAAACATAAATTCACTGTTCCACAAAGGGTCGGACAAAGTACACTGTTCATATCTTCAAAGATACACTTTGAAATCAAACGGATGCTCAGG
This sequence comes from Rhea pennata, assembly GCF_028389875.1. Taxonomy (NCBI): domain Eukaryota; kingdom Metazoa; phylum Chordata; class Aves; order Rheiformes; family Rheidae; genus Rhea; species Rhea pennata. The sequence continues at coordinate 31,797,227 of NC_084664.1, forward strand.
ACTACTACCAGTCCTCTACTTAGAATACATTATATATAGAGAAAGATAGACACTGCTTAAATTTTGCTCTGTAGTCAACAGACATGGGCATGTTGAATCAGCATTATTTTCTAAATATCTTCTTTTGATAACATATTGTAGACCTAGTACTACATGAAAGAAGAATGTCTGATGAAAAACAAACATTTTCAGTATAACTTGATGTGTTGACCCAAGCTGCAATGTGACAGAATCTACAGCTTTTGTGAAAGCCTGGTAAATATACAATACTGGTGTACCATTTGCAAATACAAACTGTATTAAATGGATGTCTGCTTAATCCTCACATTAAGGATTCAATAACTCTAGGTAAAGTCCTACAGACAGAAGAGCTGCAATATAGTACCAAAACAATCATATTGGTTTTGTACCAGCTCAATAAACTCAAACATACGTGATACACCTCAGGCATTTTTCTAAAGATGAGACATTCCCGCGTGTGAAGTCGGACAGAAGAACATGTTGATTCCTCCTTCCTGTTTCTGTCTATTAGCGTAATAACGAAGAGCTAGGTAGACTAGGCTGTATAACTACAGGCCAGCTCTTGATCATGTGCAAAAACTTCAGACTGTGCTCTGCCTACTGTTGTTTCTGATGACTGCTACTGCAGCAATACTGTCTGAATGCAGAGGTGTTGTCCCCTGGAGTCTTATCCTTTTAGGAAAAGGAACCAGTGGGTTCAATGGCACAGGTAACAGATGTCTGCAATCTGGTTTCTGCATGGGGTCAGTGTCTTTTTTTTAAGTGTTCTCTGCTCATTCACAATGAAAAAGGGAGGAGAGTTTGAAGGAAATAGACTCTAAAATACCTGCATTTCAAATTAGGAATATTCTGTTAAGGACTGCATCATGCACTGCAAAATTGCAACTTTTATTCAACCAAACAGCATGCATCATTTAAGCTGAAAAAGTGAAAGAATAATGAAAATAGCAAAATTATTTTGTTCTATTCAAAATGAAACATTTGAGTATTTAATTCAAAACTAAAATAAGCCAGTTTTAAAACAAAGGCTAGGCATATCTAAGAACATAGTGTTTAAATTAAAGAATCCCAGAACTGTTGAGGTTGAAAGGCACCTCTGGAGATCATCCATGTTTCAGTTTGTGTCCACTGCCTCTTTTCCTCACACTGAGAACAACTGAGAAAAGCCTGGCTCTGTTTCCCACCAAATAGTTACACATAACTTGATAATATCTTCCTTGAGCCTGCTCTTTCCCAGGCTAAAGTGTCTCACCTCTCTCACTCTCTTCTTGTATGACAGGGGCTCATGCCATTTATCCTATTTGTGGCCCTTTGCTGGACTTGCTCTAGGAAAGCCACGAATAGGGAGGCCAGAACTGGACACAGCACTCCAGATGTGGCCCCAGCACTGCTGAATACAGGGGAAGCATCACCTCTCTCAACCTGATGGCAACACTCTTTCCAGCTGGTCATCTTCAACCAGCTACCATACTAGATCAAGGGCGTACTCTTTCCCAGGGGTAGCATTTGGCACTGGACTTCACTGAACTCCACCAGAGTCAGCTCTCCCCATTTCTTCAGCCTGCCAAGGTCCCTCTGAACAGCAGCACAACCATCTGGTGTACCAGCCATGCCTCCCAGTTTTGTATCATTTGCAAACTTGCTGAGGGCGCACATGGCCCAATCATCAGGGCACTAGTGAAGAGGTGAAACAATACTCAACCCACTATCGGCCCTGGGGGACACCACTGGTTTCCAGCCGGACTTTGTGCCACTGATCACCACCCTCTGGGCTTGCCAGTTCAGCCAGTCTTCATTCCACCTCACTGTCTCCTCACCTAGCCTGCGCTTCACCAGCTTGTCTATGATGTCTATGACAACGTGATGGGCCTGTGTCCTCACCTATTAGCTCTCAGCTGGGCCCTCACCCATCCCCAGGCAGGGTTCCACGCACATCCCCTGCTCATTATGCTATGATAAAAGATTTTACTTTTAAATGAATGCTACCTCTTCCAAACATACGAAAAGGTTAAATCAATCTTACCTGTGGTGTTTGTTCATCAAACTGAAATTAATGCTTTCCAAAGCAAAGCAAGTGATTTGGGGAACCTCCAATATCCAGTTGGAATAACTGTTCTATTTTCTTTGCTGCCAGGTTATATTAGAAATATTTTTCAATACAGTTTTGAATACAGTAATAGTGTTTACAGGACAGGACTTTTTTTTTTTTTTTTTTTTTTTTTTTTACTGTGGTCAGGCAAGATGTGTTACTATGACAAATACATAATATAGTGCAGTACTCAAGTAGGTGCAAACAAACGATCTGGTTAAAGATTTATTTATCTTCTATTTCCCCTATCTTTTCCTTCTGTGGAATTAACAGAATAAACCAGTGTCATATAACACGCAGGTCAAAGTGTACACATAACTACCTACATGTATAAACATTAAAAGACCATTGATTTTCTTAGAAATCACTTGCACAAAGTAAATCAGTACTTTCTGTATTTTTGAATAACATATCCTTAGAAGTTACATGTACATTGGCACAAAATAAAAGCATAATTAAATGAGATGAAAGAGAACTTTTTAACTACATGGTCAAGTATATGATACTAACTGAGTTATTAGGAACATGAATATTTTTCTGGTTTATGATTTCTTCATAATAAAAGAGCTATAAACAAGGACAATAGAATCATGTTCAAAAATCTCAGTGATGATGTGCTGAAAACTGTAAATACAAACTATAAATAATACATTTCTTAGCTGAGTCTAAAAAATATCTTGAATGCTACTGGGTGCCAGGGAGTCAAATTAGCAGGTTTATTTAACAGAACATTATTTTAGAATAGTTTAATATTAAACTGAAGTATTTTTGTTAAATATTTTCTTTGTTTCCATCTATATATTTTAGTCATATAACGCACACATCTGTTATTCTCAGCTTCAAGTCTATGATGTTTACACAGATCCCCGTGCAAGGCATTTTGGTCTAAAAGAATTGTTATTTCAACAGTATGTCCTTGCTTAATGACAGTGTTGCTTGAAATGCTGTCTTTTGCAAGTTTACCCCTCCTTGAGGTTACCTCAACCCCTCCACACCGAAATCAGGAATTCTGACCCTATTCTTAAGCAAGAGATACTGAGAACTGAACCATGCTTTTTCAAGCACAGTGACCTCAGCGCTTCAGAGCTGTAGAATGGCTATGGTGACAGCTGAAATTCTGAATTTCATAAACATACTTAAGTCCTGGTTTTGAAATATGTCAAAGTCCATAATATCAAGTAACCTACTTCCAGAGTATTCTACAATACTAACTAGTAGTAATTAAAATTCTTCCTAAGCCTTGTGATGTGCTTTCATCTTCATTTTGGACTGATAAACCAGTACACAAAGATTCTGCTTTTACACACAAATGTAAAATATCAGGAACTTCCATATTGATAAGCTCTATTTATGTATGTATTTATTGCTATGCTCCCATAAAACATGTGATGAGAATGTCAAGGAATGTTCTCAGGATTGAAGATTGTAATTATTGTGAATTAAAAGAAAAACAAAAAACTTACAACCACAAAAGTACTGTAATTTACCTCGCTGAAGCACATGCAACACTGTTGGGTTTTGACAGAACTCTGCACATACAGTTAACTCAAAAGCAATTTATTCTTTCATTCTAACCAAGCAGACAATTTTGTTTATCTACTAGCCAAAAAAACAAACAAAACAAAACAAACAAACAAAAAAAAAAAACAGTCTGCTTCGACTGTTCTGGCTATTATAGTAATGGAAACCTTACTTCCAATTTAATATTCAGGTTTCTAGCTACAGTATATTGTGACCACGGGCCGTTTCAGTTCGGTAAGGAGATGAGACCCTGTTTACATATTCATCTTCAGAGCAGAACCTCAAAGCAAGGATCTGCCTCACAGAACTGAATGATAGATGTGGGAGCACAAAACCTTGGAAAATCAGGCAAGATAAAAAATAAAACTCACTGAAAATCAAAAAAGGATTTTTAAAAATATTTATTTTTATTTTTATTTTTTTTGAGTCAGGAGAGATATTCAGAAGTGTCAAGGTAGGATTTTCAAAAATATAAGTGCTACTAACTCTGAAGCCCACTGTTAACCCACTTGATCCTTAGCTGGACTTGCTGATCCTAAACCATTTGGACTGGATAGAAAATTCCACACACTGGTGAAAAGAAAAGTAAAATATATCTTGCTCTTTAGCAAAGATCTAAAAAAAAAAAAAAAAAAAAAAAAAAAAAAAGGGCTTTATTTTCACACACTGTAGGAAAATGTATTTTGGAGCATTGCTAAATGCTAGTGTTAGAGGAACTATTTCTGACCTAGCATTGTTGGTCAGGAAAATTTCATTTAACAATAAAAACAACAATCTGCATTTTTTTATCACTACACAAAAGAAGAAATATTTAAAAAATCAGTCTCTATCACAATACATTGCCCAAGACTTTATATTCTCTCTTAAAAATATATAACCTTTCTGAATAAAAAAACCTTTTCAAAAGAAAGGGTTACTTTACAGAACTGAAATGGTCCTTGGTCACAAAAAAACCCTCTTTCAAAACCCAAAGAATCATTGATTTTTTTCATGTTCTTTCAATATCTCAGTGCCATAGCACGTAAGGACTTGAACTATATATTTTTGTAATTAATTTCCTTAAGATAATGTTAGAAACATCAGATTCCTTAAAATATAGATGAATTTCAAGGTGAGTCTGCTAGCAGATGTTATTAATGGCATATGATTTATTGTGACATGAAATCTGATCTGAAACTCATGTTATTAGCTGAGCTTTTTATAAATTATAATTGCCAACTGCTGAAAATATGCAGAAAGACCACTGATAAACTAGCTTCATCTTCAAGGACTAGAATATCTGCATTTGCTAAGTGTCCAATATCTGTAGTCTTCCTGAATTGGTATAACACTTTTTGATGTATAGGCTAGGTTCAAGTTCAGATAGTATAATTCTTTCAGAATGATGAGCATCAGAGTAAGAATAAGAGGTAATACAACATAAATGTTTACTGCGGTACTTCAACAGAAATATATACTTGGGTTCATAGTCTGTCATTGCATAGATGCTAAACAGATGGAGTATTCAAGAAAAAAGCCCCTATTTCTGACTGTTAAAGTATGGGAAACATAAATTTTTGCTCGAAACATGAAAACAGTAAGAAGTTAGATAACATCCAAATATCATCCTGTATATTTCTAAGGAGTTAAACAACCCACTGGCATGAACAGAATATTTCTGTGAAGACTTGCATCTCACAAGACTTTCCAGGTAAGCCCCAGGGAAAATTAAAGAAAAACTATGAGTAGGTTCAGAAAGACAAAACATTCCGGTTATTCTTTTTTCTAGATATTCCCCTTTTATTCCCATGCACTTAACATCTTTCTTTCCTCTTCCCTTCTGCCTCTTAATGGTAATTAAAGTTTCTGAAATGTTGCTTTTACCCATCACAACTGATGTGTTAAATTACCTAAATAAAAAGAGACAAACATAAGCATTGCATTATGAATATTATCTACTCAACAAACCAGATACTGAAAGAAGATGAATTTACAGTACATGTTGTAATACATTTTTAATCTCCAGGAAAGCTCTGAGATAACATTCCAAATTCAAAAAGCAACACAAGGAACAGATGCAAAGTCTCATTTTTGACTTTTTTACATATCCAAAGCTCTTTAATGATAAAAAGCATTTATGTGTAAAATGGCATTCACTTGCCCTTACTAAGGGTATATATGGAAGAGCCCCTTGTCAATGTACCAGTGTGCGTGTGGGAATGAAACATAAGGATCACCATCTGCAGCTGTCTAATAAGTGTTCTTCAGTGCCTAATGGCAAAGTGTCAATTCAGGGATCCTCAGATACCACAATGCATCATCTTGTCCATGCTAGTCTTACAAGTCAAACATTTTGCATGTGAGAACAGTTTATTTATAATGTTATTCACTTCAGTTGAAATACCACATATAAAACAGTAACACTACAAGCAGTCGGGGAGCACATACATAATATGAGATGCACCAATTTCCTCTCTTTTATAAGAATCAGTATTTTAAAGGATATTCAGAATTTAACCCCTTACAGAGCATATCTCAATAACATAGAAAGAATCTCTTCATACACAAATATTTTTAGGTTCTTACCTACTGTTGAACTTCTCTGGATGTTTTTCTCTCATGATATGGAATCTGTGGGCAATTGAAGCATCCTAACAGAAAAAAGAAAACTATAAATCTATCATGATGGGAAAACTGCAAAACAGAAAATCAAACCTGTAACCAAAGCAAGTCATTTGTAAGATGCTTTGTGAAATATCATTGTTCAACAAGAGCAAAACTCTGATCAGTTAGAAAGCTCACAGGTACACTGTTCCAAGAGTGGGATATATCTGAACACAATTAATTTATTATATTTCTTATGGTCTTCATTACAAATCAGAAATAACAGTTATTTTTACTGAAAGTGTCTTCAACTTCTTTGTAGCAGAGACTATCCAGATTCACTGAAGGTTTACCGTAAAACCATTCAAGCAGTTCTTTTTGTTGGAATACTAAATAAAGTCTACAAAATCTATTCCTTTAATAAAGCTGAGTGATTCAGCAGAGTTACATTATACACATACAGCTTGATATTTGCATATGGCTGTTCAATAGCTTCCTATAAATTTGGTAGAAAATGGAAATAAATGCTAGGGCATACTCCATTTCCGACATATCAAGCTGGAAAAAATTAGTGACTTAGGGGGGAAAAATTAGGATTTTCAATTTAAAAGATACTTCTTATTTAAATTAAATATATCTTATTAAAATATTTTAAAATATTTTAATTGATGATTAGTCATAATTGGTTAAAATGCATATCTGAAACAAAATAGTATACAATATCTATATTTTGGTACACCTTTAAAGAAAATCAAACCATTGCAGTTGTGGAAGCTGCTGAAAATAAAGTGTTTGAAACTGTTGTGCTAAAATCAGTTTTCACAGTAGTTTTGTATCTCCTTTGTAGATATAAAAATATTTTCTTCCTTCTAGATAATTTAACACTTCCTTCTCTTACTAATTCATTCAATATTTACAAACTGGGAATTAAGAAACAAAAAAGCTTTTTTCCCATCTTTTAATTTAAGTATTAAACTAGGTACAAGAGTATGTAATCTACCAGCTCTGTAGTCTTGCAAGACATAGTAAACAGAGAAATTCATTTGCTTTTCTCATTAAAGATACTATTTTAATTGTTAAATACATGTTATTAACTGCAAATCATGTTTCTATAATTACAGCTTAAAATACTGCATATATAAAAATTAATATAGAAAGAGCTAGCTTAGTTAATAATAATTTTAGTTGAATTTCATTTCCACTTGAATAGCCTGACAAAAATTACAAGTAAAACCATCACTATAATCAACTATCCTGTAGAATAATGCATCATTTACCACCTTAAAAGGTCATGAAAATAGAAAAAGTAATAATTTCAGAGAAGTATTAAATTCAGTTTGAAGCCCTTATCTAGCAACATGTTTTAAATGATTTCTCACCAGTAAGAATCAGCATTCAGTGTGCGTGTGTTGGGGGGGGACTTAAACTGTATCTTACTGCTGATTCCAAACATGATTAAAATATTTTGTTTGAAATCATTTCTATTTAAACCAATTCACCTTAATATAAATTTTAAATAATCAAGTAATTATTTAGTGCAAATATACAGGTACCTATTAACATCAAAAATGCTTGCAGTCCTTTATGGATGAAGTAATTTTTTATTTATTAGAGTCTTAAGCAGGGCAAACTCCAGAGAATAGTCTGGTACAATATCTAGATTTGGCTTACTAACCCACAGGTACTTTGAAAAAATAAATGTGTGAATTTGATAACAGGTCAGATAGAGCTGCCCAGAGTGATTGATAACATTTTTATAAACTTTTAAGATTATGAATAAAAAGCAATTACAGAGTCATACATTTTTTCACACTATTGTACACAAGGGCACAATAAAGAATTTTTTTTTTTAGCAAAATGACTTGTAATCACTGATCAAGTGAAATCAATTAGAGGCATCACTAAACATACCGTCTCCATTGAAATTTTTACATTATTTGTGATCTCATTATGTAGCTTATAAATATGCATGCAGCATGATGTATTTTTAACAGACATACCATTATTTTTTTCTATCTTTAAGAATAGAATAATCAGTTAACATTTTACTGCCCTACAAGGAAATCAGAGCAAAAAGCCCTAATGAATGAACTCGTGTTAGTTACAAAAAGCCTTCTCTTTCTGTCCTGTCATCCAAACTGCCATCTGAAACTTTGGATGCAATATTCTCAAACTCCACCCACCATTGCTTTAAATTTATTTTTATGTGCAATGTAATTTTATAATGCAAATACCCATAAGCACCCAAGTGATCCCACAGTTGTTGAATACGGATGAAATAAAGCTGACAGTAAACCCCGAGATGTCACACTTCTAAACAAAGCCTGCCAGCTGAACTAAAATAATAACTCTGTTAACTTTAGAAAGACCCGTCGTTAATACTTCAGCCCACCCCAGACTTGCCAATATGAGAAAAAGTATATTTGTTAGCCAGTTTGATATGAAACACAAATAAAAGGACTTCTGTTGTGGTTAACTGTTAATTTTCTCTACACTGAAGCACAAGAAAAAAGACAGACCCAAGACAAGCTGAATAAAGGAGTAGTAGCATATTTGACACAAACTAGGAAACACTAATCAAGGACTAAGTGTCTAATGAATGAAATGAAAAGGGTAATGTGCTTACTCCTGCATAACAAATGCCCGGCACAAACAAGCTAGGGATCGATGCCCACTGCAGATGGCAAACAGGCAGTTGTTTCTATGCAAGGTTGATTTGATTGAAATTTTCCCCTGCCTGTACATTTTCTGACTCCCAAACAGATCTACTACCTTAATGAGCTGAGAGGTAAATAAATAAATAAGTAAAAGTAATATACAAAGCAAATTTTGGTAGGAACAACACAAGACGGGCATATGTCAGACCATTTTCACCCCAGAACTGCTGAAAGGCTGTGGCTTTCAAAAAGAAAATCATAAATCAGACTAGTAATTGCACACAGATAAGCTCCAAAGCACGGGAGTTGCTAAGAATTTCTTCAATTTGCAGAAGGCCCAATTCTGCCTTAAACCAGTCAGCTAACTCCACCATGCACCACCCTTAAATTGCATAGCAGAAAAACCCCTTCCCACCATAACTCCATGTTACACGGTAATCTGGAAGTAGCCATAATACTTGTACATTAATAAGTTAACCCTTCGTTTTATGAAATAAAATCCTCTTTTTTTTAAAAAAAATATCTTTGATCTTTCATTTGTTAAGATAATATATTCTAACCCGGTATCAATAAATGAGAAAACAACTGGGAGAATTAAAAGTAACAAGAGTAAGAGGTGTGGGCAGGACTGCAAGTGCTGTCCCGTAAGAGCCGTAGGAATTACTGGGTGCTCTCCACGAATCCCAAGGAACAACATTCACAATTTTTGTATTCCTGGATGGAAAGAGCAGAGGGTCCCTTACTGTGAGCTGTTTCTGCTACATTTGAAATAGAACGAGTCCTTCCAAAAAGAGTCATCTAGCATAATCTACTTAGAGCCTACTACTGCTTTTGGACTAATGGAGAATTATTATTTTTTGTGTGTCAGAAGCTAATTAACTCTACTGAAAAGAACATAATGATATCCACATGCATAATAAATTGAATATTTGCATATTACCTTAATATTGTGAACTTTTATGGTACCTGATATTGTGAATAGCCAATAAAATATGAGAAAATATTTTTATTTTTGATAATAAAACTCATGTGAAAGAGAAAACTCACGAGCAAAACCAAACTTGAAATAAGTGTTGAAACAAGTGAGCAAACTCAGATGCACTGTGATGTTACCTAAAAAGGTAACAAGTAAATCATTTTTTGAGAACGGTCAGCTGGGAGTGAGATACTGTTAATATCTGATAGTTAATATCACAGATGAGCATTATTATTAACTTTAAATTAAGTGATATTTGTGCTTGCCTAAAATACAAATTTCCAGAAGACATATTATACCTGAACCTAAATGTTTTCTATTTGCAAAAGTAATATAGCACAAATGCACACAAACATACCTAGACTAATTAATCCTCAGCAACTTTAATGTTAATAATAATCTGAAAAGTTACAACTGGTGTTAGGCCTGTTGCGAGGTGGAAGGCTTTACGTGATCACTGTAATGTGAAGCTAGCCCCCTTCACTATATATTTGCTTCAACCACAAGGCTTCTTTTATACATGAAGTGCTCTGACACTTTGTACCAAAGTATCCAAGACAGGAGATATTTTTCAGGAACACTTTTGCATCAGGTCCAATGCTGGTGCACAAAGAAATTGTGAATACAAAGTATTTTTAACCAGAAATTCAACTAAGTAACAAGACAATTTTGTGTTTCTGACAATATTACGTGAATATTTGAGTTGTATACTACTAACATGAAACATTATTTTTAAGATAAAAACTATTTTACAGTCACTTAGATGTTATATGCAGTATATGGTAATAGCCTCCATGATTATCATTTCTATGAACTTTCTTTTCACAGTGCCACCATAGTATCTGTTCGTAGTATCTAACCCAAAAAAACCTTACTCTCTTTTGTATGTCTCTACGTTAGATGGTTTCTATTCACTTCCGTAGAATTTTAAAAGCAGAGATAAAGAAACTGATAAGCATTTGATGAACATGAGTTGTAGTTTATTCTGGCTTGATAAGAACATGAATTTTACCCTTTTTGTGGTAAGAAACTTAGGAGCATACTCTGAGTAATGTCCTTTATTCTCTTTAAAAGATTGACCATGAGAAGCATGTCGTGAACATGCAAATGTGTATACATACATATATACCCTTAATTTGATCCTGTTCAGAGTCTGAAGTAGTTAGACAACCTTTCTATTACCCGACTCAGGTTTGTTTTAAATCCTGACAGCGAAGATAAGATAGAGAACAGACAGAGCATATCTGAATCTACTACTAGGAAATGGAAAAAATATTTTAATTGAACTAGGACATTTCTCAAAGTGACCTGCCAAGAAGAAAAGAAGCTTAAGTTGCTACACCTCTTTAATACCTTATGATTGACTTACACACATATATATTCATCTTTTTAATGGGTATTAGCATTACCGGAAAGCAATCTGAAGCAGTCTTTTCAGAGGGGTAACCTTATACATTGTGAATAACCTTATAGAAAGATTAATGCATTTAATATACATCTATCTATAAGCTTGCTGTGATTAAAATTTCCATTAAATAATAATTTTTATGCTGGTGAACAAACAAATGACCAATGTGCATCATCTTTGGATACAAATGGTCTGATTATTTTTTTTCTAAGATGCCTCTTTAATTAAGGCTTAATGGATTCCAAGGCTAGGAAGCTTAAGGGATAATTCAGTAACCTGTAATCTTTGGATCAGAATGCAAATCTAACCTGAACAACCGGTTAGCTTACATCAGTTCAGTTATTAATGTGGAGTAGTAAAGATGGAGAAAAAAAATTATTGAAAACAGATTAAGAACAGTTTTCTACAGTGGTTCAAGAATAAAAATTATTTTCTAGATAAACAAGCCTCTCCATCATTATTATGTACAATAATAATTCTGCACATACATTGAAAAAGCCCAAAACACCAATACATCCTTTGATTTTAATATTTCTCACCTGATAATAATCAAATAGCCTTAGACGAACACATAATATGTAGAGTACAGAAACATATTCAATGATCCAAGTCTGGAAAAAAAGAATCCAGAAGCTTTAGGTCCTGCCTTATTTGGATCAGTATGTCACCACTTCATGTTGGACTCCCAGATATTTCTGATTAAAGTACATATACTAACCTGGGAGAGAAAGTAGCAGGACTTCCCAAAAATTCCATTGATACATTGGTGAATTCCTACAGCATTTGTAGTTTTTAGTGCAATTCTGAGCCCTTATATCTGAGGAAGGTTTGAAATAGCTAAACTGAAAGATAATGCCATTTACTTTCTCAAGAAAAAATCTGAGAAAATTGCGTTCCTTGTTTCCCAAGGAAAACATGTAAGCTGGCAAGATAGTCTTGTTCGTTGTGTCAATGATATTGCTGACAGTCAGCCCTGTATTTAAATACGGTCATATTTAAATAAATTTTAGTGGTACATCTATTACTAAGTCAAGTTATAGTTCGCATGTTAAATATACATTCAAAAATGTAGTATCTTTAAAATAGGATGAAATATGAATAACCACAGTTCTGGTGGTCAAATGACTAGAGGATAGGGTATTTGGAAGTCATAACAAGATACCTGCAGCAGGACATCAGATGTAAGCATATTCTCCCTCCCTTCACATTTAAAATCAGATGTCTGTTGACTTTCTGACCCTGTATTTGAATAATTTGGTACTGTAAATATTTCATATAGCCACAAAATAAACTCCATTTTGCAGGAAAGGATGTATTTGTGAGAAAAGCTATGTTCTGCCTATGTATAACTCTATAACATGTGGACTTGTACACAAATTTCTCAATAGAATTTATTGCAGATGAGTTCCTTTAGTGTGACAGTCCCAGCTGTGTAGTGACCAGTCCAGGAACCAGTCCTGCAAAACAAGCCTCTGCAACAATATCTCAGGGACTTTCTTTGAGAAGCTATTCTGAATTTTTAGAAACTGACATAAAATTCCTATGTTTCCATCTTTCAGGTCAATACCCAAATTCCAGGGCCAAAGATGACTGGGAGATAAGGTTATTGTCTGACCACACGACTAAAAGTATGAGCTATTACTTAATATGATGCAGAAGGCATGCCCCTGTACCATGGCCACTGCTGGGAACACGTCGGGTTGCAGAGCACATCCTTCTTCCTTTTCTTTAAATCTGGTCATCCTAAATTTGCTGCAACTAGAAATGGTTCTTCTAGATTCATGTTGAGTGTTTATGTGGTCACTAAAGGGAAAAGAAGAAAAGTGATCCCATGGCAATTAGCCAGCTTAGCCATATAAAGAGTAAAGAACAAAGTTGTTCAGAGATCTCTTGTATATTGAAAAGGTCTCTGTGGTTAACCTTTAGTAGCACTTCTGCTACTGCTGATGGAGAACTATGCTGAAATTGCCCAAAATTATTCTGCATAGTGGATTTGAGCAGAACACAATCAAGGTCACAGCTCAAATTAAAAATGAATACAATCAATACAATGCAATGAAAATGGCTGTTTCTATAGCTGTTCTTCAGAAACACACATCATAGATATCTATGTGTGTGTATATATATATATATATATATATATATATATATATATATATACAGCAAAAAGCAGAGGAGTTCACATTTAGAGTCTCTCCTGCTTGAAACGAACATCCAGAATTTCATGTCCAGTACTTTGGAATTTTGAGGAAAGTATGTAATTTTCCAAAAAAATCAAAATCAACTACTAAGAATTTTTGGTGGTATACTAATTAATGACATCACACTAAAAAAGTTAACATAGACCAAAAAGATATACTTGGGACAGGTACTCAGATTGCGTGTAAACTGTCTTTAAAAAATAAACTCTACTTGTTTATGGTCTTCAAACATTGCCCTAATAAAAAAACAAATCTTGATGATGTTTTTCCTCTTGAGCTTTGACCAAGTTGGCATTAGTGTAGTATTCACAGAAGCTAAATTTAGGCCTTTAATTTAGGCGCCTATACTGGAAGGACAGTCTCTCTATCCTTCTACCACAACCAATGGTAAGAAACAGGCTACTTGGAAGGTTTCTTCCAAAAGGCAGTTCAAGGCACCTAAATAAGCTGCTCTAAGCTTTTTCTTTCAGTTTTCAGGAAACCTTTCAGTATTGAACAAATAAGAAGTCTAGCACTGCTAGCTTCTTCTAGCACTTCTTTACTTAAGGAAGCTATGCCTAAAATACAACTTTGAGCAGTCCTCTGAAATCTTCACTGGAGTCCAAGCTAAATCTTGTATCACCACCCATTTTATATGCTCATTTGCTTGATAAAGATCAAATAATAAATGCTCACCTGACTTCTCCTTAGCAACTTCACATAACTTGTTAGTCAGAGCTTTGGCAACAGAGACTTATGCTTTTAATACATATTTATGTTATTCATTTGTTTCCATAGAAGTTATTTATTTTTATAAATATGCAAACCACTGAAACATCTTATTGATTTACAGTCTGTAAGAATATTTTTCTCTTAATTGAAAAAGGTCACTCTTTTCCTCATTCATTATGTTTTCCAATTTGAAATTTAAATTTTCATATTATAATATTATTTATTATCTTCCCTATTAGACAAACAAATCTTGGGGGGGAGGAAGAAAACAAACTCACAAATTAATGCTGGACATTAGATTATTCAGCTACAGCTGTTCTCTCTCTCCACTGATAATCATCAAACTTCCTATGACCCTACCTCACCCTTACATATTTGATTCTCTTTGCTCTTTTCTAAAGGCCTAAAAGCATTTTTTTTAATCTTTTGCTCAATATCTGCACTTTTACTGTAGCAATCAAAATATTCTCTGAATCTTTCTCATATGACCAAAGCTTCTTTCTAATTTATTTATTATTCTAATTTATGTTCTTGGGTTTTTTTCTTTCCCTGCATTATCACTAATTAAGCAAATCTACAGTTATTAGATACAAGTTTTCTCTTTTTCCTCATGACTCAGACATCTGAAAATTTCATTTATTTCAAGACCTTTTCCCTGGGAAAGATTTTAGGATTGCTCTGTTCACCTTTTTTGACTGTATTAGCATTGACATTCATCCTCACCATCTTCTCCATTTTACTCATGACAGGTCAAATGGGTCAAAACATCTGTTTTTTTTTTTTTTTTTTTTTTTTTTTTTTTTCACTCTGAAGAAAAGGTGTACATCTTTAACCTGGGCACACCATGCTAGTTTGTCATGCTACTCTTCTTCATTACTAACATGACCTCTCTCCCTTTCAGGAACTTCTTCCATGACTTCCTTCTCTGATATAATTTCCAGGAGCAGAATCAGTGCCCACCCCTTCCCGAGCTGAAAAATTCACTGCAACTTGTCTCTCCTGCCAATATCACTGGCCTGCATACTGCAAACAAGTATTTCCAGTCAGAAGAAGTGATGAGGTCAGAGAGTCTGTGGATGATATGTCGATGGCATTAGTTCACTGTTTTCAGCATAAACTTTGAGGCTATGAAAATGCCTTCCTCAGACTTACTGGTCATAAGTGAAGAAGATCAAATGTGGGATACAACTACTATCAATGTACTAATATACAGGCCTTTGCTTTTACTTGGTGTTTCCCTATATTTTTTCCCCTTAAAATTCTGTTCAATCCAGACTGCTTGAATGATTACTACATTAGTTTTCCTCCTTGCTTTTGCTGGTTATTTACTTCTTCATAGATTTTACCACTGTATCCACATTATTTAAATACTTTTAGCAAAACACTTGGAAGGGCAGAGCAAGCTCTGTTTTCTCTCATCGAATTCAGGACTGTGAGGTCCAAATGTTATTAGTCTAGAAGAACAGTTAACTCAAGCATGCACAGTGGATTTTTTTTTCAAGTATTTCTCTCCACAATTTTATATTGCCTATCTTTCATACAGTCTTAATCTTATCTGCACCTGAAACTTCTTGTTAAGTGATCAGCTACAAAATATTCCAATGTGGAAAGAATTCAAAGTCTTCACTGTCAAATGTCTGACATAATTTCTAGATATCAAGGCCATCAAAGTGTCACATATAGAAGGCACTTCTGTGTGCCACATATGAGGCATTCTTCTGTCTATAGTTGCAGTAAGTGAGGGTCACGATGACTTTTTGTCCTGTCCAAGAATGAAGGCCTTTGGTTCTCGTCATCATTCAGTGATGCAGCTCGACTTGCGCAAAGCTTCCTCATTCATGCACAGGCTTCCAAGGAGGTTCCTTTAGGCTTTCTTCCTCCTTTCTCCTCCACCTGTCTAGGCCATGCCCTTGGGTGCTGATAAGCGCTAGGGATCCAGTTCTGACCTTAAGTATCCATCAAAGCATGACATAGCTGTGGGAAAATAATGAAAGTAACTGCAGAGCAAGCTTGCAGGCCCTAGCCAATGCTATCCTGAGAGAAAGAGAGGTATCCTACCCTTTTCAGGCATTCAGGCACGTTCAGCGTATCTACAGCCTTTGAGGGCTACAAAATTCTGGTGAAGGAGAAGAAAAGTTTAATGGAGATTCCTACACATGGTCTTGTTCCTACACATGGTTCTCCCTAGTGCTCATGGCTAATATCAAAGCACCAGACTGCCTTACAGCAGAGTAAGGTCATATGGTAAACAGAAGAATAGCATTTTTATCAAATTGAGAGCATCCTATTTAAAAGATAGGGTGAAAATACCTGGGTAACTAAGAAGCCTCCAAGAACTGTGAATCAGATTCATGTAAGGTATTCATGCCTAGAATGCCCTTACCAGAGAGGTTTCTAAAAGTGAGCGAGCATCTAAAAGATAGAATCACAGAATCATAGAATCACAGAATCAGTAAGGTTGGAAGGGACCTCTGGAGATCATCTAGTCCAAACTCCCTGCTCAGCATGGTCACCTAGAGCATGGTAGACAGGGTTGCATCCAGGCGGGCTTTGAATATCTCCAGAGAAGGAGACTTCACAACCTTTCTGGGCAACCTGGTCCAGTGCTCCGTCACTCTCACAGGGAAGAAATTCCCCATCATGGTCAGGTAGAACTTCCTGTGCTTCAATTTCTGCCCATTGCCTCTTGTCCTGTCACATGGGACAACTGAAAAGAGTTTGTCCCCGTTCCCTTGACACCCTCCCTTCAGGTACTTATACACATTGTTAAGATCCCCCCTCAGTCCCCCAGGCTGAAGAGGCCCAGCTCTCACAGCCGTTCCTCGCAGGGCAGATGCTCCAGCCCTCTGATCATCTTCGTAGCCCTACGCTGGACTCTCTCCAGTAGCTCCATGTCTCTCTTGTACTGGGGAGCCCAGAACTGGATGAAGTACTCAAGATGAGGCCTCCCCAGGGCTGAGTAGAGGGGCAGGATCACCTCACTAGACCTACTGGCAACACTCTTCCCAATGCACCCCAGGAGACCATTGGCTTTCTTGGCCACAAGGGCACATTGCTGGATCATCCACCAGCACTCCCAGGTCCTTCTCTGCGAGGCCTGCTCTCCAGAAGGTCAGACCCCAGTTTGTACTGGTGCCTAGGGTTATTTCTCCCTAGGTGCAGGACCCTGCACTTGCCCTTGTTGAACCTCATGACGTTCCTCTCCGCCCAACTCTCCAGCCTGTCCCGGTCTCTCTGAACGGCAGCACAGCCCTCAGGTATATCAGCCACTCCTCCCAGCTTGGTATCATCGGCAAACTTGCTGAGGAGGCACTCTGTCCCCTCATCCAGGTCACTGATGAAGAAATTGAACAGTATGGGACCCAGCACTGAGCCCTGGGGGACACCACTAGCCACAGGCCTCCAACTAGACTCCACACCACTGATGAGGACCCTCTGAGCTCTGCCTTTCAGCCAGTTCTCAATCCACCTCACTGTCCACTCGTCTAACCCTCACTTCCTGAGCTTCTCTAGGAGGATGTTATGGGAGACAGCGTCAAAAGCCTTGCTGAAGTCAACGTACACAACGTCCACTGCTCTTCCCTCATCTACCCAGCCACTCACTCCATCATAGAAGGCTATCAGACTGGTTAAGCAGGATTTCCTCTTGGTGAACCCGTGCTGACTACTCCTGATCACCTTCTTTTCCTCCATATGTCTGGAGATGACATCCAGGAGGAGCTATTTCATCATCTTTGCAGGAATGGAAGTGAGGCTGACCAGCCTATAGTTGCCTGGGTCCTCCTTCTTGCCCTTCTTGAAGACTGGAGTGGCATTGGCTGTCTTCCAGTCCTCAGGCACGTCTCCAGTTCTCCGTGGCTTTTCAAAGATGATGGAGAGCAGCTTGGCAACAACATCCGCCAGCTCCCTCAGTACCCGTGGGTGCATCCCATCTGCGCCCATGGATTTGTGGATGTCTAGCCTGCCCAGAAGGTCTCTAATCCTATCCTCCTCAACCAAAGAAAAGTCTTGCCTTCTCCAGATTTTCTCCCTCACGTCCAGGCTGCAGGATTCCTGAGGGCTGCCCTTAGCAGTGAAGACTGAAGCAAAGGTGGCATTCAGTAGTTCTGCCTTCTCTGTATCCCTTGTCACCAGGGCCCCTGCCCCACTCAGTAGCAGGCCCACATTTTCCCTAGTCCTCCTCTTGCTGCTGATGTATTTGAAGAAGCCCTTCCTGTTGTCCTTAACATCCCTTGCCAGACTCAATTCCAGCTGGGCCTTAGCCTTCCTCGCAGCATCTCTACATACTCTGACTGCATTCCTGTAATTCTCCCAAGTAGCCTGTCCCCTCTTCAACATTCTGTGTATTTTCCTCTTCTTCTTCTTCTTCTTCTTCTTCTTCTTGTTCTTATTTCAAGGCCAAGAGCTCCTTGCTCATCCATGCAGCTCTCCTGCCCCATTTGCTGCACTTCTTACTCATAGGGATGCACCACTCTTGAGCTTGGAGGAAGTGATGTTTGAATACTAGCCAGCTCTCCTAGAACCCCCTTCCTTCTAGGGCCTTAACCCATGAGATTCCTCCAATTAGGTCTCTGAAGAGCCCAAAGTCCACTCTCCTGAAGTCCAAGGTTACAATCCTACTTGTTGCCTTACTTCTTTCCTGCAGGATCCTGAACTCCACCATCTCAAAATGGTTTCTATAGATGCACTATAGAAATGAAAATTAGACTGTTCATAAAGATTACAGTCTAATGACCCTAATAGACTGCAAGACAATAACATCTTGATCATATATTGGTTTTATTGCTGTTGTTACTCAAGTTTGTAACTTTTAAGATGAAGTCTTCATACATAGTACATGTGGACAAGCTTTTCCTTGAGTGTAAAAAAAATCACACACTTCATTGACCAGTAGTTCCATTAAAAATATAGGGTTAATATTCTCTGAAATATACCTATTCTCCCAAAATATAAAGTTCAGATAAATAATATTTGATATCAATTTCTCTCAAGTTAAATAAAGCATAGCCTCTGCAAAAATGGCTATTTGAAATACAAATCAGATCAAAACACAGAACTAGATGTCACTTTACTGAGCATTTAAGGGCTAAAAAAGATATGCAGTATGAATAACAAGATCCTGTTTTCCAGAAATATAAAGCACTCTATGGCATACAGAAAGAAAAGTCTTTTTGAATCTCAGTATCTGGATCTATGGCAGAGTTAAAATATCGTATGTCTAATATGGACAGGTGTTTACAATAGGCATAGTCAGATTTTCCAAAACTGATTCACATTTTTTCCTCCTGAAACAGACCAAACTGTCTTTATACTTGTTTTGAATAACTGATTTAGACAAGCAGAACTTTTTACAAAGACAATCTACTCAGAGTATAGCAGAGAGAGCTTATACAGTACCTATTTTGTTATCTTCGGACATTACAAAGATTTTAGGTTAAATAAATTTATTCATTTCAGAGCGATTCTATTATGTAGTATAAAGAGAATAAGTCACAGGTTATTATTGGAATGTTCATACTCAGAGAAAATCAACAAAAAATTACTTTTCATAGTATCCAACTAACTAATAATTATGAACTGTAAATGTATTTTAACAAAACTAATATGAAGATAAAGTTGGCTTTACCTTAAAAAAACACCCAGCAATTTTAGGGACTACCAACTTTATATTTCATTATGACATTATGCCGTGTTACTTCACTATTAAATAACCTCACAGTAAAATTAAAACATGTTTCTTGATGTGGTCAGAAACTCTGTAAACTGCACTAAAAGCCTTTGCTGTGATACATACATACAGAATTTTTAACCCGAAAAACCAAAATGTCCAAATTGCTTTATAACTACTGTGTTGACAACATACAGAAATATCTCTGAAGAAATATCGCTATTGCCTTTCACTTCCCATAGATCTAAGTTTGCAGAAGACTTGTGAAGAATGCTACAGGAGTATAAGCGTCTGGTGAGCGAATCTGAGAAATTCCTTAAGTTCTCTAATCAAAAAGTTTTCTCCCCGCTTATTATGCACTTGCATAATGCTCCTGCTTACCCATCTGGACTGGCTCAGTGCGTCACGGCTGTTCCTTAAGTTGCTAAACTTAAGGCTTTCATGGTAGCTTTGAACGTGTTATGCCACTATCCTACTCTCAGTCTCAAATTGTTTAGGAGGATTCTATTGACTTATCTGATAAAAACCCCTTGCACAAGTCTCGTTTCTGACACAGATGAGATTTTCCAGTAGGCTAATAAGATCAAGTATTAGGGTCTAATGCCACAAATTAATTAACAGGTTCATTGAGTAACTCTATAAATGATTGCACCATCAAACTGAGGGGGCAGCAAATTGTAGTGCAGAGGTGAGAACAAGCGGAGTGAGACACGAAATTCTTCAGTTTCTTTCCTCTCTGCATGTCTTAAAATAGGGCCCTTAATTTGTAATGAGCCATGAAATATGTGACCACTTATATAAGTGAAGTGTTACTTGTATGGACAAATGGCAAACTACATATTCATCTGCATGTATGTTTGCTTTAACATATGACTAGAAATCTTTGAGATTTTTAAAATCTTCTGATACAGTATTTTCAGCTCCTGTGAACGAGTTCATCAGACCACTACAGCACATATTCAAAGTCAGGTCCACTAAATTTCATTGAAAACAATTTGAATTGAATAGTTTTTCTGAACCCCAGGCCAGACAGCTATTTTTACACATATTTTACAGATGGAGAACCACATTGCTGTTCCACAAAAAATAACAACTCGATTTGGTTTGTGAGTCAGAAGTTCTATGTGAATCTTTGGCCTAAATGAAAGTTTAGTCAAATCAGCCTTCAACTTTTGACCTTAAAAGTCAACAATACAATAGGCTCAAAGCTGCTCCTAATTTTTTTTGCTTTTTCATAAATTTGCAAAGCAGAGAGCACCTGTTTGTAAAGCACTGCTTTGATTCAGCAGCTCAGGTAGTTAAATAAGGTAATCAATACTAAATGACAAGCTAGTATTCCCAAATGTGAGCACACTAAGTAGACACCTGTCTTGCCAATGTTTGTAATAAAGTTATCTTTGTAATTACTGTGAAAATAAATGTAGTTAATGTTACTCAAGCATGCTCAAGCATAAATATCATACCCATTTGCCACTAAAAGTTAGCCAGGAGTAAGAACATTTCAATGGTTATAAATATTTGGTATAATACTAGCACTCTTAAGGACAATGTAAGTTTGTTAAATCCTAATTTTACTAGTGTTTTAGTTTTGTTAATCAAAACAATCAAAAAAGTCCAAACAAACAACGTCATTCAAAGGTCAGTGTAATCTAAACGTCTCTAACTTTTGGAAAAGTCTAAATTCAGACTTTAATCTTTTTAGTTTCTGATATGTACACACAATTCAGAGTCACTTCCCATCCAGATGCCTGAAAGAAAGATACCACTGAGACCTTCCTTTAAGGACCACTTGGAATACACCAGACATTTCATTTTGATAGAGAAAATGAAAGTTGCAGTTCAAGCTGCCATGACTTTCAAAAGAGATGAATCTATGTCAACAGTCCCCAAAGGGACATTTAATAATGGCTTTTGTTTATACATTATTAATGACATAAACATTTGGTTGCTGGAATAAGAAGCATCTTTTGCCCTTAATTTTCTTTCAGTAAAAATACTTACACTGTTAGAAATTGGTAAAGTATCATCTACTGCAATTTCACTGTTATTGCACAAATTGTAAATTATGCTTTCTGAATTACGGATGGAATTTTTAAAAGGCTTCCATTTTTATAGTCTTTTGAAAGGACAATGAAATCTATAAAAAACCAAGATTACAATTTCAGCATTTAAAATCTACACAAAGTAATTCAAACAAATGTTATGACATTTAAGATAATGAAACCCTTCATTTATGCCAATGTGTCCTACTTCACATATAAGGAGTCAGAACAGATGTCCAAATACTGTAATGCCAGAAGAAAGTTAGGGCATATCTTGATTAATACTCTCAATGCAGTCCATAGTGTCTCTTTAAAACTGGCATGCGTTACTTCAAAACATCTACTCAAAACCCATTCTAGGAAACACAGCTAGACAAAGTGTTCCCAAGACAAAAGGAAAACAATAAAGCTCTGTATAACCCTTTTAGCAATGTAAGCTGCATATTATCGACAGACCATTCATTGCAATCAGCAAATGATTAATTGCAAATTTGTTGCTAAATTGACCACGAAAAAGACAAGCTTCAGGGTACTGTTAAAGAGGAAAAACTTATGTTAAAAATGATTGGAGACTTTTGTAGTGAATTAATTCTAATCAATACTCTTGTTGACTACACAGTGGAATAATGACTTCCTTAAATAGCATATGTACCCATTATTGTAGACATTCAAATTAATATTTAACCTAATGCCTTGCTTTTTTTTTTCCTTCTGAAACAGCATTTTTCTAACTTCACTTTTAAGAATTACAGTCTCAACTATCAACTGCAGTATGTCTAATATCAATCAGTTTGGGGGCATCATATAGAAGTAGCACAAAAATTTCTACACAGAATCTTTTTTTTTCTTTAATTATCCTAGGCATAGAAGAAATATAAGATGCCTTCAGTCATATCTACCCTACAGACTTCTGCTAACTGTACTATCATTCAGTTCTGTGTAAAGGTTTGAGTTCAGATTTTCCTCATTGTGCAAATTTCCTCTTGTTGTAGATGAAATCACAAGAGCAAAAGCTAATTTTTCATGACATAAATCTTCTTATTCCTGTGAGGATCAGTATACTACTGCAAAATAGATGAGGGGTTTTTTTTGGCATGATGATGTTTTCTTGAGAAGTGCTTTGCTCCTTCATTTGATCTTGAGTCTGGTTTTCATATTTTTATTCTAGAAAAATTGATTTATTAATAGTTTTATTGATGAAGAAATGCTTTAATGGTTCAAATATATTCACAATTAAAGCACAATTTAGAAAAAAAACACTTAGGCCTAGCTTAAAACACCAATGATATCACTGGGTGTCAACCATGGGCTTTGAGTTGAGCATGTGTTTAAATGGTTTCCTGACTAGGAATGGACTGATGTGTATGTTTATTAAAACTTTTTGGAAAGCAAGTTGCTTGTGAGTATGGTATAGGTTGAATTGAAGCTCTGAACTATGTCTATTCTTCTTCACTTATTTCTGATAATATTACAGAAAAAAATGTTAAGAGAACCTATGAGAAAGTTTACATTGTGGCTTGTGTCCAGTTCTCTTGGAAAAAAGAATTCCAGACACTAGGATATTTTTTCTTCAATTTCACAACTACTTCTGCAATATACATTTGTACATATCAAAAAAAATATATTTGAAAAGTTTCGAGTTTTACTCTGGCTGCAAAATAAATGATGAAGTTACCTAAAAAGCCTACGAACAGATAAGGCAAGGACAAGGCTAGGAGCTGAAATCAAGCTGATAATAAACCAGTATTAGTTTTTAAATATCTGAGCAGGACAATTTTTTTCTTCATTCAAACTTCTGCTTTGAAAATCCCTGAAATATTGTTTCCTTTAAGGAGCATAGATTGCATAAAGTCTCCGCAATACCTAGCTTTTAGATGCTTGGCCCAGAAATAGAATCCAAACTCCAAAGTGAAGCCCAAAACTTATTAAAGTCAGATACTTCAAAAACTCTCATTATTTTATGAGTCAAACAGATTGGCCCACATTACTTCTCTTCACTGCAGCCTTCAGTAAAGTTCCTTCTCTCTCTCTTCCTCTCTCTCTGTATCCACAGACCAGAATTCTCTCCTGTAAAATAGGTACAGATATCTATTCTTTCAAAGAGCTGGGTAGAGTTTATAAAAGAACTCTATCTCATCCACTTTTTTGCTTCTGGTTTTGGTCAAAAGTGTGTTCTTAAGGAAAAATATTACAAGACAAACAAAGTAATACTTCCTCAGGAAGAGAAACTAGCAATATGTTCTAAAAAGCATTAATACAAAACACAAGAAAATGATGTTTTCTTAACTAAGCAATTATAACATAGGATTATGTTTGTAACCTAAAATGCAAATTTTCTATCAAGATTTCACTTACTAAAGAGATGTAAACAGCAGTAACACAGTACATAAAATATAATACGCATGTGACAAAATAGCCTCCATTTGGTAGAATAATTATTTTATAACTTAGCCTTTAAAGCAAGTCTTCCAAAAGATTTTTTTTTTTTTTTTGATAGGAGTCTTTTGTAATTCTGATACGTAAACCAAAAACCTGACATGCTATGGGTATTGAGCAGCCTCTTTGGATTCCAGCTGGCTTGGCTGTATGCCTTTCTAATGGTAATGAAGTCACACAGCTGCTAGGACAATCAGCTGGAGTTCAGATCATCACTAGCTAAATGGATATCCACTGACTGGCTTCTTATCAGGACTCATTAAAGTTCAGTGTTAACAAACTGTAGGGTTACATAGGTTTACATGGTTACAGCAAAGTGCCTTTTAAAAATGAACTTGTTGGAGCTGAAAAAGAAATCTCTCCTTTTTCTGCCTATAAATGTCACTTTGTGCTGGTCAACTCAAGAAACGTCCAATCCTACTCCCAGTGAAGTGAAAGGAAAATTCGCATTCATTTGCATGGAAGTAAAACAAATCAGTTCCCAATGTTTCAGGGATTTTTGAAGAATACTGCTATTCAGATTACTTCAGAATGCCTTGGCTGAAGGGTCGCTAAGTATTCAGCTATGTCCAATTTTCAACTTAGAATGCGGTGCACGCTAACCTGGGAGAATTTATGCTTTTGCTTTGCCCATGAAATTTGCTGGTGTGTTTACGCCTCTTTTAAAATGGCAAAATTTCACCATTTTTATAAGAGGACAATTTTCAGTTATGAAAATGCAACCTGACATACAGTCTTTTTAACATAACAGTATTATATAACTTTAAATGTGAACACAATAAATTTCAGTGGTAACTGCATTTCCTCTAAATAAACAGAAAACCCCCAAATGTTTAAATTTTTACAAAATCCTTACTGATTCTTTTTGTCATCCCTATAGTTGTTGTCTTTTGTCTTTACTGAACAAAAAATTAGAATATGGAATATGCAATGGTATTTACTTGATACTAAAAGGGTATAAAAATCTGTATCAGCCATGTGTGACTGTTCAGTGAGGGACTTTCCAAAGTACTCTCCACGTTCTTCAAAACTGATATAGTCTCTAGACAAAATTTCAATTGTTAGAAGTAATGGAAACAAACTTTTAATTATGGGACAAAAATGTCATTTTTCAACTAGTAAAAATTCAGTGAGAAATGATAGTAGTTGAACATCTGAGCCTCTGTGAAATTAGTGAATTAATCAGCTCTTTTCTTTTCTTTTTTCTTTTTTAAGCAGATTTTCAGTCAGTTAGGTTTTTGGTCACCAGCTTTATGAGACAGCTCCCAACATCAGGGCTGTACAATATAAAATTTATAACTGACTTAACTGACTTAAAAGAGCAGTATCTTAAGACTGGCTTTATAGTGATTTATACAATCAACAGAAAAAAAACCCAATCAAATTACAGGCAAACTTAACCCTACAATCTAAACAGTTCTGACTTTTGTTCTCTTTACTTTCATTTTTAAGGTTTGCCCAGCTCTTTCCAAATAGGTTTCCTCTATTAAGCAAAAGCTGATCAGTATTCCTTATGTGAAACTTAGACTAAGGGCTTGGCAACACCCCTGGATTATAATCAGCAAAATATCATACCTCCCACAAACCAATATATGGAAACTCACCCACGTAAATGATATCATCCTGATTCAACTAAGCATGCCCAGACTGAACAGTGACATTCATGCACAGCTAGAAGTTCATAGAGGGAAAATAACAATACTCCTACAGTTAATTACTCTCAAAGAGAAATGGGCAAATAACTCCTTTACACTTGCACTTACTCAGAATTCTACAATGAAGTCTTCATTGTAGATCCTGCTAGAAAAAATATATTATTTTAGTTTTGATTTTAAAATGTCTTTACTGGCTACAAAAGTTGGCAGAACGACAGCATTTTCTGCATTAAGTCCTATATTTATCCACTGAGCTCAGGTTTCTGTGCCAATTTTCTTTGGCTTTTACCTAGAGGGGCTACTTCTGCTGGCAAGCAATAAGTTCACTTCCATGGATCACAGTTGAGGCTGTCAACAAATGTGCCAACTGTATGACATAGTTGTCTGCTCAATAGAAAGGACTAAGCAGAATTATTCTATAGGTTGTATAAATGTCACTTGGTAATAACTTTTGGTTATTGTAGATCTCAGCTGAATTTAAGTAACTGAGCTAGAAAGTAAAATCTCTGTAACCCATTACTTCTCCCAGAAATTTATTCCAGAAACCAACCAACCAACCAACCACATGAACAACAATTGACCTGATTTTATCCATGAAAGGGCACTAGCAAGTAGACAATTCACTAATATTTACAGCTCCAACACAATACTCACTCATACCTGTACAAATATTCTTATTAACTTCACTAAATTTTCAATTGGCTTTTACCACTCCAAAAAGAAACAATTTTTCAGATAGAGAATAATAAGTATAAATACATTTAATTCAAATTATCTGTAACTTTTAAGATTTAGAAAGATACCTCTTTAGATTTAGAAAGGATACCATTTAGTAACAACAAGAAGTTAGCATGAGCACATGGTTTTCTTCTATTTCAAATTTCTGCAGTATACAGGTATGTCTATAGGATATAACAAAGTGTTAATGTGGCATCCAAAGGAGAGAGATTTTGTACAAAATAGAAGCCACTTGCAGTGTTTTGCAGTGTAACCATCTAAAGCAATTGCTCTTGGCACAGATCTAACCAATTTGTGAGCAGGCAAAATGCCATCTGAACAGATGGCATGAGGTACACAGCCAAATAGCCATGTATGTGCATCGACTGTGGGTAGTAATGGCATGATTCCCAGCCATGAAGGTCTAAACAGTTGTCCATCCTGATCTTACAAGCTCATGTTTATAAAGAATTGTCATCAATAATCTAGCTCTGCAACGAATTAATTTTTTTAAAAAAAATGTTACTAGAGCTGAAAATGGCAGATAGCTGAATTCAAGACAAATCCTGCGTTCATGTCTTTATTACTGCCTTGAACAACAACAAAAAAGAGACAGCTCCAAAAAAAAAAGGGGGGGGGGGAGTCCAGTTTCCCAGACCCCTTCTACTTGTTGCTTGCCACTGTGGTAATACTCAGCAGCCAAAGACTGGGTGGATCTGGAATTAGCCTTTGGGTAAGGGAATGTCTGTGCACATTCCCTCAACATCCTCCTCTTTCTTCTTGTTCCCAGATTAGGCAACTGTTCCCAAGAAATAAAGAACAAAGTGTCCTACTCTGGAGAGTCACCCGAATGAGTCAAAGGCACTATGATCTCCCCACGGTCGAGTACAAAAAACTGTAACTGGGCTTTACAAACCTTATCCATCCCCTCAATCTTGGGACTAAAACCAGCTCAGATTCAGCTTTCCCTGACATCCTTATCAGTGTGTCTCAGCCACCGCTGAAGACCCTAACCAATCATTTTGCCTAGGAAATTTTCCTTAAACTGTTCAGTAATTCAGCATAGCTAATGATTTCTAACTGGCTAACTCCTTTTCCGCATAGAAACTGCCCAGAAACAAATTAAGATACTTTTGTGGACATTAGTCACTTTAAATTATTTTTCATATAATTTCAGTGATTGGTTCTTAAATAGATAGATTTTCATTGTGTGTGTTTATTAGTTAAATTAGTTAGCTAACTGGTTGTGTTTTGTTTTATAGAAAAATTACTATAGCAAATTTTTGCACTCTGTTTGG
The DNA here is from genome assembly GCF_028389875.1 of Rhea pennata. NCBI lineage: Eukaryota > Metazoa > Chordata > Aves > Rheiformes > Rheidae > Rhea > Rhea pennata. Next base: position 31,825,210 of record NC_084664.1, read on the forward strand.
ATGAACAGAAATTTAGAATCGGGATTTTGAAACAAATTCTTGCAGTTTCAATTTCCAAATCAATGCTTGAAAATAACTAAATTTTATTTTTCTTAAAAATGCTCCCTGCTAGAAAATGTACATCCATAAAATACAAATTAGCTATTTAACTTAGCATTTTTATCTTTCTGAAAGTTGGGCCAAGCACAAAAGAAAGACCCATACTTGTAAACAGAATAGACTAGCTTAAAAAAAACAAAGAAAAAAGAAAAAAGAAAAAAGAAAAAGAAAAAGAAAAGAAAGAAAGAAAAAAGAAATTTTTTCCAAGCAGATCTGATGAGTATTAAATTTTGTTTTCATGCAACAATATTGGATTCTATACAGTATCCATCCAAAGATAACCAGAACTTTTAGCTTACATAACATGTAACTTCTGCAAGCATGATAGTATAACTTTTTAGAGAAAATATCAGCAGCTGCAATTGAATTAATTTTACTAAATGATCCATCCTTACAAATTCACCAGTGTAAATAAGTTGACTCTGTGCAGATAACTAAAGTTAGTTCAATAGCACACCTATCAATGTTCAATACAAAAAAGACCATTAACCACAGCCTCTTAAGACATTTCTTGGTAGAATATGAAACAACTTGGCAAACAAAGACAAATTTGGTGTCCTTGCAATAAGAACAACAACAAATAGCCCTCTACTGATTTTAATGGGATTAGGAGATAGTCTGTAAACATATCATAGATTCCAGATTATCAACAATTTTATATAATGTATCCCAGAAAAACTGGAGGAATATTTATGTCAGTGAATATAGGTTACTGTGAGAAGGTGTCTATTGTTTTACCTGTGTAAAGTAGTGCAAACTGCTGGAAAGGGAAATTGATATCCGAAGAAAGAAGAGAAAGGGAAAGAGAAAGAGAAAGGAGAAAAAAAGAAAGTGCAGTGCAGTCCCACCAAAGCTTTAATTGTCAAAACCTTGCTAAATTAGCTCTTTGCTTTTGTAATATGTCCTGCACATACATTTATGTTTTTAAGCTTACAGATAGAACCTCTCTACTCTTAAAAGGGTTGACCAGTACAACTACAGGGAAGGCAAATTAGCACAAATGAAGCCTGCATGAACAAAACATATTTTTAGTAATAGAGTATAAATGAATTACCTGAACAGAATAATCATTTCCACAAAACTCCCCTTTTTTCCCACAAGTATATCTTTTTGTTACAGTTTTGTTAATTAAAAGGTAAGCTTCTTGTCACTCTTTTAAATGAAAATTATACTATCAGAAGTTTTAAGATAAAAACAATGCACATATGTATAGTTGATTAAACCTTTTCTTCCTATTATACCTTAGAAAAGAAGCTTAATCTAGTAAATGCACTGGAAACCTAGATTATTGCCTGGTCTGTTAAAATAATCAGGCATACAAAAGAGAACTAAGTACATATATATGCATATTACATGGCATTAAGTGTTGAGCAGAAGGCTAAATATGTGGTGATAGCATCCATCCCTCCATTACAATACTCATCATAGCTGTGAAAGTAAAAATCTTTCACATTTCTGTTCGTATAGGGCAACTGTAAAATCAGCACATTTGTATAGTATGATTCAGGTATTCAGAAAGAGGCACACTTCTGCCTAGATTTGACCTATTTAGTCCTGGAAGCCAAGATGTCTTTGACATTACGAGTTGAAATTGGAGGGTTCATACTATGCAGAAGAGTAAAAAAGCAGACTCATGAGTGACCTTGATCTTTTCAGACAGATCAGGGAAGATCTGCAAAGAACAATATAGATCTAAATGAGAACAATATAGATTTAAATGAGAAAGGAAAAAAATCAGAATGAAGATCTACCAAAAAAAAAAAAAAAAAAAAAAAAAAAGACTCCAAATGATAGCAACTACACATGAATGAAAGACCAAAGTAAAACAAACAAACAAACAAAAAAAGACCCACAGATGTTTTGGAGAACTAATATTGAGAATGGGAAATATGAAGATACTATGAAAAGAATAACCATTGTTGCACTAAATCTGGCAGATCCAGAAGGTTAAAGACACTAAGATCGAAACGAAAATAATTATTTATATGAGAACTAATATGCCAATGATATGTTCAATAAATCAGGTGAAAAATTATATAGATAAACATGCTTTAAGAAATTGTTTTGCAAGCAGCACAACTAATGTAATCTGATTTCTTACTGATCTATGTCCTCAGGGCATTACACTTACATACCCCTAATTCCTGAGACAACCCCACTGGTCAAGAAACTGTACATCTTTCAGACATTGTAAAACTAAATGTATGATAACTAATGCACCAGTTGCTATGAATTAGACTGTTTTACAGCTGAACCCTGCCTGCTTTTCTTTCAAAGGTAGCCTCTCTCGTACACCAGCCACTGATTTTCACAGATTTCTGAAATCTTCATGTCTCTTTCTAACTTGGCTGGAATTAGCCTGACAGTCACTCAGACAGACAACATGATCACATGCATTTTCTCTCTTCAGGAAAAAGTGTTTAAAATCAATGAAGCTGCAAAGATGGCTCAGGATAGAAAGCAGGGAACGACTGAAGGAGCCCACTGAACACCTAACAGTCTAAAGTAGAGTTAACTAACCCTGCAGCGGAAATAGAAATAACTCTTACCTCCTTAGTTTATGTTCTGAAGATTGTCAACCTGTGAGGGAGACACTGTGGAAGATTTTAAAAATGGTATTGTATTTCTGTGTGGAGTTCTCCACGCAGCCTGCTTGTAACCTATGACCAGCACAGCTCTGCTACATAGCTTACTGGTAGCACTGGTTCAGCTTCATCAAGGCTTAATTGTATCTAAATGATGATTCAGTTTTAATACAATGTATTCATGTAACCCACATTTCTGTGCTGCACTAGGCAGCTTTTGCTACATTCTTATGAAATCTTAAAACTAAAGCAGAAGCTTCTACCAGAACTGAATCAAAAATTTCTATATTCAAATTCAAGATGTGCTTACAATGAAGGGCAGGATGTTTCACAGTCATTTAGCACCTCCTGAGAGTTAAAGATTACCAGTGTATCTTTGTGACTTTGGTCAAGTCACTTAGAGGCATCTGTCAACTAAAAAAAGTTGACATGCACTCCTGCCTCAAAATGACATAGCTTCTGTTACTACAGTTAGTCTGGTATAAGTGTGCTACCATTAAGAGATATATGAAAAATAGCATTCTCTATTTTCCACTTTGCTAACATGGCAAACCTGAAAAGTCTCAGGCCAGTATTTATCTATGTAGTTTGTGCTTGTGTTTTTAGCTATGAGTCTATTAGACAGCAATGAGGGATAGTAACATGAAGAAATATCTAGCAGAAAAGAATATTTTCCACAATCCTTATGAATTACTGTAGGAGATTTAAGCAGTGGTATAATGATTGAGAGCACAAAAATCAGTATTTTAAATTGCCTAGAATTTGATTTGATTGCACACTTTTTTCTGTTCTTCTTAAAAAAGGAACAATTACACACTTACCTCACAGAGGTATAGTAAGACTTAATAGTAAATGATTCAATATCTCAGAGGACAAAAGGCAGCAAAAAATACTATTCTGTCACACTCCATATTTAAGGAAAAGGTGTCTATAGTTTGAAGAGTAAAACACATGCATCATCAGAGTGCTCCTGCATAGAGACTCATTTTACTCATGTTGACCAGGTAATTTTACAACATCTACTAGCTTCATTCCAAGAAATCACTCCACAAAAGCAGGGTATCAGTTCCTGTTCACTGCTAGAAAACGTGGCAGCACATTGCAACCACTTCTCAAGGGCCTGGGAAAACAACAAAACATACAGGATCTCTTGCAGGGCCGCAAGTCATCACGTTTCCAGGGGACTTGACAAATATTAGGCAAAATTCACTTGTGAGATGGATCCAGATTAGAGTCTACCATTCAGTCGTCCTACTACAAAATGAGAGAAGTATTTCATACTACACCCAAAGTACAATATGTTTTTTATAATTTGCCTCACTGCCACTTCTCTGATTCCCTCTGGAAACACATGTGTAAAGCGTGGCAATAAAGGGGTTATTCAAGTATCTTAAGCATCTGCTTTTGTGATTAGTATTTGAAAGGAGATGAGTGCTTCTCTTGCAAGGCACAAAATGACATGGATTATAACAGGTACTGTTAATGACAGTATATTAATGTTTAATAATGCCGAGTGATTAAGACTGGGTCTGTACTTTATTATTCTATCTTCTACATATGTCAGAACGGCTTGAATACCTTTTGGCATTATATTTAATTAAAAGTAAAAGTTAATTTTTCTCATTCATATCAGGCATAAGAACTATTACTTATGATTACACTAAATTTCCTAAAATGACTTTCTTTGTTTAATTGATTGTTCACAGTCTGAATTAATATAATTTTATTTTGAGTTATTTGATTTTTCTACAAAAATGTATAAAAGTTTCAGGAAAAATACTCTAATATCATACTAATTGATTGAATATAGTTGTTTACTATAAACACAAGAGAGTTTTTATCACAACAAAGAGTTGATCAGACAAAGAACTGGATTTGCAAAGATTCTGAAGAGCACATCATCTATACATTTTCAAATGGATACTGGCCATCTCAAATAACTTGATGAAAATGGTTTGTGCTAAAAAATCACACTTTTGGCATCTTTGAAAATCCCAGTGCTTGCATCTGATGTATTTTATTCTTTAAAAATATAACACCTTACCAAAGGTAAATATTTTCTCCATGAATTTCACACCCAACTGTATTACTAGTAGCACAGCTGAAAAAGTGATTTTCTCAGTATACTTTAGACTGAGTTACAGAATTTCTTAAAAACCTATCTTAAATATTAACCTGGTGTGTTCATGCAACAATAGTCTTGCTAATAAGAACATATCTAATATGAACAGAACAGAATATAATCAGATGGAAAAAATCAACTGCACTTCAAGTTAGTATTTGAACTTAGTCTGGAAGTTAACAGATTAGTTAACATTAGTCTTCTGTATCTCTAAAACTCCCTGGCAGCACAGTAGTTTCTAAAAGCAGTACAATTAGATACATAAACCTAAACTGCAAGACTCTCTGCAAAATGCTAATATAATCAAAAATAAGCTTTGCTAGACTGTTATCTAGTTTTACCTGTGCTTATTTGAACAAATCCACCATAGAACATGATTTCTTGAAGATTTCGGTGCTTTTAAATTCTTGTTCTATGTCCCTCAGTTCTGTATAATAGGAATACTATTTTCTAATTTCACAACATACTGTGAAATTATATTCCTTTGCAACTACTTCTACTGCAAAGAGAGCCATATAAAAGTCTATAAATAAACTACACTGTAAACCCCATTTATTCAGCGAATACTTGCCCACACTACATGGCAACTCTGTTTCAAAAAATATGTTTGGAAGCTCAAGGGATAAAAACCCATATGTTTATCTCCTGTATAAGATTGTACCGAGAAGAATAAATCAGTTTAAAACATTCCAAATGGTACAAAGACTGATTTTGCTCATATATATGGTTCTGGCCTATGTAAAGGTGATTCAGTACGGTTATGTTCAGGTAAAGCGAAACAGTGTAAGTTAGGAATCCTTGCCAGGCACAAGGACAAATTTTCACGTGATGTGTACCTCTGATTTATCCCCCCACCTCTGAGGCATAAGTAAGACTGAAGTGTTCTGTCCTATTTACTGCTACATCCTGCACCAGTGATTTCAGACTCTTCCTTCATTAATAGACCTTCTTGTGCGGCTTTGGTACTCTTTGCTCCCCTCCACTCACTTGCTCCCGCTGTCTCCTCAAGCTTTCCCCCCCACAGCCAAACTCCGCACAGCGATGAGGCAGACAACATAATTATTTCTATCTTTAGCAACAGCGTGCCAAGAGAGGAGAGAAAGATCCTAGAGAATGGCACAGCAAGAGAACTGAGGAAAGGTCCTTGGTCCCTCCACCAGTCAGGACCTTCTTGCTTTCTGTAAGTCTGGTTTTGGCACAGAGTCCAAACTCACATGCCCAGCAGAGACTGAGTCTATGTAGAACCTCATCCTATATTTTGGTACACTCGAGCAGTCGAGTACTGCTAATAAAAGAAATTGCTGCTAGCATATATGAACCATCTAGTGCTTCATTTGTTGTTTTATAACAACATAGCTACTTTAAATAAACTCAGCACCTCAAAACTAGACTTGCCTGCATTTTCCTTTAACATCACACCCAGTCCTGCACCTCTAACACATTTTGTGAAGGGAGTAAGAAACAAACGTGGAGTTTCAATGCACTGTGTGCATTTCTACATTTGCTCTGCTCATCAGCATCTTTCCTATATAAATAAGAGAAAAATAATGAAATTCAGATACCGAACCTTTCTTTCAGTCTGAATTGTGGGAGCCTTTTGTCAACTGTCTGAAAGGACGTGTTCTTTTCCCTAGGCTGCCACTAACAGTTCTCTGTGAAGATCTACTAAAAAAAGATGTTTTAAAATAGCATGGTTTACAGATACTTATCATAAACTCTGCCACCTTCACAATATTTTGACTGTTTAATAGCTTTGGGAGAGAGGATAGCTAATTACAGTTGCTCCAAAGTCCCCTTCATATGCATGTTATTAAATGGCAAACATTTTTATATGCAATGTCCTCTGTGCTAATTTGCTAATTCTGAGGACTATTCCTTTTCTCTAAGCATCAGTTTACCATGATATCGATATATTTTGCTCATGGAGCTTCTGTAAGACTGAATCTTATACATTGCAAACACAATTGCAATGAAGAGTTCACACTCTTACACTCTCTCTTGCAATGGATTTGGATATGTGAATTAGTAGTTTATGGATCCATTAGCAATTCATCCTCAGCTGAAATTTTAATGTAGCACAAAACAGGACTCTAAGGAAGTGGAACCCTCCTGCATTACAATCCTCCATCTTTAATAATATAGAGAAACCAGTTGTTTCAAACTTACAATTTTTGTTACAGTTTAAAACCATTACTTCATTTGCCCACAGTATACCAACTGGATCCTGATCACTGACTTCATGCAAACCAAAACAGTTAAGTCATATCATGTCAATATTTGTAAATCTTCAGTAATTATATATATGTATATGTACAGATAGATGTATAAAATTTATTGTACTGAAGACAGAAATGTAAACCTCAAATAGGAGGACGAAGGTAGTTACATTTTCTTAACAATCTGATAAAAAAATATTAAAAAATCAGAAGGAGAGGACAAAAACAGTTTAATGTGAATAAAATAATAATACTAAAAAATGAGCACTCATAGAGTCCAGAGAAGCATAAATTACTTTTCATTTAAGAGTAGTTCTCCAGACACGGCTGAACTGCTGCAACAGACCCGTGTAAATTCAAACATCTACATAGACTTTCTATTTGAACTAGATCACCAGTTCTTTTCTCCACCTTCCACTCATTTCCCTCCTTCCCCCCAAAAAACAAACCAAGAGAACTCTCTCCCTACCAATCTGAGCAGCCTCTTATTCTTTTCCATCTACAAACATGACAGATTTATATAAAACTTCAATTCTGTATCTTTTTACTTATTCTGTATGATTTTTGTTTATCGATTTATTTGTCCATTGCAGAAAATGAAGACACGAGTGAAGTAGAAAGCAGGTATGGACATAATTGTTTGTGATTTTGTATTTGTTAGAAATCTGTCCAGGAGATGTCTTCACAAAAGTAAAGGTTCAATTCCTCTGACATCTTCTGAAAAGGAGAATGAATTATAAAGATTTTTAAATAATAAAAGAAAATGTAAATGTTAAATACTTAAGAATACGTTTAGAACTGGTGATATGCAGACATTAAATATAAATATCAATTGAAAAATCAGGAAATCCAGTGGTCAGTAATATAGTTTTTGAAAAATAAATGCAAAATAGTAGGCATGTGGATATTGCAGGGCCACAAAGGTAACAGTTTCTCTGTAGGCATCAATCAGAATAAAACTACAGAGAATGCAAAGTTCTTTTTTTCTTTGCTTTCTTCCTATTGCCTATAACTCTCTATAACATCTACCCTGCTCCTCAAGGCATACTAATCTTGTGGAGATTGATAGGGTTAAATAGGTCTGAGCAGATAGCTATGCTTTCAACTCTTTTACCCAATCAAAATGTTCCAATTTCCAAAAGCATTTTATAATCAGATTATACCATGCTGACATTTATATACAAATTATAGTGTTTCCATGTATCATAACCCTTATAATCGTGAGCAGCTTTAGTAGAATTCTCAGTGGAAGACAGCTTTGATAGAAAATCGTTTCTGTCCTCCCAGTTAATTACTGATTTTTTTTCCACCAATTAGAAATTTGAACTCAATCCCACAGATTTATAATTTACAATCAGTAGCAAATGCATACAAATTACTCTTGCTTCTGTTTTAAACATGACTAAAAGTTCAATTTATTAAATGTTAAATCATATGAAATATCCACAGTAAAATGCTGTGTAGTAAAACCTTCTCTGGCTACTGGAGAATACAGAATAGTTATTTATTTTAACTAATCAATCTTAAAAGCTACCAAAGGCTTTTTTATGCTGGGTAAAAGCATATGTGTTTGCACTCTAACCTACTAGATAAGTATTGCTAATTTAGACTCTTAATCAATTAAATTTTTTTCAAGCACTGAGGTAAGTAATACAAATAGAAAATGTAGATCAAAAAAGGAATGATTACCTGTTTAAAAAAAAGCCAACAACGCAAAGAGAGAAACATTAACTTATATTTCCTGCTCTAGTAATTCAGCTGCCACTGAATCATAGTAGATTGAGGTTTCAAAATTTACCTCAGTTTCAAGGAAACATATAATTACACCACATTTCTCTGCATTTATTTTCTTCCTTCACTCCCTTTCCCATCTGACCTTCCAGATCATATATGACTTTGTATAGGATAGGACTCCATAACTGAATGATCTGAAAACAGACAAATAATGGTGAATCACTGCCACTTGCATTTATGATCAGGGAGACAGATTACGCATGTATGAATGCTCCCAAAGTTCAGCAGTGCTAAAAAGAGTCCAGAATTCGTATACCTTCCTGAAAGCCTCTTCAGCACACTTTCTGAAAGTCTACTCAGCAGACTTTACAGAAGTGTTTCTAAGTCTCTTTTTCCCAATTATTAATAAATCACAGAATATAGAGGTGACAGCTATATCAAAAATCACTTGGCAATACTGACTTTGTTCTATTCCAGTTAGGACAACTACATGTATTGCTTTTTAACAGTTTATTTTTCTTTTTTTCTTTTTTTTTTTGCTAATGTATTATAAAACATAATTAAAAAGAACTATTGAAAACTTGTTTAGATTAATAACAAGCTTCAAGTAATTGTAATGTGAAGAAACGTGACTGAATAAATATACATATTATCTTATGTGAAATGGATAAAATACTGCAAGAGATGATAATAAAAAAAAAAAAAAACTAATTGATTATTTGTAACTCTACATTTTACAGGTTTGTCCTCAATGTCATCAACAAGTAGGTGACAAGTAGATCTTATTTAAAACACAATATAACGAAAAGAAAAATCCAGTGCTCTGACTTGAACTGATGCCACTTAGATTCAAAATGCTTTCACACTATGGTTAAAGGAAAATTTTCAGTTGTTGCAAACACAAATTGCTTTTTGGCATTCTTTTTAGAACAAAGCCCATCGTAGCTCTATCCGAGTAACAAATTCAGAGCAGCAATCTTTTCAACAACCAACTTATTGCAATGCTTTCTGATGCTGCCTGGAGAAGAGCTGGTCACTTTTAAACTGCAGGCTGTCATCGGTAATATGGCAGAAGGTGCTCTTGGGAATCTAATAAGGTCTGTTATTACAAATATTCGTATCCAGTTGATGACTTGATCAATTTTCCTGATCCTTATGGAGGCATTTTCCCTCACTTTGGTTCTGATTACATAAGATTGCTATTGTAGCAGAAGATATAAACATTTCACAACTAAGTTTATCTTAATACTGGCTTTAAGGAGAAAATTCTTCTACTTGTGAAGCAAAACAGAAGATTATAAAAGCTTTCATATCCATAGCAGTACTGCGAGCATACCCATACACTTCAGTAAATACTAATTGTGAAGCTACTAGAGTTAAAAACCTTTCTATGTATGTCAGGTATGTGTCTGATTTATATAAAACACATATATATGTACTCCCACCACAATTATTTTACCCTTAAGCCAACAGAGTCAATCCTTAAATATGTCTGAAATAAAATTTTTTCAGTCTTATCACTATAAATGGAAGTTCATACCTGACAATGTACTGAGTAAACAAGTGCATCGTGGACTAGATAGTCATAAACATGATCAAGCTAAAGATAGAAACAACTCAGAAAACAGTCATTTTGTACATAATTTGTATATGCATTGAAACATTAGGATTGTAAAATATCTATTATTGTTAAAAGTAGATATTGAATCTGCTGAACTCTTGATAATATTGCAATTGCTGTTCCTTTAAGTTACTTCTCTAATGTCTTCCACTATTTAATTTTCTCTGTATCAGGAATTTTTCAGCTACAGTAACTGGAACTGTCTTCACATAGAGAGAGCAGAATGGGGCCCTTGGCACAGTCAAAATTATCACAAGTGCAAGCATATAGGGATATTTCTCAGCAATTCATAGTGTAGAAGGGACTTTGAAGAAAAGCATGTTTAAAATCACTTTTATGCTCTTATATAACTTTATTCTTTGCTATGTGAAGCAAGTCACACTACAACTCACTGCTAAAAGAAAAAAACTTGTAGATCAATTTCCATGAAAACTGGTAATTCATAAAGAATCTTTTCACTTTGCCATACTAATTTTTTAATTTGATTTTCTAAAATACTGGTGTAAAATTCCTGTCATACACTCACCCTTGAAACCAGGCAGAGCCCAGTTATGAACACATTATTACACAATTCAGAGTTTAAAAGTACTTCTAATATGGGGTTTCAGTATTAGTTAAACAATTCTCTCCCAAAAAAAAAAAAAAAAAAAAAGGCCTTTAGTTTATTAATCACTATTAGTGTCACTCTGATACACATACATTTTCATATCGACATCATCATATCCTGCTGCCATGGTTTCAAAGCACCATGGAATATTAGCTACTAATGACAGAACCATCAGGTCTGCAGATATGTATTATCCAAATTAGTCTCCAAAACAGTGAGAAAACCCCTGAACAAAGCAGTTTTATTCAGACTCTCTGAGTCACCCAGCTGCTGGACCTACTGGCAGACAGATTAATTCTAAAAGATTAATTCTCTTTGGTTAGAATTCCTGATATGAACACGGAAAGCAGTACTACGGGCCTACCAAAATACTCTGTGGGGCTGAACGCGCTGTGATTGCCTCCGTGAATGATCCTCTTCTTGCCCTCTGTCAGAAAACCATTATTTATTATTTGCATTAACATAGCATTTAAGAATTGTTGTTATCAATTTGTAGAGCAGGGCTGTACAAACACAGAATAAAAGGTCAGTTCTTGTCACGCTAGTCCTCGACTGGATGCATGGAAAGAGCTTGTCTGAAACATCATTCCTTTGGGTTCGTTACCTCTGATTAAATCTGGCTTTCCAAATCTATTTGCATCAAAGGTTACACTAAATATTAGATAAGCATAAAGTTGAAAAGAAATGTATTCTAGCAAAAGAAGGAAGTAAATTCTTGATACTTAAATTCAAAATTCATTACAAATGTGGTGAATAAAATAACAACATTTCAAGACTACTTTTGATAATAAAAGTCCCTTCTAACTGCTGCAGCATCTTGTCTGGCTTAGGAAATATACAGAAATTAGTTCCCCCTAATTCACAAGAATGACTTAACCTCGAGGGCTTTGCTGGTTACACTCTCCTCCTTTATTCCTTTGTTTAAGGGTCACTCACCTATTTTCTTCTCAGACTGGCTTATGTTACTATTCAATGTACATGTGTCAAGAAAGGTATCTTCCTCCTCCATCCTTTGACTAAGCTTATTTCTTCTGGCTTAAATAACATTCCAGCTGGCCACAATATTTTCAAGATTATTACAAGCCATGGATCACAGCTCTACTATGGATATGTAAGTCAAGGACAATAAGAAGTTTTCACTACTTGCATATGTTATCAAATTCACAATTCTTAGTTTATCTTCATATCTTCACAGGGACCAGAGACAGCTTATTAATTACAGAGCTACAAACTTGGCATTTAGAGTGCTCTCACCCTTCTCTCATAGCACTTGTCAGTTTTGGACTCTTGCCATCACCACTATATTATAGAAAATCAGTAGATCAAAAATTATTATCAGATTCAATCAATTTTCCAAGTGCTTAATTTACCCAATAAGAATTTCATGGCTCCTAAAATTATTGTCATAATCTTCTTTAGCCCCTGTTTCACTTTCTACATATTGTGAAATAAAATATGACCTTTTGAAATACAAACTTAGCAATTTAGCTTAGACACATAATATATATATATAAGGTGTTCCCCAATCCTGCCAATAAAATACAGAACTTTAATTTTACATTTGAAACCTTTAGTAAAAAGTTAAGGTCAGTGTATTATGTGAGATCACTTGTGATTATCTGTCTTTTCTTTCAGCATGGATCAACTCCAAAAGAGTCCTGAAGATACACTTGCACATGTATAAGCTATATGAATATTTCTTCATATTTCATAACTTTGGTTTTTATATTCTTTGCTTTATATGAAAAAGTACGATCTCATGATCAGTGTATCACATGGAAATTCACTCAGCTGCAGTTCAGTGCATTTACTTATTCAGCACATGAACAAGCGCTTATTTAAAACATGAAGAATTGTATTGTATTTGCCTTAGTGTTTTTTCTACTAGCTCATAGCAGCCAGTTCTATGCTGCAGTGAAAATGAAGTATCAGTCCTGTACTTTGAGAATTATACTTTCTCATGGCACAATAGCTATGACATGTCCTTACTATTAAAGTTCAGATTGGTGTTAAACTCGATATATCGAGCTACTGTAAATAATACAAGCAAATCTGAAAAATACAGAGATTTCTTGATCATTTTGGCTCTACATTACTGCCTGCCAGCATCAATAGTTACAGAAATCCGTTAAGGGTAGCCTGAAATGATAATTACATATACATCTACATGAACATACACAGAAATATATATGTGTGCATATATATGGCCTGGTCACATGAGCTTTAATGCGTACGACTGAGCCATTTTTTCCCATTGTCTGAATCTCTTGAGGTTATGGGAACTAACCTGACAGAGTATTTAAAAGCAACTCATGTCAGTCAATCAGTTTATTTCATGAGACAGCTGTGAAAGTTGACTTGGATTCAACAAATATTGTATGCCATGTGGATAGATGCCTAAAAATCAGCTAGAATAGGCTACTTAATTAAAGCCATATGTTCCCATCAGTTACGCACCGTGCACAGAAGCAGCTGGTCACAAGTTATACAACTTACGTGCAAAGTGCTAGTAAATCCTTTATGTGGGAAACTAATGTCTAGATGGCAAACTGACAGTGGTGTTTGGTACCATAACATAGTTGGATGTACTCTGCCCAGGTTCAACATTGTACTATACTTAGACGCTTGCAACAATACTATTTAAAACATGATCAAGTGCAAGATAAGACCAATAAACCTCAGAATTTCTTGTAATGCAGTATAGATCATTCACAAATTGACATAAAAATAGCACTAACAATTAGAATTACCAGCAGCACTTTGATGACGAGTTTAAGTGTTTGACTGTTCAGTGATTCTGTAGGACCAGGGGTTTTAACCGACCTGTGAAATCGATAAGACTAAAACGTTCACAGGCAGATCCCGATATCTAGAAAAAAACACTGACTGAGGGCTAACTTCTTATGACTCGGTCGTGATTGCTAATTAGCTGATGCTATAATTACCATTGACATATAGTATTAAGTCATGCAATTTAAAAGCACTTCAGCCAGATAAAGGGACAAACCTTTTGGTTCATTGGAATGGCTGCATGGAAAAAATGTTCCCTAGGCTTCTGTATGAAATATTTGACTTCATCTAGCTGACTTTGTGAGAAGTAAATATAGATACACAGCAGAAAGCAGAATTGTACAGATCAGATTTGGGGGTTTGTTTCCCTTTTTAAGAAATAAAATATATGTAATTCGGTGTGAATACAGAATTATAGTGAAAACCATTAAAATAACCAAACAAGTTCTGTATGATATGTGAAGGAAATCATTTGCAAGCAATAGCTCTCAATCAGCTGAAGAGAACAGCGCATCTTCACAGACAGGTTATGAGGTCCTACCCTTTGTGGCATACGAGTGCCACTTTCCAGACAGGCTGCAGCTTGATCCTTGTTTGAGAAAACTAATCCTGGTTCTCCCCTCTATCAAGCTTTAGGTCCATTCCCTTTCCAGGGTGGTCATGACTGGACAAAGCAGAAAAAAATATTTCAGGCAGGAGGATAGGTAAGCTATCAGAAGAGGAATAGTATTGAATAGTATTGAAGAACTTCAGTTCTTCAGCCCACAGAATGCAGAAAAACGTTGCATAATAATGCTGCCCTTGGCAAGTCTGATAACGATGTCGTGCATTTATCTACAGGAAAACAAACTTTCATCCCTGTTCTAAAACAGGACACATGAATGTACAATTTTATCACGGGCTTTCACACTTAACAAGATTGTGCCTTCATAGTCAAATGCTTGTGATATAAAATTTGCAGAATACTAGAAAGGTATGCACTGCTCTGGGCATAGCACTAGAAATAAAAGGGCTACAGCTCTCTTAATCATTTCAAAAAGTTTGGACTGACATAAGACATCCTAATACACTGACTGCATTACAAGGAGCCTCACTGCAAGTGAAAAATATAGCCTACAATTTTCTTTTTTTTCATTGCCCTTACTATATGTTTTGCTTCCTTTTGAGACACGGGCAACCTGTATGACCTCTGTTCCTCACATCTGTTATGCACAGCTATCTATCTTCAACTAACAATACCAATTTGTGTTTCTACTATTGTGAGCTAAATCAGGAATGGAAGTGTGATAAAACTTTCCTAAATACACTCAGTGTTTCTAACTGGTTAGCTGTTAGGTATATATGTGTGCATACATAAATGCTAGCATATAATGGACGTTTTATATCTATCCTGAGGGAATTTACATTGCTCCTACAAAGAAGTAAGTATTTATATGTTTTCAAGAAGGCTATCAGGCCTACTGTGTGATCTTCTAGCTTGACCAGACTAGCCAAGCTACGTAACACAGCCTTGAACCAAAGGTTTCAACACTTTCTTATGTGTTTCCATTTTGCATTTGAAATTTTATGCAAATTAATGGCAAGCAAGAGCTTCCCAAAAGTCATTTCTAAAGGGATTATAAAGTGCCCAATCCAATTCTATTACTAAATGCAAAAATATGTGTTATTTTGCTCATGCTTTACATTTAGAAACCTTATTTTTTCAATCTAACTTAAGAACGATCTTTAACTGCAAGGCTTAGTTTTTCTTGGCAGCTGACCATAAATTATCAGAAGGAGGCAATCAATAAATATACATGTTAAAACGCAATGACTGTAGCCATCAAAACAGTCATTGGAATATTTATACTCTGTGAAACAAGGGAATTATAGAAGCTGTCACTCTTCTTGACAGGAAAAGATACCATACATGCTGTTTAACTTCAAATAGAGTTAAAGAGAAATAGTACACAAAACGACAGAGCTTCACACAATTTAAGCAGTGAGCCAAGGGCAAGGAAGACCTTATAATTATTCTATGCCACTTTCCAGTTGAATTTCATAAATGTACATGCTCTTTTTCTGCAGTATTTTCACTTATTCTTTCTGACTGAACTCAAATTATTCTTGCCATTAACCCTTCTTCTATATTGCCATATGAATCAACTAGATCTTTTAAACCCAGTAGCCTTTAAATACTAACTGAAGCTCCACATGGCACATATCAGCTCCAAATGTTTTCTGAAATTTCAAACAGAAAAGAGAGTAAAGGCTGAAAAGATCATCTGAGATGATGTGATCAAGGAGGATGTTTTAAGAACAGAGCTTTGGGAACATGATGAACCACCCAACGTAATAATACATAATAGGGTTCAAATCAAGTAGTAGCCTGCTTTATAAACACTAAACTGTTATATGCTCTAAGTTTGTAAGAAATGGGAAACTTCCTTACTAGTTTTACACATACTTTACATTAAAAAAAAATTAAAAAATATCTCTTATGATAACTTATTGCAGATAAAAAAGAGAATATGTATGCAAAAAAAGGCTGCTTAATAAGTATTTTAGTCATTGTGATACTATTATTACATGATATGATATACTTAACTACTACTATTGCAATTATTGCAATATTTTTCAACTCTATTGCTTTCAAAAGATAACTCCTCTTTTGCTTTTGCATACGCATATGTACTCAGACACTACCTGGAATTCCTTTCCCTACACACGTGTAGCAGCATGGTAATATGTATGCTGGAGCAATGAAATGAGTGTAGGCAGGGAAGGAACTGAGAAGCAAGCAGCCAGTTCTAGCATGTTACAGCCAGGAAGGACTAGTCCCAGCTGCCCTAGCAGCCCATGGTGCACCTGTACACGCTACTGCTTCCTCTCCTAAATTCCTTTGGGGAAAAGAGTTCTTATTCCCTTCTAACTAAATGGAAAAGGTTCCACTAACAAAGGATTCACTAGTATATTGATGACTCTAACAGTTCATGATGATTTTCCACATAAATAGGAAATAACATTCAACATTACAGTTCCTAAATAAAGCCTGTAATTTCCTCCTGAGCTATATTACATATTTAGGAAACTGTACTATCTTGAGCTGAAATCTGAAGAGATGAAAGTATGCAGATTGTCCCCATTATCAATCACCTCCATTCTTAAATACCTATGATTTATGTCCACTCTTGATTTGTCAAGTTTCAGCTTACTTCTTGAAGATCTTTCCTTTTTTAAGGTACTGTTGGCTACCACATATTTTGTCCCAATTAAGGTACGCTTACATTGATCTAGTTGTTTCTTAACTGTCTTCTCAATATACAGATTGAGCTCTCAAAGCTTCTGAATCATTCCTGGCACTGTTTTCTGAACTCCCTTGAATATTTCAGCATCCTTTTTTGAAATATAGATGCCACAACTGGACAAATTTACCAGGACTGCATACAGATCATTCTAATTTTACTAAATATCATTCTCAGAATAAAGCCAAGGATTATATTTGCCTTTCTAGCAACAACACATAGTGATTACTGAACATGGCCAATTAGGGATTCAGAGACACTACTTCAGAGTATATAGTCTTCCACGCCACAACTCATAAGCTTCTTCTCTAGGTATCTGACAGTGCTAAAACCAAGTGTTAATAATAATATTAATTAACATGATGAAAATAGCTACTGCACCCAAGAAATAAGAAAAGTGGAAAGGCTGATGTCAATCCAGGTAACATTCTTACACATTAAGCAGTTTATTCCTTGAGAGATGCCATTGCAATTTCCAGTATTTGATATCTGAATCAGTAGTAGTGCTACTACTTTTCTGACAGGCTGAAGTGTACGCTAATTAATGACAGGGAACTTAATCTCAAGGAATACATTTTATACCCCAGTATTGAGTCAATCACAATGTTGTTCAATGATATGAACACAGTTCTTCTGCATCATTTACTTTATTCAATGTGATATTTAAGCATCTGACTTAGGAAGGCCACGCATGTGCCTTTAAGTTCTAACTGGATGTGCCTATTATTTTATAGCATAGCCATGAAAGCCATTTCAGAGCAAATTTGGATACAAACCATATGGAACATTTGGAACAAAGCAAACACACTAGCAATAATTTACCCATCATAATACAGTAGAACCAATTTTCAGATGTATCCCAGAATCTGTCCGGTTCAAAGATGAGTGTTGGAACAGAAGGAAAACGTGAGATTCTGTGTTTTGATGAGAAAGAATGGCAAAAGGGATATTAAGGGTGTACAGAGGTGAAATGTGCTTATTTATCTAAATTAATTTAGACAAAATTGATGCACTTGCTTGTGTGGTTGCTTTTAAAGTGGTTAAAGAGTGGTCAAAATTGATTTAGTTTAATTGGGTTAAGCTAAAACTGTTTTAGCCACTTTTAAACTGCTTCAGTGTCCAAACAAAGCAGTTGAACCTACTTAGCTAAATGGAATTAGAAGCAGGAATATGCTTCTAATTGGAAGAAATGGAATTGTTAAGCAGGAACAATTCCTGTCACACAAAAGTGACAGGTTAAGTGACAAAGTTAAAAAGAGAGAATAGTAAAGTTGAGGTAATAATAAATGGATATTATAGGATAAATGAATGAACTAGGAAGAGGGTAGAAGAGTAAAGGACTGAATACAAATAAAGATAGGATAGGTAGACATATAGATAAAAGAAGAGAAGGCAAAATAAAAAGAAGGAAAAAAGAAGAGAGGTTTGACTTTAACCTTATTCTTACAGAACAAACAAGAACAGAAGCAGTAAAAACAAAATAAGGTTTTTATAAATTGTACTTCTAAGCACAACCATCCATTTCTTCCTCTGGCAAAGCTTCTATTGATTTTTGCCTGACTAAAGATCGAGCCTCTAATTTGGCTCTAAGAGTGGAAATTTGTTCATTCTTGCCATGTACCATCTCAATGAACTATTGTAAGAAAACATGCTTATTATGATCTTTTGCTAAGATGCCAGGTGGTAGCACTTATAACCTCTTGCTATGGGAGTAGAAAGGGGATTTATTTTCATTATTCATGAGAACCATTTTTAAGGGATAACTAGTAACATGAATGTAGCTCTGAATCAAGTGACATGAAGTGTACTTAATTCTGGGGTTACAAAATGAAATAAGGTGAGGTAGTTATTTAAACTGGTAATTGCTTGTAAAATGCAGGTACACCATGGCAATAAAAGTTACAAGGACGTAAATTAATTAGCCACATGATTTTTACGTTTTGTTATACACACACATATATATATGTGTGTGCGTGTGTGTACACACATACACATACATATATATGTGCCATATAGTTAAAATTGACAGCTAATATTGTATAGACAAGATTCGACTTTACATTCCCTGAAAGCCTCAATTAAAAATCTCATCTGATATTTCAGAAAAATTGATCTTCTTGATTGTTAGATCCCTAAGCTTCTTTCTGACCCAACCTGGTATGTGCACACAGAACAACATATGAACAAGGCTGCTTTGATTCTGGACTCATGCTCAGATGGCAGGATGTATCTTTACTCACAGTATGGAAAATTCATAGCCCTAACAACATATAGATCATCAAAGGCTTACTACAGATAGAAGGTACAAGAGCTTCACCACTATTTTATTTGTATTTAATAGCATAAAAGTATGCAGAGTTATGTGAATAAAATATTAATTTTATTCCACACACACGGAGTTGATTAGACAGGTTAAGACAAAAGTATTTTGGAGGCAGTGTGCCCTTGCAGATAAAATCTGACCGAAATTCAGTAGGTCTGATTCTGCTCCCAGGTTACCCCTGGCTTCCTGAATGGCTTTGGAAAAGTCACTTCAGTTACTAATAAGATAATGATGTGTGTCTCCTTTTGGAGTGCTCAGAGGTCAGGAATTTAGGGAAAAATATTACTAGTAAGGGCTATTGTCTATAGTGTCTAGAAACTAGCAGGTGAGTGACCCTCACCTCCATGCCACTACTATCCCTATGCTCATAACTCGACACAGAGGCTTCAACGTTATCGCAAGGTCAGATCATGCAAGATGCTAATTCTGTGCCTTATCACTGGTATACTTCATCCCTAAAAATAACTTACGTAACAGAGAGAGAATCTACCAGTCATAAACTTTATTCTCTGTTAAATCAGAGATGAAATAGTGGCTTATATGTCTTTTCTCCTTTCTTTCCAAGATGTGAAGAAAGGATAAAACTCATGCACTGTGCTGATTTTTTTTATATTTTTGTCCTCAATAGCCATAATAAACAATGTAAGAGATTATAATTTCAGCTAGTAAAAGATAGCATTTCCCAGAACTGTCTGCTGGTCCATACATTTCACTGGTAGATAACATTCTGTTTACATACATTTTGCACACTTTTTTTTAACTCCTGTTTTTGCATGGGAAGGGAGATCACCATAAACTGAAACATTAAGGAGATCATATATTTAACAAAGCAGAAAATTTCCATATCCCTTTCCATGCATTCTGTCTGGGTGATGGATTAAGCTACATTGTAATATTCAGCTTCAAACATTATCACACACAATTAGCCAGACATAATTAGACAGTCAAGTGAGAGCGTATTAGTCGTCACTCACTAAGCTTTTTCATCTTATGACCTGTACAGATTTCCATAAGGTGAAGGCCAAAATGGACTACAGCATTTTTATTTGACTAGCATTTATGAATTCATGTATCATTATCTAAATATTACCTTTGATTGAGATCTCATTAAAGGTCTCTCTGTCTCATATCAAAATGTCAATAACCCTCCTAAGATGGGAAATGTCATTTAACTAAGGCTGTACTTATTAATCTAATAACTTCAAAAATGATCACAGAAAATGACTTTTTTTCTCATTAGACCCCCCATTGTTTAGGGCTTTTTTTCCTTCAAAAAATACTGCGCTTTCTTCAGAGATACATTACAATGAAAGTAGAAATTAGTCTCTATTTGAAACGATAGTTGCCTTCCCGAGCTGAAGCGCTATCATCAAAGAACTCTCTCAGCACCAGGTTTCTTTTTGGTACAGCATAGCATCCCTTTGAGACATTGGCAGGGCCCTTATTCCTCTTGGTCTCATAAAATATTCGGTGTAAAAGTAAAAGAAAGAAGAAAAAAAGAGGATCTCATTGAATTCAAGAAAGAGAAGCAAAACCCAAAGTCTAAAGGCAAATGCTTTTTAACATTACACAACTTTTAGCTAGGTATAAATTTATGGCTGGGGATATTCACTTTCCTGAAGATTTTCCAAGCACTTTTGTTTGGGAAGCAGGGATGATTTCTTTCCTGTTACCACAGTAGCAGTCAATGCTTCAAGTAGGTGATATATCAGTTGGATATGTCAGGTGACAATCTTTCCAGATGCATTTTGCCTGGGATGGGAAAAGGAGAAAAAAAATTCTCTTCCTTAGCCACCACTTATGTGATTTTACAGATGTAAGGCAGCCGGTCTTTGCCTCCTCCTGGCTGAAGTAATAAAAATATTGCAGTAGTCTAAACTAGTTCTTGCAGGGCTCAGAGCTGACATTCCAAGCTGTGCATTTAACCGTCTTTTTTATTTCCTCTAGTCAAGATTGGCAAGGCTGGATTTATGTAACCTGATATATCTTGCTATTCCTATGTACTACTTGTGTAACAATTCCCTTAAGATTATAGATTTCATCTGCTTCCCCAAAACTCCCCCGGAAAAACCCGGAATTCTCCACTTCATTTGCTTTAGCATCCTAGATTACCTGACTTGTTTGAATGACAAAAATGCAGGATACAGCTTAGAAAGAAGTAACACAGAATGGGCAATATATATGGAATTTTAGGGGTAACAGCTCTAGACAGCATGTAATTGGCAAATGCTGCGATCAGCTCTGAAGTGACTGTTGCCAGTTGTTATGCTCAGTTACCAACATCCTAGCATGAGTTCTGAATTACAGAGAAGAGGGAAACGTGCTTTCTGTGACAGCCAAAGCAGCAAAGCAAAAAGCGCCTACGTGAATGCGCTAGACACATCAATCCAGAGACCGAGGAGCTCTTCATTCACCCCTGTAGGGACAGTCACAGTCATGCAAAGAGTCTTTCCAGCGGGACTACTGCATGGAATTGCACTATAAGGCCAAGAACAGCCCCTAGGCAGGAACCTCATTACTAGGATGGTCTGCCCTGAAAAGGATGCCCTGTCTACATTATACAGCTATTGAAGAGTTATAGTGTATACGTGACTCGGCGGTGCTGAACGAAGGCACAGGCGCAAGCTTGTGCAGATCCCGTCACTTTGCACTATGTAATACGTGCTGATGATCTTGCACATCACCCTAGATGGGAGCATCCTCCAGAGTGAGACTGCCTGAGTGGATGCACTGCAAGGCACTGACAGAAACGTCTGCTTTTATGACTTTTACTCTGGTGTGTCACATCAGCTCACTTAGGGAAAATTTGGCCTTGATGACACCACTAGTAGAAGTACAAAATTACAGCCTAAGGGCAACAATAATGACCCATTCTTTTGGCTGTTATAACCCTAAGTACTCTTGGAATCATGAGAAATACAAGAATGCGCTATATTTTGCACTTAAAATTTTTATATTAAATGAAGAAATTGTAAAATCTCATATAGTCAATAGAGAGCTCCTTGGCTATGTGTCTGTAGAAACTCTTCTGTACAAATTGTTCTAGCAAGGACATGGAATAACTTATGTTCAGTAATTTCCCTCAGGATCCACCTGGTTCAGATGGTAACATAAGACTAAGTGTTTCTTGGTTAAATCCGCCCACTTTTAGTTTAGTTAAATCATGTTCCTTCTGGGACTCTGCCATAAAAATGCAGAAAACATGCAGATCTGGAGATATAAAGAATAATTTTGTACTACTTGATTCTCAATTAAGCTATCAGCTCTCTGGATATATAAATAATGCTAAATGGTGGATAATTCTAGGCCTCTCAGATTTTTAGATATTTTGCTCTTAATATTTCCACCATATAAAAAGAGAACAAAATCAATAATGCACATTTTAAAATGGTAGAGATTATATTGTTATCATTATATATTTTGTGATGTGAACTCTTTGCAGACATATACAAGTGCCTCAGAACTAAAAGCTTCTTCCTGAAGAGCTTTTTTTCTTTTTACATATATAAAAAAAGAATAATCTCTTTGCTATCTGGGCCTTAGGTTTGGCACACAATACGGTAGGTGAGTAAGCACTAATCTCCAGGGCTTATTTAACATCCAATTCACATCATATCCACAATGAGTCGTCACGATCAGCTGATGCCCAGCAGGGCTGAGTAGGGCTCAGGAAGACCTGGGAAAGCAGAGTCCTCAGATACAATCTTCTATGGGGTGGGAAAGGTGAATGATGTTGTCAGGGAGAAGTCGTTAAAATAATTTATTACATAAGCTCGTTTACATACACTAGGACTAACTTTCACATGAAAATAGAACGATTACAAATGAAGTCCCAATTACTTTTTATATTTTTCTTTTCAGCCTTAGCAGAGTAAGGACTCTTGATATTTCTGGATAGCCCTAAACAGTGCTGAGTATTTCTGGATAGACAGACTATAAGCTTTGAAATTCAATTTTTAAATAAAATTGATAGTTTTATGTACGTACACAGAGCATGTCAAGACATCTTTTCTGGTTTAGCCATGTACAAGGTGTCAGCATACGCATAGCCAACCTTATGTTCTGCACAGCTTGCACATGTTTTATAAATTCCTTTTTCAGATGTAGTTGACCTCCACTGCTAGCCTCGCATGTCTTCATGACCTCTGCCTTTTCCTTCAGGTTATTTTCTCAATCCTCTAAACTTCTTCCTACTTCTACCTCAGTATGAGACTTATAACCAATCTTTCAGCTTATTTACCTTACTCTTAAATATAAAGTATTGTTGACTTTTACTTTCCTTGCAACATTCCTCTTATCATCACGAACCAGAAATACAAGATCAGGATGAGGACTAAAATTTCAATTTCATTTAAATATAGACACTTCTCACTTTGTGTGCAAAAAAAAAATCATATTTTTCCTATATCCTTGACATTTCTTTTAAGAACAACTAACAATAACAGCATTAACAAGATGAACATACATCACAATTATATTATGATAATATGAATGAAATACTATAATGAACTCTTAATCATTACTTAGTACATTACAAATTTCATATGGAGAAAATAATACCTTACATATATAATGAGTAATATCGTACTAAGACTAATATAGTTGTAAGTTAATTATACACTGTGTAGCTGATTTAGCTGCATTTAGCTAAGGAGCTGTTCTGAGCTCACTGCAGATTAATTATGTCTTTAGGCATATACTCTCATTTATAACTGTCACTTGCGACAGTAGCTTCTGGCTAGGCTGCTTTGTAGTCCATTCCTTTACAAAAACAAAAGCAAAAAAATATATATATATTCTGAACATCCTAGAGGTTTCATGAGACTCAAAATCTCTACTGGCTGAGGTAAACACTAAAAGAGTGCAGGTTTCATTTTCTGCATTTCTGCCCAGAAAAATCCTTTTATAGTATCTGTTTAGTAAAATTACAATGCCTCATTGCATACTATTTAATATAATTAGTTCTGTTAATCACAAAACTTAACATAAATCTCCTCAGAACTACCCTATAAATAGTTGTATTTTCCAAATCCCTTATAAATTAAATAGAAGGATTTAGGTAAGTGCCAAAGACTGTGCCTATGATTTTCATTAAAGTTTTTACTGATTATAGGAAACAAGTCCTTTTGAAGTCTTTGATTATACATCAGATGAATAATTTTGCATGACAGAAATGGGTAATAAGTGACAGCAAGTGCATGAGCTAATCATAAATCTAAAACAAGAGAGTTTTTCTCTGTTCAAGGTGTTCACCATTGTTCTAACCTCACCATGAAAAGTTAAATGAAGAAGAGCATCAAGTATATAATATGCCAAAATAAAAATGAATCTACACAGCAAAATAAGAGAGGGAGAAGGAAGGTAAAAAGTTAGACACACTATACTCTTACATGTCTATACTCTTGTATAAACTTTGGGGTTTTATTGCAATTAACTGCTAGCATAAAGAAGAGTAAAAGGTTGTGTCAACACTAACATTTTGCTTTGGTATTGAAGTTTTAAAGCAAATCTCCCAATGCCCCCATTTCCTGTAATTGTGTTTGCAGTGAAAATTTGATGCCTTTGAGCTGATTTCTTCTGTAGGAACTACATTTAGTGTGTGCCTATGTACTCCTCTCAAAATATAGGGACACACAAGCTCAAATCAATGACTAGTCTTTTAGGTAACTGAGACAAGTGTGTGCCAGGAGAGTTCAGCGCAGGGGAACTGACTTTATCCAGTTTGGAATGAAACTCCCAGATTGCATGTTGTGTAGATGTGTGAGCCTCACTCTCAATTGCTTCAATGTACTGCTGTGCTCCTACCGAACCAAATTGCTTGATAATGTGAATGTAGCCAAAAGAACTGGCGTTTTACTGATCCTAATTAAAAAAAAAAAAAAAAAAATCCCCAGTGAATGAATCTCAGTCCTCAGCAATCTCTCTGTCAGAAAAGAGAAACTGCACACACAATTCTCAACCTCTCTATATGATATACATACTTTTAGGATGCACTCACATTTAGCAATGTTAGGAAAATGAAGGAAAAAAGATCTTTCAGATAAGATAATCAGACAATAGGAATAAGCTAATACCTTAGAATTTTTTATACTTTTATAAAACATGAGAAAAGTTATCTCAGATTTTTTTTTTTTTTTTTTTTTTTTTTTTTTTAAGTGGTAAGTTTCACTAAGTAGTAGAGTAAGGGTGAACCTTCAGCTCTTCACTTGAATGTACCTTACCCATTCCATGCAGCACAGTGCAGGGCTCTTGCTATCCTCATCCACATTATGAAAGGCAGGAGGTTTTGCTGGCAAGAGGGATGAGAAGGTAAACTAACTCCACAGCTGTGGAAGAAAATAAGCTAGCTTGAAGTTCTGACATCAGCCTCACAACATAGGTATTCCTAACTCTAAAAGTCAGCATTCCCAGCTAAGGAATTCTCATTCTACATGCTCAAGGAAACATCATCCCACAGTAGAAAGGAAACCTTCCGAGAGGCTCTTACTGCTCTTTAGCTGTGAATATCTACTACAGCTCCAGCTTTTCAAGGCATATGGTATGTTTGTGCTTTCCTGCCATGAGAAAAAGAATAAGCACTTCAAATGAAAAACCTGTATCATCCTTATTTGCCATATTTTATGCCCAAAATGTCTGCAGAAGAATCTCAATTTAATTTCAATTCAAAGCAACAAAAGCTGAAAAGAGTAAACATGATTCAAACATGTAAACTGCAAAAACCTGTAAGGATCACATTTTCATAAAAGATTAGTAATGTTTGGTGGTTACAAGGTAACAAGGAAACCATAGATCAGACTACCAGCAACTTGCAAATACGATAATATTTCAAATCTAGGATTAGATCTGTCTAATGAGATCTCCTTCTCCAAAACAGCACAAGTCTCTTCACAGATGCAACCATCACTCCTAGAAAACTGGCTGCAGGACTAAGTCTTATGTTATCATATAACCAATATCAATATGTTTCTTTTAAAATTATATTTACATTCATACATGAATGAACTGTTCATTCTCTTAACCCTTTTGGAGGAGGAGGAAGTGTTTTGAATGACAGAGTGATAATATTGGTTATTATGTAATGTTCTTTCTCTCACTGGCACAAGAATAATACAATATATAACAGCACAAAATTAGCACATTCAAAGTGATGATTATGATTCACCAAATCATTTAAGCATGTGCTTATGTTCATATTAGTTCAGCAAACCAATAAATGTGATTTTCAGTTAAGTATACACATGAATCTTGCTATAATTGACTAGCTTACAGCAAATGCCCAGATTTAAATATGTGCAGTTGTCCAGTCATATTAATGAGATTGCAGAAAATAGTTTAAAAAATTACTGTATGTTTAACTACTTTGCTAGATCAGAAGTGTTTAAACATATACTCAGATGTCATTTTGAATTAGTATAAAGATGAAAGTGCCTAAATCAGGGCCTAAATAGCTAATTTCCATAAGAGGTTTTCACACATTGTTACAAAAAATTCTCTCTGACCACTGGGAATGCAAAACACTGTGAGACTTTGGAACTTCAAAATATACAGTTACTGCAAACCCAGAAATGATTCCCTTCTGTAAATAATGTACTATAACAAAATAATTGTTTGTAGCAATCAAGATATTCTGAAATAAGGTAGACGTTATAGAAGACTATGGGACTGCACCATCAGCTAGAGGAACTAGCCTACTTACGCTCTGACATTTGTGAGTAAAAATTCTGATAGCCAAAGCTTCTATTCATGCTCATGAACAGTACTTTTAAGAAACAAGCCAACAACAACAAATTATTTTAGGTAAGATTTCTCTTTCAGAAAAAAAAAAAAAAAAGAAAGAAAGATGTAATGGAAGTGGAGGTTTATGACTTAGAGCACAGCAATGGGGAAGCAGACCCATAACAAGTCCAAATTTATGATTATGAGAATTAAGCAGATATATTTTTCCCCATTGGCAGAATAAGAGGCTCTTAGTGACTGGTTAATGCTGAAGGATATTAAATCATGACCATGCAAATATCTATTTGATAGTGCACTTGCATAGTAATATATTAAGTGTCATGAAAGTACACTTGTCTTTGTCATGGACCTTTGCTACTTTCTGATAATTTTGCAGAGAACACATACTGAGTATAGTAGTACTAGGATGAAAGGGGTCTCCCCTCTGACAACTGCTTTTTTTAAAAATAGCATTTAATACTGACTTGTTCCTTAAAGAATCTAGAGAATATTTCAAGGCACATTCAACAACCTTCATTGCCTTAACTACATACACTTGCAAGAAACATTGTTGTAGACCATCCAAATCAGAATATCACCACATTGAAATCGATATCACATGTTGGAGAAACTGAAAGGAAAGCTGAGGTATTCTACTTGTGTAAGTTCTGTTTTGGCACTAAAATTCTGTTTCTGTTGATGTTAGAAAAGAAATCATATTCAACTAGGTGCAGTTTCTGAATTGCCATGCACATGTTAATCAAATGGACAAAAACAACAGATGGAACAGGAATCTGGATATCACAATTCTCTTCCAGGTAACTGTCTTAATTATTGTTCTAGAGTGTTACTCTCCGTTTTGTTTTTCCAATATGTTTTTGTGTACGTGTTTGCGTATGCATTCAAAGGTTCAGCTGAATGGAAGATAATTGTGTAAGTCCTGTCTAGGCAAATAAAGAGATTAGACACGTTTTCCCCACATTATGTACCTTGTGAAAATGAAAATGTCTGAGTAAGACTAGTTACAGCTTTAAGCTTTCTAAGGAGTGTGAGTCTGTCTGCAAGGACTTTTCAAAGAACATATGCAAAGAGCACCAATAGTAAAAATTCCAAGTAAGCCTAAACTAATATACAGATGCAGCTGATCAAGGGCAAAGCAATTCAGGGGACAAAGAAAGCCAGCCTCTAAGGTACTCTGCTATTATCCTAGGATACAGTAGCCCTTGTAGTCCCTTTTGGCCTGACTATTAGGCAACAAGTATGAGCAGAGGAGATCCATAGGTTCTTCACATACAAAACAGCTACATAACCTGATCAAAAGCAAGAGAAAAGTTAGTTCAAAATTCAGATGGGATCTAGTCAAAAATTCAGAAGGAATCTAGCCCAGAAGGAATAAAATTGAGAGGGAAATCTGTAAGTCCTGCAACTAGTCATTTATACAGAACATTTCTAATTAAAAATAATAAAAAATAACAAAATAAAAAAAAAACTTAAAGAATATAAATAAATGTATAAAAATATATAAATATATAAAGAAAATCTTCATTATAACAGGTTTTCAGTACTGATTCATGTTCACCTAGTTTGACTCCATAAATTGTAAACTCTAAACTAATTCAGTGGAAGAACAGTAAGTTCAAAATTATGCTTGGTTCAGAAAATCTACTTTAGGACTCTTCTCTTAACAGCAAAGCATATCTATACACAAATCCTTTCAGCATTATTACCCTAGAAAATGGAAAATAACATATAAGGTCTTGAGTTTCTAAAGGTAAGTCAGTGGGAGATAGATGAATTGTTCAGTTATTATTGAGGTCACATTATTATTGAGGTCATATTAGTATAATTAAAACTTACTTTTCATTTAACTACTTTTATATTTTCAAGCTCTTTACATAGTAAATATAAAAAATCTGTTTCTAGAAAAATTGGCTGCTACAGAATGATGCATGTTACTCAGCTGTGCCTTTGGTTTGGTCTAGAGCTATTTGCTCCAACCAAGAATGTTATCTGGAGTGAAAGTATAGACCTATCTTTAGGAATTAGAATTGATCATTGTGAAATATTAAATAACAAAAAGATGTTTTAAATGACTCCATCAGAGTTTTTGCCTTATTCCTCTGATCTTTATTTCTTCAACAAACATGTAGCAATTACAGTGCTGCTAGTCAGACTTCGAAAACTCGGACGTTCTAGTCATATGTCCAGGAACTTTTACTGACTGATCCAAAAGTAACTGAGTTACAAAAAAGACTACAAAAAGATTACAAAACAAGTATGAGTGAATTTCTTATCCTTTTAGCATTGTACCAGTGAATAGCTCTTCCCTCAGTTCATACTATTGCACGTATGTTTAACTGTCTATGTCCACACACACACTCATTTCAAGTATATTTTTTATACTTTCAGCAATTTTGCTAAATGATGTGACATGACTGAATTTCCATTCCCAGGTCAACTACAGAAATTCATTGCAAGCCCACTGGACAGAATGCAGGGGCTGTGATACCATACAAACACAAATATAACTGAACTCTGTGTGTGATAGTCACACTAGTCTAGTGTACGATGGCATAACTATCAAGGCAGGTTGTGCAGTCTATGGGGAAAAGAACTACTGTTTCTTTTGTCCAAAATCTGACAGTAATATTTGTATTTCAGTAGCCTCTTTCTGATAGTTGGCTTTATAGTTCCTGTCTGTATCATGCCCGCTTACCTTTTTCTAGTGTTACTGGTTATTTCTGGCCAGCGCACAGCATCTCTGACTTTCCAAGGCAAGCTTCTATTTTCACGTGGTCCTACTATATTCTTGATTTTTTATTTCCTCAGCAAAAATTATTTGACTGTTTTTATACATGTTCTTCTTGGAACTTGTTTCAGTGATTCCAGTAATATTGGGAAGCAGATGGAACTTCTCTCCTGGTATCTTGCCATCCTGACAGAATGATGGATGTGAGCACTTGAAAATCTTTTTCTTATTCTACTTCACCCTTAGATGTTTTCTAGCTCACAGTTGGAAAGTGACACACAGCTTGGCCAATGCTTTGTACGGTTTTTCTGTTCCCCATGCTTCCATCAGCTGAACATCTCATATACTCAGTCATTTACTGAATCTCAACTATTCAGTTGAGTTCATTTGTTTTCCTGTACTTCTACAGGAAACTTATACATATCTCAGAGTAGAAAAATTATTTTTCTTGTCTTGAACATACTAACCAAACCTTTCACATACTCAGACTATTATAAAGCATTCCTTCTCAACTGAGTGCATCATTATTTTGCTGCTGCTGTCAACCCTTCTATGAAAGCAATGGCTGACAGAGATCTGCTATTGGTCTCACCTCACTGACTTCTTGTTGTATAATAATATTTTGTCTCACCTACAGAAGCTTTAGTTATTTGATCATCAAGTCCTTACTGTTTGAAACACTCATCATACTGAATTAAAAATAGCCGGGTCTCGTTTTCATAGTCATATATTACAGATCACATATTTCAAATGTTTGAAAAAAATGTTGGTTATTGTTTTACAAATTGGGCAGATCCTTACTTATTTAGTATCTTCAGATTTTGGCAGTTTGCCTTTTTGGTTCAAGATACAACTTCAAGAAGGAAGTATTCCTGGAATAGATATCCAGGCATGCAGGGACTATAGTGAATGGGAACAATCAGCATGGATTTACTACGTCAGGGTGCCACAAGGGCCACTGCCTGTCCCATCACCCCAGCAAGGGAGCCAGGCAAGGGGGGCAAGCTCAGCTCCAGGCATTGGGCACCTCCATGGAAAAGTGGCCAAGTCCAGGCCTGGACATCAGCTCACAGTTTGGGGTCTGCATCAGGCCCAGTAAGGTTAACCATGGTGAGACACAAACCCATGATGGCTGGGCAGGGCCTTGGTGGCGGGGCTGGGTTGAGACTAGCTGAAGAGCTGACCTGCAGGTCAGGATTAGGCAGGGGCAGTGCTGTGGCAAGCTGGAGACAGGCACAGCTATGGCTCAGGACAGGCACTGCAAAGGTGTCACTCGGGCAGGGACTGATGGCCCAGGCCTGGGCTGAAATGGTCTGAACTGATGGAAAATAGACGAGTAAAAATGATTGTTTGGATGATCAGGCTCAGAGATGGCTTCAGGTAGATCTAATAGCCTGCCAAGGTCATCAAAGAAGTTATCAAGCCAGCCTTTTCACAGTGGTGCATCGTGGCATGGTAAGAGACAAAGAGTGTAGCATTGAAACGAGAGAAATTCACACTGCATATAAGGAAAAACTTCTTCACTATAAGAACAGTCAAGCACTGGAACAGTTTGCCCAGAGAAGCTGTGCAGTCTCCACGGTCGGAGATTTTCAAGGCTCAAATGGATAAAGCCCTGAGCAACTTGCTGACGCTGTTTGGAGCAGAAGATTAGATTAGAGTGCTCCTGTGATCCCTTCCAACCTGAATTATAGTCCCAAACCAGTAAGAGTCTCATGTCAATCATCGCTTTATCTCATTTTTATTTAGATTTACTCCTTTGGCCTTTTCAGATAGACATTAAAATTATGTTTGTTGTCTAATATAATTTCTGCCATACTATTTCAAAATCCATACAGCAGCTTCTATTCATAATGCAACAGAGACTGTGCTTATTATTTGGCAAGGACCTATTAAATAATGTTCAGTGTTTTGTAGAATACCATTAGTATTCACAGTGCTTCAGAGAACGCGTGAAAAATAAAAAGAGGGTGTAATTCAGTGAATGTAAGGTTCTACACATACGTAGGAAGAATCAGCTATGCAAAACCCAAATGAGATATACAGTAGTGGTTCTTTGAAAAAGCATACGGAATTAACAATGGATCACAAGTCAAACAGGAATAAAAAATTACGGTAATGTTAAGAAGGCAAATTTCACACTATTTTTTGTAATAAAGGTATCACCTGCAAGACATAGAATTTAATTCCTCTTTCTACTTAGTGCTGATGAGACATAAAATGTAGTATTGTGTCTAATTGGGAGCACTACAATTCCAGAGAGATATGGATCACAGGGAGTAACTGGACTGAATTCTCATGTGTCAACTAAACATACATAAAAGCAAAACATATGATCAGATGACTAGAAAACATGATCTGTGAGAAAAGGTTGAAGAAATTGGGGTTAGTTAGGCTACAGAACACAACACAGAGGCAAGATCTGATCAGCCTCCTAGGATCAGGGGCAGGTTTAGCTTAGCTGGTTAGAGCATGATGCTGCTATTGCCAAGGTCACAGGTTCAGTCCTCGTATGGGCTACGCTGAGCATTGGACTAGATGATCTCCAGAGGTGAGTCCCTTCCAAGCTTACCATTCTATGATTCTATGATATAATAGATATTTTAACAGAGGAATAGAATAAATGTTTTTTTTCCTTTTTATCCTTTCCATATAGGACAAGATGTTCTGGGGCTAGGTTACACCAAGACAACTTGGATTAGATGTGACAAAAAATTCTGAAAGTAAAGATAACAAAATAATACAGAATGTCTGTGCAGACAAATAAAGGAATTTCCTTTATTGCAGGTTTCTAGAGAGAAACCGGACAAATATCTGTCAGGAATGAGGCAGGTGTCACTGACACTACCTTAGGGAGAGGAACAGATAGGTGACTTTCTGAGGTAAAGGCTACTTCATCAAGTACCATTTTTTTAATGAGTCTATGAATAACACAATCTAAAACAACAATCCTTTTGATTTTTCTTCATATACGTTTGTAGGTGGCACTTATATTTCTCTGCTACAGACTTGACGCAAGCTGCATTCTCAGCTATCAGTAACTCCACATTGTGTCCCAGTGAGAATGGTGGGAGATACCAGCTTTCCCTATTCAGCAGCACTTGCCAAAGTTCGTATTAGGCATCACGTATTGAAAATGGTTTTGCTGTTGTGAAATTAGGTTGACTTCAGTTCTAGTCACTTGGTAATGCATTTTCAGGACTTTGTCTATTTGCATAGACATGTTAATATTTTGTCTCGCTTTTCAAGAATTACCATGAATACTACCTAATATGTGAATTACATAATTTTAACAGTCTAAATCCCAGTTCTTGAATTTTTCTTTTGCTTTGTCTCATTACTTACTTTAATGAAATTGAGACGAGCATTATGTACATTTGTGTGTATAATAAACTCAAAAGAGATCTTACTCCTTCAAAAATATGATCTTAACAATTTCGGAAGCTGAAGGAAACATATTCATTGTTGGTACAATTTTGTGCTGCTCAAAATTCCATTATCTGAAAAAAATCATAAGTTTAAGGTGATTAAATTCAAGAATTCACATGTTTTAACTGAAAACTGAGTTTTCTGGTTGCCTACAGAGCCTGAAATATTAGCCTATTTTCCTTAGATATTCTGGAAGTGCATTACAATATCCTTAATAATATTATGATCTTGCCACTGTATAATTCAATGCAACTTTTCTTGAATGCAATTCTGTTTTCTTCTCTTGAATAATTCTAAAGAATTCTTTGAAGCCTAGCACATTCACAGATGTCCCACTATCTACCTGGCATTCAATTTCCTGTTTCTGGGCTGTGCCTTTACATGTGGTGCTCCTCTACATTTTATAAACCATTTAAACTGCACTGTAATAACATACAGGTGTAAAATCTCATCCCTCATCCCTCTCACCTTTTGCTTGCTTCCTCAGTGTAATGTATTTTTTTTTCCTTGTCTGTGAGCTTTAGCATCAATATTCTCTTTCGACAAAGTCACAGAATATGTCCCCCCATGCAGGGCACTTCCATTATCATGATATTTTTCCTATAGCCTGTAACCTATTCTTTTGCACTGTGTTTCATGTCTATGAACTTGATTTTCACTAGCTTTGGTGCACATATATACTTCTATATCCTAATTTCTGTAATTTCTATTGAATCTAGATATTCTCTGCACTTGTTTTGAACAATGGAGGCTAACAAATCTGATAACACAGCA
The DNA here is from genome assembly GCF_028389875.1 of Rhea pennata. Taxonomy (NCBI): domain Eukaryota; kingdom Metazoa; phylum Chordata; class Aves; order Rheiformes; family Rheidae; genus Rhea; species Rhea pennata. The sequence continues at coordinate 31,859,259 of NC_084664.1, forward strand.
AAAGAAAATGCAAGTTCTTATTACTTAAATATCTTAACCTTCGGAAGATATTTAACCCCCCCCCCCAACATTTAGAAGTAGAAGTGAAACCCCACATTTATAAGGACTGGGCTGTCTCTGCATGATGCTTATCCACACTGTATCAAAATTATAGAATTACAAACAATATTATGTAAAAGTTTCAACAAGAACACTTATAACCACAAGCTGTGGTAGAACCTGTGAGGGCTGGAGTACAAAGATCAAGCAAATCAACAGAGACTTAATTTCCTTGGATTTACAGTGAGTATGTAAGGACCTTCTATTAAAAAACTTTCTACAGGGTTTTGAAACATCGCATTGAAGATTTAGATACATAATATACAGATTCTTGTAATGTACAAGGTAAATAAAGCAAGTTTGTTTTAGAACAGCCAGAGCTAGCTATTAGAGGGCACATTCCCATGTTAATTAGTCTGCAGTTATGTCTGAGTTATAAATCCAATTTGTGAGCTCTTCAATCTGTTGAATTTGGTTCTCGTTATGGTCCCCTTCTGATTGTGTTTGAGTCTATCCACAGTAAAAGACTACAGGAGAGGCAGACAGGAAAACCCTGATTCCTCTCATATATGCAGTGTGGCTAGCAGATGAAATTATGGGAAACCATGGAGAAGCACAAGCTGAAAATTAAGTTCCTAGGAGCTGAAAAGTCCAGTATCCACATGATTTGGTCTAACTATGAGCATCCATCTATAGACAGAATCAAGAAGATACTTGGGTATTTTTCATTTTATTATTTAAAACTGCCCTGAAGAAACAAAGAATGTCACTGTTCTTTTAAACAGTTCTCAATATGCAAATAGTAATGGAGAACTTTCCTTAGAGTTCTTAATAATGAATATTTTCCTTTATATTTTTTTAGGATCTTTATAATGACAATCTAGATTTAGTGTTATGGCTGTTCATAAACTATTAGGAACAACAAGAATATCATCTACCTGGGAAGACAGAAGATCCTGAAAAGTAGTTTTAGTTTGAATGTAAGCAAATTTATGTAAACTGCTGTCAGTCATCTATATATTCAATTCACTAGCAAAATAACATTACAGATGATTTGTAGCCAACCATTCTTCACTAAGACTTGCAAAAAATATATTTATTCAGAACAACAACAACAAAAAAAGCACTTAAGGATAAGCATAAGTCTTACCACGCCAATTGAAAAGTAGTTATTGATGATGTTGTAAGGCACTGGGTCTCCTTTCTCATCTTTATCATTGGGTATTACTTCGAATTTCCACCTGTCCAGCAAAATTTCTGTGCTGTTCTCAATGTCTTTTAAGATCTTCATCAGGTTCTCACCTTCATAACCTAGCAAAAGGTGAAGATGGTGATTTTTACCAGACATTATAAAAGTTTTATTTGGTTTTCTTTCTCGGTGATTGGAAAAATGAAAATCATGCATGTAAAATCTGAAAAGCAGGATTGTGTTTTCAAGTACTATCAATTTTACAGTATCTGTAATTAAAGGAATACAAATACAGAGTTGACTTCTGCACTGTAAACTTAGAGTAATTCTACAGATTTCACTGGGCAGCAGATACATAGTGACAATGGAGAAAATTTGATCTAAACTTGCCATTCCCTCAAATTTTCAAAGTGATTATACCAGTCATCCAAGCACTTGAAGTTATACTTTGTATAAAATTCTTGATATAAAATGAATGCTAATATTTAATGTCTTTAATTTCAAAACTTACACAAAAAGACATAGAATCCTAGATTTGCGTCTAATGAAAGTCTGACAATAGAGTGAAAGGTTAAAAGCTGTTTACCATTTTTTGTAAATGTTTTCAACATGGCCTAGCATAACAAATATAAACTTTGAAACCCATTCATAACTGATGAAATACCTATCCAGCAGAATAACTATTGTTTTTCCATATTTTAACATCCTGCTCTGCAACTTTTTCTTACTTGTCAAGAAGCACAAGTCTTTAGCTAGTTCCCTGCACTGCTTAAATGTAATTACCTACTGTAATACACTGCATTGTATACTAAACTGGGTAGAAAACTATTGCTTACAACCTTTGAGTACAAACAAGCCAAAGTACATGTGTGCACATGCGCACATAAAAGGGGGAAATTTTACTGGGGAACATTATCAGCTTTCAATGCTATTCAGACAAAACAGGTCTATAATAGGTAACTGAGATCCGTGAATTCATTCCTCCTTCAAATCAGAAATAAATATTCACATTCAAGCAATATATACTTCCTGGTTCATTAGCAATTTTCATAAATTAAAGCCTCATCTTCAGGAAGCAGAAGGTGTACTTCTGGTAGAAGGAAAAACTAGGACAGATAACAGGAGTTCTTTTCATAGCTGCTGGTTCTACCAAATTGAGCATGTGCAAAAGGAGAAAATGAAGACTTTCAAAGCCTCCCTGTACAGAACTCATAGCTGTTATACATCTTTATTATTGTATTGTTTTATATTTTTATTTGTTACTGCCAATCACCACAGAAGTGCACAAGGTATATATGTACAATTCTATTTGTTTGTGTCCTTGAGATCGCTCACCAGTAACCTAGTTTCGTGAAGCCCCACCTGATCTCCCATTCTATCAAAGTTCCAGAAAATCTACGTCATGACACTGTCTACCAGAAAGCAAGTAGGCAAAGAATGGTGAAAGCCAAAATATATTCTTATTGTGTCTTTCTATTTTTTTTCCTCTATCATGTAAGCTCGTTTTAAAACTGGTAATTTTCAGTTCAGATGGATTAACTCAAAACAGAAGTAAATAGGAGCAAATGGCAGTACAAATCCTGAGAAATGTAATTAAAAGTAGTAATTGTCCATTGCTGTTCATTCTCATCTTCTCTTGCAGAAAGTTTTATAAAAAAATCAGCAGAGGTGAACTTGTTGAGTTTTATGTTTCACATCATTGAGAAACCTATGCCACAGTGACAGAAAAGAAATAGGTAGCATGACAAGACTTTAATGTCTCTGCAAAATTCCACTGTAATTACTCAGACCTTCTAAGTATGGGAAGATGAAACATGCAACCACAATTAATCTGACTTGTAAACAAACAGTTAAGTAAAAAAAATAGTTTTTAGCTAAAATTTTAGCTAAAAGCTAGTAGGAACATAGAAGAGAAAACTGTGGTTCAGTTTTTTTCAGATTCAGATGAACAGAGCTGATCCAAACAACAGAATAAATATGTTGCAAGTTAATTGCAACAGGACTAGGCATGTTTTTCTTGTTGCTTTGGCTTTTAATTTGCTGAAGCGTAGTGTTTTCCCAAAGGAAAAAGAAGAATTCAGTAGCAGGTGAATAAGGCTCATCATTCACCTATACAGAAGGTAAAAATCAGGCAGACTAAGATATAATTATCAAGGATTACAGTAATCAGCCAACAGACAGAATGGGAGAGCATTACAGAGGCATTCTTATAATTAGTAAATTCATGGGAACGTTTCATGCGTATCTTATAGATACTGCAGTGTAGCTGGCAAGCATCTGAGAACCTACATCTGACAAACATTCTCCATAAGGAAATGCATTTAGAAAAAGGGAGGTATGTATACAGCAGGAAAAACTGTTTAAATGCTGAGAGGCAAATGTGCCTAAAACTTGAGCAAAGACAGGGAATTCCATACTCTGGAGAACTCAGAAATTTTTGATCTTTGAAGAAAGATTTTAAAGATGTGTAGACCTGCCATGAAAGACTATCAAACACCATGAATAAGTATACTGGTCACTAACTTTCTGTGCTGATGGAAAATACATTTGAACAAAGACATTTGATCAAGACATCTAGGTAGGTGTTAGGACTTCATTTTGAGTTTCTGGAGAGAATATCATTTGAAATTGGATCCTGAAAAAGAATGCCTGAAGTTGATTTTTTATTTTAGCAATTTCACATAATATTTTAGTCTTAGGCTTACTACCAGAAAGAAGTGAGCATAATCATTTACCTCAAAGGAAATACAGCATGTGCTGGTTTTGGTTCTGCCAAAATTCAGCATGTGCTGAAAGGCGGGGCTCAAGGAGAAGAATTATCTGCAGGTTTGAGAAAGGGATTACTTTTGAGAACTCCATCTACACAAGTCCACAGGACAAGATGGGCTACATCTAAGGCTTTTGAGAGAGCTGGTCAATGTCTTTCTAATGCTATCATCTTTGAAATAGTAGATTGGGACCTGATGACAAACAAAAGACTCTTCTTCAAAAAGGCTAAAAGAACAATCCAGAAAATTACAGGTGAATTAGCCTCACTTTCAACTGTGGGAAATTCATGGAACTAATCTCTGTGTGAGCAAATCTCTAGGTGACCCTGCTTGAGCAGGGAGGTTGGACTGATGATCTCCAGAGGTCCCTTCCAACACCTTACCCATTCTGTGATTCTGTAAATCCTCTTGGAACACATTTCTGGACGTATGAAGGAAAAGGCAGCAGGCAGCATGGATTCACCAGGGTAAACAGCACGCCTGACACATGACTGCCTTCTGTGATAAAATGACCAGATTTGTGAGGAGCACAGTAGCTACCTTAATTTTAGCAGTGTTCAACAGTTTTCACACAACATACTTGCATCCAAATTTGAATGTTACAGTCTGGAAGGGTTAAAAATTAGATCAGTAGATAACTGATTGGATGGTCAAGCTCAGACAGTACAGGGGATTTAATAATAGCCTGTCAAAACCAATGAAGAACATAGAGCTAGCCTCTTCACAGCGACACATCATGGAAACGAGCTACTATGAAGAGTAAGAGACAAAGAGTGTAGCATTGAAACGAGAGAAATTCACCCTGTATATAAAGAAAAACTACTTCACCATAAGAACAGTCAAGCACTGGAACAGTTTGCCCAGAGAAGCTGTGCAGTCTCCACGCTCGGAGATTTTTCAAGGCTCAAATGGATAAAGCCCTGAGCAACTTGCTGACGCTGTTTGGAGCAGAAGATTAGATTAGAGTGCTCCTGTGACCCTTCCAACCTGAACTATTCTATGATTCTATTCTATGAGTTGTCAAGAAAATGAAGCTTGGTTGATTTGATTTTCTCCCAGACTATGTGAATAAACAGAGACCAGTCAGGACAGAGAAAATATCCTGAAATAATTTGACAGAATATTATGGTTATCAAAGAAGTTCTGTAGTAGGCAAACTACTAAGAATTTGCTAAAGACCTATCTGATAACAAGGCAAGCATTTGGAGAAGAAACCTGCCATGATGAGATAGGAGAAGGAAGAGGTATGTACACAGAGGTCACAAAGTTCCAAATAAACAACATCTGGACTGAAATGCCCAACTAAGAGCTGAACAGCCAGAACAGGCTAGGAGCCTGTAAACTGACATGTTTTCACCAGAGACTGAGTTTTGTCTAAGACTTCCTTCCTTTTATTTCTCTTTTTCAAGTTATCCTGCTCTTCTTTTTTCATCCTGTAATACATTACATCATGTATGTAATACATTAAATCACGGATGGAAAAAAGTATTGGAGGAACTGAGTTAGGCTCCATGCATCCACGAAAGGTTGCAAAAGATATTAAAAGTTTAACTTTACACATATATGTGTGTGTGTGTGTGTGTGTGTGTGTGTGTGTGTGTGTGTGTGTGTGTGTGTGTATTTCACATTCTTTGCCTCCTTATTTCCTGATAAATGGCACCATAGCACTAATTTTCTGGAATCCTCTGTAGGAGGAGAGAAGGAGAGTAGGTTAAAGGAACTAGTCTGAGGCTGAGATATATTTTCCATTTAATATTTATGAATATTAAAAAGAGATGAAATCATTCCAAACCCATTATTAGTTGTTTTCAGTAACCCTTTTAGAATAGCTCCAATTAAAATGTATTTAAGAATACCTCTTTTATAATGTATTGATCAAATAACTGTAATAAAGATTGCAAAAAGCCAACAATTACTACAGACTACTCTCATTGCACCTTAGAACTTTTTTGATGTCAGTGAAAGCTACAAACCAAACATAAAGAGTGATTATGACCTTCAATATCTACAAAACAGTTTATATAACATTTACAGATAGCTCATTCCAAAAAGAAGAACAATGTAAGTTTTTTTAAAATACATCATAAAGGAGAAATTAAAATGTTGAGAGTAGATTTTGATACAAAAGTTATTTTTCTTTTTAATTACATAATGAATGATATTTTAGTTTGTTTTTACCTCCACCCCATCTCAGACACCTCGCTAAATCATTGCCAGTCCCAAGAGGCAGGATAGCAACTGGAGGATGCTTAAGCAAGTTTGCTTTCTCTGTAAATAAAGAAGGAAAAACATAACTAAGGAACAGAAATCTAATTGCACAGTACTGATACAGTTACTGTCTTATTTCAGTGAACGACTGTGACATGTACCTTGCATATGAGTTTCTACCATGTTCTCCACAACAGGCTCTACCATAGCCCCTCCCCTTGTCAATATTCAATCATTAATTTATGTTATTGTTCTTAACGCAAAGACTTCTGGAACCCATGAGTGTGACATCTGGCATAAACAAAGATATTGAAGATCTTTTTGAGACTGATCATGTTGTACTCCAATTTTTTCAGCTCTGTCATTCAGTTCAAAATGCCAAATATAATTAGTTAAAGGACACGAATAGTGCGAAAATGTTGTACCTTTTCATCTGAATAGCCTAATTTGTGTTTAACTATGTATCCACATGGATTCATGTCTACACATGGGCACCATTACTAAGAATTCCTTGTAGCCACCACTAAGAGGTTTTGCCCATCAGAAATTAAATCTCATATACAAAATGATCCAATTGATCACTTTGATCACCAATTGATTGGATTAACTAAGTCAGTATTTTGTAGTTAATAACTAATATTTTCAAATTTATGTACTTATAGTGACATTTATCTCTTAACTATACTTTTCCAGTGTTTCAAGTCAAAGGATTTCTATTCAAAACCCAGTGGAAAAATGTGTCAGCAATTGCCACAATCTCTAATGAAAGTGGTGCAGGTAGCACTTAGGCATAATCTTTCAAATACATAATTTGTCTAATTCCCAACAGAATTTTTAACAGAAATGAGTATCTAGTTTAAAAGTTATACTTGAATAGTTAATCTGCTATTTTGTTACACAGAATAATGCACAGTTCTCAGCATGAGTTCATATCCAATGGATATGGCAGGGGCCTCTTCTTATTTATCATTTTTTATCTTCAATTCTTTCAGAGGATTTGGTATTTACAAGTATATTAAAAAGCTTTACAGCTTTTAACAAAGAAAAAGAAAAGGCAAGTTGAAAAGTCTCATCAACCGTGGAGATAAAAATTTGGGGTTTTCCTCATGCCTTGCTCTCTGCTGAGATTATTTTTAGATCAGGACACCATGGACCAAATGATCAAATTGAAAAAGTGTCTGCTGATTTTCTAAACCAGCTGATTTTTTAAACTTTGTATGCACAACTTATGCCAAAGAGTCCTGTTTGCTAAAAGGCAGTGTTCAAAATCAAAATTCAAAAATTTCTTGTACCTGCAGAACTGATGGATGCTCAAAATCGTTTCTTAGTTCTATACCACAAAAACTGCTGCAGAAGATAGCATTTAAGTGCACCAATATGCAGTCTTTTATTCAGATAACGCCACTAAAAAAAGACAGGTGGCTGCATGGAATTCTAGTCCTCCTCAAGAGAAAGGTAATACACAATAGCAGCTGCAAAACTTCATCCCTTCCAACTGGGGCAGTACATCAGATACTAGCACACATTGATTTACAATTCTGAAATCTAGTTGAGAGCTAGAAGCAACAGTCAGGATTTGGGGAAAAAAAATGAACAAGATTGGAAATATACCTCCGCTACTATCCATTCTTCCACCACATCACCTTTACTTTCCTCTTTACCATCCTCTTTCTGTAAGGTTTTCTGGTCTTCACCTTCCAAAAGCACACACCTTTTAACACTCATTTTAACCTCATTTAAACTTTCAATTAAGCCTTTTGGCCTCTCTTCATCTTCTTCCTACTTTCCATTGTCACATACTCCCAGTTTACTCTCTACAGCCTCTCTAATGCTAACTAAACAATCATGTGTTGCTGGAGACATTCTTCCTAATAAGCCTTGAGAAGTTTAAATTTGCATTATCTTGAAGTCTAGGTCTTCCTAAAGATTTGACTTACAGAGCACTTTATGGCCAAGTGCCTGAAAGAACTCAGAATCTAAACTGGCAAACAGGCCCCACCATGCACACAGCTGAGAGATTTGCATGGCTCTCAGAACAGTCCTTTTCAAAGGACTATTATCCCATCATCCCTATTATGGGATAATGGAGCATAAACAAAACTGTGGAAACTGAAAAAAGCCAATGAGCAAAGGTAAATGGTTTTGGGAAAAAAAAAAAAAAAAAAAAAAAAAAAGATTGATTCACTTTAGAGAATTGACTTTGAACTGAAAATTAAAATGAATTGATTCAATATTTCTTGCTTACTAGGAGTCCATAGGATTCCCAGAAATAGAAAAATGGGACTTACGTAGGGATTTTTGAATACTCTTAAAAATTTTGGATGCCCTTAATAATCCTCCAAACTAATATATTTCAATAATCCAGATGAAGAAAAAAAATCATATTTGAAATAGTTGGATCCATATGTTGATAAATAAGGGAGAGCAGTAAAATGAAAATCATGAGTAACTAGTCAAGCAAAGCTATGGAAACAATATTGATTACCTATGCAATCCAAAATCCAGCCCACTGTTCCATCTCCACCACATGCCAGTACTCTGAATTCAGGTACATCTCGGAAAAAATTTAACCTAAAACAGTAAATGAACATATCTATTTGATCAACATAAATTCATTCTGTATTATGCATACTTTCTATGACTTAAGCACATTTTATTTATAGTAAATACTAAACTGGCAAGTTTAGCACTTTAAGTAATAATCATCTCCGTCCATGCATTCATTCTTTTAGACAGAAGACAATACAATCCAACACGGTATTATCTAATAAATTTAATACGAAAACATCAACTTGAGGACTATTACTGTACACTACTATTAGAAATAGCTTGGACCTGATAGTTAATCCCAATCTTGAAGTTTCAGTTCAATTCTTGCTTCAAATTCTTGTTAGAAAACATTCTTAGGTTACCTAGTTATAAATGGACATGTAGACTTTCAAGGCAGAAAGTCTAGGGTAGCTAAGTATGTCAGCCATTTCCTCGTAAGGTGGTAACTATAAAAGCTTACAAAAACTGTGTATTTTTTATAGTATACTAATACCGAATGACCTGTGCATTTAGGGGTTGATACAAACTACTTTTTACAAATTTTACAGCACGGCTTAATATAGAATGAGTAGGAATCAGATTGAATGCATCCATTCCATCACCATTCAAACTGTAGTTTAAAAAGTGAAATGGTATCTTTAGTAATATTTTCCCTGGCCATTTCTGGCTCCACATTCACTGAGTGATGATCAGTACCACCACATCATTATCTGTTTCATGAAATCCCAACATTCTACAATGCTGACAAAGCAAGGGTATATTAAAACAATTCTAAATTGCAATATTTTTAATTCAAGAGCATTTTTATGGTAAACTCATGTTGAAATTAGTCCTTATATGTAAATTATGACTTGACAAAAAGAACTTCCAACAATTTTGCTGATATCTTAATATATTCTATTGATCATTGTCATGCACGTCTTAATATATATTTCATATGCTAGTGACTAGAGCTGTTTTTCAGTTTTTAAGCTCCTAGTAAATACACAGTAATTATATTGTGCAAAAATTCTTAACTACAAGTAAATCTACTAGATTTATAAATAATATTTTAATTCAAGCTATTTTCCGTATGAAATATTCAGCTCTAGTGCTGGACAAGGAACGATGTTCCTGTCCCCAGGCTTTAAAAATTCTTTCATGCCTCTTGGAAAAAATCAAGAGCAAATCAAAAACTATAGAGAAAAAGGAAGAGCATGTCAAAAGGAAATGAAGAACCAATGGCTAAAAAAGTCATTTAACATACAGAATATCTTGTTCTAATAGTTTTAGATCAGAGTTCCAGGACAGTTGAACAAAATATAGCTTTAAAGCCCACCAACTCAAAGGAATATTAAACACATGGTTGTCCCATTCCCTCTGAACAACTCTGCTCAGAAGAGAGCTTGGACAGTATCATCTGCCAAGTATAATGTTCTGAGGATTTTGTTGAACCCATTCCTACCTTGCAGCTCCTCACCTCTTATGCCATACTTGACATATTGGCAAGACAAGTGCTATAGGATCTCTTTCATTCCTAAGTGTCATGTGCTGTATCTGGCTGGGTACACTTGGGGAAAACGTCTTCTAATAAGGGCCCGGGCTTAATGATGCTCTGCTCAAAGCCACATCCCACCACTATGACAATGGGCAGTGAAATATGCCTAGCTCACCTGCTTCGCTTCATGAGACCTACCAAGGGGACAAATACCACCCATCACTAGCATTTCCTCTCTGACACAATATGTTGAGACTTTAGAAAGTTGGCAGATCTAGTTATAATGCTTCCAGTACTGAAGGTGCTTAAATGAAATTACAGACAGAATTGGAGAACAGAGTACTAAATTTCTATTAACTAAGCATTATTACCATATGGAACAGGTGAGAAAAAGAAAAATTGGAGGGGAAAAAAAAAAGTGCTTGATTCTAGCTTTAATTTAGTTAGACAGAGCACGAACCTAAACTTCAGTCTCCTTTTCTATAAACAAGTATCCTAACCATATGGCTATCAAACATTCTTTGAATCTTCTTTATTTTGATTGGGTATTTCATCCTTATTTAAAAAAGAATCCTAAGAAAAGCTGGGAAATAAAAAAATCTGAAAAAACTACATTGTCAGTAAACTCCCAGTAAGGTTCAATTGCTGTTTCCCCTAAAGCATTTTATATTTATGCCCAGTGAATTTTCTAAACAATAATCTCATAATACAACATGTCTTTTTCTTTTTACATATTTAAATATAAGAGATACCTATATAAATTTAATGCATATTATATATAAATATACTATAAATAATAAATTGTAATGTATAAAATTAAATATAAATTTATTTACATAACTAAATATAAATAAAGCCCATTAATTGAATAAGAATTTGTAGCCTACATTAACGTTTGGTAAGGGAATATATTTTTATGTTTCATGTAGTTCCATTCAAACTCAATAACTGTTATCACCGTGAAAGAAGAATTCGACAGGTTTGTTAATAGAGCTTAAAGTAAAGCATAGGAATTGTTTACCAAGATGTTTTTAACCATTAGTGCTTTATAAAATACCTGTGACCTGTTAGCCACATAAGATTTTTAAATGATTTGAAAAATCTCCTGGATCTAAATTTTTGCTTTTCTGCTGCATATTGGTGAAAAAAAATAGTAAAAGTGCTTAAGTGGAAATAAAATTGTTAAATTCACCATAAAGGCCTTGTGCATTGTCATACTACTACAAAGGACTAAAACAGAAATTTTAGTCCTATTTTCTTGAACCAATTTATTAAATTGTACAAGAATTCTTGATTTATAATAATCATCATACAAATAAAAACATAGAGCTACTTATAATGGTACTCTTTCTCTAAAATTGTTATCTACTCTTTTTAAAAAAACAATTTAATTCTTTTCACTCAGCTCATACAAATAGGCTAAGTAATATGAGAAAGGGGAATTACTTTCCCCTAAGTATCTAATGGGAGATATTAAAATATGTGGAAAATATATAAAGTGCAACAGATTTATAAAAGGAAAATTGTGCGCCCATTTGTTAGACAATTGCTTTTTACATAGCACAACGTGAATCTTAAGAAAAATCTGGCACCAGTACAAAGGACAAATGTTAATTATGTCAATAATCTTGACAGAAATTAAATAGAATATTAGAAACAAGTAAATCAGATTCTTCAAAACATATATTTTAGCTGTATCAAATTAACTAGTTCTGTAGTCCACACTGAATCATCTAACATAACACATTATTTTGATAACTTTTTTTTGCTTCAGTTAAATAAAAATAAAGTTACTAAAAAAACATTCCCTGCTTCTTTATAGATATGATAGGCAGATATGATTACGTAGGATAGACTTGGTTTTCACACGTAGTAAAATAAAGAGCTTTCCTACATCACTTCATACAGGTCATACAGTCAAAAAATTACAAGTGATGGAGCTGGAATAGAACAAAGGAATGTAAGGTTGATGCAGACTGTAACCCAAGTAATATCTACTCTTCAAACATTGGCAAACAGTCTACAGGAAAGATCAACAGAACATCTCCTACTAACATCTCCTGCTACAGGACACACAACATTCTTAATCCATGTGGGAATGAAAGATGAGAAGTCACAGCTATAATGACCCACAGGAAGCCAACAAAAATGGTGACAGCACCCTAAGGCCTTACAACAGTGGGATATTTGCTAGGTACATTCTTAGATTCTGGAAATTGACCATTTTTCTTGCTACAGAGAAAGGCAAATACAACCAACCCCTAAATTTGAGTTACTAGAGATTACATTCTATCATCACAATTGACAAGATCATCTAAGTCTTCTTTCCTGCTGAGCAAATACAAACTGCTGCAGTACTTACCAACCTTGCACATTCTACAGATGTTGTAAGTATACACACAGTTCTTAGTCACAGGTCGATAACGAACATATTAAACAGCCATGAGACTGAGCTGGAAACCTATCACTTGATAACTATTTGCATCTTAATAGATAAATTGGCCTGCTGTAGTTTTCCCTGAACCTTTTCTCTGTCATTTCATTAATAGATTTACATTGATAAAAGAGAGATCTGACAAATATCATACTTCTAGACAAATTCTGTAACTTACGAACTTTGTCCATTTGTGAATTCAGAATGCTGGGTTTAACCAAGCAATTTCACTAACATAGATGTTCTGGTTAACTCACCACTGAATCTCCTTAAACTAGCTATCCAGAGGAAAGCATAACGTTGAAAGACAAAGCAACTATATTGTTGTAATGTCCACTTTTTCATTACAAGGAATGTATTGCCTTCTTTTTAAAAAACAAAATAAACAGTCTCTGACAAATGGTTATTTACTTGAATACATAAATGAAAACTTAGCATAGTTTTTCCCTTCTCAGATTGCCAAAGCTGAGTTGGCCATGTGGCCACCGGAAAATACACACACACATTTTACGCTCATTATAACACTTCTGTACACTGTAATGACACTATTCATGAGACACTAATTACAGTAAAACAGTCCAATAAAATTAGTTTCAGTAAATACAGGTAATCATAGTGAGGGATAAAATATGGCTATCCTGGAATGGTGTTTTAATGTGCAAAGGTTAACTGATACCTAGCATCTGAAAATAGTGTTTTCAGTTCACACTTTCTAAAGATAAGGGTGGCTGCCAAATTCAAATCATGGGTTTGCTAAAGAACATGATGGCACATTTAGAAGAAAAAGAACCCAGTCCTGCAGTGCGTGTTCACATGGGTATCAGGGGACTTCATGGACATTTTACTGGAAAGTGCACTTTAAGGTTAGAATCTATGTCCGGTACCCAAGACTAAAGACATTGCTCTGTATCATATGCTTCATACTCAAAAACACTTAGGTTTTACTTAGGTTTTCCTTAGCTCTTACTTAAGATGCATACAGATCTATTTTTACAGCAGTATAGTCGGTAAACAACTCCAAATCATTTTGTTATAGATATTAAAGAGTAACAATAGTATCAAACTCCTGATCTCTACGTGAATGAAATTTGCTTTCATATGCATAATACTCCCGAGATGGACAGCATCTCTGCAGGTTTTGGAGAGACATATACCAGTCACAAGAATGAACACAGGAAGCATTTGTGGGAAAAGTGAATCAACATAGGCTGAGTAGCAGCTGGAGTAAAGATACTGGATGTCATAGGCATAGTGAATTTCAGAAGTAACTTAAAAGTGAAGGTGATGGAGAGAAGGGAACCAGTTGAAGAATGCAAAGAGAGGGCAAAAAAGTAATGAACAGGAGTAAGGATGACACAGAGGCTTTTAAAATAGAAAGCAGACAACAGGCTCTGACTCTCAAGTGTACTCACCACTGAACAGCTACCAGGGTTAAGAAAGGGTGAATGAATCTGAATCACAGCTTTAGCAGACTAGATAGACGTTTCATAATACTTAAAATATTCCTACACTATTGAAATATTTTAAATATTGATCAATAAATCTAAAATATTGATAAAATATTGAAAAGATTGTCATTGATCCTGCAACCACCACAGATGTCATTAATACTTATATATTTCATTACAGAAAGATTCCTTTCTTAAATGAACAATATTATTAAAGAGGTGATTAAAATATGTCTAAAACCAAAGTTTAAGTTTTACCTATTAAGACTTTTTAAGTTCTAAATTCTATTGATTTACAGTGCACAACTTTTACTTTAATCATTTTAGAGAAATAAGCAATCCACCATGGCATACTTTGTCCTTTTTTGGCAAAAATATAATTCTTCTAAAGCAATACAGCACAGGTCTCAAGGTTTTGTTCAGGAGAAAATAACTCAGCAGTTACCACGTTATAGAAAAATATTCCTAGTGTGTATTTCTTCCTAGAATATTCTAAAAATTCCCAATGTCTAACAGCAAAGAAAACAGGAATATACTCTAGCAATCAATTTCAATCATCAGGGAAAATAGTGTAATTTTCAAAATAGGCCTATTGCTTTGTGGAGTTATAAAAGCCCAGGTGCTGTAGATTCCCAACTAAATTACAGAGTAAGCTGTAGGGATTCAACCCGGCTGTCTTGGACATCTTTTAAGTGGATAGAATTTAAGATTTAAAAAGGCCTGTTGATGTAAACTTGTGGATGGAATTTTTTAAAAAAACCTATGTTGTCCAAATTAAATGCTTAAGAGAATTACAAAGAAATGCAACTTTTGTGGATGTAATTCCTATTATGAAATAAAAATAACATAAATTAGACATTTTAAATAACAGACTTAAGGGAACTGGAGCCTTTTCAGAGGGACAAAGCCTTTGTGAAATGGTGACCTCTCCACAAACATGTGGGTCTGTGGCTCAACTGCTATTCATCCAGCTATTATTTACCTCTCTGTGAGGTGAACAATAACTGAATTTCAGATTCTTCAAGATCATTAAATCCACAATAACAGTTGTTGTCAGAAGTAGAAGGCTCCTATAGAGATATAACAACCAAACAGGGAAACTCTTTTCAAGGCTAAAAACACAGGTGCTAGGCACAAATTACACAATGTATCAGCCTGGCAATTTTCATGTCACTTTGTTAACCGTGGCAGCCTGTAACCGTGGAGTACCTTTTATGCCTCTGTTCAGCTGCAGGGCTTACAGGGTTTCTCCAGCTCATACGTATGTCTTTGCTCCCAAATAAAGACTGTCTAAACCATTAATTAGTATACCAATCTTAAAAGTGTACTGTTGCCCTTTGGCTGAGAGCTCCTTGATTTTCAGGCTTCACAGCAAGTCAGCTCCCGTTCTTGGAAAAGAATCAATGTCAGAGAGTAGGCTGCAATGCCGTTTATTTGCATCACATGCATATTTCTCTCTCTCTCTCTCTCTATATATATATGTATATAATGTTCATGAATCTTGACATAAATGACTCTGGAAACCTTGGCATGGCTATGCTCGGAAGCTACAAGGAACACCTTTGCTCCTGCCCCTGCAGTTCTCCAACTACCATCCCATCTACTACGAAACTAAGTGACACAATCACTTGAGCAAGCAGGGATTGACTGCAGTACTAAATTTATTGCCATCTTGTTCAAAATATTTTTCTGCTTAACTACTACATATCGGAAAACTTAATAAAAATGCACAGTAATTGACATTCTAAGATTTTTTTTCATTTTCCTTTTTCTTTTTAAGGGAAGGATTTGAAATGGAAAGGGGAGCGAATCCTTTCCAGATTTCAAAGAAATTCAAGTAGGGACTCCAATAATGCTCATTCTTCCTCTGAGTAGGTTTTAACCTCATGGTTTAATCTTTAACCATGAGGTTTTAACCTTATTTCAGCCTAGGTTTGCTAAGGAGCCCTTTACTCCAACATACTTCTGTGAAAGAATGTGGTTATTCCACTGAAGAGGAACACTGCAAGATCTAGTGATTGACTGTTCCTATTTTCACAAAATATAGCAATTTCTGAGCCCCTCTGAGATTTAGGATTTTACTGGTGTCCTAGTTCTCTCATTTACCTGTTAGCCTAAACAAAGCTATGTAGATTTTCAACAGAAACAAACTGAAAATGTTAATTCACATCAGTCTCAGACATATGGAACTGTAGGTCGGAAATTTTTGAATTTTACCTTCTTGGTTGATGATGGCATTTCATCAGAAATATATCATCAACAACAAATGACAAATGCTAACTTATGGATTAAAATGGGCAGTTTGGTGCTAGAGAAAACAGATAAATATTACCCTAATATTATAAACAAGGCACAAGTTTAGTAACATCTGCTTTTAGCATTCAAAACAAAAAAAGCTCAAACAGACCTGATTGAAAAGTATTAAAGTAATCATAAATGAGTTTAAAATAAATGTATATTATGTTTATCCCTTTCAATTCAGTAACAGTAACTGGCATGAAGAATACAATTTTTTTGCCCTGTACTGCACAGTTTCTCACTGTACTCTATTTTGGTCTGAATGCCACATAAGGCAACATTAAATAAATGTAATATTTTGATTGACAGTCCAGTGTATTGTAGAGATGGATGTGTGAGTGAATGGATGGACGAATGGGCGGGCGGAGTTTTTTTTAGGTGATCCAGCTTTCACAGAAAGAAAAACAGAGATTGGTAAATGAAACAGAGAGAAAACATGGTTTATTGGATTGCTTGCCTAAGGGACAAATCATACACAGCCCACACAGAATTGCCAGGGGCAAGAAGTGATGGCAAGAGATAAACTGAAAATTTAAGATTACTGTTTTCTGTGAAATTATTATTAATAATAATAAAATACCAAAACAAGCTTAATAAAATGCAATGTCTATTTGAAAATTAATTAGAAATTTCTTCAAAGTGAGACTGAAGTAAAACTATTTAGCTTCCTAACAGGAAGAGAAATTGAAAATATTTCCTAAAAAAAACCACTGTTCTGGTTCACAGGATTAGAGTTTAAATGATTTCAGTGCAGGGTTTCTGTTTGCACTTAACACTGCCCTCTTGTGCTTCTGCCTTAAAACACATTTTCCTTAGATCATCACTAGACACAGGAAAACTAGAAGTCAGTCATAGATGGAAATGCAGGCAATAAATGAAGTATACTTGTCAATAAATGAAATATACATAGCCTGATTTTTTTCTGGCTTTCAATGAAATAAGCTGAATTTGAAGAAAAATATTTCAGCGGTTTTAAAAGTTAACAACTTAGTCTCAATTATAGCACTTCTAGGATCACACTCTATCTAAAGCAATATTGGTTGCTAGTTTTGTCTGTGTTAAAATTTACTAAAAATTCCTGAAATAACTTTCTGTAATTTTTCAAATCTGCTTGCCTTTTAGACTAACATTGTTTAAATTTTCCTTAAGTCCCAAGATTAGTATAACAAAACACAAACAGCAAATATCAACTAATAAACTTAGCCAGAAGAATTAGCACAAAGTAGTCCTGAAAATCCAGACTTCAAAAAGAATTAGAACCAGTTCCCTTTTCACTTAAATTGGCTCTATAAACACTGTAAATCTAGAATAGACAGCTGATGTACATTAGTACTAATGAAGACTTACTTTCTGTATATTTGACCTTAAAATCAACAGTAATGGCATACACTCTTAGAGCAAACTCTTTCCTGTAGTATGTATGTGGAATACAATATCACAAGGCACAAATCATGTACATTTCCACTTTCCTCTTTCCTCCTCCAACCTTCAAGATAAACCTAAAAAACCCTCTTTTCATAAAAAATTCCAAGATCTAGAACAGAATGGAAAAAATAAATATCCCAGCACTTGTGCAAACTTTGCGTCAATTAACATATACATTCTATTATCCCCCTGCAGCTGTTCTGGATGATGAAAAATTTCATATATCAGTCATATAACTAAATGACATTCAATACATACAAAACGATCGGTGGCCCAGTTGTTCAGGGTTGGGGTGTGCGCACACGTATTCACACGCGTGCACACACACACACACACACGTGCACACGCGTTCCTTTAAAGGAAACGTTTGTCTTGTGAGTCGCTCTCTGAGGCTGCTGAGATACTTGCAACATAAAAGTAACCGCTGAGTGAACTCGGATTGCTGATAGAGCAAGGAAAGCTGCAAACAGAACGCAATTTATCACACGGGTCTTACAGCAGCCTGCATGGTTATCAGGAAAACACGTAGGATATGTACTTTTATTTCTACATGTCAACAAATAATATCTGTAATTTCTGCAGCCATTTATAGGTCTGTGGCGTTGATACATTTGAAGCATGCCATATATGCTTCAGTCCCTTCATTTGATTATGCAGTTTTTTATTAAATGAGTTCCTGGTAATGATATTAACTGTAGACTTACCCTGGCATTGGTCCATTTCCAGCAAGACTATAAACTTGACGAGGATTTAAAAGGTACTGAAATTTTCTATAAATTCTGACAAGATAAAAAAGACAAGGGAAAAATATTTACTTTCACTTCTGAATTGTTTTTAAAGCTATCGGCAAAAAAATTAAACAAGTTAACACATACTATAATGGATCTGAATTACAGAATCTCATTAATACAAAAGCATGATCAAATATTTAAACATGACAATTATAATAATTTACATGTACAGAGTTTTGTGAGCACAAAATCAAGACATAACTGCTACAAGCTTTTTACAATCCAAACACCTTATATAGACAGAAAAAAGTAGGATAAGGAAGCATGATGACATAAGAAAAGGTCAAAAAAAAAAAAATTTGTAGGAGCACTTTGATTACTATTAAAGTAATTTCATTGTGAAGGAGAGATTTATTCCAGAAATTTATTGCTAGCACAAAACTAAAACTATAATTAGTTGCAAAAGAAAATTGGCTCTGCCACCTACCAAAAATGTCCCCATACATTGAACAACATTATGAGAAAGCAAACTTGTTAGCAACTTTAGATTCAGTTAATGGGAACTTACACCATCTTTGCATTATTTTTAAATGGAATGAACATCAAAAAGATTGAAAATCATTGTTTTAATTAAATTACACTCATTTAAAAAACTTCTCAATAATAGGAGGGAAATAAAATAGTATGATACAGCATGGAAAGTGTTTTTCTATTCCAGAAGGAAACATTGGGAAATATTTCTTCAAATGGTACAATACTTCAAAAATGACAACCCTTTAAATTTGAAGTTGCTTGTCCTTAAAGCATGACAGAAGTTTTGTATCTTGATTACAAGTATTTAGAAATGCAATTTTCTACACTCATTACAATGTGATACCTGTATCATTTCTTAAGTAGGAATAATCAAAGACATGAAAGAGTTTGAGCTCAGAATCACTGAATACATGCTTAGGAACTATGACAATAGTTATAAAACCTTGATTCCTGCTTTTAACATTTATGTCCTCTAGCTTATTAATATTTTAATGCTTTTAAGAATACACTTATTTTTTTCCACTGGAATAGCTCTTCCTTTCCTTAATAAAGTAACCTTTATTACTGCTTTATATAAAATAGATGCATAAGAATTGAATTCTTTTAACATAAATGTCCACATGGCTTAAAATTCAGCAAACTAAAACTGCCTAGACAAAATTTATGTGCACATTGGGGGACTTTTTTTAATAGAAATATATAGTTTATCAGGCTAGATGGAGGATGAGGGTATAAGGATACTGAATAGAAACAAATTTATAATTATCTGTAAAATTACTAAATTTGAAAATTTTCTTATCAATTATTTAGTGATATCAGCTTCTTTAAAAAGCATTATATTCAAGCACATACACAAGCTATTCCTGCTGCCACTCATGACAGAAAACGTCAGCATGAAATGACTGGCTTCTCTTTGTAAGCACGCACATTTTTGTCAACTGTTGTGATGATGACTAAATCAGACATTTGACAGTGGATTTGCAACACTGTATTTTCATTTCAAATGCAATATCTTACTGATGCAAAGGGAACCTATTTTTAATTTTCTAGTTAGTAGGTACAAGTTGCTTGTCAGTGACAGCAGCTGCTTCTCAGTGACAGTGATGCTATTTAACCTGGTCAAAAGTGCAGTGACTTTAACCTGTGTAGCTGAGCTGAGGGAGTTCCTGAACAGTATAGTTACGAAGCCCTAAAGGCTTAACTGTTAGCTACCTAAGAATTAGGAGCTACAAAGCATAGCAGCCATTACCTACACTCACAATACTATCGTTGGGTATCAGTAAAACGCTACAGAAACCTTCCTAATAAAGAGGGAGCTATGTATCTCTAGACAAAGCCTGGAAGTCCACCAGCAATAATGAAGAGATTACACTGAATCCTCCTTGATTCAATGCATGCCATTCACAGATAGTGGCTGAACATCAATAGCAGCAGAATCACGCTCTAATGACTCATTGCAAATGACACATCATACTTTAAACTATTATAACACATATTTATGTACACCAGTCTGTGTAAAATTCATAACTTCATGATGATTCATTTCAGTTCTCACATTCACCAAAAAAAAGAGGAAGAAACTGCTGTGTTTGCCTCCGTACTAAACTGTAGTTTGACAGTGTGACACATTCAAGACTAGGAAAGGGACAGTAATACAGTCTTCCTGGTTTTATATGCACAATACTGAACAGCCTAACAACACTGATGTGGGTTTTTTGGGGGATTGGGGGAAGGGAAAGAAGTGTTTGCTTTTGTTTGCAAGGGAAGACTCAGACACGGTTGCTGATTTGCGCAGACAGAGCAACGAGGCAGCGCGGTGGGTAATGCCACCTAAGAGCTCTTTGTGACTGAGGGCAACTCCACGAACAAAGCCAGTTTATGAAATTACCACTTGCCACCATCCAGCTGCTACCTGCCCCATGACACAGTTTACCAGCATACAGTTGTGCTTATGTAATTGTTCACTGAGATATTCTGCCATCTAGATAATTCTAGATTCAAGTAAAAACACAAATCATTGGAAAAGTTCCTCAGCTGTCATTTTGTCCCCTCGCTTGCATCGTGGTCATGATACAATATGCAGTGGAAACTCCAAAACTAGGATAACCAAGGAGGCAGGAAACTACAGCAGAAAGGGCCAAGAGGGCTGGGATCTTTTGTAAACAGCCCTGCTGCTAAAGAAAATACTCCTGATGCATGTTCACCGCTTGGCCTGAGCCAGACTGAGCTGTCAAAAGATCACTGCTTTAGAAAGTTAGGAGACATAGAGGGACAGAAAACTATCTGTACTCCAAAATTGGTAGGAAAATTGATTGCACTGGGAGAAAAGCTGACCACATGCCTTCTGTCATCCGGGGAATGCATCATTTCAATCACCTGGGGTACGACTTCAGATAAGGGGAGTTTAGGCTTAACTTATCAATAATGACAAAGAAGCCAAAGTCTTCACACTCAAGATAAAAGAACGTTTTAGTCTTTTCTCCAGGACATAGAGCATTTTAAAAAGCACATTTTCAATCGTGTCTTTATTTTGTCTCCATGCTAAATGAGAGTTTAGAAATCCAGTGTAATCCTAAAGTGAGACTGAAGAGCTACTTTGAAACAAAGTTATCTGAAAACAACAAAGGTCAAAGATATCATCAACCTTCCCTGCACAGATACTGCAAGTGGAGTCAGCAGGAAACGTCAGGGTACAGGAACTGATCTCCAGTGCATCCAGCCGCACATTTGTCAAGGAAACAATTGTTTAAACTCACCTGCTGGCCAGGCAAATAAATTGCAAAATGGGGAATGGGAAAGTAAAAAAGTAACGAGTGTGGCAAAACAACAATGTGATTTAGCAGTACTCTTACGTGAGAAACATTACCCTTCACGGTAAGAGTCTCTGGAAGCACTACATGCCATAACCACTTGCCAGTTGCATATTCTTTCAGTTGAAAGAATATTTTGTCAATGATGTAATAATTATGTATACTTTATTCACAGGTTATTGAAAGTTGCTGTCTTGATAAGTTGGATCTTAAAGTCACACATGCAGGAATGTTAGCTCTAGGATGAAATAGAAATATAGTAATTTTTTCTGACTGAACATACAAGTGTTTAAATTTCCATTTTATGTACACTATTGAAAACACGTTAAATTGTAATGTAGCCTAAAGAAGACATCTGATTCGGTTTGATGAACTCCTGTCCAATCTCATTTTAATTAAAGTCTATTTTTTGTCCGTGAAAGGCTAAAATTCATCAATTTTAACTCTAATCTGCTACTTGTTGCTTAATACACGTTAAACGATACACTTCTCAAATGGAGTGATACCTATTGCCTATCACCTGAAATGCAAATACATTTAAATGTCTTTATTTGTTCTTAAAGGATTTACTCCAATGTAGATATGTTTATAACAAATTTTAGAAGAAAGCATGACTGGATTATTTTCATAGTACTCTATTTTTTAATTATATCTGAAAATCATGGCATTATTTTTTAAAAGAGAAAACTATACAGAGAAAGAATATGCTATTGAATACTATACATTTTGCACAACTGTTTAACAGAATTCAAATTGCAAAGCATTGATAAGATAACCTAGATATGGTTATAAAGAACACAGATGCTCCAAACATAAAATATTTTTATCTACTGAATGTACTCTTTCTACATATCCATTTATGTTTCCCACTATCCCTTTGTTGCAACACTCAAAACCAAAGCTAATCTACCTTCCTTTAAGTCGATTGATCCTCAGTTCCTTTCCTTTACATTTGAGAAATTTGAAAAGGTTTGCAAAATCAGAATGGAAAAGGCAGACTTATTGCTGGGGGAGGCCACTTACTCCTTTTGGTGTCAGATGGATGCATGCACTCTCTCCAAGTCTAAGGGCAGTGAAATGGGTTGGCTCACCATATGGCAAGGCATAAAGTCTCATACAGGGGAACTGTGGGAACACTGGATTCTTGACAATATCTGCAATAACCTTTCTGTGTTCAATGAAAGTCAATTAGAAATCATAACTTCATTCATCATGATCCCTCAAATATAGCAAATCTTAAGTAAAGACTGAAGAACAGCTCTCACTAAAACATCACCTTAATCTGATCGAGCCAAGATAATGAAATTCTCACCTACAAAAATTAGTAGGTTCCCCCCCTACACACACACACACAATGGAAATTTTACTTTTGTTACAAACTATCTTCTACTCTTAAGTTTCTCAATATCTGACTAGATTGCAAAATCACTATAATCAGAGTCTGACCTGAATCACTATCACCATACATTTTGCAAAGATATTTATGTTTTCAAATATTCTTTTTTTTTTAATTTTTCACATTTTATAATTGCCAAAAAACTCTGAGAGTTTCCTCTCTCTCTCTCTCAATATATATATATATATATATATATATACACATATATATATATATATATTGTTCCCTGGAAGTAATTTCATACTTGAGATTATTTGGGAAACTGAAAGAGCATTGGGGACAGGCTTAGCTCAGTTGGGTAGAGTGTGGTGTTGCTAATGCCAAGGTCACGGGTTCAGTCCTCGTATGGGCTATGCTGAGGGTTGGACGAGATGATCTCCTGAGGCCCCTTCCAACCTTACCACTCTATGATTCTATGATTCTAAATCTTCCAAGTCATATGTGATCTTAACATCCTTATTTTATCATTTTATTATGTTACTAGAATCAAAACGAAATGTCAACACCTGAAAGGCAGACAGCAAACCCCTTTTTATAAAGTATTCCACACGTGGAAAAGCATTTTTTTTTCATTTTAAAATCCAGTTTTAGATCAAATCACGAGATAAAAACATCCTCTGCTGGTGGTGACTTGAGGTATGTCTACATTGGTATGCAGTAGAGTTCTTGACATGCTCCAACTAACACAGGAAGCTTGAATGTGAGTTTGACAAATTAGTATGCAGTTAAACATATTTTCTGTGACATCAAAGCCAATTTAAGAGATTCTTATACTTCACTATACCCAGTTGCTTTTTGCTGTCCTCATGCTACACACTTCATTATTTAACGACACTCGCAGTTAGTGATATTAGTGAACAAAACATGTATATAAATTTATGAAGGCATTATATTTTAAAATTCAGATTATTTCTGTAATTTACTTGGCCCCATTAACAGTTGCATTAACATAAATGGAGAGGTGTCAGATTGCTATATGTGAATGGAAACAAGAGATTGAGTTAGGGAATCAAGTTTTAAACTTGCTTTACCACAAGAGAATATGCATCATTAAATGACATCCCTCATGTTCATTAAGCCTATTCAGCTAGTAACATCTGGGACCAACTCTGAGCTGGGAACTAAAAATGTGAAGCAGCGTTTCCTTAAACTGTTCCATGTAAGTGCAGCTCTCTAACCTACCTCTCACAAACCTATTTCCAAACTGGACTCCTGACCTACTGACTTCACATGCATGTTATAAAATAAGGCAAGCTGTGTGCTAATGCACACAGCGATCCTGACTAAATCGCGTGCTACAGTGTTTGAAATACTGTAGTATTTCAATACTACATTCCATATACTATATTTCAATACTACATGAAATACTTGCTCACCATACAAGCCTCAACTGCTGCCTCATATTGTATTATCATGACTGCAAAGGCATGATCTTGAAACCGCTCATGCTGGATCTTTTAGACCAGTCTCTGATTTACAAGCATTACTGGCAGGGTGATAACTAGGCATACCAGCCCACAGATTACATAATCAACTCCTAAGCGATAATCTCTTCTCTCTGAGGTCTTTGAGCATACTTTTGGTTAAATGTTCTTGAGATCTGAGATTTCCCTAACACCTGCCTTGCAAGATTGCATGCTCTTTTGGTTTAAATGCGGAAACAGTGTTTGAAAGAAACAATCTGATGGAGGCAGCGAGGAAGAGGTAGGGAGAGATGACACATTTTGAAGTTCCTTTGCTCCCCTGATTCCAGGTGTGGGAGTTGCACTAGATCTTTTCTTTTGTGCATTTGGGTATCCATACCACTTGGCATCCACAGGTGTCCTCTTCAGTGTAAAATTGGCCAAAAAACAAAACCTTCTTTTTCAAGGTTTGAAGAATAAAATACAGTACTGGCATTAGAAGCTAGTCTAAAAATACTACGATTTACCTGATGATATATTTTAGTTTTGATCAAAAATCACCATATTGTTAGCTCTTGTGATTCTGAGGTAAATTCAGAAAAAGAAATGAGTTTACAGAACAGGATAGGAGGACAAGGCTCCTTGCCTTTATTTTATCATACCTTGATGCACTAACATTTAACCATACATACAAGCTTTTTGAATTCACTACTGACATACTTAAAATTTAATCTCTTTAAAGTCTCTGTGATTAGACTTTGATTCTCTAACTTGATTGTTAAAGTACTTCCTATGTACATTTTTCTTCCTCTCCATACCTAAAAGGCTGGCAAGTTTACTTACTAAGTCTCCAAAAGGTAAGTCATATATTAGAAAACAGCTCACTGTCTACAGTTTAAAGCGCTGGCCTTTTTGCATAATTAATACAGTTACTAAAACCATTACAATATGAAATTTACAATGCAAAATATAGCAATTAATGGCTACAAAACTTTGCATCGAGTATAGTTGCTCTTTCAGATGTGAAATGAAGCTGTTGCATAGAATTCATTCTAGTTTTTAATTGCAGAGTTTATAAGCATGTGCTAATGTGCACCTATTCTAAACAGGGTAATAGGAATGTCCAAATGCAAGGCATAACACTACAAAATGTACTCCAGTCTTGGATTTCTTCACACATCTAAACTTTTCAGATCCAATTAAGTACATCACAGATCAAATAGAAAAAAAAAAAGAAAAAAGAAAAAACAAAAAGAGAAGACAAATCCTTACCTTTCACCTTGTTTCCCACCACTTTTAGGATTGACAAAAACTAAAAGTGGATGAGTGCCTGGAACTGGAGTGATCTAAAAGAAGGGAATAACACAGCCACTCATTAATGCTGTGTGTTGCAATCATTTTTTCCTATAGTAGTCAGAAAAAAAAAGCTTAATACAAACTCTATGTTATGCTATGTAATCTAGCTGGATGTAATTCCACAACTTGCAATAATCCTCACTTCATTAATTTCCTACAGATTATAAGTGACATTTACAATTTTTTATGATAGCTGTCTAGCTTACAGCTGTGATGCCATTTTAACATATAATTCCACTGAAATCAATACTGATATATATATATATATATATATATATATACACACTATATATATAACTGTATATAACTATAGTTATAAGAAATCTCAAACAAGGGAAATCTCACAACGAGAATATTATTTTTTAGGTTTTTTTTTTTAAATGATAGAAACCTGCAATACTTGAAATGATCTGAAATCCCACAGTTTTAAAAACATAACAATCAGTAATAATTAGCTCCTTTAAATAGCTTAGACAGCTGAGAAGTTGAAGAAAGGAGAGCAGATGAAATGTGGTTGTGGAAGTCACAAATCTGAGGAACAGAATAGGAGGATGAAGAAATACTCATACGGAAGGAGACAACACCTACCACATCCTTTTTTTCTCTTGTGTTTCAAATGTTTTACATACTAAACTAACATTTCACTTTGTCAAACTAACGCCTTCCTTCTAAGTAATACTGTCAGTCTGCATTTTCAGATGCCGTAAGATACGAGCGTTCACTGCTTTTGCTACATTGACTTTTAAGAATGTAAAAAATTTATATCAGATGAAGAGCTACCTGTAATACCTGTTTTTAAATCATAAAGCGAGTACTCATATGAAAAAGTATCACCCTTTTAGCCATATATCACATGTCAAAAGCATATTAAGAGTGCAAAGTCACCACCCTCTGAAGTCATGCACTAACAATTTAGATTGTATCTGTTTCAAAAAAAGAAATATATTGAAAACTCTTGCTCCAAATCTCCACTCATAATTCCTCAAACAACAGGATCTTTTCAGCTGAAGATTGCACAAAATACAACTTAAGGCATAACCTAAAGAACAGGAAGCCAAGAGGTTTATTTTGACAATCTTAAACTGAAGATTTCTGAATCTGAAACTCCTTTTTTCCATCCATAATTGCACAAACAATGGGTCCAATTCATACAAGAAAAAATTAGGAAAAACTTTAGTAAAATAAATAGAATTAAATCTAGTATAAAACCTACACAGTATCAGACTCTGTTGCAGTATATCCTTATAGTATAGCACTGTAGGTTGAAACACATAAAATGTCAAATTGCAGGACATACTGAAGTTTGTCATATATTTAATTTTTATCTACTGTTTAATCAATTTTAGTTATTTAGCCAATTCAGAAGATGTTTGTTCCTGTGAACTAAGTGTAAACCAATGGGGCTCATTGTGACAGAGATGGACTACCTACTGAAATCCCTTAGGACGCAGGTTAATTAATGAGACTCATCCTAAGGTTATACATGATCTATGACTTCCTCTAATTAGAAATAATAATCCTGATCATTATGCTGGTTAGCTAGAAAGAAGTAAGATGAATGTGCTTAACTATGATTAATAGTCTTCTCTAAGTCGTGCAGATCTGAGTTATGTGCATACTGCTCTCTGATGGAAGGAAGGTTTTGCCTTGATACTTTTCTCAGCAAAAACTAAATCTGATGAACTTATTTTTCTTTTAAATCTTTTATTTCCAAACTTAACCCTATTATTATAGGTAGGTGGTCTATGATCATCAAAAAAATCTAAAAAAAAAAAAAAAAAAAAAACAGTTTGTATCCCACTTGATTCGAAAATAAGATGTCTTTCAAATAATTTCCTACAGTTTTTCTAAATTGGTTTTCTAAATAACATAGATGTTTCCGTATAATTCACAAGCAACCTAAGATTTAGGCTAAGTTGGTGAATATTTTCAGGTATTAATCTATTATAATTTCAAGATAATCTTTATGAAGCTTTTGGAAATGTGATTTAAATTTTGGGGGATCAAGCCTGCAAAAAAACTTATTTTTTCTTTCTTTCTTTCTTTTGTCTTTTTTTTTAAAAAGAAAATCAATTATATATAGCTTCTCCCATATTTAAAACAGAGGTCTCATGGGACTAATGTGGGGATTTTCTGGGTATCTCTGATACAGAATCTTCATATCTTAATTCATAAAAAATGCAATTAACACCACAATCTGATTAAATAGATCATATTTTTTGATTAAGCTAAGTTTCAAAAAAAAAAAAAAAAGAAAGAAAGAAAGAAAGAAACTCATCAAAATCCTTTTCTATTTTTTAAAATCACTGAAGCTCACATTCAAATGAGAAGATGTCAGGAAAATGTAAGTGCTTACTGTACCACTCCAGTAGTGTACTTTGGCCAGTTATGGTAGAATTACAATAGCATTAGAATTGTTACAATTGTAGAATTCAGTAGAATTACAGTGCAAGGAGTCTTTGATCAGCTACAGAAATTTTTGCTCCAGATCATTCTGAAAATATACTTCAAATGTAGCAACCTAATCCTAGGTAAAATAGGAGGTAAAATAAAAATTCAGGATATAGACAGTGCTGCTACTGAAAGGAGATGTCAGAAAAGTTCTCCTCTACCTAGAACACTTCTGCTCCCTGGGACTGCACAGATATCTCCCTGGAGCTAGAGAATTCTCCATGTGCTTCTGGTAGCACCAGTTTATTAGGTCTCTTCACACTGTGACTGATTAGACACAGCTTAAGCATTCTGTCAATAAATACTTTATTGCTTTATGCTTTATATCTGTCACAGGTGATCTGAATACTACTGCAACCTGGGTGGATGACAACCACAGGAAGAGAGCCTTGAGAGCCATGGAAAATGATCACGATAGTATCCTGCCAGACCATCAACGGAGCAGTCAAGTGACTGCAGAGTTTTCTGCTATTTTTTTTTCCCTTTGAGTTGTCATAAGAAGAATGTTTCACAAACCTAAAAAGATGAAACAATACAGTAAGCCTCTATCCTGACATGATAAGGGGTATCATGAAATAATTATGAGGTATTCAGCATTTGATCTATGGTAATGGAATCTTTGATGTTTTACTGAACCTCAATTCCAGTACACCAAAAGATACAGAGAGCAGTCAACAACATATATTAAATGATCATCATATTGTTACCATGATGATCACTAACTCCTGAGGAAATCAAGAAGCACCACCACATATATGAACATTTACACTACTCAAAACTGCCCACATCTCCGGGAAAAGTAGTCTAGCAGCTCAGACAGAGCTTTCGACGTGCTCTAACCTCCCTACAGTAACATTTGCTCGTCAATCACACGCACAGGTACATACACTATCGGGTTTCTTTTCAAGTAGAAGAATCTCCATTTACTATAGATAAAGCTACTACTATAACCACCTTGCCTAGCTCCACCCTTGATTGTGATGCGCCAAATACTTTTTATGGAAATGCCTGGAAAAATACATTTGAAGTTTAATTCATCCACTTGTTAGTTAAAAGATCCAACAGTGATCAAGTCATAGGCTCAGTTTTATCAAGTAACTTCAAACAATGTTGCATGACAGATACTAAAACAATCAAGTTCATCCTCACCCCATAATCCAAGTGTTATAGAGCTTAATATCCCTTTCCCGTTAATGTCTTATGAAGTCTAACAACCATATCAGAAACAGGGGATTTCCATAAATGGAAATAAATGGAAATCCTGTACAGAGGGAAGAAGTTATCTTACTGTCATATTTTCAAACATATAAGAGTGAAGTATTAGAAGAATGTATATATAGGAAATATTTTACTTTTAAGATTGCTCACCCTATTGTTGTCTTCATACCTACAAATAACTTCTTAAAATTAAAATAACAACAATAATCACACCTGAAGACCTTGTCCATCTACGGTGACTGAATTTGCTCTTTGCATTTTGTTCCGTTCTCCCAATTTGTTCATTTGCTGGGGACAACTCTTTTCTTTTTTCACCGTTGCCTGCCTTTCCTTTGAGAAAAGAACAGAAAAAAAAAAGGGAAATTTTAACACATTATATGATGCTACCGCAACTTGCACAATGCCTGAACAAAATTTGGTTTTTCATAGAGAATAATGTCAGATTTTGCTTAAATGAAAATGAGATCTGAGTCAAGTTACTACACAATGTCTGTCCACTTCACATAACATCTATCCATGTGCCTAGCCATTACTAGGCAATAGATAGATGGAAATTGTGCAGTCACAACACAAATTAAAGCAATGATGTGAAGATAATCTGGCAGTGCACGTTGGCATTCTGCAACTTGAAAGCCAATCATACAAAATCCTTAACCATTTAATAACCATATTTATAACAACCAATACAACAACTTAATATCTAATCTTAACTGGTAGCAAAGGTTGGCTCTTCTAAGACACTTTTCCACTTTTGACAGAATATACCCATTCTAAATGTACCTTAATCAATTGATGGTCTATCTTTAAAAGTATATATTTAAAATAGCTTTTTATAAAATATGTATTTTATATCAGAAGGACTATACTCAGTCCAGGGGAAGTTGTGAATCTGTATCAGAATCTCAGCAGCTGGTAACTTGTAACACTAGCAATAGGCAGCACAACTAGGTGATTATTAGAAGGAAAGCTCTTCAAAAAAGGTATCTTGCTGTAATCATATTTTCAACTGTTGTGAGGTTATTTCAAAGAACTGTGAAAGTTAAAAAAAAAAAAAAAAGAAAGAAAGAAAGAAAGAAAGAAAGAAAGAAATATTGTCCTTGTTCTTTGCATCTCATTTTCTTTTCTATTTATAAATTGCACCCAGCATGTCCTTTTAGCATGTCCAAAAATGCATCATAAAATAAGACAGCAGATGTTTATCAAATGGAATCAGTGTCCCCAAACCCAAATGCACTCCAGTCACTTTCCTCACTTTACAAGTGCACAGAGGCTTTAAACCAGTCAGGGGAATGGGCTGGCACAAAGCTGCTGCAGCAGCAAAGAGCATGAAGGACATACACCCCCTGCAACTGCGCTCAGTAAGCAGTTCATTAAATGTTACCATTTACGTTGCGTGGCAGGCCAGACTCCTCTCTGTGGTACCTCTGATAAAGCCTAAGGGATTTCACTAGCAATTAATCCATGTCACTCTTTCTAGATCAGTTTAAACTGTTAAGAAACGTTGACACAGATTCTCTGGGATGAACAGTATAACTCCCAGCTTAAAACAGTGTTCCTGTTTTATTACAGTATTACTGCTTCATTAATACAGTTGTGGACAATCACTATTTTTATACTATCTTTGATTTCCTTAAATTTGAATACCAACACAGCTTCAGTCTGGTCCTGAGGCAAACCAGAGTCATCCCAGGTTGCTTTAGGTAGCCAAGTGCTCTGGAGAACTGTGGCCATCTGGTCACATTTTCTATAAGACGACTGACAAACGTACGCCATGGAACGAACAGGGGAGTCTACACTATTTCCCATTCACAGTGAGATCCCTAAGAGCTTAGTTAACTGAGCTCTTAAACTTGTCTGGTTATTCAAAGCATTCAAGAGAAGGTCTAGCCTACATACTACTTTAAATAGAAAATTACCTTTAAAGTAGCTAAGAAGAAAATAACAAGGCTCTGTAGAAGAAATCACGCCAGCTCATCCCAGCCCTAACCTTCAAAACACAGACATGCACTGTCCACATCTTTGCCTAAGAATCGCCAGCTCTGCATTTATTTATTCAATGTTTTTTACATACTGGAGCCAGGATGAAGAATCCAAGCAGAATAACATTTGCAATATCACACAAACATTAATGCGCTATGCCATTGGTTAGTGCCAGGAATGGAGAGTAAGACAACCTCAGTATAAAGGAAGTTTCACGTAAGAAGCAGTTGTGGAGTTTGATACAAAACTGTCTGAAATGTTATAAAAAAATCCAGTATGGATAGAGGACCTTGTTATCTTTTAAGGTCTACTTCTTTCAATGATAATTTTAGAAAAAAAGAACAAATAAAGTATTTCCGATTACATACCTTCTATATATATGATACCACATTATATGTCACTGCATGCATGAAAAGTAATGTTTCAGAAACATTCATGAAGATAAGAGTCTAGATTTCCTAAAATTATGGAACCTACATATACGTAACACTGTGAGGATCTGACTTATGGTTTATATGAAATAATACAGTAAAGTGCATCCTAACTCTGTACTGAATATTTCTATTAAAGGTACAGAAAAAGAAATATTTAATTAAAAATAATCTTGTAAATATTCTTGTACAGATATTCTGTATTTTATATGAAACAAAAAGTTGGCTTTCTAACCTAGTTGCAAAAGACTATTTGAATAAATTTCAGGAATTAGGGAATTATTAAGATATCTAAGATTATCATGCACTAAACAATGTCATTTCCTTAAGAGATAACAACAATTTAATAAAATCATCTTTGGATAATAGCGTACAATTTCTAACTTAATGCTTAGAATCTGACATGCACTGAAAATAAGCAGTATTACAAAATGCAAACATGTATTTTCAAGGTAAGAAATGTTTACACTACAATTGTGCTGCATTAATATCTCTTTTAGTTAGAGCATACAAAATGATTAATGTATCTGTGAATCACTTTTTTCTGGTGGACATGCATGAAGTTGATAGATTGAAAACAGTATTTTTAAAAGCTATTGTACATTTTGATGGCTCAGAGAATCAAGCTTTCTTTTTGTCTGCTATATGCCAGAGCATATACCTTTCAAAATAGCATTTATCACAGGAAGAATCTTTTCTGCCCACTTTTGCATCTTTCATGCCCTCTTTTCTTGCCTTGAACTTCCACTTTGAAGTCATTATCCATTAACTGATAGGATGGAGCTTCCACCATTCAGTAACGGTCCAGTTAGATCACTGTCAGATTAAAACTGCCTCTCAAATTTTACCTATCCTTTACTCTAGCAAGTAAGGAAAAAGAATTGATAAATGAGATAGGATCTTTCAAACAACAACATGGAACACCATGCCTAAATAGTCAGCTCAGCCCCAAAATGCACTTTATAGCAAGAAGAATGTACATTATCGCGACCCATCAGTACTCGCGTACACGGATGCCTCCCCGTTACGCACCTCAGGGAGCAAACCTCCTGAAGTGGGTAGCGTCTGTCGGAAAAAAAGAACGTTAGGCTGCAACACTGAACAGCTGGGGTGGCAAAGGGGCTGGGGAGAGCTCTCACAAGGAACGCTACCTTGCAGCAGTTGAATTTCACAAAAAATATATGATGCTTTATTCATTTTTTTTCTTTTTTCTTTTTTTTTCTTTTTTTTGCACATTTGCACAACCACACTTCCACAGTGTTTTGAATACCATATCATATAATTCACACTCCTGAGAGTGTGTGTGGAATCATTTTATCACCAGCTAAAATACTGAAAAATCTGAGGACTACACTCTTTCTTATAGTTAAAAAGAGATACTTGGTTCTTGGGGAGTACTCTATGTTGCTTATTTTCTGAGTCTTTGAATCCTCATCTAAACTGAGGAATCTTATTTTAAACAATTCCTTGCACTATGATTGACCAGCTACACAATATGTGTTCTCAAAAAGTATCTCAGCCCTTTCTTTCTACGCATAGATACATTTTCTTTAAACAAAATAGTGATATTTAGAAATATCATATGCTATTGTAGCTGTTGTCATGAGAAAACAGAAGATTAACAACTAATGTTTTACTCAGTAGTTTTCTTTTTGTATTTTAACTGCTGACATGGAATGCAGTCCTTATGCAGCAAAAATTGATTTTTGCCATCTTGTCTCTTACTCAATTTGTGAAAACCTGTCTATTTCTAAATTATTTTGTACACAACTGAGATTATTTAAAGTTATTTAATTTTAGAATCTACTCATTAAATATGATTGTAAAACCACTAGTGAATGGTTAGTTTCATTAAATAATTTGTCAGATAACTACTGAAAACTCCAGGTGACTTCTGTATGATACTTCTATGTATAAACTGAAAAAAAATTATAAAAATTCTTCTTTTAGAACTTTGAGATTTGAGTTTGAAAGGTATTGGTTTGTCAAAGAATGGAAAGGTATCCTTAAACTTTTGCAAGGTGAAGCTCAGGGAAGCTTAGATGTGTGTCATGTGAATGCCAAACTGAAAGTTTTTCTTTTTTAAAGGAATCTGGAGGAAGGGGAGGTTGGTCTTTTTTCAAAGTCATACCATGATTCCTTAGAGCTACTTTGTTTAATGACCTGGCAGTCTCCAAGGGATGTAAAAGCTATGTTTTAATATGCAACAAAATATTAAGTACTCCTACACTGCCATTTTGGAAGCCTACATGATATTCAAGACCCTACTTACAAAAATTCCATTCTATGCAATTTCTGTTAATAGTTACTCAAATAACCAAAGAGAATTAAGGATTCAGACAGTCAGAAAACTGGCAGTTGGCAAGCCTGGGGAGGACTCTATCTGTAACAACTATTGAACATTACATCCAACTGTGATATAGATAGGCCACAACATTTTTAGAATTTACTTTATAAAGTTATCTCCACATTTCCAGCTCTAACTATGTGTATATACTGATCAGAAGGGTCAGTATAGGACACCATATTATGATGCATTGAAAGCTCATGGAGTTCAATACCCAGATCTATGCCCATGGACTGAAGTTAAAAGTTATCCCGGGGACAAGACTAGTGATCAATTCATTAGCAAGAGAATCTGTCCAATGAGCTATATGTGCCCATCCTATCAAGGGAAGATGAGGCTTCTAATAATTTGATAGCTGTTTTGTCAGAAACATTATGTCAATCAGAATGTTTAAGGGTTAGCATCAAGAGTATTTTCAATAACTTTTTTTCTTTTCTTTGAAATAAGCACATTCCTCCTTTTTCCTCACTTCTCAAGGTTTATGTTATGAATCTGAGATCAGCTATATAGCTGATCATTACACATTACTATTTTGTTATCCATAATACAAGTAGCTACCTTAAGTGATAGCTGGAGCAAATACTATGTCATCTGAAAACTCCCTCTGACCTCTCCGACTGTAAGACTATTTTGAACAAGAAATCACTACATCGTGACTTTATATAATATTTGTCTTGCTTTTTTAAACTGTCTTAATAGAGATATAAAGACTTCTCAAAATCATAACCAGATATTTCTCATTTAGCATGTCAGACTTATTTCATTTAGTTGGTAGAAGACAACTGGCCTTACATCTTGCATCTATTCAAAATTTACATCAATATGTAAATACAGTAGGGCCCAAGACTTTTTATTTAATTTCAAACCTAAACTAAAGATGGGCAACCATAAATAGGCTTCAAGGAATATAAAACATTTAGGAAAGTATTTTGAAAATAAAAATATATTAAACACCAATGGGAAAGTATGTTAGGAACAAACACAGGGACAGAGAGTAGTGATGAAATGTGGGCAGGCAACTAGATATAACTTAAAATGATTGAATGTCTGCCATTTCAGTTTATCAGCATCTTATTATTTTAACATTGAACTGTGTTTGCTGAACAGATAATTAGTTAGAAAGATACATTTTCCTCCAGGGCAATTATTAATTTTCTTCCGACTTCAAAGAAATGAAAAAGCTTTTATTGTAGATAAGCACACCATTATATTTCAGGTCTGTTTTAGGTTCTCAAAGAACTGAATCTGCAATATGATATGTAACTGAGAAGGAGAAAATGGTATTCTTCTGTTTCAGTTGCTATGTCATTACTTAATATCCAACACAAGATTCAAATTCCTTCCTCATAGAAGTATATATACTCAAATAACTATTCCTGCTGTGTCTATGTTCAGAAACTCACAATAAGGCTCAACTCAACTGCTAAGGATCTGATTGCTCATAAAGATGCTTACACATTGCTGACTTTCACCACTCAATGTTAAGTTTGTATTCAACTGAGTTAAAATTGATCTCTACTGTTAGAGAAACAGCAGAATCATTTCAGGATTTTAGGATTAAAAAACAAACACACAAACAAACAAACAGGAAAAGGGATTAAGAAAGCTCATTCTTCAACTAGTAACTGCTAATTCCCTTATTCTCTCTCTGCATCTCTGCATTCCTATGTGAGTAACATTTACCTACCTCACAGGAAGACAGTATTAGAAAAACACATTATCAGACAGGGAAAAATACCTAATGAATTATGTTCATTTATAGCATTATAACTATTCTATTTCACCTCTCTAAATGCCGTCAAAGAAAATTCTTGTACAATATTATTCTTTTCTTCTAAGCTGCTTTTTTATCAGCATCTCAACACACCTGCTATACTTATACAAATTCATGGAATTTTGAAAATAAATGTAATAATGTAAATATGACATTGCATAGCATAACATTTTTCATCTGCAACATAAGTATTTTACATGCTTACACCAAACCAGTTACAAACATAAGATTTTTGCACTGTGTGTTCTTCTTTCATCAGAAATGGAGGAAAGAAAAGGAAGGCAATGAAATGAAGAAGCCAGCATGTATGTTAGAATTTTTACCTTTTGCCTTATAAAAGAGGGGAAAAGAAAGAAAGAAAGAAAGAAAAAAAAAAAAAAAAAAAAGCTGTATCATAAGAACAAACCAAATCTCTTTTCTTGCCTACTCACTCATCTCATTCCAAAGCTCAGTTTTTAACCTGGTTATGATCTAATTCTGTACTCTTGGTAGACTAGGATTCAATTGAGTTAAAGATTTTTAAACTCACTGCCAGTCAACCTTATCATGAACTTTCATTATGCGTATGTAATTAATTGGGTCCAATGAACAATATCAGCACTGAGTTATAGACTTTTTCCCCCCACCATATAATTAGAATATAATTACCCACAGGATATCAGAATGATGCAAAACCTTTCCTCTAAATGCGCCCTCATTAGGAAACAAGTCTCAATGTACATTTATTCAATCAGTATGAATTAATTAAAACGTTACTGAAATAAAAGAGGGTAGCATTAAAGTGTATCTGACATCTATTAAAAGCCTATCGCTTGAGATATGCACACACAGTTTATAACAAAACTCATTTAACTCAAGGAAGAAACTTTACCATACAACAAGCTTTATATACAGTAAACAGAAAAGTGAAAGGACAAATTTTAAAATAGGGAGATTACTTTCAATTAGATCATTTAAAAACCTCTGCAAGGAGATACAAAAAATTTTCATATGGCATCAAATTCTGAAGGTAGCC
The DNA here is from genome assembly GCF_028389875.1 of Rhea pennata. Lineage (NCBI taxonomy): Eukaryota > Metazoa > Chordata > Aves > Rheiformes > Rheidae > Rhea > Rhea pennata. The sequence goes on from NC_084664.1 coordinate 31,896,541, forward strand.
TGGACAGATATATTACTCTTTCATACCATACACAATGCCAGTTCTCAAACTGCATGAGTTTCACCATGATTTCTTTCTTCAGCTGAGAACTTAGCTCACCCTACTTATGAATAAAATTTGACAAGCCGCATTTTTGTGGTTTGAAGGTGGAGCCCTCTTATTTAACTTAGACCAGTCATCTAACTTTTAGGGGCAACAAGATCAGATCACACCAGTTACTTTACTTTATGATCACCTTCCAGAGCAACCCCCCTCTCCATTGCCTAAAGAGACCCTCAGTAATTCAGGCTAGTCACCTTAGCTGAGATAGCTATGTTTAGGGGAAGACAATTATTATCCCCTGAGATATTAAGATTGGGAGTGGTAGTTTTTCTATTGATTCTTCTCAATTCCAGTAGTGATTTTGGACACTGACAGATTCCTAGGAAATGAAAGAAATAACAGAGAAGGTATAGAACTGGACAGCAAACTGAAGTTTGAAGGCCCAGTTTGGTAACTGTGTGTAATATATCATTATGTAGAAGAACAACTGATGAAAAAGTTATCCTTTCCTCTGCAGAAAGAATCCAGATTTGACTTGTGAAAACTGTAAGTGAGATATAGTGGATGAGACAGAGGTAAACGTATATATATATACATATATATACATATATATATATATATATATGCCCTTATTTCCTCAAAAGAGGAGATGTAAATGTTGCCCATTTTGTAATTGTCCCTCAGAGAAGGTAACTTTGTCTGAGATGAACTTTGACAAACAGGTTTCAGGAAGAAGTCTGCACTTTCAGTATTAAAAAGGGAAGAGAGGGCTAAAATGCAGGGGAGAAGAAAAGATACAGAACATTTCAACTTGCCATTTTGTCTTTCCTACAACTGTTTTTGGTTCTTTTTGGGTAGAAAGAGATGCTACACAAGTTACCATGACAAGACAGTTACCTGCTTGTCCTTTCCTTCCACACAGAAGTAGCATTCTAAGAATATCACTGCTCAGGTGATCTGCGAAGCTAAATGTGCTTCATGGTTGAAAGAGCCTCCAACTGCTGGGCTTACAATTTGAAAAGTATAAAACCATCATTCCTACTAACAGACATGCTTACTATTTTATCTTCAGAGGATTTTGAGGTGAAAACATTCACTGCTTTGCTGTTCTGAGAGTGCTGGTTTCACATTCACTGAAGTACTACATTTATCAAAAGGAATCCCCGTAACAGGAAATGGTAGAAACTAATTAAAAAATTACTAAGATAAATAATACACAGACTGTAATCAGTCTTTTCTAGGAGGAATTCCTATTAGCCAGGTCACTGATGTATTATTTGTAATTTGAGTAATCTCAGGATTTTAATGCATTTTTGGAAGAATTTACTGAAGAAAGAGTATACTATGAAATTATATGGTTCCCATTAAATCACAGTAAAACATATAAACAACAATGTTGAAAGACATGCTTCATGTTACATTATTAGTATGTAATAGTGAAACATAATTCTGACACAGGAAAAATAGTTATTTCTGCTTATGCATTCAAAATTTGCTGATGAAACAAACCTAATCAAGGGTGATTTTGACTCTAGAGTGGTTTTATATATCCTCTAAAAACTTAACTAAACTCCAATTGTGGATTGAAAATCGTAATTCCGCTATACTTCTTCCTCTCCTGAAAAGAAAATGGAGTTACACAGACATAATTGAAGATGAAATTTCATGCAGAGGTTTCATTCAGTCTATAAGAGTAGCAAACAATAAATAACAATCAAGCAAGAACAGTCCAACAAACATGATTTCTATATACTAACCTCTAAAGTTTGACCTAAAATCATGAAATAAAATGATGTAATATTAAACAATTATATAAATATTTAAAAATATTTAACAAATATTAAAACCAGCTTCCCATTGCTTTATCTCCATTGACAGCTATGGAACAGTCTCAGTTTATTCAAGTACCAGGTCAGAGTCAAGCATTCATCCCTTAAGATATTCATAAACAAACAGCCAAAAGGGTTAATCAAAAAATCAGTAATATACATAAAGCATGAATATTATTTTTAATTACCAAAAGTTGTTTGAAATAGTAAGGTAAATTTTATTTATTTTTTTTTCCTCACTACCATAAATCATCCTTTCTCAAGGTCAAGAGTTCATTTTTATTATGAAATATATTTAAAATAGGAAACCATGCATATCTGTTCTGGTATGAATATGAGGATGCTGTGACCTCTATCTGCATAAAACATCTAATTCAATCTACGAAGTTCTAAAAATCTTTTTTCATGATGAACTGCTCAGTGCCTTCAGTACAACCTACATAGAGCAAGCATTTTATTTTCATTGAATTGAGTTATTGTTTTTGTGGACAGAGAAATTTACTGTCCACTACTGCAGAATAAAATATACCGTAATGTTGATGCATAGCTTGCTGCAAGACCAGCGTCATCATTCTAGGTAACCTCCGGCTTAGATCAGAGACCTCAGCATCACAGATATACAATATGCATCCCAAGCACAAACTGTCCATAAGAATAACTTCATTATTCTGGGAAGTTGGATCTATAAAAGATGTAAAATGTAGTGTTCTGCCTATACAGTTTCTGGTAAGTACAGTCTGACTAAGTGATAAAACCTGAGTCAGCTTCAGTTATAGTATGCCCTATAGAAAGTTCATTGTCACATAAAGGAAAACGTAATATGCAGCAGATAAAGTGATATGCTTCTTCCTATAACTAATCAGCTAGGATTACCCATTGTGTTTAAGGTTTATACAGTCCTGCTAAAACAACAATTTCAGTACCAGTAATCAGCTCCGGCATGGCTTCATCCATTACCTATGACAGAGGATTTCGTTAGGACGGAAAATAAGAACAACTCACCAATACGACCGGGCAGATTGACGTGGGCGGTAAAATATGATCCTTCAGAGGTCCACAGTCACATTCAGGTTTTAGATGTGAAGCACATTTATTATGTAACTAAGAGAAGACAGAAAATTAATATTCAGCTTTTTACTTCTACAGTCTAAAAAATCCTAAAATATAATATTAAAATCAGGTGAATTTAGATTACTAAACTAATCTAATTGCTACCATAGTACTCTACAGGAAATGAAACAGTGCAGCAGAAAACATCTTGGGCTTGACAAAACCAATGTATTTGTACTGAAATGAACAGCAGATCAAGATGCGTTCTAGTTAGGAAATGCTACATTTGGTCCAGTGTACAATATGAGAACAGCGTTACATTGACAGTAAAGCAACATCAGCAATGCGATTAGTGACGATATCTATGGGTGATCAACACTTTCATTTCGTATGACAACTTCTTACGCTGAGTCAGGGATTATAGTACTATTACTGTGCATGTCTTGGATTATTCCTAGTATTCATTCAGTTTTCATGAAAGTAATGGAAAGAATTCTACTCTGAGAACATAGAAATAATATGCTCAAGTTTTGCTAACTGAAATAATATTGGCTTACTTCTATACCGATAAAAAAAAAAAGAAAAAGAAAAAATATGACTATCACAGCAAGATAAAATCCCAAGAAATAATAACAAATTCATTGAAACACTTTGCATTAGCAAAAGTTCTTATTGATATCTTAGAATTTAACTCAATTCAAATGTCTCTGAATAGAATATTTTAACATATGCATCCAACTATATAGTGCAAAAGCACAGTTGTGTTATCTGGATCATTCAGATTTGATTGGAATTTTATTGTGACTGGAGAGAGTCACAATAAAAATACAATTTCATATTGTGAAATTCAGTGAAAATTTATTATTTCTGCACCGATTAAACACATTATGCATTAAGTTCTTCAGCTAATACATGCATTTCCTATAAATACGAGTATTTTATTTTTTGAGAGGATATATATATTTGCATTAGAGGAAAATAATCAGGATAATAAACATCAGAAATTTTGAAGCATAAATCTTATTTATTAAGTATTATATCTGGTTTAATAGGTAGCATACAGCATTAGTTCAACAGGTTCAACAGCTGTTATAAAATCTGTAGTTCAACAGCTACATCTATAAATCACTCTTTTCCAACGACTGATTCATTTTTCCTTAGATAATTTAACCATGTCAGTATGATCTCCATCAAAATTACAATAAAATCTTATCAGTTGCTGATATATAAGCTTTACCAGTAATATGTTCTTCATGAAGTCATCTAGTACAGTTAATGCAGACATAACATTTCTGAATTTTGAACTGAATAGCACCTAATATTAGCCTTCTCCATATTCATTTATACTGCAAAGTTACCTTCTCAGGCAGTTACTTAGCAACAGAAAATAAAAGTCTAATGAGTTTTGATTTACTCTGAGTATTAAAGCCCTATTATGAGAGTATTTTGGTAGCCCTGTAATCTAAATCATTTGTCATGATAATTCTTTTCCTCAGTGGTAAGGCTACTTGTACCATAATTAATGCACACCAGGCCACGTTACATCAAATAAAAGTATCTTCACACATTCAGTGATAATTAGCAGCTCTGCTACTTGGTGGCATGCAAACTTATCTATGAGAAAAATAGCTTAATCTTCTTATTAGTCTCTGCTGATCTCTGACAACAGAATTGATGCATAGCAGACAAATGAAATGGTAGAAGATATGTAGCTTTAATGAAAACATTTTGAATGAAATAAAACAAAATACGCATCTCTTCTCAAAAATATTTTAGCAGATTTTAAATACATATCCCCAAAAAATCCCTTACCCCAAATCTAGTTCCTTAGAACATTACCTCCCTCACAACTAGATGCCTGGAAAGTTGGAAAATCTGTATTTGCTAGACAGAAAATTTAAGAAGCCCCTTTATAAGATTGTATGGAAAAAACAGGGAATCAAGGTCCAGGGTAAAACTCGGTATAAAAAGCCTCCTTAGCTCAAACAGTCTCAAAACTCTGAAAACTTTGTGATTTGAATCAGTCATTTGACATCAGAAATGATCCTATTAATTTGTACGAAGGAGAAATGATTAGAATGCATAAAAGACATGCTCAGAATTGGCTGTATAATACCTAACATTCTCTAATGCTACAAGCCCCTGACGTGTCACTGTATAAGAATGTGAAAACATATGATTGTACTGGATGTACTGATAATTAAGTAACTCTAGAGCATCCCTTCAAAAATGATGCATCTGTTTGAGATTTACTGTATTATTTTTCAGGAATAAGGCAAGGTTTTATTATTAGAGAATAGAGTCCTAAAAAAATACTATTTATGTAGAATTGTACAAAAAGCAAAGAGATTGAGAATAAAACTTAAATAGCAATATTCTTCAAATTTGAAATAAAAACCCAATCATTTTTCACTTGTGTCTAATTTACACTAGAAATCATAGAAATAAAGTTTCCTAAAGTTCTTTTGAAAATATAACATTATTTTAATAAAAATATAAATATTTAAAAAACTGATGGAAATACAATTGCAAAATTATATGCCAATGCCAAAATTTTAATATCTGAACATCTAAAAACATACATCTGTTTTTAATTGGAATTTTGATAGTTACTCAAGCATTTAAATATGGAGATTGATACGTAAGATATTTTCAAAAGAACTTATCCTCTTCATTCCCAATGATTTCAATCAGAAATAATTCTTCGGTACTCTTCGGTCCTTACTGTTTCTCAGTGCTTATGAAAGTCTTCTATATTTTGGTGTTTTCTTCAGAAAGCAGAATGCCTTTTAAAATCTGGTTCATATTCATATTTAGGTACATAAATACTAGGAAAATATTTTTTCAGAGGAGCTATAGAATTTGCAACTTCCTTTGACTTCCCATGGAAGCCTTACATAACACGTATTTCTTGAAAGATATAGAAATTATATATAAATAGATATATATAGATCTTAACATATGATGCATATCTCTACAATAGAACACTTACTTAGCCACCTAAGCAGAGTTGGTGGCTGTCTAATCTGCGTTTCAATATTTTGGATTGGATGTTTATTCTCTAAATAAATTATCCAAATTTTGACAGCAATCTGGACTACATATTTGCTTCCCTGTAAAATACTGGGTTTTCTGTAACCATAACAGCTTATCACTGAAAGTATCCTGGATCTATTTTCCTTGATGATTTTTCACATTTTGTATTTTTATGTTAAGAAAATATGTCACAAAACATCCAAACTTTTATGTTGAATACAAACATTCTCTAATGCCTCATTCTGACATTATTCTTTAAAACACTGAACAAACGACTGATGTTCCATAATAATAATAACAAAGATGATGATGATGACGACAATAATAGTAATAAAAACAATAATAATAATAATAAAAATCCTATAAGAATTCTGAATCTCTCCCCATTTAGATTTAAATCCTGCCTTGTCTAGGAACAGAAATACTGGCATTGTTCTTTCTAGCATGAAGATCTCACTTATAAGAGTAGTGTTCCTTGAATGTCATTAGTTCCAGTTACTGGTTACTGCTGAACAAGGAGTACACACAAGTTGTATATATTAGGCTTAGTGCACAGATTATTATTTTAAGATGTCTCTGCTATCACTCCCAGGCACTTGAAATCACTGTATCCTACCAGATGTCCTCAATTACATTTGTCTGTCAGTACACCACAGATCACAATTTTTCCCTACTTCACAGTGACCTTGACTTTTATCAGTATTGAAAAATTCCTTTATAATCATTCCAATATATATGTTGGGAATTCTCTTCTTGAATTAATGAGCTGAACGAATATTATTACTATTGCTCTTTAGAACTGGTCCTTAGATTTTTATCTGTCTAACCTGTACTGAAGGTTTTACTATAGTGTACTCACTGTGATCTGACACCAAACACAGTGAAGTCCAGTCAAGCCTTGGTAACATTTTATAGTTTTGTGACACTTATCACATTTTGTTGGACAATTTCCTTCTACCCAGAAATGGTGCATTATCTGCAACAGAAAAGTGTGGACATATGTAGGGTTACTAATTTAACAGGTTCACGACAAAGGTAATGCTACCTCAGACTTACTTCAGTATTCCTTTTAGATTTCACATAAGTTTTGATGCAAGATGCAGGAGCTCTTGAGACACAGCGTTCATGGACTGTATACTTGCAAACTGGAAAAAGAAACACATTAATATAGGCTGAGGCAATGATGTTTCTGACTACATTTTTATTAAGTAAATAATGTTACCAGCATGCCATCTCTATATAATCAATCCAATCAGTCAAAGAAAACTCAAACTAGACTGCTTTTCCATGGAATACAAAAGGCCAATTAGTACAGGAAATATTATGCAAGTGAAAAATCCAAGAATGCACCATCATTACATAACAGGAAATGCTTAATTAAATAAGAGCTCACTAAAGTTTTTTACAATAATTCCCAAATGACAAAAATATTAAAGACAAATTGATGACTGCCAAATGGCTTGGTGTCATTTGCTAGTAGAAAAAAATCTATATTTTACAAACTATAGGCATGAGAGCAGCTGGCAAGCACAAAAATAAAAGCCAATGAGTTTATGTTGTTCTTTCTATTGATTTATAAATCTTAAATGGTTGATTAGTCCATTTCCAGATAGCAATTGTTTTCATGCATTTCATGCAATCATCCCAAGTTTAACTCTTATTTTCCCAAACACTGTCTCCAGAGAAGCTTTCTTTTCTAACCCCTCCCTACCTTTTCGCGCAACTATCTTTGTTGGCCAGGTCTGTAAAGATCACACTAGCTGCATTCGGAAAATATACAAATGTCAGGGTACAATGCAAAGTTTTCCTGACTATAAAACTCTATGAGCATATTTGTGTGACGACCAAACAGCTAACAATACTGCAACAATTCCTAGATGAGGAAATAATGCCACTGCTTATAGCTGCATTCAATAGAGTTAACTATTAAAACCTGAGAGTGAATACCCTGCATGATATATGTCTTGTGCTTTTGACCTCAAGAGCAATTAAGCACAAAGTACTTCTAAACACCTTGCTTGCACCTATTACACAAACCCAGTGGGAGGCACAGCCATTAATCAGACAAACTGCAGGGAGTAACATTGTTGATTGGACCATGGAGGGACGGTGAGGTCCCCTGCAGTTTCCTTTTTTTTTTTTTTTTTTTGCGCTTCTCATACAATATAAAACACAAATAATGAAAACTATAGCAATGCTTTGAAAATATGTAAGAAGACAAGCTTAGCAAAATACATAAATAGAGTAATCATTTTGTATGAAGATTCATGGCCCTTCCTGTATGAAGTAAGTGAGAGGAACACGTGAAAGTCATTCTCACCCAATAAATGCCAACTAAAATAACAAATAAATTTAAAAGAGGAATATTGCACCACAGAAAATTACAGCTCTTGTAAGGCTGGTCTTTCTGTAGCAGTTTACCTTATACAACAGGGAAAGTCTTGTCTACATATTACCAGTAACTACAGAAGGGGAAGGTCCATGTTATTTGTTCAATAGAATTTTCTCTCTCTATCTAATGCATATGGGTCTTAGGTTTCCTCACCAGGATAAAGTAAGCCTCTTTACATCACTTTAACTTAAAAGAATACTGAATGATGCAACGGTTCAAGATTTGACAGTCAATTCAGCATTTAATGTATATTCAGTTACTGTCATCAGCATTTATTAATCTGAAGATGCAAGATTTCTGTTTGTTTGAATTGCTTTTAATGAATGTATCTCTCTTACTCCAAAATATTGCGGCTGAAATTATATGATGTGAAAACCAGTAAATGGAGGATTTACATCTGAATTATGTTTTAAAGATGTCTATGGCCCACAGAGGGGAGAGAAATGGCTGATTCCAAAACCCTCATTCGTTTAAAGTAATCTCAAACTAGATCAATAACACCATGCAGTCAGAAAGGTTCCGATCAGCTGTGATGGGCTACCCATCATTCCAGAAATGGAGAAAGTAGCTTACACTAAGAATCTAGTTAATTCATCAAAAAGAAGAATGAAAGGTGACTTGATATCATCATGAGGAGGATACTGTGGGTACTGAAGATCTCATTAATCTAATGGAGCAGTGCATAACGTGAACCAATCCCTGGAACCGTCTATTAGACATAGTCAAATCAGAAAATAGGTCTTTGTTAAAAAATGATTAATCAAGGAAACACACCACAAAAGAAAGATATGGATCATCCATCTCTTGAAACATTCAAATAGAGATGAGATATCCTTTGGCAAGATACAAGTTACCAAGATACAGGTTATGAGCTGGTCAAACATAGGTTATTATTAGGACACATATCTATAACTCAACGGATTGAACTATAGTAATTGCATTTAATAATCTTATATAAGTGAAAACAGATGCAATAATTTTTCTGAGTTTTTATGGAAGCTGGACTGGATACTAGTTTCTGGGGAACTGGAATTTTGACCACTACCGTTAATAAAACAAGAGTTCTGAGGAAAATTGGAATAAATAAACATGAGAATTAGATACTAGGCTAGTCAATGCTTAATAAAGAATACAAATTATTTTTAAATAAAAAAGATGAAACAACAATAAAAATATTGTGTTGAATCTTAAACATGATCCTTGCTAAGAAAAATGAAATAAGAAGTAGAGGCAGAATACAAAAGGGAATATCTTAACATTGACAGATATTGTAATACAAAAACTCCCTCAAATGAGAGTTATGGGGCTCAAAAGCCCCATAGCTTGAACAGCTGAAAATGCAACCTTGAGAACTCATGCATAAAAGATGAAGGGGAAAACACCATTGTGCTGGCAAAGGGTTAGTACTGGGAAGCTACAAGTTCTTTGGTATAGCGACTGTAACACTTCTAGGAATAAACATATCTGCAAATGGACACTGAAATATCTATACTCACAAGAACAGCAGAGACCTTGTTTCCCTACTCCTATTAGCATGTTCAAACAAAGATTACAGTAGGCAGGCTTGTTAAAGTGTTTCAGTCTCCATACATGCTGCCCATCATCTTTCACATTCTGCGCAAGACATAAAAGAAACAGATTTCATTTAATAAAATAAACAATGAAATATCTAAGTGCCAATAAAAATTGGAGATTGACTCAAGAACGTAAAAGACAAGCTGTTACTTCATTTAATACTCTGCACCAGATAACTGTATAATCCTTATAAATACACAAGCAATGATATAATAAAAATTCTTCAGAAGCTCAGGGATGTCCATGTGTTTCAAAAAAAAAAAAACACTCAGCAAAAGCACCAGTCTGTTGTCAACCCTGCAACATAGCTCTAGAAATAAATCTAAGCAGATATTAAGTTCCAATTAATTCTGAAGCTTATTAAAATAACTTCCAAGATAATTCCAAAAATAAATATGCTGCAGGTTAGAAGGCAAAACTCCCCAGATCAACAACAGAAAGGATTGCTAAAACTTCAAAGATGCCTTCAATGGCCCTCAGAGGGAGGGAGACATATCATTGTTCTGTATCTTATGATTTATGTGAAGTGGAAAATCCAGCTACACCATGCTAGTATCTATTGCCAGCTTTAATTTATGCTCATCTACCAACAGTCTACCAAAAAACATGCATTCAACGGCAAGATTTACATTCCGTACCTCTTCACTAGTAGCTGAACTGCTCACACTTAAGTCTGTCTTTCTCAGTTAGCAGCAGCACTATACTCAAGTCTTGCATGAACAGACCAGCCACTAGACTAGGCCTTGCACCTCAGTGTCCCAGTGTAACTCACGCTTACATCTAAATTATAAACCAAATCACTTATAATTACAGAAGTAAGCTTTCAGTTGCACAGTTCTCCTCTTCCTCCCAAATGGAATCATTCTGTGACCTAATTGTTATTATATTGCTTACTAAAATGATGTGCATTGTACAGATAGTAAATTATGCACAATTACCTCTGTAAATTCTAAGTTTCTCAGAAAATGTGGCTGTCAGATTTTTTTCTCTTTACAATTATTAGAATTTCTGAACTAATAAATGAGATTTTTCTAATCTGTAATATCTACAAAATCTTTGAAACCTATTTTAATTATCTTAATTATTTTTATAGGCATAACATCAAATGGAAGAAAAGTAGTGAATGTCTATCTAGAAACAAGCTACAGTATGATTTTGTTGTGCCTTACTGAACTGCTGTGGTCTTAGTCACTTCATTATTAAACATACATTGTCACATATTTAAAGATGTATAGTTCATGATCACATTACGATGGCATAGAAATCTTAAAGGGAAACAGTAAGCAAAAAATGTTTATGATAGTTACAATTCAATACAAATTACACACCTTATTTTCACATAGAACTTAAAGAATTACAAAGAAGCAAACAGTGTGTTTGAGCAAATATTTCACAAATCCAAATCATGCAGATGACAATGCAATTTGATTTGCTCATGTCTAAACTTGTACTACTTTATTTAAGTACTTTCAACTCTGTCACATTTCAACACACGCTGTTTGAAAAAAGTAGAAGTACATTGTGATCACTACCAATTTATTTGTCAGACATGAGAAAAGAAAACCACATGAACAGCTGGTTCTCATCTAGTTACTGATTTTTCATATCAAACTACAAAAATGTTTATCATACAAAATATGACTGACTTGATTTTCAATAATACATTGATTTTCACTGATAAGAGCAGTCAGTTTAAGTCAGAGGACGAGATTTTAAACAAAAAAAATATGTTTTATTGTGTATTACCACATATAGCATTAGTTATGTCCTTAAAAATTGGCATTGTTCTACTCCAAAGGTTAGTCATTAATGACAAGTCAAAGATGAAGCCTACTTCATCCTCATGAAAGAAAAATTTACTTTCACAAGAAAAAATAGCACCCTAAGACATGAGGACTGTTTGCTTCAAGCCAGAACACAACTTTGAATAATTCCTACAAATTACCTACAAACAAAAGGAACTCAAATCAGCTGGAATATTTCCCCCCTCCTCGCCCTCTGTTGAGATACCAGGATCAGCGCCTAAGTGGAGTTCCCCTGATATTATCAGCAGGAGATCAAATGCCATCTCTGACAGCTGGGCAATGGCAGGGACCCCTTTCTGCAGAAAGAGCAGAGCAGATGCCTAATGTGGGATTCTCAGGCTGGCAAAGAGCGTGGAAGTTTTCCAATTTCCCCTGAAGAATCAGAAATAGATTCTGCAGCTGTGGAGCCCTAGTATCCTGTCAAGCTCCTTCATGACTGGCAGCTGAAAAGGATGGATGTATTTTATTACATGAACTCTGACTCCTGTTTCTCTTTCCATCTTAAAACTCATCCAAACCATTTTCTAAAGTATTGTTACATTGCAGCATACTGAGTAAGTTTTAAATCATCTACAAGTAAACAATTATTCACTAAACAATAAAGACCATGTAAATTATTCTGAGGGAAAAAAAAAATAGTAAAGAATGTGTACTTTCATTGTAACATACATTACTCTGGTCATCAGCAAACATAGTCATAAGCCACAAGCACTTAAAATGCAAGCTGATCAGCTTTTATTAGCAAAAATATTTGCAATTTCTGAAAATTAACAAAAAATACATGATTACACAGAAAGATGCTTCTAGCTCACGTTAGTTTCAGTTACTTTTTCATTTCAATTTTATTTTTAAAAGAATGGCCACTGCATGTGAATGTATCGCTTCTTATTTGAACAGAACATATGGACCAACTTAGCTGGCATTTTCCTTATCAGAAAAACAAACAAGTCTTGATGTGGGTGTTCTGCCAATTAAAACACTTAACTGTGTTACAGACTGCCACTGATGCACAAATCCATTACATAAACACAATGCACTTTTGGAAAATAGCAAATTAAATTTTTGCTCTTGTGCACTGCCAAAAATCAGCAATAAAGTGCTGCATATGATTATGCATGTACATAATTTTTTAAAACATTGCCTAGGAAAAAAGACATAATGTGAAACGAAGCCCCCTCAATATAAGATTTTAAGTATAAATAAAATCCGTATTTCTGACACATCAGTGCATTTAGTGACATTCAGTCATTTTGCTTCCATATCCTGAAAAGGAGTTTAAAAACAAACAGTCATTAAGAAGATCTCAAAGCAGGGCAGGTACTGTAAAATTTTCTTCCTCACTTCATTATACATCACTGAAAATGAAGCCTCCATATGTCATATAGAGACATTATGATTCTATGACAATACTAGGATTTATTTTGCTAACGGTGTTTTTAACTTATGGGCCTGACCCTTCTATCACAGACTTGATTGCCAGAAGGACCTGACCTTAAAAAGCAAACCAACCATGAAATAGTCAGCCTTACAATTAGCAGAAAGCTTCATGAAGTCACAAAATTTAGTCTAGGCTAATGTTAAGTTACTCTAGCTTTCCAGGTGTTTGTAAATAAAGATAATCAAAGAGATCTTAAGGTTCAAACCATCAAACTTCAGATTCCAAAACAAAAAAAAAAAAAAAGATAATAAAATAGCTGATAATTTTTTATCCTGGTCAAGCATCACTTCATATAACAGTAGCCACAAAGTGCCTGAAATGTCAGTATGTTCAGTCTTTTCTATGAAAAGAGCCTGTAACAAGCAACCTATACGGTAACCAGGGAGAAGGATATTAAGGAATCTAGTAAATTATTCATTTGCTGCCTACTGTTATGTTGTTTTGGTTTGCATTGTAAAACATTTACATGTCCTGAGGACATTTTTACGACTGATCTTTGGGTATTAATCAGTCAGTAGGAAGGTGAGAGGTGTCCATTAAACTATGTAACAGTTTTGTGTTAAAAGGAGGTGCTAAGTTCTGTTTCCTTGCTGGACTTTCAGCAAAGACTTGAGGTCAGGTTTTCTTTCATTTAGTTGGATTTGGGGGGCTTTTGCAAGTCTCCTTCAACCTGAGAAGGGGTAAAATTACTCAACAGACATGTCTTTTGGGAGGGCTCCTCACTTAGAAATGTAGCAGGGGAGGGAAGGAGGGGACAACATTGCCTCTCCAGCCTTCATCCAGGTAGCGAAAAGAGTATTATCCTGACCACCCAGAAATGCTTAAATAATAATGCACACACAAGAAAAATGATGGGAAACAGAACAGGGAGCACGGGGCGGGGGGGGGGGGGGGGGAGCTCATTTGTTTAAAACAACCTTCATAATTAGCCACACTGTCACATTTTCTTGTCCCTGAAGTGACAGTCAACTGTCACCTGGACAGACAGAAATGCTGCAGAAATTACCATTTAAATAATGATGAATTTGTGTACCTGCATGAAATACTGTGTATTTTACACATACTTAAACATGGAACAGGCTACGGTTATTCCTGATTTCTCCTAGGCTTTTACCAACCTCCAGGCAGAAGGAAAGGTATTTACAAATGTCCTGCAAAAAAGTGGGAGTTAGCAGAGCATAAAAGTAATACTGTCAAGAGAAGGTATGTACTTTTTTTTTTTTTTTTTTTTTAACAGATCCTAGGATGAAATCTTGCAAAGACTTAATGTTACTCCCTCTGGTGGCAAATCTATGGAATGATATTGGTAAAACAGCTTCCATCATAACTTGGGGAAAACCTACTCCCAAACCAGTAAGGAGGTAGCAGAGAGAGCATAACCTACAGCTTCTTCCAGGAGGACCTGCATATGTATGGAAATAGCATCATTTAAGTTATCTACCAGCTATGACTTCAGGCAAGAACGGTAAACTTAACATTGGGGAGGGAGAAAAGCCCAGATCATCCCTGTTCCTCTCGGAATGAAAGAAATGTAACTTTACCGAATGGGCTGCATGTTAAACAGAGCATTCAGAGTTCTGTCTCAGAGGGACTCCTCACATGGCAGACTTGCAAATGTTTTCAAGTCCCCACTTTGGTTTTACTTTCAGATAGCCAGAGCTCAGTAAGCAAGTAAATAACCTATAGACAACATAAAAAGCAGCATTTCCCATCGTTACAGGAATGGATTTCCATGAATCTCAGATGGATTCACAGCAACATACTACAATCCATATTTAATCAAAAAGGTTACAAATAATTACTTTTTAAATTCTTAGGAGGTAAGAACATAATATTTGTTGCTTAAGGATCCAAACTAAATCTTAAGAGAATTTCCTTCTAAATTAACTGAAGTATAGTCACACTTTAACAAATATATTTTTGTCTCATTGAGATTTACCTTTTTTTTTTTTTTTTTTTTTTTTTTTTTTTTAAGTGTTCAGAGTATATCTGCTTCAAGAGAGGAGGTAAAATGGATTGAAGACTAAGACAAGTAATTTGAAAGAAAGGCATAGTGGCCTGGTTTCATACTATTTATGACAAAACTTACACAGGGTATGGAGCATTTATTGTTGCTCAATCTTTCTTTTGCCTTAGAGCAGCTTTTCAGCAACCGTACGGCACCAGCTACAGTGCAACTCCGACATCTAGTGGCCATGAAAAGGGAGCAAATATAAAATACTTTCCACTCCTAAAATGCCCAGGATTTTGTAAACGCTAGCACTTGTGAAAATTACGTGAAGATTTACACATACCTTTTGTAGGACATCTGACAGAGGTGATACATCACAATATATCTGTCAGAAAATTATCTGAGAACAGAAATCAAGTGCTTTCATCAGCACACAGTGGAAAAAATACTGTGCAAGTGAGGGACTCTTAGGGGAGCACCGCAAACCCCATTCATGCCTGCAAAAACCCTTCAGAGTAATGCATTAGTAAATGCCTTTGTTCCCAAATAACAAAGAATATTTTGAGCAATGCAAGGAGATGGTCGTTGGAGTATCTCATACTTTGCTAAGGGTTTTATCTGCTTCAATTAATGCAGAACGGAAGAAAAAGGTCAGGCTCTTTGCGGGTTTCGACCGTGAAGGAGTAGAATAAGGAGAGCAGTCTATTCTAATAGTTACTCATGTGCAATATGCCACTTTCCAAAAGCGCAGTTATCAAACTGAAGGAGTAATTAGCAAGGACATCTCTATCCAGTCTGTGTTTCGGCAGGAGAAAGACCATCTAATGCCTTAAGAAGCAAAATCAAATTTGGGAGTTGGTGAAGACTCTGAGAATTTCAGACTGAAACATGACCCTAAGACAAAAACTCTACCTAATACAATAACTACTAAAAATTTAATTATATAAATTAATTTCCTCTCTAATTCCTTATTTTTTGACTTTTTTATTTATTTTTTACTTCAAGAAATCCTTAGTTTTCCAGAGACTTAGAAGCTCTTGGAATAACTTCCAGGAAACTGCTGTGACTAGATGCTTCAGAATAAGAATTACTGGTCTTAGAGAGAATGGTTTTAATAGATATGCTACTTGACACTATGTATTCAGCTACTGCTAAGCAGAAAATATATAGTTGTCCAAGTACATCTGAAATATATAAAATTCTAAGATCCACTGTTGCAAAACAAATTTCCAAACAGTATGTGTATCGAAGTACCTCCATCGAACAAAAATTAATTATTTTTTTTAATTTAAATTTCTTATTTTGTACTGAAATTGTTTGTCTTGAAAAGCACTGGAATAGAATTTATTGTTTCTGTTTTAGAACATCACCACTTACATATTTCAAAGAATGTTCTACTTTCATAGCAACTCTAAAATCAAGTTTTAGGAGCAATTAAAAAGGTAAAATGCAAAAATATAAAATAAACTGAATATTTAGATGGACTTCTTAAAGAAATTCCTCTTAGGTATTTATGTTCTGTTTGGCTTTAACCTCATCCAACAATTTTTGATTTTATTCATTAATGTTGGCTAATTTTGAAAGGATACTAGAAGTTTCATGGACGTCTCAAAAAAGAAGAGAGAAGGAGAAGAAAGTCAGGCAAAATTCCCTGTTAAATTTTTGAATTTGGCAGTAGCTGGCTCATACGGATCATGTGTGAGATCATAACCTAATGCTCCTGTGTCTTTCAGAAGGAGCCTACTGATGGAGTCAAAGAGCAAAGACTACAAGTCTATAAGATATTAGGCAGTTTCAGTCCCATTGCTTATAAACTAACTTATTTTTTTCAGTTTTGTATAATACAGTTCCATATGTCACTGAAATGATTCTTGGAATATTTTGGACTACTATTTCTTTAACTAAATAATCTAATGTAACATTTAATACAAATGAATTGAAAGATTTTTAGTGTAATTTAAAGCTTTTACATCATATCTAGCCTTTATAGATCTCTTAAAGGAAGATAAAGGATTAAGTAAAAATAATCTGGCTGAATTTCTAAAGATATGAGGGTAAATCTTCAGCTGAAACAAGTTGTCACAGCTTCACTGATGTTAACATAATAAATTATGTCAACTGAATTATTGTTTGTACAAGTGGTATACAAGACTTAAACACAATACAGTAAGTGAAGAATGGAGTAACTCTATCCTCCAACCCTAGAGAAATGAAAGATCTCACTTGTATTAGCTTCAATATGAAGCAATTAAGAGTAATAAAGTGCTCCGTATGCTTAGTTTACCAAAAAAAGAACACTAGGGGGACTCGATCACAGCGAACAAATAAAACCTGTATAGACAAAGAGTGTTTGATAATGGAAGACTTACATCTAGCAGCACAAGCCATGAAAGCATTTAGAATTTGAAGACGTATATTTTTATAGTGAATATAATAAAACATCATATATTTTTAAAATAATTTGGATGTATTAGCACAGCCACAGATTACTGGCCTTAATCAAAAGTGAAAATTTGTACTTTGTTGAATTTAAAATAGATGTATTTTGACAGTCAATAATTTCTATCAAGTCAAGGCTACAGGGAAACAACAGAAACAGCTGATGTCCAAAAAGTTAATGGTCTAATGAGACCATGAGATAGCTTACAGTTCTGACATGGATGTGCTTAGATCTCTTCCTCTAGGGACCATCCCAGAGAACATCCAAAGACTTTTAAGGTGAAATAAATAAATAAATATATAAAATAACTAGATTTTATTTAAATAAAAAATAACCTAGATATTCAACTTCTTCCCAAGCCGAGAAAACTCAAAGAAACTGTGTTAAGATAGTAAGACAGAAATAACATTTATAAAAAATTTGTTCCAGACCACATATCCTCGCAACTATGCTCTCCTTTTTATCATCTAGGGCAAACTCTGCTTATTGCTGCCTGATATTCAAACAGTTCCTTCCATCATCTCTGAGGCCTGACAATCTAGTCACTGAAATTTCATTATTCATTGCATGAGCTACATGTTCCCAGCTTCTTACTGCAACTTCTTTGAGAACCATATATTCCTAGCAAGTTTTTTTTTTTTTTTTTTTTTTTTTTCCCTTCATGCATGGGAGAAACAATATTCTAACAGGAAAGCAACAATCTTCTCTCTCCCTACACAGGTCCACCTGAGCTCTTCAGGAACAAAGCACAAATTCAGAATAAAGCTGGATACTGGCACACTCAAGTTTTGTGCATATTGACTTAAAATTGCCAGACCTGAGATATTATAGCTTATGATTGAAGACTCAGATTTTTGAAAAAGAAACTACAGTGACCATTCTTTGTCACTATCATACTGGACTGGCTCTGAAACCAATCTCTACTTGGTTTTATTGCCATAGTTCATAACGGGATGAAAAAGTAGTTGGCTAAAGCCAAAATAAGGCAAGAGAACTGTTTTTTATGTAATGAAAACATATCTTAAGCAGCAAGGGAACTTCCTTCATATTGAAAAGTTGTATAGCCTGAGATTTCTAATCAAATTTTCCTTATTTTCAATATGTGAAGAGCACCTGAATGTGTCTAAGCAGCCTAACACAGGAGGTTGTTCCCTTTATTCTTGCAAGCTTTAAGATATCAGGACTTTATTATTTCATTAATGAGTGCAAAAGACTCTTTATCTTACTTTTCATTACCATAACTAAAAGGGAAGAGATAGACAAAAAGCACAGTCCTGGGTGGTTTGGTTTGCAGAATGTAGCAACGGGATGTAAGGAGTAATGACAGCATTCCAGCAGACAAAATGATCCATGTTTTAAAAGAGCAAACGTATCACTCAACAAAACGATGCCAAGAGTTTACACAAAACATTAATGGATAGTCATTAAGAGAATTATCTTACATGATTAACTTTTCAGTGTCCTAAAATACACTTAGATTTGACTATTTCAACCTGTGTACAAGCAGTAGAGTTGTGAAAAAAAATAATGTTTCTTCGACACATGAAGAACTCAGATAGTCTTAATGAGAGAAACACTGACCCACGGTGATACTGTTCACAGGACTACGGAATTTTAATCACTGAACTGGCTTGGGAATTAGTTAAAATACTTAAAAGGATAAATTATCAAGTAATATACATTTACATAGCTTCTTTACATTTACATAGCTTTTGGTTTAATACAGAAATAAACCTCTACAGAAGGACCTGCATTAATTTATCATAGAATTTAAGCAGTTTTATAATCAGAAAGTATGATATGTCCACACAAAATACTCCCAAAATGACTACAGTATCTATAAAAAAGAAAAATTCATGCTGAAAATGCCTAACAGTTATCTGCTATACTGACTGCTTACAAGAAAGTGTTGCTATTTGTTTAGAGTACTTCTGCAGAAACAGTAGAATGCAGCCTGACACAGATCTGCTATTTCATGATGGGGAAGTAATTTAACTTCTTGTTACTCGAACTCTCAAATTTAGAATTAGGAAATCACTGATTTCAGTGCTGATTTAAACGTGCAGTTAAGTAATCCTCAATTCAAATATCCAGCTGGAAATTTGATTAAAAAAAGCTAAAGGTATACTATTTTGCAAGAGTTTTAGAACTTTGTCTAAATGTATCGTAGTGTTGCAGATTTTCCTATGGCCATTCTTTGTGAAAACAAGACACTACTGATTGAGCGACTACAGCAATCTAGGTTTAGTTTGGGCAGTAGCAGTAGATGGGGAGTGTTAAAATTAGTTATTATTATTTCTCTTCAGCTTCTTGAAAGGATTTCAGAATATTTTAAATAAAAAATGCTTTATATCAAATCACGGAAAACGTATTTGAAACACATGCTGAGATACACATGCTCAAACAACTACAGGGCAGCAGGTGGCACTGGCAGCACGCCAGTGTTAAAGCAGCTGTGAACTCATATAAAATTGGTCATATTGCACATTTCTGATCTTTATTTGAAGCTGTAAATGGAGAAAGTGTTCTTCGTTCACAACACTCAACCCTTTGGTGTAAGTGCTCTCTTCAGTGTTGCTACTTGGTATGGTTTATTGAGGTAGTTATGGAGATGGAGGAGCTCTCTTCACAAAGATACACAGTGGCAGGAAAACAGACAACTGACACAGAGTGCTTCAGAGGAAACTCCATCTCGACATAAGAAATAAAACTCTTCACTCTGAGAAGAATTAGACACTGAAGGAAGCTGCTCCAAGAAGCGGTGAAATCTCCTTTGCTGGAAATATTCAGGACTCTACTTGATATGGCCCTGGATAACCCAATCTGATGTCCTGCTTTCAACAGGAGATTGGACCAGATGAACTCCAGAGGTCCTTGACTGTTCTGTGAGTCACCGTGGCTAAGCTACACTGCACAGCACCACACAGAGAAGTCTTGACACTGCTCCAAGCAACTTGCTACATACACATGGGCATCAAAACATCCTTCACAGATACTATTTTGTAGCAGAGATTTAGCAATACATTGTCTGTAGGACTAACTGGTACGGCTAGCACATCAAACTGCAAAGCTTTTTATAGCTTCCAGCTCAAGAGCTAGCTCATTTGGAGCAGGTCTGGACACACTAATATCGTTCTGCCTTTTGAAGGCACACTTCTCTTCTTCAAATGCCATTCGGCCATAGTGAAAACAAGAAAAGACATTCTTTATGCAGCCTGCAGAGAAACTAATTTGAGGGCCACAGCTGACACGCACGCAGAGGCTGGATACTCTTATGTCAATACTTACATTCTCTAATCCAAGCAGCACCAAGAGCGGGATTGTTGTCATTCCTCCTTGGATCCACTCTTCTAGAGAAACAGTGCCATCATGGTCATAGTCAATTTCTTCCATCATTTCATGGAGGATCTATGCAGTTTTAATGAAAAATAAATAAATTTCATATTCTAAGACAACAATAAGACATACAGAGAACTCTGATCCCCTATCCATGCACAAACAGTAAGGAAAATATCATTTGTATGACATCTTTGGAAGAAATGTATTAAAATGACTGGTGACAGGTAAGAACATGAAACTCCATATTCTTATTTATGTTTCATTAACACCTATTCACAAACCAAGTTATGCCCCATTGTGTACTTACTATGTACACTACAAATAAGAGATAGATCCTTTTAAGAACTTTTCAGGGATACACTAGTTGTATTATAAACATTAATGATTATATGAACTGAAGAAAAGCCTTAAACTTTAGCAAAGAGCTAAAGCAGAACACACAGTATATTTAATCAGAAAAAAGACCTGTTGAAATGCTAGTTAACAGTGCTATAGTGAAGCACAGACTACAATGATTTCCAATCTTACTGATACCTCAAATCACTTGTAGGCATTCAGTATTACAAAGTGATTCAAAACAGTCTCTTACAACATCAAAAATGGGTGACAAAATGGATGCTTACTGGACTCAGTTCAGTAACATCCCATTCAAGGTATTCTGCAACATGCATCATTTGAGCAATGATATTTTCCAGCTCCTACAGATGCAAGAAAAAGAATAATTTAGTGCAATATTATAATGACAAATTCTACTGCAAACAGTTTATGTTTTACACCTGTTGCCTTCAGTAATATTGTTTTGCCAGTGC
Source organism: Rhea pennata (assembly GCF_028389875.1). Taxonomy (NCBI): domain Eukaryota; kingdom Metazoa; phylum Chordata; class Aves; order Rheiformes; family Rheidae; genus Rhea; species Rhea pennata. The sequence continues at coordinate 31,918,247 of NC_084664.1, forward strand.
TAAAATACATGGAAAATTACATTTCTAATCACTCACTGGTAGTCAATATACAGTGTGATTGCTACCGAAGCCTAAAGTAAGAGACCACTGAGCATAAAAAGGAAGAATAATTATAACTTTTAAAGTAAGTATTTTAATTTACATAAATATATTTACCCTTACAGAAAAGTCTTTTTTGTGAGAAGAGGAGGTTTGGAGCTCATATTTGGCATACTTATTTAGTAGGAATAATTTATATTCTTTGTTTGTCATGGCAAAAGGACAGATGATAAACATTTGTTTTAAATAAACACTGACCAAAATTGAATCTGGTTATTTCCAGGACAACTCTTGATTTCAATTCCACAATTCTATACAATCAAAACTCATGAGTTTGAGTCATTAGGACTTAAAATTCAAAAGGTATCTCCCTATATTCTAGGGGTTGAGGAATGCACTGGATAGAAATGCTGAATTAATACTGATGATGGAAAATATTATACACATAAGGATATGCATGAACTGTGTGAACTTAACTGTAGAGGTCTGTGAGAAATGTTACATTTTCTTTAATTATTTGTTAGGTAAAAGTGAAAAAGTTCATATAGATCTTTGAATGCATCCTCATGTAACTATAATACTTAGCAGTAGCTGAAGGTCTACCCCCATATTTCTAGGTCAATCCTGCATGCCAATGTAAATTCAAACCATATAGACACATGAACCTTTCCACTCCTATTCTCAAAGGGAGTACAAGGGAATATACACTACAATTACATATATGATCTGATTTTTTAAAAAATGCTGAATATTTGTATCTCCAGAAACAAGGCAGGTAGTTTTATCATCTGAAACGCAGGCTTGCAATTAATTTCTTTAACTAGTCTTATATAACATCAGTGATATTTACATATAAACATATGTATTAACGTGATTAAGCACTGGAACAGGTTGCCCAGAGAGGTTGTGTAGTCTCCATCCTCAGAGATATTTGAAAGCTATCTGAACAGAGTCCTGGGCAACCTGCTGTAGGCGACCCTATTGAGCAGAGAGTTGGATTACATGATCTTCAGATCTTCCTTCCAACCTCAAACGTTCCATGATTCTGCACAGTAAGTTTCAGGGATGATGGAAAGAGAGCATAAAATCTGTCTCTTGTTTAGTATCTTATTATTATTATGTTCAAGAGATTCCCTAAATATTGATATCCAACTTAGGAAAAAAAAATCTCGAGGATTAACACTAAAGCTGTACTTGAGAAAGAAGTAAGCTGCATTTGCAGATCTCTGCAAAAGAATTTAGCTACACAGGAGTTTATAGGCATAATGTAGAGAGCAATTTTTGAAATACTAGAGTAATCAGTGTCCTGTGAAACCAACTGTTATTTGAAACAGGTCCTACTTTGTAGCTTTTTTTCATTATGGAGATAGCGAGATTAAATAATCACTGGTCAAATACATAACTGTACTTTATTTACTCTTCACTTGTAAAAAAAGATGTGGACACAAAACCATGGAGTAAGAAAGTCAATTAATTTCTGAGTTATCTTGAATTGACTAATCTTTTCATTGTGGTGCATTTCATACTTCAGATGTTCTTCAAGTTCTCCTGTTATTAAAATCCAGAATCTGAGAGAATTATATAGATAGGACATGTTTTAATAGTTCTTTCTAATGGGCAGTATTTTGTATAGAAGCATAATTTCTGATTGCACTTTGAAGTCAAATTGTGCACTACACACTAACCTTGCTGCGATGGACATCCCATTCCTCCTCTCGCTGGAATTGTACACACAACTGAACATCATATAATTCAAATATATACATCATATAATTCAAATTTGGGGGTTGACCTTCTGGAGAGCAGCTCTGCAGAGAAGGACTTGGGAGTGCTGGTGGATGACAGGTTGACCATGAGCCAGCAATGTGCCCTTGTGGCCAAGAAGGCCAACGGTCTCCTGGGGTGCATTGGGAAGACTGTTGCCAGCAGGTGGAGGGAGGTGATCCTGCACCTCTATTCAGCCCTGGGGAGGCCTCATCTCGAGTACTGTGTCCAGTTCTGGGCTCCCCAGTACAAGAGAGACATGGAGCTACTGGAGAGAGTCCAGTGTAGGGCTACAAGGATGATCAGAGGGCTGGAGCACCTGCACTATGAGGAACGGCTGCGAGAGCTGGGCCTCTTCAGCCTGGGGAAGAGAAGACTGAGGGGGGATCTTATCAATGTGTACAAGTACCTGAAGGAAGGGTGTCAAGGGAACGGGGACAAACTCTTTTCAATTGTCCCGTGTGACAGGACAAGAGGCAATGGGCAAAACTGAAGCACAGGCAGTTCCGCCTGACCGTGAGGGGGAATTTCTTCCCTGTGAGAGTGACGGAGCCCTGGACCAGGTTGCCCAGAGAGGTTGTGGAGTCTCCTTCTCTGGAGATCTTCAAGGCCCACCTGGATGCAACCCTGTCTACCATGCTTTAGGTGACCCTGCTGAGCAGGGAGGTTGGACTAGATGATCTCCAGAGGTCCCTTCCAACCTTACTGATTCTATGAAATGAAAGGCATAGCTGATTTTAGCCTCTCATTTTAATGTTCTTAACAAAACGTTCTTGCGCTGGAAGCTCTCCAGCTCTTAGGTGAATCCACATCACTAGCAAAATATCAAGCATAGACTATAGAGCATTTAGGGAAGTAAAATGTAGTGCAAATGTAGCCCTGGACTAAAAGAAGTAATAGATTTTTGCTTCCTAATTTGACCACTGCCTTCATGATCTGTAGTCCACCCTATGATTTAAGGTACTTCAAACTCCAGCATTCTAAAAAAATATTTTTTTTCAGTAATTGTATAACTCACAATTTTCCAATAGAAAGTAAGCATGAAGTGGACTACATAACCTAATACAGAGACCATTTCCCATAACTATAATGCTGCAACTTCCTTCATCATTTATCAGTAGGGCTTTCCTATAATAATGTGTAAAATGTGATCTGTCAACATGTTCAGGCACTTATCTAGAACCATTCAGTATTCTCATGCTGTATTTACTATGACCAGTTATCCAATTAATGTTTTTTACTCCCTATCATAAAGTCTTTATATTAACTATGTCTATGTATCTAATATTTACTTTTCCTTACCAATTGACTCTTTGCTTTCCTACTCTGAAGACAGACAAAAGAAAGGAAAGCTGCCCATACAATACCTATTTCCATTAGCTGATCTTTGCTCCTTGCCAGAAAACACAACAACAACAACAACAACAAAATAAGCACATCTACATTATTAAAAAATCCTTTCTGACAGCTCTCTCTGATTTTCATTCAAATATGTGCTTGGGCTACTAATCAGAACCTCACCTATAATATTGCTCCTCAGTTCTCAATAAACTGGAGGTTCTGACATCTCTCCACCCGCACCAACTGTGCGACTCTCATGCTTTCCCTATTTAACGAAGCCTTTCCAAATGGCACCTCTCCCAGAAACATACTGGAGTTTTAAGAACCATGTTAACACGTCTTCCTGCAGCAATTTTTTTAAAAATCAGAAAACAAGACTCATAACAGTTTTATAAGTATTTGACAATTTATATAGACAGTTGTAGAAGAGAAAGCGTATGGAAGAGCTCTTAGCTACTTTCAAAATGGATGATGTTTCTATTGAGTACAATTTATACTTCTTCTATTAATTTAGTGTAAATGTGAAGTTGATTTGGTTTCATGCAGTTTGCTATAGGTATACTATTACTCCTATAATCTACTGCATACCAAAATTAATAAATAAAATTACCGAGCTATCCAGGTATCCATTCCCATCTGTATCATATAAGCGAAACATAACTAAAAAGGAAACAGAAAGAAAGGTGAAGGAAATTCAATTAGAAAAAAACAGCAACAATGTTATTTCATTTTAACAGACCCGAGTTCCAGAGAAAGAATAGCATCATCATTTTCCTCAGGGTTCACTAATCATAAACCCGCCAAATCCCTTGTGAGATTATGTGAGAAACAGTCAGTGACTCCCCTGCCAGAGTGCCTCCAGTAAGACACATGAGCAGGTCATTACAGTTGCATTTTTTCAATGTAGCCCACGCAGCAGCTAATTTGAGCTGTGACATGGGATTCCGATTCCTCCTAGAAAGGATCCGTTTCCACAGGGAGCACCACCAAAAGGCCCTTCTCTGCCACTTTGCCAAACATATGATAACGTGCAGCAGGTCAGGCAAATGTTGATATGTCTACTTAAGTTCCAATGCTATTCCGCTCCCTCCTTTGCAGCTATCACAGTTCAATATTGATACCGCTTTAGAAATGTTTTCTGATCAGCTAAATGAAACAATGTATTATTTGAAGTATCTAGTCAGCCAAATCCAACAACAAACATTACTCATATATGTCGACATGACTCCTACCAGGTTTACATCACAACCTAAACACGCTCCATCAGTTTGAAAATGTATTCTCAACATGCTGGGGAGCTACCTAGACAAGAATAGCTCAATTTTGATAATGTTCAGAAATAATGTATTCTTCCATGTTCCTATCATTACCTGATTTCAGTCATAGAAGCTGGTATATCCATCACTACCAAGATCTTTAAAGGCAGCTTACTGAGCTGGTCATTTGCAGGATCAGACTGCAGAGCAGGGATAAGCTTGAATCTTTGGTTCATTATTATAAAGCAATTACTATAGAACCATTATTATAAGGTAAAGGATGAAAAACACACACCTAGGAATATCTTCCTCTTTGTCCCTACTATGTGGGGGGCATAGTTTCTCAGAACTTTGAACTCTAAAACCCATCTCCTTCAACTGTGTTTTTTTTTTCCCCATAAAAGACCTATTTTCTAAGGAGTAAGAAGATAGAAAGCCCACTTAGATGTGTTGCAAGACCCTGTAGTGTTTCAACTCATCAAAAAATCCAAGTAAATTACTTGAACTGTGATATCAATGTCTTGGGAAACATTAACATATGACCTATTAACAGTGAACAATCTGATTACATTGGATCCACAGGAAATGCAGCTTTATGCCAGTAAATTCTGCAAGCCAAGTTTATTACTATTCTCAGGCAACAACAATAAAATGACAAGTGAGAGGAATTTCTTAGCAGGTGGAAAACAAAATGAGAGAAAGAACGTGATTATTTTTGACTGAGGGGAAAAAAACACATAAACAGGTATTTGGATTAGTGGGCTTGCCCATCCCCCACCATTTTCCCAAGTTGATCAGATGATTCCTCAGTTGATCCTTAGATAACTGAGGAAAAAAAACCCCAAAGCATAAGTACTACTCCATCACTTTAGCAATGTTAGCCACTATGATACGACCTTAAGAGCTGTAACAAAAGACTGAAGATATTTACTCCAGAATACTGTTACAAGCTACATAATTTCACATGTTCATAGCATAAGAACACTAAAAAAAAAGAAAAAAAGAAAAAAAGAAAAAAAAAAAAAAAAAAAAAAAAAGGTGCTTAGTGAAAAATAACGGTTAAAAGTCACCAGAGACTGGTACTGTCACTGCTACTATGCTTCTACCAAAGCTGCTCTGAGCAAGACAGCTAATACCATCTGGCAAAGGTACCATGAAGCATTCACAGTTTCCATAGGGATGAGTCACTGAATCACTCAGTGACAAAGTTCAGATCATTTGGCTCTGCCACCTCCTCCTCTGTGCTTGTCCTGTGGTCCTTGAAAGGATCTCTACAGCCACCACTCAAGTAGCAGTTGTTTTAGGAGTTTCCTGATCTTCATCCATTCCAGAGCAACAGTGTTGGCAATTTTTAGCATGAGTCAGTAGTTCTAGTCAGTCATTTAAAAAATATTAGTACAGATGCAACTGTTTCATCTTGCTAGGAAACAAAGTCTCTCCTGTTGCACATGCATTGCAAAGGGATAATGCTCAACCTCTGTTCTTTGCTGATATTCTGTTTTGAATAACTACCCTACTGGCCAGGCATGTAATCACTTTTCCATTCATACACTTCTAAATATTCATGTTCTTACTGATTTACACAGTCTGGGAGAAAACACAACAAACAATAAAAACTCCTGAACAAAAATCCCTGTGCAAACAACTGACAGAGCCTAAGCCGGCCTTTCATGTTCCTTTTCCCATCCCCTAACACAATAGGGCTGGCTGATCTCTATTATGAGACTGCACACCTTACTTTCTGCAAATAAATAAAAATGTATTAAAAGAAGATTACCAAGACGAGAGTAGGTGTTGCACAGCTGAACTTTCCAAGTTTGGGTGGCATACCCCCAAAACTACAACAGTTGCAAATCAGGGCCTTTAGAGAAGAAATCACAGAATTCATTTTCACATACACATGTACACACGAAGTCTGAACACACTTTCTGTCTTCACCACTGCAAAAATGTAAACGAGAATCGCGCCATTCTGGAAGCTTTTGTCAGTTTGGAAGGGACAGAAAATGAATAACTTAGAGAGAATCTTGACAAGAGAAACTATGGCAAAAAAGTGCAGCTCATAATTCTTGGAGTTTCTTTTCATAACTGTGATGAGAGGTCTGAGCCCTTATAAGCTCGTTATCTTCTGGAGCTACAGTACCTGTGCAGGTTGCGTTCATACCTAGTGCCCTCCATACTGCCTCCTGCCGTCTCCCTGAAGAGTTTCACAATAGGTCTGTGCCCCACGTCTCTAACCATCTACAGCCACACTAATAAAAACACATGCAAATTGAGGAATGGGCCGGGCTGAGAAAGACCCACATAATTGAGAGTCAAAATAATGTCCACTGTTGGGGTTACTAAAGAGAGAAAAGCGGTGCTACAAAACACTACAGTTCAGTCCTAGGGAAGCATCCTGCATATTTACAAAGGGTTTTTCTTACGTATTCAAGAATTACCAGTAATCGAAGCTTGGTATATGTGAAAACAACATGGATAGGAAAAGGTAGTTTCTATGAATCAAGCTTGCAGGCTAAGCTACAGAACATCTAAGTACATAACAATACAGACGTCTGTTTGTAGTATGACCTTAAAAAGGCAGCTCAAATTCTTCCAAATTCTTCTCTGCAGCTAAAGTTTGGCTTATAATTTATACTGAGGTTAAATACATTTTATGAATAATAGATGTGCTAAGTGTGTCACAGCTGAGATTCATAGTGCTAATGAGCTTTAGGAATATCAGTATACTGTTATGTGTAAAAGAATCCATTCATCTGCTGAATTATTTGTAAATCTATGAAAACCTATAAATTATACCCAGACCCAAAATCTATAAAACACTTTTCTTTTAGTGTCTTTTTATCTTAAAAATCCTCCATCTTATATCTATTTTTATTTGAAAGCACAGCTTCCATGCTCTGCTCATCCTGAATCTAGCTTCTAAACTCTCAGCTATGAATCAAGGTGTTCCCATTTTTGTCAACAGAAGAACTAGTGATTTGAGATTAATATTAATGTTGACAACTCTGGAATAAGCCACCCTTTCATTTTTCTGTCTGTTGCTACTAATTTATATTTCACTTTGCAGTCGCAGTGCCTATTGTTATGAAATTATTTCAGACAAAGAGTTAAATTATACCATTGATTTATAAGCAGAATTCAGCTAGAATCTACAAGGAATTATGCACACTAAGTAATGGTACAGTATAATCGACACTATATAAATCAATAAATCATATAAATCAATATATGGTGTATTTCAACTTTATATGACAAACTATAAAATAAATCTACATAATAAGCATGTTCTTACTTATAGATAATAAATGTAAATGAACTTGAATATGTGAAATGTGTAACAACAGCATCCTTATTGGACCAGACTGTCTCTTAAATCATTAAAAAACATCCACAGTCTCTTGCCTATGCACTTCCTCTAAAAGGAATTCCATGCAACATTCCCTGCACTAAAATCACCTTCTGCTTCTCTGCCTCTCCCTCTTTCCATTGCACCAATTCCTGGCTCCAGGGGAAGCAACTGATCTCCATTTCATGCTACACTCTGGGCTTTAGAGCTCTGATAAGGCTTGCACGGTTTGCTACCAAGAAAGAATTACTATACGGTAAACTGAATTCAATTCTTGAAACTTGTTTTTCCTTTGTATGCATTCTGAATGCACATTTGCACATCATCATATTCCTACTGTACAATACCACACTATGATTATCATCAAATCTGAGGGTAGAACCTTATAATCTTAGCTGAGGTAAAATTGCCAGTGATTTTACAGTATGAAGTCTAGCATCTTGGAAGTTGTTATACGCAAACTACGAAATATGAAGATAGTTCAAAAACATATAGTCGCTTCACCTTGCAATGAATCTCTTTGCAGCAAATAGAGGCTGCTGTCTGCATTTCCTATCATATTGAGTATTTACCTTCCATACAGTATCAAAGCCTGATCCCACTGCTCTTTTATAAAATAGACCAGCTATGCATATCAAAGTATATTTGGTCTTAGAAAGGACTACAGGACTGGACTGATTGTTTACCTACCTGGAACTAACTGTTTCTAAAATTACATAATAGGAAACACAAATGTTCTTTTTTGTCTGATTTGCAAATCAAACTCACTTTACTACTTTTCTGAACTGATAGAGGTATTGGGCTTCTATGAATCAGGCCCTTAATTCACAAATCAAGCCTTCCAGAGTCAAACATTCTCTTTCAGCAGTGGCACAAATCCGGATTTTTTTGTTTTATTTTTTTTAACTTTCTGATATTCTTTAATATTATAGAGTCCATGGCCTACATTAGCATCTGTTCTTTGCCTGACCTAGCATGTTTTCTACAGATTATCCTAATCATTACTTGTATATATCTCTAAGCATCCTCAGTATATTTGTTTTTCAAAACTCTGATACCAGGAATAATTTATTTAAAATACTATTAAAAGAAGCACTTGAAAGGATTATTTTAATTGTAGATCTTATGTGCCTTGCTGTCCAACTTCACGTGTACTAGACAGAAAGAAGTTAATTAAAATCTTAGAGTTAAAACTCTTAGCAAGAATAATAGTTCATTTCCACAATACTACTTCCCTGACACCAAATTAAGTCTTAAATTTGAAAAATTCTGAATCAGAAATTTTGATGACTTTTTCCTTTCCCTGAAAATAAATAAATACATAAAATAAGGAAAAATAAAAAGAACATACATTCTAGTTTATCTTCAGGTCTTCCTCTTTCTAGCAGAGACAAATAGCAAACAATGTCTTTCAGCTGGATCACGTCTGGTAAATGCAAGTTAGCAGGAGTAGAAGGTCGGGATGCAGTGGTACTTTTGTTAAGTCTCAAACCTGGAAATAATACACAATCCCTGTTACTCTTATTTATAAAATAAATAGAGAATGCAAAACAAAACTCCTATACACATGCATCTTTGATTTCTTTATTTAAATCTCAGAGGATTTCTTAAATATAGAATGTGAAGTTTTAAACAATCCATATTCAGAGTTTATCTGGCAAATATAGAATTAAAATGATAGAGTTTTGTGAAAAAGGTGTAAAATAATATACAGATAAACAAGCTACTATAAAAAGAAATCAACAAGGGCAATGGAATCGCTTTTTTAATTTGCCCTGATCTGATGTCATTTGACTGAAAAACATTTCTGTTGAATATTTTTATTCAACTGCTTATATGTTAATTTAAATATTAAAACAATCCCTGCACAACTCTGCATCCACCTCCTTGTGTTTGAGAAGTTTCATCAAACTTACAGATTGTCATCAGCTACACTAATTAAAAGATGTCTTAGTGATATCAAAGAGAACTTTGATGACATCCAAATGTGTATTTTTCCCCAAAACAGTCAGATGCATGCCAAAACAGCACATATTTAGCACATATTGTAGAAGACTTGGCCCAAGAATATCATGAAAATAAACACAGAATTTAAATAATAGTCATAATAATTTTTCAAATGTTGTGATCAGAGCAGTTCCAGTGTATCAGCTAGAACAGAAGTTTCAACACTGCCAAACCTTTTGCTTCAAAAAACATTAGCAAGACTAGTCCTGAGGATATTATTAGAATTTGAAGGACTGATAATAAATAGAAAAACAAAGTAAAAGGATAGGATTACACAGAGATAGAAATAATACGACTTTCTTAAAAAATTCATTGCATTTCCCACTGACCTTAGCAATGCTAAAGAAGAGTCTTTACAAAGGGATTAACTGTCCTTAAATATTTTCTATAATTAATTCAGAACAGGTTCTTCACTGCTTACATAACCTGTGTACATAGTTTCTCTCACCCATTCCTCTTGGATTAGCTAACTACTTTATCAAATAGAAACAGATTTTTTTTTTCAGATTTTTTATTTTAATCTTGAAAGCTTTATTAAAACCTAAAAATTTTTTCAAATGGTCTCCCCTAAGATATGTATGCTGCAAAAGAAAAAAACAAAAACAAAAATTAATTACTGAGAGCAATTTGGCATTCGGGGAACGTGCTTTTGAATCATGTCCAAGGTTTTAGCCAGATAAGCACTAAAAGTAAATATTTAAAAGAATAAAAAGGTTGAATAGGTCAATATTCCACCAAATATTATTGCTATAAGAACTAGAGCATTATTTTAGAGCTGCTGTACCCCTAAAGGCTCTGCTTGGACAGGCCTTCGAGATGGACCGTTTCTCTGAAGAGGGCCTATCCCCATCTGAGGTCTGATACAGAAAGCTTTAAAGCTTTCTACTCTCTTGCACAAGGCCTTGTGATATCATCACCCACGAGCACTGTAAAATCACTATTTGTATTTCCATTAATATCAAAGAGTGAACAAAGTAGCTCAGACAGCCAGACTTTAACCAAAAGCAATGTACATTTAAACTTGAAAACTACTTGGTGCAGCAACTGACCATACGATGTGAGCAAAAGGAGAGAGCTATTTCACACGTTTCCAAATAGTACAGAGATCTAAAAGAAGGATCAGAAATTGAGTTCCTGATCCTTCCACTGGATCTACATTTGAGGTAGGTAGTGAAGTCTAAAATCTGCAATTTAGGAAAAAACATGAAACAGAATTCGGACTTGAAACTAAAAAGAATAGTATGTACTTTTAAAGCAAGACAGCACAAAATATTAACCAGTGTTATCTTTAATCACACAATTTATGGAAATAGTTCACTTTCCAATCTTATGTGAATCCTGTGCATTGAACAGAACTGGACCTAGCTCATCTCAAATATTATAGCCCTGAATCCCACTGAAATCCAAATGAAAATTAACTTTTGGCCTATCATCAGCTGCATATCAAAGTATTTTCTTCATAATCATAAGTAGCTGAAGGGGGGGATGCAATACTGACTTAAAACGCTACTGCTTACCTGGCATCTGTTTCCATCTCTCTTCAGACACCTTAACTGAAAATAAATTTATAAACATAAGTGAGTGGATAGAGAAACACTAAGTAAAAAGTGCACATATTCCAGAGATATTTATGAACTTTGCTACTTTTCTTGGGAGCTCATGTAAACTTTCCCGTCTTCCAGAAGAATGCCAGATGTTTCCTTCACAGTATGATCAGTTTTTATATTATTGGCAATGTTTAAAAATTACTTGATAAATGGAAATCAAGGTTTGCATGATTTTCATTTGTACATTAAAATGCTCAAATGCCCCAGTTTTTCTCCTTAATCACTACAAATTATAAATATATAACATCTAGTTAAAATCTCATTTATTTGAATTACAACACAGACAGCAAATTTTCAGGCACAAATAACCAATAATCCTGAGATGAACTGAATTGTCTCTGTTAACACGCTTTGGGCATAACACTTCATAAAATTGTCCTTTTAGTATTATATTGAATTCATATGGAATACTGCTAAACTGGTCTCATGACACATTATTTAAGTCTTTACTAAAAGAAAAATAATTAAAAGGAATTAAAAAATGGAAAGAATGAGTGAAGGAGAAACAAAATATAGAAGGTAATATTATAATAAAAATACAGCAAACAGTTTTAACAACAATAAAAGAATTCATTTATTTAAGTGTGAAAAAAGTGTATCAGAGAGAATTGCAACATCGAGGGAAGCTTAACATGGCGTTTACTGAGCAGAACTTGCAAATTAGTCTGACAACAACCTAAAAATCACAGTGAGCATTTTCTTCACATGAAATGTCAGAGCCACAGGAAGAAATGCAACACCAAAATGACAAAGGATGGCTTTTGGAAATATCTACTCAGACAACATATGCTAAAACATAACATAATAAACAAACAAATACGTATCAGTAAACATCAGCTGTTGTTGGAGTTATCAGGCAAAAAGTGTTGAATGTAAAAGATTATGAACTAATGGTGACTGGTACAATGCATGTTTGTAATGGATGCTACTCCCTGTGAAAACATCAATAAAAAAACAGACATGCTGTAACTGGAAACAAAAATCGTGCTGCTAAGACATTATTGGCAACAGAATCTGTACAGCTAAGAGAAAAAATGCCATGCTGAAAATGTAGACATCCGAAATAATCTTTATTGTCTACTGCAGAGACTATTACATTTACACATGTCCTGCCCCTAGAGATTCTGTCACGGAGAATCTCTAAGGCCGAGGGACTGAAAACACTCCTCTAAATGACTTGCCCAAACCCATGAGGAAGTCATTATCAGAACTGCAATTAGCAACAGAAAGTTTTGCATCTTCTGCACAGTTGATTGCATCACAGCCCAGTGCTCTGCACATGGAACTAGTCTAGATAATAAGACAATAAAAATACAGGAAGTTTGAAATTTATTGTCTACACAGCAGATGTTTGTGGATGGAGATGAGTCCACGGCAGTTCTGACTAGAAAGGATAAAGAAAGTATCTTAGCAATTCAATTCATATGAAATGTTGTAAGCAACCTTGGCTAGCAGAAAAGGTTTCTCAGTTAAGCCTAAATTACAGCTTATGTATATAATAGGTATTATTATGCTCATAACAGTAGGCAGCAATGTAATATGTCTTTTGGCTGAGCTATATAAAGCTAAGAAGTAGAAAAAACAAATACTATAAATTTAAGGAAAGAAAAATAAATGAAACATCTATTTAACATATTTAATTAAAAATGGTGTTTGCTAATCAGAGAAAAGGTTATCATAATAGACTGTTCCTTTCTCAAAAAAACGAGTCAGATTCAATGGGCAATATTTAAAGGCCTGTAATTCTAATTGTATCTATGCATCTATAGAAATAGGCATCTATAGAATCTATAAAAATTCAGAGCTTGTTACTGTAGCAATCTTTTTCATACTTTTTCATCTCATTCCCTGCTAAAAGCAAGTAATTGGTATATTCATAGGCTGTAATGTTACTGAAAATTATTATCCATATCCCTTAAAGCATCTCTGTAACACAATATTTTAATCAAGATGCACCTATATCAAGTCCCCATCTTCCAGGTGAGTTGCATTTTGAGGATATTTAATTTTCTTATAAAGATTTCAAGTGATTAAAGATCCATGAAATCCTTTTGTAACTTGTTCAAACTGTTCAATTTCCCCAGATGTTTAAAGTAGGAAATTTATTTCTAGTCTAAATTAGTCTAGCTCCTGCTTTCAGCTACTGAATGTTGCTATAGTTCCCAAATTAGTACCATTCAAAATGAAGTCTCTGAAATTTAGGAAGATAATCTTATTTTTTTCTTCTAAATTTTCTTTAATAAAAAGCTTTATAAAACTTTATAAGTCAAAAGTTTTTAACATTGTTTTTCATGAAAATATGTTAAAAATGTATGCTCTCTAAACCTAAAATCATATTAAATAAAATGTACAGTCTAGCATGAAAAATTCAAACTATATTAAGGAACTGATCCTCACATTGGTTAAAGAAATACTGGCAGCACTTCCAGGTCATTTAAACACCAGGAGCTGATAAGTGTGTAGGATTACCAGCAGCAGCAGCAGCACAACCAGGAAATTAAAACAGGAGATAGTAAATGGGTAAAGATAGCTTTAGAGCACCAGGAGGAGCTTCCTGAAGGAGGCTCTGAAGTCTTCTAAGTGTTTACACAGTACAGTAGGCAGCAGGACCATGTAACCATAGCAATTTAATTAGCATTAACATGAAAAAGACCGTCCACTTGGTGTCTCAGCTACATCATTATTGTGAATTTAAAAGACGAAACCATTTAATTTCCATTTCTCTTCACAATAGCCCTGTGTTCATGACTGAGTTTCTCCAAATTCACAGATACTGGGGGGGGGGGGGAACAAAACACATATACAAAACCCCCTTAAAGACAATTTAGAATTCTGTGTGTCTATAACTAATAGAAGTAAATAGCAATAGAAAAAAATTTTAATTTCCTGTATTACTGTAATTTGATTACTTACCTCCAGAAAGGAGCTGTGGTTTGTTTTTTATTAAAGGGCTACAGTGAGGGATTTTGTTGCTGAATGACATAAAAAGATGTTCAGTGAAGTCATCAGGCAGCTCTGCCTCCAGAAAAGTCTTCATGAACAGCCTGAATCCCTCTAAATCAATTGTCTAGAATGACATATATATATATAAAAATATATTATTATTTGTTAGTTACAGAAATATTTCATATTAGTGCATCAAATATCCTGTTAACAAAAAATGTTAGACTATCCTTGAAAATATTGGTTTCTGAAGATATAATCTGGAATACACATTGAAAACTATTGATGAGAAAGAGCGAGTGAGAGATGGCACATTAAGTGCCATGCTACCTACTTTCTTCATTAGAATATGACTTAATTACATAAATAAAATCAGAACCAAAAATGTCTGTGGAGCTCATAGGGCTGTACCTGGTACATTTTAATTCCTCCTCGAGTTAGGAAGATGGCAAGCAGGGAATTTTTGGATCCTAAGTCTAGGGAACTGAAAGCCAGCTAAGTTCTTTTCCTGGTAGCAACACGTTTTATTGCTGTTTGTCAAAGAGGAATCAATCATTTTATCTAAACAGGTTCTCATAGCCAAATAGGAGTGCTGAGACTGTGCAATATTATGCATAGGAATAATAATAATAATTTTTAAAAAGACTTGTTATTGGTTTCAAACATTTGCCATTTCAGTTTAATTTGTTCCTGTTTTCACCAGCAAGGTAAAAAGTGGTTAACGAAACTTCATCAAATACATCTCTCCAGTAAAACAATGTTATCAGTCTTAACTAACTAAATGAATGTAAAATATTTTGATCATATTTTATCCTACTAATATAGAGTACTACTAGAGACAAAGGTGTGATGAATTATTATATCAAGAGATCTTAAGACAATTTTCCACCTTTCAGTAAGTCTCAGATAAAGCCATGTCTTACTGCAAAATCAAGGTGGGAAAAACTCCCACCTAGGGAAGACTTTACATATCCCCATGAAAACACCTTGGTGCAACAGAGCAAGGAATGCAACACTAGTGAGCAAAGGACAAGAAATTAAGTCAAACACAAAAGTTGAAGACAAATTTTCATAGTGCCCCAGTAACTTAGGAATCTGAGTCACCGTAAAAAAATACGTTAAAGTAGCTATAAAAATTATTTCACTTCGTAGTAGTGATTTTTCTTTCCTTTTCTGCCTCTGCCCTATTTGACAAGATAAATAAATTTTGTTCTGTACATAAGAAATAAGGTATTTTCCAAGAAGAGGAATAAAACCTAACTGCCCCACAGTAGTACTTTAATTGTATGCCATTCTTCTTACTAGAGGGCAACAACAAAGACTGCAAAATCTGACAAATTTTGTGCAAGTTTACTGACTTACTAGCAATATAAACTTGGCAAGAGGGCATCTCTGTTGAGGTTAAAACCGAACACCTTGTTTGACAAAGAAGCTCAGTGAAACCACTAAAACTCCTACCTATTGAATGAAAAGCAAGCAGAGACTGGGAAAAAAGAAGCATCTTAGACACAAAGTAATTATCTTTCTGTCATCCTGGAGTTTCAGCCATTCTCTTCTACATTTACAACTCATACTCTGTTTCAGTCCTGCTGTAAACTTTCTAAATGTTTTCCTCAATAACAAAGTCACTGGCACTTAATTCAGTTCTTACAAACTACAAAGGCAAAAAGACTTGTATCAGCAGCCAAGCAAACTGGTCATCAGTTTACAAAATATATATATAAATATATTTTTTATCTGACAGCATAACAGATACACTAATCGCTAAATTAACTAATATTAGAAACAAGAAATTGTACTGGATTGTTCATTAATGAAATGCGTCTTAGCAATTTCATTAAAATTAAAGAGGTATAGCTGAGATGAAAGGAAAACAGAAAAACAAACTACAATCTCACTTAAGTTAGGGTTCATGGATAGACATATTAAAATCTCTGTTACATAAAGCTTTCTTTCATTTACCTTGTCTGCAGCTTTTATGTACACATTTCCCTGCTAAAAATATTCCTTGAGCTGATAGCTATCTTATATTTTTAAACAGCTGCCCCCATTACCATACTGCCTGAGTAACAGTTGTCCATAAAGCTGCTGGCAATAACTATTGATACATTTTTAATTTTACAGGCTCAGAATTATGCCTGAGCAAAAAAGTTGGTCAATAAATAAGATTAAAATTATGCAATTTTCCTTCCTAAAGATTGTTTTTCTCAAGGAGGTTCTATCTTTTCAATGTTTTCTAAAGACTGTCAAATTATTGTTTACCCCAGTGTCCTCTAATATAAGTGTTCCAAACTGTCTTATATTTTCTGATCACAAAAGACAAGGTCTATCAAAGTAGATGACTTGGCTGCCGTAACCATTTATTATATTTGACGCCCTGGCTGCCATTGATTAGAATGCCCAGCAAAAAGGAAAACCAACTGGACAGGGAAGTTATTCTGGAAAATTGTTCTATAGCCCAAGCTCTTCAGCTCAAAGCACGTTACACTCTCCTCTCGCGTGCCCTGGGACCTATATTCCCACAGAGAAACAGTATGATTTGTATAGCAAAACAGAGCTCTGATGTTGTACAGTCAAAAAGCCTTCAAATGAACCTGAAAGTTGGTTAGGAGCTGGTAAGTGACTTGACCACACATCATCATAACCTGAAACAGAAGATGGAAAATCACGTGCTGTATCGGCCAAATGCACCACAACTGTCCTGACAAGGACAGATCCCCATGAACAGATCTTCGCCTATATGAAGAGGATAGAGGCCTTGATTCTCACCCTCCTTTTCTGAATAACATTTTTCTAGAGGATCTAACATAAAGAAGTTGGGTATAGATTTACAGATGATCTTAATAGGAATTGAGCTCTAAAGCAACGTAGGCATTTTTGTAAATTTGTTTTTTTCTAAATGCATCTACACTAAAGATGTATTTTTGTAATGTATCTACAGTAAAGAACAGGAGACTCGTAATAGATTTAGAAGTAGTTTAGATTAGCCATACAGTCTACAAATATGAGAGTCTTCAAAGAAGGCTCATTTTAAATTAGTCTTAGTTCTTTCTCTTCCCCCTCTCTCACTGTAATATACACAAGCCATTACATAATGGCAGAGAATGGAAGAATTTCTTAAAAGAAATCCTATGAGAAGCACAGAAGATTCGTGTTGAATATGCTAGAATATTACCAAGCACCTACTTGAGTACTGAGTATGGCTCATTTAAAACAGAATACTTAAAGAAGCAAAGTATTTGCTGAACCTCCATCCTAATTTAAAATAAGTTTTGCAGAACAACACCACACAGTATCATGAATACTTCTCTATTCTGAAATTATATAGTACTTCCTTTCTCATAGAACTTCCCTGTTCTAAAATGTGAAGATGCTTCTATTCACCTCTTCAAGCAGCAAAGATTGTTTGCCTTCCCCGTTCTCAAGTTGCCTTTCTGAGATGGCTAAGTAACCAGCCTTTCTCTTCTCTGATAATTATGAGGATATATTTCGCCCACCCTAAGCTACTTTTCACAGAAATCACACAATGTTTTGGTAAGCAAAAAGACTTTAGCCACAGATAGATGAAAAAAAGGAATGCAGAAGTCATTAATTTTCCACACTGACATGCATCATGCTCACTCATCTATGCAGACCATAATACCTTTTAGAAGACTTCACTACCACATCAGAATTATTTAGAGGAAAAGTTCAGTAAATTTTGGTATGGTTGTAAAATAATTTATTTCTGTTAATTAATTCAGAAGCATTAATTAACCAGTTCAGACTAATAATATCAGAATAACATATACTGATACGTATTAGCATGCATACTAATTGCTTAGTTTTCAGCAGTTGCTTGGCTTTCAGAAGCTCCAGCTGAATTCAAATGAACCTGTGAAAGAAGGATTTAGCTTCTTAAATAGCAATTCAGAAGGCATTTTCCATGATGTTTCCCAGGTGAAAGGAGAAGACTGTGAAAGGATGAAGCAAACTGGTGATGATTAAAATGACAAAATACAATTTACTCCATCCATTTTGCAAGAGATTATGAGTGTGAAGGGGGATTTCCATCACAAGTGTAGGGATATCAGGACATCTCGTATTTTCAAGGTAATGGGGTTCAGCTGACTGAGACACACAAAAGGGCCTGGCTGAAGCAGACAATATTTCCCACCCAGAGGAACATGAAAGAACTTTCAGACCATTTGGCCTAAATCTTCGGGGGTAGGGATACTCACTATGCTGTTTTAGCTTCAATTCAAATAAAAAAAAAATCTACTAAATGCCTGTGGTCACAGAAAGCGAGGTTTTTCTATATTAAGCAGACATAAATGGATTCTTCTTTTCTATATGTTGCAATACCTAATTAACCAATTTGCCCAGTGTACTAGAGTTCCATTTCTTATTGTTTCATACCATTATTGCAACATATATCTTTATAATCTTCCTTATAATCTTTTATAAAGCTTTGTAAAGTTTCTTACAGTTATCGCTTATAAAGCTTCATTTGGTAATATAACATCTTGGTATCAGCTCAGAGAAATACCCATTCAATAATACCATCAAGTTATAATATCTAATTTAAAGCATAATGTCTACATAATATTAGTTTTACTACTATTTTACAAGGAATACATCATTTCCCAGTTACACCATTTAGCAACAATTCCAATTACCTCAAATTCAAAAACATGGTATATATCTAAATTTGATAGAAAGGGAAGGAGACAGGACAGATGGCACAAGTAAAACTGCAATTTTAATTTTTGATTTCTTTGCAGCAAATATGTGTGTCAATCATTAAACTTTTTAGCTTTTCTGGAAGCAAACATTAAACTGGATTCACTATGACTCACGGCAGAGGCAAATTAAAAATATGCATCTTTCTTATGTGACAATTTGTCAGAGACAATCATAACATTTAATTAAGCATCCATAAAATTTCAAAATTAATTCCAGCCCAAGCTGCCAACAAGAATTTAATTCACAGGTACAGTTTTTTCCTTTAACTTCCCCACAGACAGATCTGCACTGTAAACTGAAAAGTAGAAACAAACCAGCATTTACAATCAGTTCTAAATGATTGACTGAATACCGAAAGAAGGTATCCGGACTTGCCCCCATGCATCCAAATGCGTAAGATGACAGATTTACGGAGAAAGGCATCCTAAGGTGTTTTTTGTGCATTATTAGTTGTGCCCATTGAGAGACGCACTGAGAAGAGGCATGGCTTTTACTTCACAGCACTGTAGACCTTAGTTTACAGACTAAGGAATCCCTTATACGTTTTTGTAACTATAAAACTAGGCAGCTAATTACAATCTAATGAGAACAACATGGGACAGTTCAGAAATACATCTGAAACTGGATTTCAATATGATACTGATGCCTTTGTTCATACCGGAATCCTGAAGGACTGACTCTTGAAGTCAACTGCTACCAATCAATAAAGCACTCAAATCAGATAAACCCTTTAGCTTTCTGCCTTAAACTTCTTAATGTGCCCGCAAACTTGTTTTGTAACATGAATAAAGCTGTTATGGTCTTGATTGGACTGAAGTGTTCACTGTTTACCTCATATCTAAGGTACAGAATACATACCAGGATAGCTAACTAAATCGTGATACTTGGTCTCATTTTCCACATTCACAAAAAATGTCTAAGGAAAAAAATAATAAATGCTGTGCACCAAGTGCAGTGGAGACCACCATTTCATTTTGAATGCACAGAAGGAGTGACAGCTTTTCCCACAATTTACACAAATATCTCCTGGTTGGGATACACCCACAGGGTGCAATGCTTTGGTTGAGTTCCTCTCTTTGCTTGGGGAAATTCAAACTTGCATCCCTTTTTACAGAGGATATTTAAACATCAGAAAAGAGCTGAAGATTCACTGAGGAGAAAAAAAATTTATAAAGAGGTCTCTGTAGGTCTACTCCAAAGAATGATTAAACGTTTATTTGCAAAACTGTTACTTGCCATTACAGCAGCACTTCTGGGCACACGAAGAATTTAAGGTGCTTGAGTATGTTTTATTGAAAATGGTTAAGCAAAATTTTTTGTTTGTTTGTTTCTCAGTTGCTATATCAAAGGTAGGTGCTAACTTCATTCAGAGTGGAAGCACCTCATTTTGGATCTAGGCCTCTGCTAAAGGAAACAAAACTAATGTATGTATTTCACATACGATACATAAATATTTTTATGTGTGTTTGTGTATGTGTGGGTATGTATATATATGTATACACACACACACACACAAAACAATGAAGCAAACACCAATTATAGCTTTTTTCAGAGGCCATTCAACATCTGTGGGACTTTATGTCATCTGGTATGCTGCGTATACTGACTGATTTGCCCAGCTCTTCAGTTTGAGCTGATGATTGACTGATTTGTCTTGTTAAAGAACCAAAACTCAACCATTATGGCATGGAAATTTCTCTGACGCTTATGGCATCCTTCACTTTACAAGAAGCCACAGACAAAGACAATTAGAATTTGCTATGCCAACTCCCATCACTTTAAAGAAAATTCCTGCCCTCAAATAGCCCTTTAAGAACCAAGATAAAACAGAATTAATTAGGCCAAGAGTTTTCCTCATAATGATATCCTTGAAATAAGTTAATAAGAAACAGTTACTCAAGGAACTTGGTTACAGTGTCCTAATGACATTACAAAATAAAGTAAAATAAAACTAAATCAACACTAGCTATACACATAGCAGCAGCTGCAGAAAGTAGTAATACCACATTGTGCCTATTTTGCCTAAACTGAAAATCCTGAGAGAGAGAGAAGAAGAGGGAGGATGCCACTCATGAACAAACTAGAATATGGGGGGAAGCAACCTCTGAGCCAGGCCAGCACATGGGGTGACATGAAAACTGCAGTGACTTTTAACCTTCTTCCAAACCCATTAGCACCTCTGGCTCTGCTGTATCTTATTCCCTATTCCTTTCCTCTATTCTAGCAGCGGCCAAGGAGGCACAGCTGGGTAAGTAGCGCAGGAAGGCTCGAAATGGGCTACAGATCCCAGAGCTGGACTCTTGAGAGATCTTCAACCACATCTAAGGGCACAGAACATGATGATGGGGCATATAAGAGGAGTCTTTTGAGTTAAGGTGCCGCTCTGAATTCAGTGGAAGAACTAAGCTAAGATCCAAAAGAAAATCCCTCCATAGGGTCTCAGGATCCTACAGAGATGTTTAGGGAAACATGTTTCTAGAAAGAATTGTATTTTCTCTTCCTCAACTGCAAAAGGTTCCTGGAAAAAACAAACAAACAAACAAACAAACAAACAAAAAAAAAAAAAAAAAAAAAAAACTTAATGGCTTTGGCCAAGTATTCTAAGCAGTTTTGCTGTTTTTCAATCTTAATACATTAAAAAGCCAATTCTGTAGAAAAGCCGTTAGCCTAGTTTCTGTTCTGCTTTCCCATCTCAAGTTTCTGATCATTAATTTAGTATGGATCCTTCTCAACATACCACACAAAATCCTGTGACAGTAAGCACACAAAACGATACATAACAATCATTGAACTGGAAATAGTGTTACTAAGGAATCTAGACTGCAGAGAGCTGCAAATCACCAAGGGATTGAAGTCCTGGCAACTAAGGCAAATAAAACACAGTTTTAAGGACAAAATGTATTTTTCAAGAAAATTTTTGAGATGACATTGATCACATTGACTAAAAAAATTCTCAACTCTGAAGAGATCAACTTAAAAATACTAAAATTAATTTTATATAAGTATTAAAAATCTCTTTAAGTTAACAAAATAGTGTGCAACACTGTACCACAAAAAACAACAATAAAAGGACCATTATCTTCTACAGTGTTTTGACAGATTATATCTGTATGCACATTTCTTCAGTTATCCCATTCAACTCAGATATGCGCTGAGAAGCTTTTTCGCTCACTAATACCACTGAACCACGCATACACCTTACACCTCTTTCTACTCTGCACCAATGCCATAGAGTGTTAACTTCCTACTCTTCAGCTTCTCTTGAATTCTAGATTCCCAGAATACGTGGGATGGAGGTGGGGGGAGAGATGAAGTACAGTCTACCTTTATATATGTTTTAAAATGTCCAGTTACTAAGGTAAGTGTCTTGTTTCTCCTCAAGCACTTACTCATAAATACATTACATTAATTTAGTCCTAATTCCTAGACAGCAAGTTTCCCTGAACCCCAGGAAAAACAGGAATTGGAGAACTGGTTTCCCCCAATAGCAGTATTGAAAGTGAAACTATGAGTATGCATAGTGCTTGCAGAAAGCTCAAAGATAATTTTTTAAAGGATTTTAGGCTTTTAAAATTTAATATAACACTTTTATATAGACCAATATTCACCTAAAAATGGGAGGGATGCTCAGCCGCATCAGTATGATACTGATGTATCTTGTATCAGTATGGTACAAGACTCTATAGAGATGTCTTAAATACTTGATTCTGTTTAGACAGAAGGATGGCTGCCAGAGGGAGAATCAAATGCATCGAGATGTATCCTGGCTAACCGAAAGCATAGGACCACCTCTATAAATTCCCTTCTCTTTGCAGACAATGCAAGTCCGTCCTCCTTTCCACAGTCTGAAGCAAAAGCTCTGCTCATCCCCTGCTGCACATTGAGAAGGAACAATCTCAGTCAACTGCTCATCTGCATACAACTACGTTGCATTCTACTTTCTTAAGACTGGTGGATGTCACAAAATTTCCCAGAACATATTGGTTTTGTAGTCAAAACTGGAATGATGGGAGCTGAGAAACTTGTGCATGGGACCACACGGTTCATAAGCAAGAATGCACAGGAAAACTGCAAGCCAACAGTTTGACACAATGTCAGCAGTTTTCACTTGGCTCTTATTCCTTACAAGCTATGAAGCATCCATACAGTTATTGGCTCCTCGAAACCAGTTAAGCTTTCTCCCCACCCCTCTGTGGGGCACCCAGGAGTTAATAGCCCTTAAATTGCTCATTTTAGACTGGTATGAAACATAACTACAGATGTGATTATAGGAGAAGGAATGTATATTATATACAGCAACTCATCTCTTGTTCTCCACCTCATAGAGAAGAACTGATGCACGTGTTGGGCAGAGGCTAGGGATTAGTGAGATAAAAAAAATTCACACTCTGGGTATTTAGCTACTCCCTTTCTCCTACTGCAACTAACCTGTGCTATTTTACAATTTGTTCCTTTGCATTACTTACAGCACACAGAAATACAAGATCAAGACAGATGTGTCCATATCATGAAGAAATATGTATTTCCAACTGTGCTAAAGTACACCAAACTCCATATGGTACAGACATAATAACTTTATATACTGTGATACTGAGTATATGCAAAACTGTTTCTTAGTGAAAAATAGGATATACTAGTAATGCAAATTTTGCATGCGGTAGAATGTACTTTAATGAAAACTATTAAAAGTTTTTAATTACAGTATGTAATATTTTACCTCCTACCATGTTAGTCATTTGAAGAGAATGGATAATTTAATCAGAACAAACAAACAAATAAATAACAGCTTTTGTTAATCAAGATTTACCCTGAAGCCAAACTGCCATAGAGGAGGTCTAATTACCTCCTATATTTTCCCAGCTGGAGTAAATGCAACAAGAAATTTTAGTGGCTGATATGTATAAGAAAAGCAGAGAAGCTTTACTACTCCACTTTCCATCTCCTCAGAAACTGTAAAAGAAAAAAACAAAACCAAAAACTTACAATAACCTCTTGACAAAAGAGCTACAATTGTGGATGGGCTAGGGTGTGGAGCGTGATTAACTCCCTTTATTCCTCCCCATGACATTGGTCATATAAATGGAAATAAGGCATGATCTGGTATTTGGAATTAATCTCCACTGAGAATTCTTTCAAAATAACACATTCTCTTTGGTCTTTTTGTTCTTCTAATTTTGTACAAAATATTTCAACATAAGTCACAGTTTTCATCATCCTGTGAACAGAATGTAAGAGAGGAAGAAAAAGTCCATGTTCCAGCACACTTTCATGAAACATCGTTTTCAATCATTAAAAAGAACATTTCAGAGTTAATGGAAAAAGAATTACGTTTAAATGCAATTTTCAATTAATTACTTTTTAAATAATGCTGCCAACTCCAACTGCTGCCAAAAATGTACAGCATAATCAGTATTAATCTACTGATAGTAATAGCTCTGAATTATTTTTTGTTTGTGTAGGGGTCTCCTTAATTAACTCTTTTGAAATAAGTTATATAGATCCAACATATGAAAAATTGCTGCCTGAATCAAACAAACAAGAGAACAACCTAGAAGGAAATGGAAGGCTCAATTTTTATGCAATAACTAGACTTTTCAACATAACCTTGATGCTGTACTGTTATGTTTCATGTTATAAATTGATGCTAATTACTAAAATGAATGTGAAATGTCTTTATCAACAACAGCAGTCTTATCCCAGTCTAACATCCAAGTAAGAAAAAAACTTCTACCAGCAGGTTTTCTTTAACACGTGATTACACGTGTGTTAGTACTAGTGTACTAGTACTATGTGTGTAGTCCATGTGTACTACACACATAAATGCATATACTTACTACACAAAGATTTTTCTAAAAGAAAGAGTGCTAAGGGACATACTTTCAGAAGGAATCTTTAATGGATTACCTGCCATAGTCCTATTTATGTATACTATCAATGAATAACATTAAAGAAATGTACATAAATTGTTGCATACTAACAGAGTGAGCAGCACTTATCTTACAATGGGGACAACAGCATGCGACAGCTGAGAGTTACAAGTACTACAAAAGTTAGGAAAAATGGGGTAGAAAGCCTGCCTCAGACTAAAACCAACTAAATAGTAGAAAAAAAATGAAGAGAAGTTAATTCTGAGAAAAGTTTTGGCTGAATCAAACAATTTACCTGCTTGTGAAGATAGTTAAAAAATCTACTGATGAACTTGGCTGAACTGCCATTTTCATAATTGGCTAAAATTAACAAGAACCATTTATCTAAAAGCATTCCATATCAGTAGCATTCCCTTGTGTTTTAACCATACTGATCTTCCCTGCTTGTTGAAAGTTTCACAGATGTTGTCTTTTGGCTACCCTTTAAAGAAAACATTTGTTACAATACTTCTTGTAAGAAAAATAATGTATGAGTAAATCATGTGTACAGTCCTTGTGCATTCCTCCTCCTTCAAAAGTTTTGAAAGGTGCACGTTGACAAACTTTCATAATATTGCAATTCATGGATAAATGGTTTGCTAGTATTTAACATAATCTGAGCCTACATGATTGGATCTTTCACTTGGAATAGTCATTCTCAGCAGCTCAAGAAGGTTTGAAATGTCCCATTCTCACTGGCAGCAATTTATATCCACTTCACACTATTGGCACAAATTTACCGCCTTTAGGAAAGTGAAGCTGTGTTAGTCAAGCTAAATTTGGGTTTGTCTCATCAGAATTTAAAACTGTAGCTTAGCTTAGAAAGTGATAAATTTGAGAGCACCATCATCAGCCCAATTATATATATTTATAGACCAATGTTTTCAGCAATATGTGTGTTGCACAAGAGGACTCCAAGTCACCTCCATTTTTCGCCCAATTACTGCAATAATTTATGATTAGGATTTTTTTTTTCCATTTTGTTTATTTATACAGTTTGATAAACACCATCAACATGCCACCATGCAAGTTAATTAACTGTAAGAGCAGCCATTATCATAAAAGCAAAGTAGAATATAATATATCATACTGCAAAATGAAAAACAAACAAAAAAGGTAATAATTAAATATTCTGCATAAAGCACTTAACTAGAATTTACTAATTCAGCCTGAGTAAACCTATATTAAATTAAATACATTTAAAGATGTAAGCCAGACATTAATGAACATTAGGCTGTTCAGGAGTCTAGTAACTGTCTGTAATTTCTAGATAATAACCTTTAAAGAAAAAATAAACTAGGTTTGCTGTGTGTCTGAACAGGTAGCACAAAGGTCTGTAGCTCTGGATGGTCCTTTATTAGTCCACTGGTACAAACAGGATGTAAATTAAAAAAGGAATATAGTACCAATAAAGCATCCATTTGACATATCCTTACTGTTATAAATGGAATACAGAATTTCAATATGAATTTGTTTTAAGAAAACATCTTTATGTGATTTTGTTTGTCAAAAAGAAAGAGAAAGTACACACCAGGCAAAAACCTCTCCTCTGCTGCTTTCATAGCATGAATTCAAGAATGCAGTGATTGACAGAAGGCACAGGGTAATAAAACAATAATGAGACAAGTAAAATGTGTGTTGATGTCACGACTATTATATTCTTAATGCATTCTGCCATAAACAACTGTGAAATATTTAGTAACTCTACGACAACGCTACGTTTGGCCAGTTTCCAACAGTCAGCCACGAGATGTTACAGACTTATCAATACAAAAAAATCTCTCAAGGTGGGAGCGGGGAGGGAAGGTCAATCTGCAATACTTCCTGGGAACTTCAAGCTCTGGAACTTTAATTTACTTCTCCCCGAATTCATTTTAAGTGGTTTGAATCTAATAGCCATGAGGACATCTTTCTAGAAACCCATCTTGCAAAAGGCAGTTTGAAAACCCAAACAGAAGGGGAAATTGCAACCATCTTTCATCATCATCTTTGTATTTGTGAGAGACTAGAGGGAGAGAAACCCTTGTTTCCTGTCTCTTAGAAAGCAGTTAGGCGCATAGCCTATAAAATTCTTAATTAGTAAAATGACTTCAGAGTGCATGTTACATGCAAGGTGGAAGTAAATAGTTCTATTCTATCCCAATGAATGGGTTCACTCACCTGCTTTTCTACCACAAGCACAGTGATATTTAAATATGGCTATGTCTTAAGATGTGATTACCAGTGAACAGAGCAGCAGCCACTTCTCTTTCCTTACAGATATTTTTCTCTGCAATCACTTTTTTTCCTGAATATGCAATATACCTTGTAGGACTTAGA
This sequence comes from Rhea pennata, assembly GCF_028389875.1. Classification (NCBI taxonomy): domain Eukaryota; kingdom Metazoa; phylum Chordata; class Aves; order Rheiformes; family Rheidae; genus Rhea; species Rhea pennata. Next base: position 31,945,502 of record NC_084664.1, read on the forward strand.
CTAGTATGACTGCATCATTTGCATATTCCACATTGACCACCTCAGCAATGGTTTTATGCTAATTATTAGGAGTGTTAGCTATATGTATTAGATCTTAATAATAAACTGCAATCCTTATCAGCACAAAACTACTACCAAAAAACTTGGAGAAAGGATGGACAAAGAGAAATCATACTATCTTACCTGAATTTTTTGTTTCTCATATTTTATTGCAAATAAAATTAAATTAAAATTCAACGCTAAATATTATGAAATCTACCAGAAACAACTAATAACTTGCTCTAACTCCTAATTCATGTATAAACATCATATCGTTGCATCTATGTTTGAACTGAAATGCATCAACTTTATATATTCATTAATGCCAATGTAAAAATTAAGTAGCATACTGAAGCAAGTCCTTTCTCAAGGAATTTGTTTTTAGTTCACTCTAAAAAAGGATAAATTTGTTAGTATTTCACATTACTATGAAAAAAAAGAGAATTTTATATTTCATACTTTGAAACACAGTACTATCCATATTTGGCATCATATTTATGTTATGTTTTCATGCTGTTAGAAGAGCTGAAATGTCAAGTAGTCTGTCACTCTTCAAATAAAATGTTAAAACTAAAGAATTTTAGACACCAGTGTGACCCTACATAACATTTTTCTGTTCCTATGCTTGGAAAGTTTTCTTTTTAAAAAAGCTTTAGTGTTAAGAAGCATATTCTTTCTATGTTTTAAATTCTGTATTCTCCTTCTTTTAAAATAGTTTGAAACAATATCTGTTGCAAATTGGAAATAAGTTATCACCTCAGAAATGATGACAATAACAGTAACAGTAGATAACATGTAAGTGACAGTGGTATCAGGCCCCACAAATGTAAGGTAATACGCAGCCCAAAACAAAAAACAAATAAACAAACAAACAAAAAAAAAAGTAGGAAGATGAGTATAAAAATGGAAGATTAAGGTCAAGAGGGGAAAGGAGCAAGAGATGGACTTGTTAGCACAGACTGAAGAAAGGAGACAGAAGGACCACTAAAAATGGTCCTAAATGTTCAAAACTGAAGAGGATGCAGCAGAAATCGATGTACCTGAAAAATCAGAGTACATCTCCTCAGTGCCCTCAGCGCTTTGCGCAGAAAGCGGGCTCACAGACCAGGCGGCCAGCCCAGCATTGCCGCCTGGCAGGCTTCCTGGCTCCCTAGGTATCCAGGAAGCTGTTCCCTAGAAATTCTCTCTAGAAAGCAAAAAAAAAAAAAAAAAAGAAGAAGAAGAAGGGTAGGCCTTTCCATTCACAGAATGCTCATTTTTTCTGTTCCTGGATGTCCAGGATAGCATTTAATATGGCTAGCAAAATACAACATCTTTTCTTAGTCTTCAGTTGCTTACAAGTGAGGGATAGGCTTATGTTCCCACATAACAGATTTCTTATAATTCTCCTCATCCTACTAACTCTTCTATAAATTAATTCCTTGCTGAGTTCACACTTCTTGCATGTGGGACATATATTAGTAAAAACTGGGTCATTAAGAAACTTGCTTGCCTGCAGTAGAAATATTTTGCTTTATATATAATAGAAAAGCAAGGTTTGCACAGCAAATTAATCTCTTCTGCCAAATCGAGTAACACAGCTGGGGAAACAGGTACAAGAAGCCTTCTAATCTGTATTTCTCTGTGCTTGAAGGTTTAACTAACTTTCCACTTAAGTCAATGTGTCCAAAAGATACTACCTTTCCCTGCAAGCCTTGTCTTGCTCAGACCCCCGTGGCTACAGGAACACTATTACGATGTCCCAAATAATATATTTCTCCATGACCAAACTACAGCAATGCTTCGTCATCATTTTGTGATCAGCTACCACACTCAGGTCTCTATCTGCCAGTAGCACCGGTCCCACAGCACGCTGCACTGTACTGTACACTAGCGCCTTTCATTTTGTTTCTATTTTCTATAATCCAAAAGATCATCAAGCTTTTTCAGTTTGATTTTCAGGCATTTCTCCATTTTGGAAACAATTCTCAAATTCGGGTTAGTGAGCACATTCCGCTAGTATTCATCTGCTTTTTGTTACAAGGTTATTAGTGAAACTAATCAGATTAGTCCCAAGACTGATCCTAAAAACACCGCTTTAACCTGAATGTCTCCCCTTTCAGAACCCACTGCAGTCACTCTTTTAACCAACATTACTTTCGTAATAGGTTACTTGAGGAAAAAAAGAGCACTTTCACAAGCAGGAAGTGAGTTACTGCTCACAGTAGCACACCTCCAAGAGCTCAAAGGCCTCCGACACCAGCACGTGAGGAGCTCCTACCAAACTTTCAGTCCTTTCAGTCTCTCGACTTTGTGATTGTTCTCATGCTCCAGCTGCCTCTTCCCAAAGAGCAGAGCAAAGGCTTTTTCATCCCTCTCTGCTACAATGGAAGAATAACTAGGTCATTTGAAGAAATAGTTCATTTGGCTCGTCCTTCTTGACTTTCCTCTTTTTTCTCAATATTTTTTAACCTTTCTTTAGGCTATTTAAGCTAGTCAGTTGTATCCTGGAGTGGATGATGAACCCTTTAACCCTTTCTCTTGTAACGGTTGTAAGCTTTCACATGAGAGAAAATTTGTTTTAAACACACTATAAACCTCAATCAAATATAAAATATGTTTTTTTAAAAAACCTTGTACATATAAATGGTACTATACATTCATAATAGTGATAGCTAATATTTTTGCCCAGATGTCTATCACTTCAGAATAAAACAAAACATTTGAGATCTCACTAGTAAGTACATCTCTCTGTGACAAGTGTAGAAGTTAGCTAATTACCTTGTTTTAACTAACTTATTTTTCATATTGCTCCGAATTAATATGTTAGTAAAATCATGGATTGTTACAACAACCCAAATGAAATGCATCTAGTGAAGAACAGTTTGCCAGCATAAAGAGAATGAACTTTGGTCACAGCCTCAGCTTTAAATATTTATCTATTATCTTATAGGATAGCAATATGCAATACTTACCCATAAATGAACATTCTAATAAAATCCTATAATAAAAAAATACTGCTCCTATACATAACAAAAGGAGCAAAAAGTCATATCAAGTCTACTTACTTGGTTAAGTATATCTTGTTTCTGTAATGCATGCAAGAAAGAAAAAACATACATACATTAATGAAGTACAGTAACACAGAGACTCTTTTTATAATAGAACTACTTTAGTTAAAAGAGTAGTGATGCAGATAAAGTTTAAGAGAGAACACAAAATATTCCATTTTCTTGAATTGGCACAGACACCAAGAAAATGGTTCTAGTCAGCATTCTTGTTTTGATTAATTACACGGTATAAACAATTTATTTTTAACCATGCAATGATAGATATCCAAGGAAAAGAAAGTAAATACAATGTTTGCATCTTTCATCCTTGTGTAAACTAAAAAAAATTGTCAAGAATTGTTAACAAAACATTTTAATAAAAAATGAACACAATGATAAACACTAGTAAGCACTGCCTTAGAAGTTATCACTACATGCTGCTTCAATTTCTAGTAACTTCTGCTTACTTTGAGTACTGAACTAACTTTCTACATTATTCTCCATTATTCTCAAACTGCTATAAATATTTTACAGTAAAAGGTATTATCTTAACATTACAAATACTGTTGCAGACTATGTACAAATTATATTGATTGTACCAGATTTTTCTAAAATGGAGTTACCAAGGGTATCTTTCATACTTCTACAGAGCCAATTAAAGAAACTAAAACCTCTAGAAATCAGAAGCACCTAGAGAAAACTCCTCAAAAGAATCCGCACTACTTCCAGAAACACAAAAAATCATTTGAAGGAGGCAGGTAATTGCAACATGACTGCAAATATTCCGCCAAGTTTGGGGCTTGGCCTCCGTGGGCAGCTGAGATCTCGAAATGTGCCTTGCGTCATGCAGTCTCTGTAATAACCCTTTTGCAAGTGTTTCTCTTCCCGGACTTTCTGCACATGCGCATTTTTACCCACACCCATGCTGCGGGACTCGGGAGTACTCTCCAGCTCCAGGTGCAGACCTGGGCTGGACCCTGACTGCTTGCAGGCTGAGACCCCTCCAAGCACTTTCCATTCTCACTCTTGGTGCCCTGGTTAACCCCCAAAGACGTAGGTGGGTAGCTAAGTAGGTCCACAAGAAATTGTGGTATACTCCAACAGATCCCCCAGAACAGCTGTTCGATCAAGAGTCTAGGCCTGCAAGCACACAGAGATGTGCTTTTACTGCCCAAGCTGGATACAGTCTTTAGCTCAATCTACTTCCTTAACTTTTGCTAGCCTATTCAGTGCTCTCCACCAAATAAAATGATTGAAATTAATAAATGTAGATAAATCGCAAATGATTGAGACACCTATTTATAAATCACATATTCCAGCAGGTTGATCTTAATTTACCTGTAAATCTTACATGAGGTGTAAAATCCAGTCTTAATTACATATGTTAACAGTGACACACACATACACACAAAGAGGCAGGAGGCAGAGGTTCATTAGGTTTTACAGTTTTAGTCATCTTCCTTACACTGAAAGCTAGCAGAGAGTAAAAGTAACACTGCCAGCTCCACAAATAAACTCCCCAGACTGGATGACCTTCTGATAATCAGCTTCACTATTCCCACTAAGCTCAAAAATCATTCACTCAACTAGATATAAGATAACAGAAAAACAAGTCAGATGGTTTCACGTTACAAGCTTTGAATATCCATAGCTTTTCTTTAGCTATTTCTGTCCCATTAAATCTGCTTGTGATAAAAAAACGCAATACAGAAGCAATAGCAGGGTATAAATTCCTGAGCCCTTTAAGCAGGGAGAAGCCTGAAACAAGCAATTTTTAAGCCTTTTTCTTAAGAATAGAAATACATCACAGTGCAAAACTAGCTGGCATAGCCCTGTGTTCCACATTTGTTAGTCGAAAAACTGACATAGCTTTTTCGCAGATTATTGATAACACTGGAAAAACATTTGAAGTGATTATGAGATAATGATCTAGGAAATAATGAGATAAAATGGAAACATGCTGGTATCTCCTACAAAACAAAATGTTGGATGCTTAACAATTCAAAATGTTATCTATAAAGCACGGAAGAGGAAAGCTGCATCATGACTGATTTCAGTTGGAGCTTTATATCTTGGATATCTCATGTTGCCAATACTAAAACACTCTAAGACTTTCTTTTAATTTTTCAGGTAGTAATTACCTTAGTTAAATAGTACATCCAGCACAGGGAGACCTCATCTGATCAGACACAACCAGCTCTCAAATCATCTTGTAAAGAGCTTATCGAGGTAGCAGGCTGAATGAATGCCAGAAATACAGACACCCGTGCTCTGTGCAAGGGCAGTTCAGTCTGCCTTGGATTATTCACTCAGCTGCAAAGAAAGTAATCTCGGCTACTCTGCCTCCAGTTCAGCAGTTTATGTCACGAAACCCGAGCTAATAAATCCTACTGAATCCAAACCAGCTTTACTGCTAGCCGTATTTTCCTTTTGCTGCTCTCTCTAAATTTTGAGAGCTAAACAGCAAAATGCAAGAGCTGTTGGGACCAGCCTGGGTCAAACATGGGCAACCCCGAGCGGTGCTGAGTACACCAATACCCCTGCTGAAGACAGTGGAGCCACTGTAAGGAGTTGGGTTTCCTTTCTCTCCTCCCTTTCCAGCCTCCCATCCGGCTTATTTGCTTGGGTGCTGCACTGCTCCCTTTGCCCCTGAGCTGCTTCAGGGCATCAGTAGGGTGCTACATGCAAACGGTTGTGAAATGAAGAACAGAATGGGAAGTGTTGTACAGATATGTGGACTCTGCTCGGGACCGGCTGTGTCTGCTTATTCCAACTTTGCATAGATTTTGCCACATCCACTTGGCTTCAGTCAGAGCAGCTGTCACAGGTGCCCGTACTGCTCGCTTTTTGCCATGACTCAATCTCCGCATTCCCCCAAATTGGAGAGATGACTATTAAAAGGGCTTAATCACACCACTTTAAATACTGACTTGTTGTATACAAATCTTGATAGTTTCATAAATGTGTATTACCTACAAGATGTCTGTTATTTAAATATATTCATAAATACACAATTAGTTTGTACTTTAAAAGTGTGTATTTTACAAAACTGAAAACTTGTATGGAAAGTGAAAAGTGAACAGTTTCAAGAGAAAAACGTGAATAATAATTAAGAAACTTTTAAGACAATTTTACAATGTACATTAGGGACACAAAGAATGCTGCAGAAGCCAAAAAAAAAAAAAAAAAAAAAAAAAAAAAAGGTAGGCTCTGAGTTTGTAAATTAACATTTCACATTTTTCGAAAAAAATTTACTGCTTAAGTAAAATAATGGAGATTTAAAATGATGATTTATAAGATAACACATACTAGTTCAATGAGGTATGAAATACTTTCCTTGGAAAATAAACGAAAAATTGAAAAGAGAAATTGAGTAAAATACTCAATATTATGTTGTACTAAGTTCAAAAGGTCAAACAATATTTCAATCTTTCAATCCCAATCAAACCCAATCTTTGGGTTATAACTGGCTTACTTGACGACAATTCTCATCTTTTACACCCTGAATAAAAGCTCAAGTCATTTTCATAATGGTTAGTTCATTCTTCTGTTTTACATTTCACACAATGCAAGCATAATAAGGAACATTACAGAAATACATTTTTACTTAGCTACATTTTGAATAACACTTTATGGATGTGTTAACCAGATACACATTGCAATCGAGAGTATTGGAAGAACACAATCTAGCTTTTTCTACCAGATGAAATAGAATATTTGCTCTAGGAGTGAATCTGTAGCCACAGTGCGCACATGCATGTTTCCCTTCTGCAAAATTCTTTGCTTTATAACATGAGAAAGTGTTATGCTTCTCAGAAAACACTTATGAGAAGCAGAATTTAAGAAGAAATCCTAACTGAACACATTGTCCTTTTCTAACTTCTGAAAATCTTAATATCTTAATCGTTAAAACAATTGGGAAGTACATTAAATTTACTATAACAGTTATTTCCATTTTAAGAAAACAAATTGTCTGTGTAAATTATTCAACAGTTCTGCAGGATGTGATGTCATAAACTTTTAGTTCTTCAAAATATACATATCTTTATTTTCAAACAGTCACAATTACTTCAAGTAGTATAAATAACCTTCTTTTTCTAAATGCTTAAATTTGATACGACACTTATAAATATTTTTCCCACCATTTTTGACCATTGAAGAAAGAAGAATTACCCCTTCAGGATTATATTTTGCTAGCACTCCACTGCCATGAAATTCTTCCAAGACATCCTTAATTTTCTTGGTAGAATCTAGAGGAAGAATAAAGAGAAAGAAAATGAAAAAATAGAAAACAGATTAACATAAAATGAACTGTAATTAAATAAGCAACAACAAAACCGTTAATAGCTTTTCTGAACGCACATTAATAATTTCCTCTAGCTGCACGAGAGCTACTGGCACAATGAAAATGAGAACAAACTGTACCCTCTCACCAAACACTGCAAAAATCAGCAAATAAACACTAACATGTGGAAACATACACTTTTCAACCCAAACCTTGATTGCTGTTAGGTAGTGTATTTCTGAATGAATTGTTTGCAAGGTCTATTTTAAGTCACTTCTTTTTGTCCTTGAAACCTGAGTTATCTATGGAACATGCTCATTCCCAACAGCATTACTAAATCTCCTCTGGCATAGTTGCCAATGAGTAAAGGAGCTGTCAGAACAGTGAAACAATATCAAGATAAAGGGAAAAGTCAAGGAAAAATCTTTTTTCTGAAATCATGTCACAGAAAAAATGTTGCTGTTGAAGCCCCAACTCCTGCAAACCTCTAAAATATTCTAACTGCTGCCAGCTATAATAGCTTTAGGGCAACTTTTGTCTAACAGAATTGTAAAAAACTATGCCAGTTCGGCAACACAGGCATCTTTTAACTCATCCATTTTGTTTTTTTCAAGTTATAGATGTCTACTTGCAAAATAACAAGACTGTCATTTCACTAAGTTGCCACTGTACAAAACCCTTCAACTCACACTCAGTTAGACTGCATCATGCACTCAGCCATTCTCTCCACCTTTTAAGGTATCTTATCAACAAAAATAAATGTAACACAGTTTTGTCTTAAATATAGCAGTCAAGTGCATAATGGTCAAACGTGCATAATGGCCACAATCTTGGAGTAAACCTTGGACCAGCAATGAGTAACAGATTCATTACAGAAGAAAACAGGTATACATAATGGCGGCACACTTTTTTCTATGGCAAAATCTGGAGGGAAAGAAGACAAGCAAAGAGAGAGGAACAAGAACAGGACTATTAGTAATGTTTGGACATCAGCAATCAGTTAAATACTTAAGATTACAAGCATCAGAACCTAGCCTTACAGCTTTAAAAAAAAAAAAAAAAAAGTATCAACAGAACACAGAATGGTAATAGTTGAGAGTTAAAGAAATTCCTCATCTACAAATTGACTCTAAAAGGTTTATTTAATAAATTATATGACTTTAGGAGGGAGAAAATATGACAGCAAAAAAATTTAAAGAAATTTAAGTTTGTAACAGTTATAAACAGGAGGAATTTCACACTACTAAAATTCAATTTCCTCTAGGGATGCTGAAAAGGAGGGCTTTTCATGGGAAGGTGGTATTAGAGTTTGGGTGGTAATAAGAATGGCTTCTCCTAGTGTCAGTCATTTTATAATGCTTTCTTAAGTGAAAATACCTGATACTTTCTGTATGGTCATAATACAAGAGCTTATTTTGATTAATCAGATATATTTTGACTTATCAGGTTGGAACTAATTGAATTTCCCATATCTCACGGGCAGTCACAGCAAGTATTTGATAAATAGCCATCTATAGTTTTACTGATATGTGATCTTAAATGCAGCAAACAATTTCAACTTTGCTGGCTACTAAAAAAAAAGAATCAAAAACTGTAATAAAAGAAGTGTAGTAAATCGATACGTTAAGTTGAGTAAGAACTGTATTTAGAAATCATTCAGTTAGACAGTTTTCTGATTAGGACAAGTACAGAGATTGATGATTGACAGTGATTTCTATTTCACTTGGTCTCTTATATTTCAGTATGCTTTTCAGTAGTCATATGGACACACAGCTGTCTATACAAATCACTGCACCTTATGGTAATGAAGTCAATAATCATGGAAGAGGCAATCCAAGCTGAGCAACTACATGAAAGAGGTGTCTGAAAATAACTCTAAAAAAATATTTTTGTGATGTTTGGAAGAAAAGAGGAAGAGGTCAAACACATCTGAAATAGCAAGAGAAGTCTCCTCCTACACATTCTGTTATACAAAGAAAATATCTAAATTAAAAAATGGCTTGCGTGCTAGAGATTTTACAAGAGCGAGCTGAGGTTTTTCTCCTAGGAACAACCACATTTCTTTCGTATTTTCCCAGATAGATTCTATTCATCTTTCAGCGAGTATTGTGCCTAGGCAACTGTAATTAAAACTGAAATAAGTGTTATGTTTCTAATTAAAAATATATTAAATCTTTGCTTTTAATTTTGTACAGACTCTTCTTAATCAAATATGATTAAAACAGAAAAATTCTCTGTTTCAGCAACTGCACAACTACTTTCTCTTTTTCTGCAAGTCAGCTCAATGCAGTCATCCAGCAAGCATAGCAAGTTCCATCCTTGAAATATCAATCAAGAAAAAAGGGTCTGTGGATCTAATTTCTGCATCAGTTGTCCCAACAGAACTCTGAGAGACTTCCAAGGTCTGGACAGGAGTTACATTTATTACAAGCACCACATCACACATTTGGCAACTGAGGCAGAACCATTTTTCAAAATCTTTTGTTCACAGTCATTCGATCATTTTTCGGTCCATGTAACAGTATCCAAACTAACCTGAAGAGATTTTATAAAATTCGGTGAAATGACATATCAATGTTTTAAGCTGAACACCACTAACAACAGCATCTGCTTGTGTAATCTTCATTCTGTTGATGTTCTCTCAGAAAAATTAATTCTCTTTCTACAACTCTAAAGGCAACCAGTAGTAGGAGCATGTTCCATTTTTAGTAAGTTGACCTGAAAGAATGTGATCCTCAAGATCATTCTTACCTGGGGACTGCATGAAAAACAAATAAACAAACTAACAAGCAAGAGACGTTGTTTTAGAAAGCTCTAGGTCAATAAAAACAAACTCCAATGAAACACTCTCTCAATTCTACTGATAAAAAAATTGCTAGGTAAATGCCTTCTGGCAAAAACAGACAAAAGTTTTCAAAACTTATTTGAAATAATAATACATATTTAATATTACCAGTATTATGCAGGTAATATATATATAGGATATACATACACTAGATTGTGTATATAACATATAGTACACAGTACAATATATACCGGTGTGTGTGTATATATATATATATTATACTATATAAAGTATGTAAAGTGTGTGTGTGTGTAGCATAAGCCAGGCAAAAACGTATTCAAAAGCCAGAAGACTCCTGCTCTCTAAGCTGTACAATTCAAATGTTATCCTAGTGCATTTTTTTCACCTAGTGTTTCATCTTCATCCAAAATTGAGCATCTATTGAATCTTTCTGTACTACTAATATTAAATACCTTAGTCAGATGATGTTTATTTAGAAAAATATAGAAAAGTCACACTTCAGGTGTTCAAGAAAAAGAAGACTATTTCATTTCTTAATTAGTCTTCTCAGTGTTATGACTACCCATGAATTGGAATTTGACTTTTTTTTTTTTTTTTTTTTTTTTTTTTTATCATAGAGGTGCAATTTTCTCAACTGTTCAGTTCAGTAAAGCACAAAATAGAAATATAATTCTGATCACTCATGTGCATATTTATTCAGGCTTTAAAATTCCCCTTTTCCTTTCAGGCAAATATTCTTGCGCTGAGCTGATCTTACTCATCTCACACAAGCTCTCCCCTCCTTCCAGACTCAGTATTGGAAGTCAATAGCCAAAGTCAAATTCAAATAAGTAAAGTTATCAGAATTTTGCTTTGTATCTCCATTTCTGATAAAATTCCCGCCATAGAGGTACACATTGCTAACTGTAGTCTCAACAGCAGACTTTCAGTAGTTCTTATTTTATGAGCAAAATAAACCATACAGGTCAAATTAAGAGATAAATCATAGCATTATGTAAAACTTAGGAACACTTCTCCAAGCCAGGGACAGACATAAACAGAAAGTCACAATTATTCTACTAACCTTCCCAATGTTTCAGGACAAAGTACACTGCAATAGGTCTGTACAGTAGAAACAGAAAATCCTCCCTGCTTTGATAATGCGCTTATGTTCTACATGGTTGATGGAAAATGAAACAAGACTTGTTAATTCTCTTTCTTTGATACATATACTTTATTTTCTTCTTCTTCTAATATCATCAGTCCATGAATGAGTATAGCTGCTCTGTGCAACTTGTAAACATGCCAGAAAAGTTCTAACATAAAGCAGTAGCAAGTATTTTGCAAAAACTACCTTATTTGATTTTAAATTTTATTTTAATGTCCAAAATGGATAGAACAGATTCCATATTCGTCTTGTGTTCTTTGAAAACATTCTTTTTTATATCCAAAGGGCAAAGTAAATCATGGTTACTATTTCCTACTGCCATACTTGCATGACAGATAGTAGAAAAATTCACTGTTAGTTATCAAAGCAAAGTGTCGTAATAATTTAAATATTCATGATCCATCTAGGTTACACACAATAAAGCAATGGAAGGATGTCCAAATTAGCATTTAAGAATGGATTCACATTCCTCTCATTTCTGAAACAGTAGGTACATTCATTTGAATTGACCTTGGAAAAATTCTGCTCCTTTACAGAAGTCACCCCTGTTAAAATCAGTTTTTTAAATAAAAATAGAATTATTGAATAGCACTGCTGATTTATCAATAACAACATAATTTTACATGCAAGGTCTAATCAGAGCCTTAGCTGAAGTACTTACTACCATATATTAAAAGATAGCTCATTTCCACCATTTTCTTTTCTGTTCCTACTAATAAAAAGTAACGGAAACATGTTTTTCATGTTAAAAGAATGTACAAATGTACTGAGTAATCCCCAAAACCCTCTCTAGGTTTTACCCAGAGTGCCAAAAATTTATCCAAGATCTCACTGTTTTATATCTTGATTACTGCCACTTACTTTCCCTCTTTGCCTGTCTCCATGATGCTTATTATCTCCTATTCCAGCACAAGCAGTTATTTTTCCCTGTGATCTTGATACATGGCTGAAGCACTTACTAACAATAGATGTTAATCTCACAGATGCTACAGGCTAGTTTCTAATCTATTCACTCTGATCCAAATTATCTACATAATCACTAGAAAATGGGGATGGAAGCACAAGTCGCAAATTCAAACCTGTGTTCTCAACATTACCTCTGCAAATACAGATGTTCTGCTCATCTTAGCAACCTACTGCTTTGTGAGCACTCTCAGTAAATTCACAGGCACCACTCACTTGTTCAAAGTTAAAAATAAGTAGTCTTTAATCTCACTAGATAGCTGGATTTTATTTTTTTTTTTAATTAAATATAGATTATTTCTGTGTCTGGGTCCCCTTATTCCAAGCTCTCCTTGAGAGAGAAAGTTTCTAAATATGTGTAGACAGAGCACACAGCATCTCACTGTAGTGCCTAAATCTCACCTTATCTGTAAAGCTATGTATGGATATGTAAAGCACAGTATAGATTTCAAGGAAGCATTAAATATGTTTTTTGGAGAAGCATTTCATATTTTTGTTCTCATAATTCTTTTTTTTTTTTTTTTTTTTTTTTTTTTCCTTTTTTCTTAATTACTAGTCCAATGCTTTGGGCATTTGCCCAAAATATTTGGTTCTTTCTTTTATCTGGATGGATGGATTTTATCTCTCAACCTGTCTTCCGCTGCAATTTGGACAGAATATAGCAGTGTTCACTGAGCTCAGGAGATGGAATAGGAGAAAAAGAAACTATGATGCTGGGGTTAGACCCCTTCCTTGTGAGAGGCTTCTCAACTTCTGCTCTAGTGAGTCTGAGGAAGAAAAAACAGGCTAGGCATGATGCAGAACTGAAAAGTTAATAGTTTTGGGGAGAAACAGAGTGGTGCAGACATTTTAATAAATTATGACTTCAGACCAACAGACATATAGATGAGACTTGAGCTAATGTTGTATTGTTTCAGACTAAATACAAATTAAATAAAACCATAACATTAGAAATAATTAGCCTGCCTACATAACAATGGCATATTCAGTGCCTGACTTTTTCTTAAGTGTTTTTCAGTCTTTTTTTCAGTTTTCCTAACAAAGTTACATGTTCTAACTGAAGACAAATTTACATACCAAGTTCCAAACCATTTAAGATATAGCCCACATTAAAAATGATTATTAGGTTTATAAAATGCCACAACTTAAATGAGGAAGACTGAGCACTCCAGACTAGAAGTCAGTGTATCATTTTCCCCTACTCAGAAAACACTGACCAGTAGAAGAAACCACATTCCTCCACATTCTCTCCTCATCCTCCCCCAAAATCCTTAGAAAGAGTAAAGATAAAACAAAAAATTCCCAAATACAAAATATTCTTCCCCAAACCACCAAAAATTATGTAAAAATCAGCTTAAATTAAGAGCCTACACACATAAAACTGTTTTGCAATTTAAAGTGAAATAACCACTAGAAAGCAATAGCTTAAAAGCTGTTCCATTATAAATCCAGATGTAGTTTTCACTCTTCACAAAAATTAATAACAACCTGCACACTTATTGGACCATAACTAATTTTGACATCTACAAGTAAACTAATAACCACTTCATACAACTATTTCCATTTTGTAAACTTACAAAATATGAAAACTATCAAAAGTATCTAAAGTCCTCCAAAGGTCAAGTTCAGCATTTATATTTAAAAGTATCAGGGTGTTTTTGAGAGATTTACGGCTTTATACATAGGCCATAAGATAGTTTATTTCCACCTAGCACGTTGTTCTTATTCCCGATCTTTCTCACTAATGGCAAACTTGAGTTCCCTTGTCTCTTCCTTCAACATACACCTACTAAATACTAGTGCACGTTTCTCCCTCATATTTCCCAAAGACAGAATTGCCAAATGGGTTGGTCAGAGACGCTAAACTTGTGGGTTTGAGTTTATATTACAACTTATGACACATCACATGAAATACAGTTACTGTGCAAATGGAACCTGCAAAATCATTTAACACGTTCTACCTGTTCACTATGAGGGTGACTCAAAATTAGTTATTAGGGCTTCTTTTGATCACGGCCCTTTATTTCTAAGAGCTTGAGAGAAGCTCCTCAAGTGGTCGCAGTTTTCTCTTTCATCTGTACCTCTTTTCTTTTTCTTTCATTTCTTTATGGGCGAAGCAGCCTTAAAGCCCTGTTTCATTGTAAAGCAAGGCAGAATTTAAAAGCTATGTTTGGTTCTTCCATCCTTCCCTGTAACAAGAAAAGCTGAAATGTTGAAACGCTTCTGTACTCTTCCTGAAGCAGGAAGATTTGATGTTTCTTCCTTCCAAAATATCGTGCTCATTTTCTCGGCTATGAGGATTTTAAGTTTCCTGTTACAGAGAAATGACTGTTACTGCATAAACTTACGCAGTGAAACTGAACTTTAGAGGTGAAATTTTAGCTCTGTTGAAATTGAAGGCAACACTTCTGACCTTAACAGGAAAAAGACTTTCACCTAAGGTAATTTTTGTAACATGCAATAAATCATATTCTCACAAATAAAGCAATATAAATGTTAAATCAAAGGAAGCTTTTTTAAAAAAACTAAAAAACAACTAGATTTTTTTTTATTCATCCTACTGGTTCCTGATTCATTAAGATAAATGTATCTTTCATTTCAAGATTTATTCACTATTGCAAAGAAATATTCTTTAAAACTATAAAGTGCCATTCTCGTGATCTTGATTCTCTAGTTTTTATCTTAAGATCAGAGGCTTTAAAGTCAAATAATTATCTAGACCATAAAAGTGAATTAGTAACAGAAGCACACACTGCTTTGAATTTTTTCTGTTCTCCCATTACCGAAGGATACAAAATGATGGTCTTGTAAGAATGACACATTGACAAATAGAAAAGATTCAAACATATGTTTGAACATACAGCATTGTAGGTCCTGCTCCTCATCCTACTTCAGGTAGGAGTTAATTCAGTTTTAGGGAGCTGATAAAATTGAAAGACATGTTTCAGGCCTGTTAAATTAATTATTAGTTTGAGTTTGAAATTGTACCAAAATACATGCTTGTTAATGGTGTATGATGCCACCAAAAGCATTTTAGATTACATATTTATCATTAAAATGGCTGGTTGTCTCCCTGTCTCATTGTAGGAGACAGTAAATAAATCAGATATCATTTGTAACACAGTAATTTAGATTCAAGTATTTGTGTACCTGTCCTATTTTAACAAGATGTTAAAGCTCTTAATCTTGGTTCATATGAATGGGTTATGTATTTCTACAAAGGGACAGAATCTAAATTAGTTAATTGTCACTTACGATCATTTTCACACAAAATTACCTTGACATAGGAACCTAACATGGCAAAAAAATCCCAACATGATTATTTTGATTCATTTCTCATATTTATATACCCAAATCATGAGACTTTAACTGGTGTGGAATGCATGAAAATTGGCTCAATAAGATTTTAATTCTTAGGCTTTTATTTAACAGTTTTTGTAACTCTTCTCAATTGCCAGTAGAATTACAGTAATGCAAAAACTTGGCAGAGTTTTCTCGGAGGTTTCTAACTACTTAATACACAATTAAAGCTAAAACTATACTGTCTTCTTCACAGTAACAACATATTTCAAATAACTATGAGTAAAAAAGAAAGAATGTAATTATACACTACATGAGAAAAATGTTTGAGT
This sequence comes from Rhea pennata, assembly GCF_028389875.1. Lineage (NCBI taxonomy): Eukaryota > Metazoa > Chordata > Aves > Rheiformes > Rheidae > Rhea > Rhea pennata. The sequence goes on from NC_084664.1 coordinate 31,961,403, forward strand.
TCAACGTGGATTAAAGATAACGCATCTTTGCTGTCATGTGCAAAATGGAAAGACAGAGGAAATACAAGCAGGAGAATACATGGCAGGTAAAATGAATACACTATTTTTTGAGATAATTTTTATCATTTTTCTAAACATATGGATGGCAAGTATGACACATTACTTCTTTAAGTTTTTTTTTTTTTTCTGATAACAAAACAAGTACATTTTAAAAGGCAACAAGAGGAAGTATTAAATGTGTCCAGATGGTGAAGAACTTTTCACACATTGCAAATTCCCTGTGAGCTGTTACAAGTACAGGGGCACAAGGGTAACTGGGAGAAGTGACACAGAAGAGAGGGAAAGGATTCAGTAATCCCACTCACTGCAGTCACTAATCAGCTAATTCTAGGAACTTCTCCTATCATTTTAACTCTGAAGACCAATACAGGTGACCTTTTTCCTTGCAGTCTGTCCCACACACTTCAAGGAAAAAACTTCTTCACAGTAGCAAACCAGACCATTCACAATCAGCAATGTTTTACTACTTACCTTCTCCGACATGGCAATAATGGATTAAAACTTCACAGGCAGGCATTTAAAGTTCAGTAACATGTAAACAGTTATTTTAACACCCTACATATTTGGAAAAGTAAGGCCAAAGTGGAGAACCAAAGCATACAAATGTAGGCTCTTCAACACCACACTTTATTAAAGACATCTTGAAATTTGTAAAATCATTAAGACATGTAGTTTACCTCGGAAATTTTTATATCTGAAAGAGGCATAATCAGGATTCCCAGGTCCTATATTGTCTCTTCATCTAAGGGCAGAGAAGAGGTAAATACTACCTATTCTTGTGTTTCATTTTTGTTTCTTTTTCTCTCTTTTTTTCATCCAATTATTAGGGGATTATGCAACTGCTAAGGGGAGAAGAGGGGGAGTAAAGTCAATATGAACAAGCTATAGAGGTGTACTGCTGCAAGAGAAATGTGTTTACCAGGCAGAAGCATTGGAATATATTACAGTATTCCACTAGGTACATCGTATTCCACAGTATATATCAGTAACTAAAAAATACACTTAGTGTCCTCATTGTTTTCTTTGAATTATATTTGTTATCTGCCCAGTAGTAAGCTAGTAAAAGTAGGAAGCTGTTTTGCCTTTTTCTGTTCTAAATATGATTCCTTAATTTTTGTTCTTGGTGATCGTGAATTGGAATAGTAGTAAAAAGCAGTTGCTAAAATGTTCGCTAACATCTATTGTCTCTAAGACCCCAAAGCAAGCCCTGACAATTGAACTGAAAACTTTTCAGCATTTAGAGGTAATGTTATCAAAAACCTCTATCAAGCAATGTAGTTGTACAGAACGCTTGCCAATATTCTCTATTGCTTTGCTAGTTTTGGTATATCTGATCTCCACATTAATGTATATTAAATACACATACAGATGTATACATAAACTAAAATACAAGGGCTTGGCAACAATCTTCGTATCATAATTTCAGTTAGGTGAATTCATACCTGTGCCAGTACCTGCAGCCAGCAAGGTATTGGCTGAAGTAACCTGTCAATCACCATAAAAAATAGCTTAAGGTTGCCACCATGGATTGAGGAAGGGAAAAAGGGAAAGCTTCTGCTCTATAGTCTATATATATTTTTTGAATATCATAAATAGAATTGATCATTTGGGGCATTAAGCATACTTCCATCCTTGTTATTTTCTTTTTTTTTAATTCCGGTTTATATGTTAAGAAATTGCCTGAAGGTTCACAGTTTCCAGTAAACCTGTTTAAAATAAATTTAGGCTATTCTTGCTTATATGAAGCCTCTTCAATTTGTATTTCCTTTATAGAGGGTTTTATATTTACCAAGTTGAAAGTGCTGACACTTCACATCAACGGTTCTAATTTTCCACCATTTTTGCTGAGGATCCTGCTGTAATTCCATTTTGGATAAAATATTTGTATGCTTTTTATAGTATTGCAGGTGTTGAGGCTTTGGAAACATTAATGTCATATAAAGTATAACGTTAGTCACTGATAAAATCACAGGTGGTGTCCATAAAACTGAGTTGTTAACAAGATGTCTGCCTGCAAGTCACTGCCTCCCAATAACAGCTTAATTACAAAGTCATGGTCTGATGGTGAGATTGTACCCACTGTGGTACTACTTACACATTCAGCTATGTTATAAGGCTACTAAGAATGCCTTGATAAATAGTTAGAATTAAAAAATTACAGCCAAAAGAAAAGATGCTACAAACTGAGCAGTAGAATTTGAAAGTCTCCATTTTCAAACCTATGCTGGAGATCTGTTTTATGTTCAAGTGTTCTGGAAAACTAATATGTTTTAAGTACTACTTCCATAAATCATCTAGCAGCAGAGATCAAAATTCAAAATTCTGCTTCCATCCAAGCAATCTCTGTGTCTGAATATGGTTCCATTAAACAGGTCTCTTGCAGCACTGCTATAACAAATCTTCATTTTGCCAATATTAAATACTTTTCTCATAAATGAACTCATTTATCTCATTAATTTCTTAAGAGATTGTATAGGAAATATTGACTGTAACTGAAAAACAACACTCTGATGAGAGGCAGAGAGTACAGGAGAGCTGTACTACACACAGGTATCAGGTGAAGGAGAAGCTCATAAGATTTAGTTTATGTTCCTGCAGAGCTACGTTCTAATGATTCTTGCTTGATCCATCCCAAGTCCTTTCCGTTTCACTATAAATGCGTTAGATGTGAATTCTAGCTCTTCCTTAGCTTGATGGGATTTAATCCTCTGCGTCTTTGACTTACTATCAAAGCTGACATACAGCAACTCTTTGCTGATTTACTTCTTCCTTGCTCCCTGATCTAGTAAGTTCAAGCTCCTTTAGGAGGACATACACTCAATCTGGCCATCAGATACTGCAGAAGTTGTGTTCATTCAAATAAAGACTGCAGCCACTCACGAACACGTAACTCGTAGTCAATCACCTGAGCTCTCCATTGCCAAGAGATCCCTCTCATAATTCACTTCTTTTTAAAAAAGCACTAGCTTAACTCTGTTCTTGAATTCAAGATTTTCATTGACTTCAAGAGGAGAAAAGGTAGGTCAGAGCTAAGCTTCACCCATCATCTCTGCTGCCAATGTCTTCTTTAAATAGAATTACTCCGTACAGGCAGAGGAATTTGCTCATGTAACTTTCCTTTCTCCCCTAATTCCTAGGATTATATTCTTGGTGGATGAATGTAATTTTGGGAACACCAACTGAAAAATTACGTAGATAAACATAAATGAGGTTCGAGGAAAAACAAGTAGAAAGGAATTCAAAGGTTTACGGTACTTTGAGATTACTGCTTTACCAATCAAGTGCCTCTAGTTGTGCAGAAAAGTTAAAATAAAAAATGGCAAGTGGAAAGGCAATTAAAGTTTTGTGAATAGCAACCAGTAAAAAAAAAAAAAAAAAAAAAAAATGAAAGAAGTGTCATGGATTATCCTTGTTTGAAACTTCAAAGTGTTTTGTCTGAAAATAAGTAAAAAAAAAGTATGTCTTTAAAAATACATAATGTGTATATAAAAAATAAAACTCTCATAAAAAGCCAAAAAATAGCAAAAATAAAAGACAATACACCTTCAGATTCAGCCATACATTAAAAAATTCTGAAATTACCAAGGACCAAACCAAGTAAGAACATGTTAAATAAGTATAAAACATGCTAAAGTTGAATTAACTTGTTTTTTTTTCCGGCTATTTCCTAGCCAGTCCTAAATGCATTTCTAACATTCACAGTATTTTCAGCCATCAACTAATTTTATGCTGCAAACCGTTGGTTAAATATTCAAAGAAACTGAATAGATACGGCACCAGTTCCTAACACACGTCAAATAAGTTTTGCTACTGTAAGAATATTTTATTTGAAATAATTCTCTCATGTTTGTTTTGAACAGTCTTCTGAAACATGCTTATATCAATAAAAAAAATCCACTGAAAATACAAACCTATGCAGGTTGCTACGTGGATGAAGACAAGGTTTCAGAACTACAGGTACTGCCTAAGAGGATGGGAATCTTTAAAATAAAAAATACCAGTGTATTTGTTTTCTTTAACAATATGGCCCAGGAGATTCCATTTACAGCAACAATTGTTGCTACAAACAAAACTGAGATAACTTACCTGTATGTTCTGGTGTATTGGTCATGCCTCTGCTAAAATAAAGTCTTTTTTGGTTACCCTTCCTTTTCCTCAAAAACACATATTCAGTTTGATTGAGTATTATCTCTTTATAGTTCAAATAACAATTTAAGTCAAAATAAGTCTTTTTCCAACTTTGTAATTTTTTTTAGAAGAACATCTTAAAAATGATCACTGAAAAGCTTTAGTGAGAAGAATAGAAGATGACAGAACAACCTTGGGATCTTCAGTAAGAACCCATTCCCAGTGCCTATTCCTCTCCTGCTAGTTATTTGGCTCCCTCACCTCAGTATAGTCTAAGCAGATCTCTCTGAGGTGAAAATCTCCTTTTTCCCCCCTTCATCTTACAGATCACTACCAAATATACTGAAGATGTCTCTACCAACCAAGGAAAGGCATTGTCTACCCTGAAGACAAAGTTGTGACTTGGCTCCTACACTCAACCCATAGCATTAGGGGCAGAGATAAAAGTGCAGTTTAAAGCAGAGACCTCAATTTCACAAGTGGATTTTGAAAAGCGTACTGAATTCCCTTCTGTGAAAAATTTATTCTAGAAGTATCGAAAGTATCAAAAGGCAGCCTAATTAAGCCAGTTCTCTTAAAGCTGTATGAGATGTAATCACCTTCTAACCATAACATGAGCTCACTTTGAGTTAAATGTACTTCCCTTTACCTATATCAAAGATCAAAGTTTAGTACCTTTCTCCTCTACAGAAACATGCATTTTTATGATAAGTCTAATATAAACTTGCAATTTATATATAGAAAGATCTTAAAGAATATATGTTTTACTGATTTATCCCATGTAAGGACAACTATAGGTTAGCAGCCCATATGAAAAATTAATGTAAATATGATACTAATAGTCTCCAGTTTTTATAAAATGATCTTTGTTATTTACTTATCATCATCATCTGAGCAATCATCATTTGCCTGTCAACATCATCAGTCATTAGCTATTCCTGGCAAGTTCACCAAGAATTTCCTTATTAAGATCTGATTCCACATCCCAGATGATGTCTCCATCTTTAGTTACATCTTTCCATATAGCTATGCTTAAATCATTTCTGCCAGAAAACCTGCCAACAGTCAATAACCTTTGGAGAATAAATCACTTTTCCAATCTATCATACTACAGCGTAAGGAGGGAAAAAAAGTAACAGACGTGATGAATCAAATGACTTACTAAAACATCTTTTCTGTCACCTATGCTTCAAATTACAAAGATATCACACAAAGCTAAACGTAATGTATTATTAACAAGCAAGAGAAAAAACATTTATAATTACGTGTACTGACAATAAGCTTACATTAAACTTGATATATGCTTATTGAAGTGTTTTATGAACACAGCCCAGAAACATAGGGATTATAAAAAAAAATTAAGGTACCTGACCTGGTTAATTTCTATAAAATATAACAACATTACTTAATACATAACAAAATACCAGTAACATGACACTGGCATTCATCACCTTAATTTTGCCACAGACAGAAGGCAACTTGACTCTAATGAGCTAATAATGTGCTCAGGTTCAGCATTCAAATTTATATCCCTTCCTAATCCATTTACTTCTCTCACAGTGTGCTCACACAGGATAGGTTTATTTATTTATTTTTTATGCTTCAGTTAGGAAGATTAACAGTGATATTGTACAGAGCATCTAAGATCAACATAATTTCAACAAAGGGTGATCTGACAGAGCAGAAGAAAGCAGAAAAGACATGAGAAGCCAAATAATGACAAAGGTGTAATCACCAAAAAAAAAGGACAAGAGAAAACTGAAAAAAAAATAATAAAAAAAGAAGTGGGGAGAGTGAAAGATGAAGATAGATAAAAAGCAGGAGATGAAAGTTTAATGGTGAGACAAAATGGAAGACGAAAGAAAAGTTTTCTTCTGCTCATCTTTTCTCTCTTCTTTCACTCTTTTTTTTTCCTTTCTCACAACTTATAAAGAAGGTATTACTAATGAATCTCAAGATAAACATCTCAGCAATGCTTGATCATTCATAAGGACCTTGAAGAGCCTAGACAAAAGATGAGATCACATTTTAAAGTTTCTACAGACCTTAACTATCTACTGATCTAAAAGGCTGACTCCCAATTCACAATAAAGATTTTCCATCAAAAGCTCTCTCCATGAGGAAAAAAGCATTAGAAGTTAACCTTAGAGCTTCCAAGAAAATAGGAAATTAATAGTGCAAAGGTGAGGTTCTGGGTGCAACAAGTACTTGGATTCATTATTAACTTGGAACTGAATATTTAGAAAGTTCCATAAGACTGATTAATAAAAAGATTGTAATGTGGGATTGTAATGTTAATTAAATAGTTTGATTTAAGGGAAGAAAAAGAAACAAGAAGATGATTTGAGATACATTCACTTAGAAACAGAGGAGCTGATGGGGACCAAAGTTACATTCCAAGTTAATGGGAGGGTTCCTTGGTTCAGGAAAAGTTCTGAGGATAAGGAAAATTGGTGGATTTGGTTATAAGACACCAGGGACAGTGCAAAGAGAAGGAAAACTAATTTAGACTTCAGTGACTCAGAAGCCGCTTAAGAGTTCTGTTGAAGGATGACAAAGGAACTCTTAAAGCTGGGCTCCTTCTTTCTGTTGTTATATTTTGATTTAGAATTAGAAAAAACAATATTTTTGAATACTTCTGCTATAAAAAAAACTACTGTAGGACATTTTAACCCTAGGAATCTATTTCTGAAAGACAGACATGGAAGTGCTGGACCCTGCCAGGCATGCTATAAGTGCTATATACAACAGACAGTATCTTACAAACATGTTTAGAAACTTCTGTATCTAGACATTTTATGTCAAGGAAAAAAACTCTAATATCTGTGCAAATGAGCTGAGAAGAGTGTGGTTTTTCCTTTAGCTATGATGCCATGCTTTATTTAAAACACCTGATAGCATAGTTCTAATATCACTGCATAGACAAATACATAAAACAATTGTAAAAATAGAATTTATTGAATGCTATTTAGTAGATAACGTGCTTCCCTAACAAATAAAATTAACAATAAATGTAGCATTTCTCTTCATGCCTGGCATTTAGGAATACCTAGCTGGGCTATCCCCAGTCTTCCTGTAGCCCTTGCCTGTTCATTATCTTACAAAAGAGAGGAATTTTCAGCTGGGATGGAGTTCTGATTAGGTATATACAAAAACTGTAGCCATGTTTCTATGAGAAACCCAAGTTTCTCATAGAGCAGTATTTTTTTTTCTAATGCTTTTCTAACATGTGCTTAGTAAAATAGAGCTTATCCCAGACTACGTGTTAAAAAATGACAGAGTAAATGACTTATTAGCTTTCAATATGTATGAGATCATGGTTTCAAGATGAGACAAATAAGGATCCAGGCTCCTGAAAGTAGTGACGCATAATCCTCTGCACCATTAAGAAATATGCCATATCCTTGTCAGAATCTTTCAACCTTGGTGTCGCTCAGTGACAGCAAACAGGAAAACAGAAGACTCTTTTCCACCACACAAAAATTAAAAAGATACCCCCAACAAACTCTGAATCTGAAAGAAACAAAAGATACGATATGAATAAAAATCAAATGGCTAGGCAGAAGGGTAATTTACTTTTGTCAATGAAGCTGAAATTTTTGAAGCTGTCTAGGAAATAAGATCACTGAAATCAAAATCCCAAAATAATATAGAAATCTTTCTTTAATGATTTTAGTTATATTTGAAGTTGCATTTTAAAAAAGACTATGGAAGGGATTTATTTTTGCTCCACTCACCAAGGCAACCTAATAAAATTCTTAGATGAAATTTCTATTGATTTTTCACAAAGGAATAAAATACCCAAAATGCTTTGGTAAATATGATATTTCAGTAATTCTGACATGTTTATTTTCATATCCTACCTTTAAAAATCAGATTTTGCTTTACTTCTTCAAAGCGAAACATTCAGATTTTTAATTCTGTAAACGTACAAAAAACCTTTTCAATAGGAACACTGAAATGTTTTGTTTCATCAAAACAATTTGTTGTTTTGTATGCCTACAAATTGCGCTATTATGTAAAGATATTCTGACTAGCTTTAATCAGGCACTGAAGGAATTCTAGAGCTCCAAGATGATCACATTAGGAGCACTGAAAATAAACTCCAGCTGTGCCGCCGCAGCCAGCTTACTGCTGGCTTCTCATTCAGGAATCTTTACCCTACACTACAATCTGTGGCATAAGCATGTTGCTTCTCTGGGAAACAGGACATTCCCAGCTATCACAGCCTTTTATTCCCATGGGAAGACCTCAGCCAGAGCCCACAAACCCCTACAGGTTCCACGCAGGCTCTTGGTTTCATTTCGGAGCATCCATTCCCTCGCCAAGTTGGGTCGCCACGATGGCCTTAAGCCAAAGCAGAGAGCTCTCTGTGTAGGTACCAGCCACGATGCTACTGCTTGAGGATGGCAAGAGATGAAGAGGGGGAGGCTGTGGATCTTGCCAGGGAGCTGGTGGAAAGGGGAACACCTGCCTGCAAAGGGGGGAGAGGGTTGCTCACCGCTGCTGACAGCGTAAAGAGGAAAAAGGAGGAGGAGGAGGTAGAGGTAGAAGAGGAGGACATGCTGTCAGCAGTGGGGGCTCCTCTCAGCCTCATCAGAGAAACATGGCCACTGACAGTGAACTCGCTCTGAATACAGAAAATACATCATTTTCTTGTTATCACAATTGAAGCCATCCCTCGGGAGCTTTAATCACAAGTACAACAACGTGCATCATATGGAGTTAATTCTAATCATGTCAAAGATCTGGAAAAGCAGAATGAAGGCTTCTCATTCGGCCTGCTGTGCGTCTTGTGAAGGCATTGAGCCCTGTACAAAGATCAAGGATTGACTTCTACCCAATTTTAAAGGGAACAGCTATAATTCATGTTGTTTAAAAGCTTGTATGTGATTCAGCAGATAATTTGAATACAGAAAAATAAATGATTTTTTTTTATAAAGTATTACATTTTTAAGAAAAGCACATACATTTCGCCATTGGCTCATCTACTGTGTACTTTTTCATTCTCACCTTCTTCCTAGTTCTGTTGCCTGCCTTTTCAACTCTAACATAAGCCTTCCACCATTTCATGTATATTGCCTAACTTCCCATTAACCTTTTCTCTTTGTACGTATCTTCATTCTTTTTTATCCAAATCCCTGCAGCCTTCTTAATTGCTACTGCTTGTTTTCACCAGTGCCTCCTACCTACATTTTATTTCTAATGGCCATTCTCTAGGTCACAAACTCACAACCTGCCAAATAAAAAAAAGGAGCTAATGAGAATTAGACCTTATCTGCCTCCTTGTTCACTCTTTTCATGTTTCTATATAAGGTGCACATTTTTTAAGGCACAGGATTCAAGTTATTTTAAAGTCTAAGATGTTCTGACTATGACCAAAAATAGAAGTGCGACAAAATGAAATGGGATACTCTCTTCAGAAAAATTATTTACAATGAACTAGTTTCACAGAGTGAGGCATGACTCTGCCTCATTAACATTCACATTAACATTGTTTAAACAAAAATATCAGTTCACAAGTGTGAAGGTATCCCCAATACAAGAAAAATTTCCTGAGATTTTTCAAAACTCCAAAAAACAGAAAATCCTCAAAAGTTGTAAGAAAGTATTTGAATTTCTGGACCTGAAAATGAAAATGGAGCAGTGTTCTACATTCCCTTAAAATTAAATGTAACAATGGCCTGAGCGGAGAAAAACAGGAACTTGCAAAAGAAGAGCAAAAGTGAAAGCTTGAAAGCAAACCTGCAAAATGGTAACAAGAACTAAAAGAAATGGAATAAAGAATCAAATAAGATGTAGGAGCAAAAATACACCAAAGCCATGAACTGCTTTTGGACAGATTCTATTCTATTTGCAAGAAGAAAAATTACTGTGCAAAAAATAATAATAAAAGATCTGTAGACGAAGATGAATTTCTCTGTCATACACATACCAAGAGATATCTTTCTCCTACATGTTCAACAAATGTAAAGAAGATTTTGATAGATTAAATTACATATATCAGAACCTGCAAAGCAGTTTCCTTCTTTAGTACTTGTGGAAAAGAAAACAGAACTTTCTACATGAACCTGAAAACTGGAACAGACATAAAATGTACATCCTTTCCCCTTTTTTCCCTTTTGGCACATGTCAAATATTTTTCCATAATGAACAATTTAGGTAACTTCTTTATTTCTCCAGAAAAATACAGTTCATGTCTGTTCACTTTTCAAAATACATTTGGAATGTATTTTCTGGATTATTATGCTAAGTTTTTTATTGTTGTTAAGATAAAAGAAATATTTGATAACATAAAAGATACTGATATGATTTTGCATATGAATATGAATTTGGCTATGAAGACAAATAGTAGCAACAAGAGACCTCCAAAAGCTCTAGAGTCATGGGACTCTGGCTTAAAATTAATTAGACAGAAAATTAAAAGATTAAAGAAAAAATACAGAAGAAAAAAAAGTGAAAATAGATTTTTTTAAAAATTATTGAAGCCTTGTAGGATACAGAAAGTTAGAATTATGTTTTTTGGGAAAAGATTATGTACATATATTTATAACAATAGAACTTTGAAAGCAGAAGAGGGTGTTCATGCAGAAAATGACTATTACAGTTGCTAGTCTGACAGCATGACTGCATAGAATTTCAAAATGCAATTGGATGCCAACCAAAAAAAGCAGTTTGAAAATTCTCTGCCAGCTCTGACTGCAAGCCCCAAATAAAGCTATCTGCTGATGGTCATTTTGCATGTCTTGGAGTACTCACTTTTACAAAGTTCCATCCACACCAGAAGCTCATTAACTCTTATCTACAACTAAATATGTGTACTGGAAAAAACCCTAACCTTAGCATACACAAATAAAGAAAACCATATTTTTAATTACACGGAAGACTATTACTGCCAGTAAATTGAAGGCAAAGATTAGAAGTGTAAACCCCTCTAGCTACATTATGCTTTCATATGAAGCTTAGGACCAGACCAAAATAGTACATAACAACTCACACTAAATAAGGGATCTCACTTTCACCTCTTTCACAAAATAAAATGTTTCCCATTTCTCACATCTGTTTGGTCTGTGTAATAACCAAAGAGGTTTCACCTCTTTCAGAAAAGAGAAAAGGAGAAATAAAATGAGGTAGAATCTGCTCTCCAGAACAGGATACAGAACAGGGCACTGAAATAGCAACAGCGCTCGTGGAAAACACTCCGCAGAGACTCACGAGCATTTAGGAAAAACATCCAAAAATAAAATCACAGAGATGTTTCAGCAACTGTAAGCCACAGCAGGTCAATTTTTCTGAGCTAAACTAACTAAAGAGCTGTTGGTATACGTATTTTTTTATTGTTACTGTCTATTTTTGGAAGAGAAATATGTGGCCCATAAGAAGCTTGGTTTAAAAACACGAGAATGCTATTTGAGACAAGTGGTTAGCATATATTAGCAGTCTGACTAAGAGGAGCACTTACAGAAACTCACCTGCTGTTACATACAAGACTAATCACAGTTAAAAACCCTAACATAGAGCCTGCCATAATCATCATCTCGGAATACTACGTGGAGTAACTCCTTGGCACTGTAATTTGTGTAGCAACTAGCAGCAGGCGAATGCAACTTCTTTGTGGTCGGCAGCAAGAACATCAAAAACATACAAGTGAATATATTCTATATCCCCTGTTGCCATATCTATGAGTGTATCCATCATTTATCTGGATAAAAGCTGAAATACAGAGCAGCTTTTCCAGCTTTATTAACTAGAAGTAATACAACACTGAAGGAGGTCTATCTCAGATTCAAGCAAAAGACTTTCCGTAATGCAAAGACCATATTGCTAGTTTCCACTAAAATAATTAGAGATGTGATTACAATCCATCACGTCTTATCATACAGAATTTGGTATTGCTTTTTATGTTAAGACAGACCCTGAGTAAAGACTAAAATATTGTTGCCTAGAACCTTCACAAAACAGCTCAGACACATGCCTCCCAGGGGCAGGATGCTAAATTGCAGGGATGATTGAAATGTTTTATTTTAATTATCTAAAAAATGCCACATGGATCTCGTGGCTAGATGACAAAATGAGGAGGGAAGAGTAGAAAAACAGGAAACTCAGGTTCTTACAAAGGCTACCAACTGGAGGAAAATCAAGAAATTTAAAGTAAGCTTATCTAGGGTATTTGTGAAAGCATTATCCTCTTAAGGGTAGAGTCTGTCCTGGAGTTTGCAATTTGAACAACAGCTTAGCCTCCTACAAGTCATCCATTACATCTCTAGAGGGCTATTAGAAGCAAGTGCTACTCTGGCACTCGCTTACTGAAACCTAATCCAGAAAATAATTTCAGCATATGCTTAATTTAAACACAAAGTTATGCTTGGAAATACTTGAGCATGCTCTTCCATACAATTTGGCACAACTTCATTGTAATTGTCATTCTTATCATGGATTCACAGAACCTATTACAGGATCCATCTTTTTTACAGATCCCAGAATCTTTGTAAAGCTCTGATAATTAAAAAAAAAAAATACTTAGTAGTGCTATGTATTGTTTGGAGATACCATGTGTTAGATGGACATTGCTTAAATAATACTACAGCAATCACAGACAAAATAGTAAGGTTGGACTTGAAGAGCAATGCAACAAGATTCAGTGTGTCTGAAGCAAAACGTATAGATATGATTCAATACTTAAACCAGTGAGGTATGAAATGGATCGTTATTCCTTAAATTATCAGTTCATTCCTAATTAACATCTTAGCTATGAAAATAACTCTGAATGAATAATAATTTCTGATTTATTCTAGATTAAGAGCAGTTCCAAAGGGAATATAAAGGGATTATTTCAAATTCCTGTTTGTATACATATTGGGATTTGCCCTCTACCAAAAAGCTTAATAAGTAGTCAAAAAGAATTAAAAGTAATAGTACTTCTACATTTTCACAGGTTTTAATAATTAACTATTTATACAAAAACTTCTACAGGGATCTCTACAGAAAATTGAATAGTTATCCACTAGAGTTCTGCTTGAATTCTTTTCCTCCTGCCCAATGTTATTCCTCTCAATCTTAATCCATTTTTCGTATGAAGTATTTATAATTTGTTATGAACAAACACCCAAAATATCAAATAAGAATTTCTGACATAAACCTTTAGCTGCTTAGCTCTGTTTTAGCTCCTCTCTGCTGCTCTGATTTTTTAAAGACCTCTTTTGCTTTTGGTCTAATCATCTCATTCTGAGATCTGTTCTTCCCTTAGTTCCTTGATCTCACTCACAGCGTTACCTTATTTGAGTTGTGAAAGTATCACAGATCCATTGACTTTGGCTTGGAAATACAAGTTTTGAGATTTAATCTTAAATCACTTTGGGTTTGTTGTGTTTTCTATAGTTTAATTTGTGGGTGTTTTACAATTTTTCCTGTTCAAAACTTCCTTATTCACCTCAGGAGTCCTGCATCTCTTATGTTGCTATGATGGTACATTTACCATTTGTTTGCAACCTCAGTTTAAAACTAGAGTAAAATACTTAAGAATCAAACACATATACTTCAGTGCTCTAAACTATTCAGATCTTCCACATTTCTTACTTCTGTTTTTCTTTACATCTCTTCAATCCTCTTCATCCCTAGCATCATTTCAATAATTTCTCAGACATTTAGACCCTGTCCATTACTGTACACTGTTCAACAGAGCACTCAGGCACATGCTAAATGCAGTTTCAGCGTTCCCACCCGCCACTCATAACTCATTATAAGAATATGGCCTAAACTTCCTTGCAAAGCAGTGATATCAGCAGTGACCATGAGATTTAACAGGTACCTATTCTGATACAGGTAAAGATGCTAAGTTCTATCCCATCTCTGTAGTGATTTTCAAGAATAAATAAAGTTTTAAAAGCAGAATTATCCTATTATTTGAAATCAGTTAACAAATTATTTGTATGCTTTCATGGATGAAAATATATAACCTACTACTAGGTCAGTTAATTATGAGAAATACACTCTTCAAATTAATTATCAATAACTATCATCATTGCTGAAATTAACTCAAGTGCCTTAATAAAGCAAACATTTTATTCTTCAAAATGAAAGGTTATAAAATCAAAAACTGCTAATGTCGTTACCATCCAAGAAAATTTTATATTATACTGAAATTCAATCACAAGCTCCCTCCACATTTCCACACTTCCATATTTCATACTTTTTAAAACAAAATAATAAATTATAAAACCCAAAGCACTGGGGTTCTAAAAAGAGATTTAGCAATAAGTAAATCTCCTCAAAAGGCATTACATTTTGCAATGCAGCCAACAGAACTATGCAGTGACAGTCCATAATACCCAATAAAAATCTTCCAAGGCCACACAAAAGAGTAATATATTTTTAGTGCTTAAAAAACAATGAAAATATTCATAATTATATGCACACTTAAAAATCAAATTATGCTTCTTTTAATTAGCAAAAAAATCATCATCCTCTACACAGGGAAAGAGGACTTATGCCTCAGAGCTCTATGCCTCATCAGGCAGCCTAAAACCTTTTAAATTCTTTTAGACAGAGGTCCTAATTTGGACTATCAATAGCCACCTATCTACTCTTTTCAAGAGTAACAAGATAGATATCTTTTGCTCCTTTTTTCAGAAAACCAGGATAGGCAGAACAGCACAAGTAACAAGTAAATGTAAAGTATATTTATTTAGTAGATGAGCTGGGTAAGCTTCTTTCCCTTCCCTTTCCAGTGCTTTGCTGGGGTGAGAGAACCCCCTCTTGGAGTTAGAATACCATACAAGCAGAGAGGAATCATCTTTCTCTCAGAGCTATTTTTTCAGTTTGTCTGATGAATCATGGATTGCCATGATTTGGATTACACTTTCAAGTTTTTCTGCAGAAACACAAAGACTAAAAATACACGCTTCTAATGAGAGCTGAGATTCTGCCACAGTCGCATGACTCCACAATTAATCTATTCTCCTTTTACTTTGTTTCCTTAGAGCTTGGTGAACTATAATTCTCTGTTTGTGACATGTGGATCATTTCCACAGCAACCAATTGAATTATCCCCCAAATCTTTGTAAGAGGGAGTAAGCAAGATGAACAGATGAACTCTTAAGAAACAAATGCTTCTCACTGTTTACATGCAAATGTCCATAAAAACAACTAAGTAATAAAGGAAAAGAATTGTGGAAGATATATAGAAACACAGGAAATACAACATACCTTTTTTATGTTTTACAGTGTATTAATACATGTTCAGTATTTTTATAATCATATGCCAGACTTGTAATGACCACAGTGTATGTTCAAAGACAATAACAGCTGATACTGCAACACCAAGCCTTAATGACTGGCATTATTTATCTGTTCAGCTTTGTTGCTGAAAAGGAACCATTATTTTTGACAGAGAAAATAGGAATCAAGGTGAGATGACACCATCCTTCATCACAGTAGGTAATGTTTCCAGACACCATGTACCATAGATCCCGCAGCCACAGAAATCCTAGCCTTAAGTAGTAAGGTTTCCACTTCGGAGATCATAGAAACTCTGTAGATTTGTTTCTTGCAATGATTCTCACAAAAATGTAAATGAGTATTTTTTTTCCTAAAAAATATTCATAATGCCCCCCTCTTCATTTGCCACAAAGGCCCAGCACCTGGGAGCCTACCTGTATTATTTAAAAACTATACATCTGTATGCATCCCTAAGGATTAACACAAGCCCTGTTCTAATTGACAATGCTAGAGCTCTGACAAGCTTTATCTCACCAGATGCCTAAAGAGCCAGTATGCCCTCAGCAACAGTGAAAGATCTCAGTAGCATAAACTAGGAAATCAATATGATTCCTAGAATCAATATTATCCAATGTCAGCACAGACAGTTCAATATATATTTGTTTGTATTGACCCATTTTGTATTGCTGCAAAGTGAGACTTGGTAACAACTGCCATCTTCTCCAGGTGTTGTGATTTCCTCCTCTCTCCACTTCCATGGATGAAGCTGAAGTGGAAGATGGTTGCCCAACATTATGGGCAGGAAAATCAGTGCATCTTTTAGTTAGGCCACTAAGTGCTCTTGATGAAGGGACAGCATCCTATTTATCATCCAGTAAGTGTGGCCAGAGCCTCACTGTGCTCAAATAATGGGTGTGTGATAATCAAAATGCTATAAAAAAGGCTATTATCTCTGGAGTCTGGCACCAATGCAATCTGGTGCTATCTAACAGGACACATCTAACATTTTGACTCCTCTAACATTTCCCCCATATGAAATCTAGATAAGTACAGAACTTCAACAGTGTTTTACACTAACTTTCCTAAAGTGGACAAAAAAAGTGTGTTAACACTAACATAACTCAGCTTATTTGCTCCAAAGTATTTTTGTTACTCCTGAAGGAACATTTCAAGGCTCTGAGCCACCATATACTTGACCCTGACACTCAACCATTCAGAAATCAGAAACAGCTCTTTAACTGAAGCTGAAAGTAGTTGTTACTTTGTTGAACTGATCCTGCTCTGGACCAATCTGCCAAAAAAACATGTTTAAAAATTCTGAATAAAGAGTTCACTATAAAAGCCTATAGCTCTTCTTGTTTGTACTAAATGAACCGTTGGTCTCTTTCCTTTATGATATATGATCTCTAGCAGTTTCTATTCAACAGCAGGCAACAACAGTAGTCTTGCATTTTGGTGGCTATGATCCCTTTCCACCAGAACTCTTAAACCAGTCATATTTTCCTGAGAGCATCCTTTGTTCAATTCATGGCACTGCAAGAGAGATGAGATCTATGAACAGGAAGGAATATGTCCAAGTTCTCCCATGCGATAGCCACAAGCATATACATATTCATTATTTTCCTTCTTAAAGCACGTCACTATGCAGACGGCATACAAAATTTCTTATGATTGCACTCTGAAGACAAAACAAGATCCTGAAATTAGCTAAGATACAAGCAAAATGTTGTAATAAGTTCATTTAAGAAAAAAGTGATTTTAGTTTTGCCATTACTGTGTACAATTCAAGTATGGTTTTAAGAAACCCATTAGTTCCTATAGGAATGTTTTAAATAAAATTATCTAGTAGCCTAAGAAAGACTAAAAGGACTGGAATGCATTTACCTTTGACATGGGAAAAAAAAATAGCGCCTGAACGATTCATTTGATAGACCCTTTAGCCAGAGCAAGAAGGTCAGCACTTTCTTCTGCATTGTCCCTTTCCCTAAATAACCTATTGCACCTCATATGATTTGAGGACCATATTCAGTATGCACTAGGAAGAGAGAGAGAAGCTCTGCATACCCCTGAGTATCCTGTATTGCCATGAGGATGTTCCTTTTTACTCACGGCTGTGGGTAGAGTCCATGCAACTCCATTTTCCCTGGGCTAACTAGAGAACTGACTGAATTCTGCTTGGGTAAAACCACATGAGCTAGCCATAGACTAGGCATATATCACAGGTGGAATATTAAGCATTTTAGGTCATCAGGAAAATCATCTAAAAGATTATATTTTTATATAATATATTACATATTTTGTATTATCATACGTTTCTCAGCTTTGTTTCCTTAGGAAGTGCTTGGCCTGGTAGGTCTATCTTACAGTCTCTTCAAGATCTAACAAAGATCCAAGTGACAGAAGAGAAAGAAACTCATTGATCCCTCTGTGCCCAGCTCTCTACCCACCCTAACTTCTTCATCTGCGAAACCATCCTCAGAGGCCAAGTCCCAATTATAATGGGATAGGCTAAAAATAAATTCACAGCTTTGATAACTTCTGTTCTGTATTTCAATCTAACATGAGTCATAAATTTGGATCTAATGCCCTCATTAGTGCAGACTGCATATAATCACCTTCCTTTGGACAGAGTTCAACTTGATTAGCTATTTATGAACAGATCTGACTGCAGCTTGAATTTATCAGATCTAGTATTTCTCTCCCATTTACTCTAACTTGGAACAATATAGGAATTTATGCCAGAGATTTAAATTCACAAGTCTTAGAATAAAGATTTCATCTCATTACAATATTATATCAGAAGCCACAGTTCAGCTCTCAGAAGAAGTAAACTGAGTGCCCCATCAAACCTCTGCATGGGACTCTGATACCTTCTAGTCAGATTTTTAGTCCCCAGCAATAGACTCGCAATCATTCCACACTCCACAAATAAGCCTTACAAGCCCAGCTGTCTCCCCCCGCCTTTTTTTTCCTTTAGCCACCACATAGAATTCCATCCCCAAAAGGCCTTGCACACAGAGAAGGGATTCCTCATGAGACTCATTATCCTTCTCCAGTAAGCTCTTTGAGAGCCACAGGATATATTATAGGCTGTTCTGGCAGCCTCCATCTTCGAGGTGGTTTGACAGGCTCTGACAAAACTTTACAAGAACTTAGTTTCCTCCATTTTTACCAACAGCAGTATAAACTCCATACTCCTTGCATCCAAGATTTGGGATAAAACTGTTCAAGTAATTAGCAGTAATTTTCTCTCTCCACTTTCCAACAGTCAAACATAGCTGCTTTTAGCTCTCTGTAATCCTGGGGGAGGCCAATTCCTCATTACAATTTGCACAAACGCAACGTGGTATTAGAAGCCTGCAACCCTCCTCTTGTACTGAGGAGCTGGTAACGGCCCATGGCTTCCAGGGCTGCTGGTGGCCAGCTGCCACACACACAGAGTCCCCCGTGGGTTATCATTGTAAGAGAAAATCTGTTCCACCTGAGAGCGCCACAGAATCAAGCACATGCAAGAGTATCTGGCAACTTAATTCTGGACAGAAACTTCTGCTAACCCTGCTGTTTCTCATTCGAGATATTTTTCACAAGTCTCTCCTGTTTCCCTAAAAAATGGCTATACTGTCTAGTTCTTGCAGTAGCTATTGATGCTGCTTCAAGAGATGCTGCAGTTGCTGCTGCTGTTCCCGTTCTCCCAGCCATTTCAGTAGTACTCTATTTCCATCTTCAAGCCGTGACAGTTTGGCCAAGTTCTTCTCCACTAGCCTGGGAAAAAATCATTGCCAAACGTTTTGCAAAAAGTCTTTTTCAAGCTTTTTCCTCAGGGCACAATTTGTTGACAAACCTCAAAAGGACAACACAAAACAAAGCAATTTTCCCAGAGTACACATGCTGCCAAGAGCTCAGGGGCCTTTTCCTCTGCCTCTCTCCACCTACTTTAGTACTTTAGAAGGTCAGACTTTCCTTCGTTTTAAAGCTTAGCTAAATCATGTAACTCTCTTGCTTTAACTCTTTCCAACTCCTTCAACATTTTTTCACTTGTTTTTGGAGCAGGATCATCCATACTTCCTTGATCTGAAATTTTTGATTATATTAGCCATTTAATAAAGTGAAGATGATACAAGAATACTCTCCAAAATGATCAAACTTACTCTATGGATATTAATAAAATCACAATGGAAGTGCTTACATCGATTCTCGCTATTATCCTTACAACTCAGGCTGCTGTTAGGATAAGGCACACACAGGACTAGCTGCTTGACAGGCAGACTTCTCAGAGGAGAGACCATTTCTTCTTAAATGTTTGCATAGTACCAAGTATATGCATAGTTCTGTATTACTCCTGTGTACCTTAAAGGGATATTTTTATGCAAAAAAAGGCATCTTTTCACCCTTCTTTCCCACAGCCAGCACTGATAAGATCTAAAGGAAGAAATATAAATTTGTCTTGAGTAAAAACGTGCATGTCTTTCCCTAGAATTTTCATGTTTTGGTGTGGGCTACAAACCCATAATGAGCATCCCGGTTATCTTTCTTTTATCTCTTCTATGGTATTTTAAAACTGGGTAAAGACCTAATGCACAAAATCTTCTACTATTCCCTCTTCAGAACAAAAGGAGATTTTTAATTTGACCAGAAAGGAGGACACAAAGGAACTGTCATTACAAATAATTACTCTTGTAAAACACACGCACACAATTCACATACAAATTAACTGCAAAGAGGCAAGTATGAGCTAATATGCTCTTTGAATTCTAGAAATACAATTTTCTTCTTTTTAGACTAACACTTCAATTGTTCCACAAAAATTCTTTTGAAGCCCCAAATTATTTAAGCATGACTGTATGCAGATGAAGAAAGTTTTTAAAACTTAAATATTAAGTAGCCTCAACCTGAGCTGAAAAATATTTTAGTAAAATGAAATCATGAATATTCTTTGAATCATGGACATCTAATAGGCTATTACATTTATACCACTTTAATTGTAACCACAGCAAACCAGAGTTTGCTACAAAGATATTAACTTACTGGAAGATACTCAATTACTCTCAAGTCCTGAGTGTCACTCTGAGGAAGATGTTTTGTGACTAGGAACAACTGGTGGAGGACTCAAATTTGTATCTCCTTTGCCCTTAGGTTAATTAATGGAAATTGGAAAAAGGTGATATGTGTTTTGGAAAATAGATTTTACATTCAGAAAATGTAATAATACATTTTCATTGACAATAAGCTTGAATGAACTGGGAATCATACTATAAATACGTGATGAATAGCATAAGTAAACAAGACCTAGTAGGAATTTCTGAAGGGGATGCAGAGCAGGGTATCTGCACTTACTGCAGGCCTTGTTTATTTAACAATACTTACAAGAACAGAGAAGCTATTATCTGTTAGCTCATTATCTATTGTTATTGATCTGCATAATTCCAATAATCCTAAATTTGCATAATAATCTTACAAAAACAATTCCATCTGGATTTCAGTTTGTACAGAAATAATTGATTCCAGTGACCACACTGAGTAGATGTGACTCTCGATCACTAAGAGCATGATCCAAAGCCACTAGCATCCAAGGTAGAAATGTTTTAGGGAAACTTTAGTCCTTGAATCGAGCCTAAAATAAACAAAATAAATGGGAACAAAATGAAATAGGAAGTAAAAATGTTATATTTTCTAAATTCAAAAACTGTATCTGTTCAAAGAAATTTCCAAAGTTAAAATCACATTGTAATTTAGGTAGGATTTGTGACGTACAGTCTA
Organism: Rhea pennata; assembly: GCF_028389875.1. Taxonomy (NCBI): domain Eukaryota; kingdom Metazoa; phylum Chordata; class Aves; order Rheiformes; family Rheidae; genus Rhea; species Rhea pennata. The sequence goes on from NC_084664.1 coordinate 31,982,565, forward strand.
TATACATCAAATTGAATGAAAGGCAGAACAAATAATAATCTCCAGTATCAGTAGGTGGGTGGAAAATTAATCACTTTGATAAAACTTCCCCACTGCATTCCAAAACACTTTGATGAAACTCAGCTCCTTCACACAATTAGCAGTCAGGACCTTCCTTGCCAGCCATGAGGCAAAGTTGGGGGTCATAGCTGACAGCTGTTGACAGGCATTTGTCACAAAATTAGACATCTCTGGAGTGTTATCTTCTGCAGCCCAGAATCTCTCTCCTTTCTGTGGGAGTTAAAGAGTTTCCAAGGCTCATCAGAAGCTCCCAGATATCTTTTTGCCTAGAACAGAAAAATTTCTGTTCTTTTCATTCTTTTTTAGAACTACTGCAGAATGCTAACACTATAATGTAAAACACTACTCATTCCAGCACAATTTTGTTGCACCATCTGCAACAAGAAGCAGTCATTTCTGACAAAGGAGCATGATGGACAGCTGCTACTTTGCATACGTAAACATATCACACTTCTGGGACCTGCAGGGCTGTACCATGAGAGAAGATCCAGTGGTACCTCCAAGTTACATGCTGGAAAACAGAGTGCATTTATTAAAAAAAAAAAAATTAAGCAAGCTTAGTCAAGCAAGCCCAAGTCTCCTAGGATCTTGCAGCATTCAACAAAGAATGGAATATCAAAGAAATTATATACTCAATTTTTTTTATAAAATTCCACATAATTTAATTACTATACAGTGATGAATAGAGTCAATGAGTCAAGGCATCTACTATCATAATAACTTATATCTCTACATGTTAGATGAAAATATAACAAATTCTAAAATGCTAGATCTTTTAAGCCTTACTCACACATTTAAAAGTGTTGTGGTTCTGCAATTAGCAAAATTAATTTGGAGAGATCACACATTTAAAACAAGGTCCATATCTGGGTTATATTCCTTTGAAATTATATATTAAAGCTTCTACACAATTAATGATTTTTTTTTTCCTAATTGCCTTGGAAATTCAAATGTTGATACAAATAAACATCACACATTTCACATACTGGTGCAACTAACATCCTTTTACACACAAGCAGAGACAGATTTAATCAACACACTTCAGAAACATTATGTCTGCCTCTTATGTATACACACAAATCTGTGTTTCTCCCATTACATACACACACAAATCTGAACATAAGCAAATCCAACCAATTTCACAAAATGCTTTATACCGATACCAATATTTGTTCTATTAAAGGAATAGTTCTGAACTGTGGTGTATGCAAGAGTGCTGGAGGAGGAAATGGTAGTAAAAAAAGACAGAATACAACTGCCTTTTTCATAAAGGAGAAGACAAATACTGTTGTAAACAGTGCACTGAAGGCTTAGAAAAAATAATATACAGAAAAAAAATAACTATTTATACCTGTCTATATTAGAAGTCAATTTTTGATAATGAAAAAGTTAATGAAGAACCATTTTGAAACCTCTTCATAGACAGAAGTAAATATTCCCTTTAAAACTGTTGTTTACTATCCAAGACTTACTCATGTCGATCTTATGAAGCATAAAATTTTCCATTGCCATCTTCTATGAGGGCAATGGAATATCAAAGACAGTACCCCTTCAAGCTTTACAGAAGTCCAAAAAATTCCATCTTACAGAAATCCTAAATACAGGGAAGTATGTTAGACAAAAAAAAAACAAATGCTAAAAAAGCTTGGATATGTTCATTTCTCCGACTCAGGCCAGATCTTGAATAATTAATCGGTTATATTCTATTTCTTAAACAGGTCTTATACTCCACTATTAAAAAAGAAATGAAACAGCTCCCTGCTTGGTAGTATCATTGAGATTTAAAGTAATACATAGAGCAAATTTCTTCATCTCTGTAGCTTGTCCTTTGAGACAAAATGGTAGCATGGGTGGCAGGAGCATGCTTTGTTAATAGAGTATTTTGAACTACAGGACAGTTACATAAACTCGAAAAACACAAATACATCTGTTCCAGAAAGCATTATATATGTATTTTTATCTGATCACTTTTTTTGTTCAATGACATTGCAGAAAAATTCATAGTTTAACTTGATATCATGAAAAATGTACAAAATCCAATAGTACATTCCACTGAAACGTGATTAAAGTTAATTCCAGTCATCATTTCATTGTTATTCTGTTAGAGAGCTCTACTGAAATACAATTGCACGTATGCTGAGATTTTATAGGCAGAACAATGACAACAAAAAACAAGTCATTTTTCTTCATTTTACCTTATTACTAAAGGACACATATATGTATAAGTCATTCATGAATAATTCAAGATTCTCTCTAATGTTTTTCAAAATACATTGGCATTTTTGGTATTTCTTATCATACAGGAAAAATTCTCAAAAGTTGCACTATTCTTGCTCAGTTCCTGGCTACATAAACTGCCTCTTAAATCTAACTTCTCATCTGTCCTCTAAGTATGTAATTCTGTTCCACTTATTCAGGCACCTTAAGAAAAGTTTGCCCAAGTAATAACTAAAGAACTGGATCTTCAGCTTGTGTTTTGAACAGGGAGATTTTTATTTCCATGTCTTTCAAATCAAAAACAAACTCATTCAGATTGAGCAGCTAGGTATGTTTCTCTTGTAATCATTTCCAAAAGGACTGAACAAGTTTGTTCATTTATTTAATGATAGTTCCCCCTCCTGAGGCCTACAAAGTGTTAAAGTGAGTTTAAGAAAGCATAGAAAAAAAAAATGCTTTCTAAATAACCATAGTCAAATAACCCATAGTCAGTCTAAGTCATACCATACTGGATGATAAATGCTCAGGGGGGGGGAAAAAAAGGTTAGGAGTCACCAACTATGATTTTTTTTTTTTCCTGAAAAATCATATCTTTTGAATTAAAAAGCAGAAAAAAAATGAACCCTAATTTAACCTGTTATTTAGCAGTGAATAATATGAGTAATAATATACAATGTATAATGACAGTAATATATGCTGTTAACTGTCCTGTGGCTCGAGTTTTGTCTTCTAAAATACAGCTCAAAATGTTCTCAATTTTGAATTAGCAGTTAAGTCATGTATGTCAAACAGTTAAGTACTTACACTCTGCATATTTCTGAAGCTGAGAGAATTCTCCAGGACTAAGGTTAAGCCACTTCTCCTGGTTCGTCATAATGGCAGTAAGGGTCCTTATTAAATATCAGAAAAGCATGCCTTTTGACCCAGGTGATGCAAATCCCATATGGTTTTGTAGTTTCAGTCCACAGTGCTTGGAGACTTGAGAGATGGCATCGGTCTACGCGAACAAAGGTTTTGATGCTATGAACTGTTCCCAAGTTGTTGATTCAGTGGTGAGTTACAACACTGTTAAAAGAAAGTCCAACATTAGAAGTATAAATATCAGTTTTACTAATGGAATAATTATAGCTGATAAACATATTTTTCCTGTATATAATTGTGTTCCACATTTGTTCATATAATATTTGTTCATAATCAACTTTACATGCATTTTCGAACTTTATAATTCCAAATGGTTCTATACAGCATTCCTAACTAAATACTATTCATTGTTTATGACCAAGGTGCATCTGCACAGTTTGAGCAGGTACATTTCTGTCCCAGTAATAATCAGCGTAATAGTAGGCACCATCTACGATTAGACTTAATTCCTATGATTTTAGTATGAGATTTAGGTAATTGGGTTTACATTTGATTATGTCATTGTATAGTACTCTGCAGCCTTGTCAAAAATATTCTGCAGCTTTTATCTGTCATCTCAAAAATGAAATTAATTTTATTCAGCAATTTGGTGAGAAATTCATGAGAGATAATATTAACTACTAAAATGAAATAATAGTTGAAAACATCAAAAAAATGAAATATAACTGTTGGCACTATTCAGAAATCAGTTCAGGAAGGAAGATTCAATTGCAGGTGCCATCGCATTCCAGTTTTATGTAGTTTTGACCTCGGTAGAACAGACTTTACAAAGGTAATGCATTACCAGCACCACTCCTTGCATAACAGGTAGTGTACTTTTCATCTAATTTTAACCATCTGAAGGTCAGATATCTCATCTGAGACTGTCATGTAGGGCTCCCTCTTTAATCAGCAAAAAGAGACAGGTGGCCCAAACAGCAATTAATCCTCTGTTTTCAACATAATCTTAAAATGTGATAAGTTGTCTTCCTGTAGTATTTATTTTCTCTATCAATTACAGAGACTGCCTAGATGACAGGTTTAGGCTAGAAAGCTAATTTTAGACTGTAAGAGGAATCTCTTATATGTCTGGTAATGGTGTTATTTACAAGGGTCAGATTATGAAAATAGCAAAGGAGAAATTCAGACAAGAGAGACTGACAGAGTAATGGAAAGAGTGCTAAGGAGGAAGATATTAGCAGCTGGGGAAGGAGGGAGGGGGGAAAAGAGCAAAATATGAAGAGGGAAAAAAAGGTAGAGCAGCTAAGAATAGAAGTATGTGAGAGAAAAATACACTCATCTAGTGACAGTCAGCATTTTTTTTCCCCGTCTCACATATGAGAGCATCATTTGTGGACAAAGAAATCCAGGAAAAGGTAAAAGTGACCAGTCAGAAAGCTATTATTCTGTCGTGAGAGCCTCATTCCTCTTATTTGCAAGATGAGAAAAATCACTTTGGTCAACAGAGACTTTTTCATCAAATTAGAAGTGTTTCACTTTTGACAGCTGATTAGATTATATTGAAAATCATCTTATATTTTCAAATAGATTTTCCCCCCTCATCTTGACAACTGATTAGGTTTTATTGAAAACAGTTTTATATTTACATGGTTGATCTAACATATTCAAAAATGTCTACAACAATTTCAGCCAGTATTACTTCTTGCATTATTAATTACATCAGCTTCATTAGCTGTAAAAACTAACACTGCTGAATGCTGTACCATTAGAGATCATCCCAGTTATTTATTTAATGCAAATATTGATGATTAACAGCCTACCATTTGAATTGTTATCTCTAGCAAGATAATAACTGGTTTGGGATCTAAGCTGATCCATCTATTCATGTCTTGTTTGCAGTACACGGGCAGGGAAAACAAATGTTTTCCTCCCATTGTCTTCCTCTTCTCCTGTTTTAGGCTAAAGCCTCACCTCTAAGGCAGGATATCCTTTCCCCTTTACCAGGCATCCAGACTCTCTCTTGCGTGGGGACAGTTTTGTGAGAAAAGGTACATGACCTGATGGAGACGGAAGGGCAATGGAAAAGTTTGGTTTGGGCATGACAGTCCACTGGGAAGAAAACATAGCCTGTGTTTAAGCACACAGAGTTACTATGGAAGATATAACCAAGTTTAAGACTACGTTATTACCTTGGAAATCTCTCCAAATTTAAGTCCTCTCTTAAAAAAAAAAAAAAAAAAAAAAAAAAAAAAAGACTAGGAGGGAATCTAACAGACTAATTTACCAAGCTGAACTGAACCCTGAAGCAGAAATGTGGAAGTAAACATCCTGCGAGGACAACTCCCTGGTCTTTGGGGGACTGCAGCCAGCTTCTGTGTATCACCTCCGTGTGTGTGAAGCAGGAACGGGCACAAACATAACAGTGAAAATTTCTGCAAAAGGAACCTCATAGAGGTTTCCTTTTTTAGTCTCCTATGTTCTGTTCTAGTTTATGTTCTGCTTCAGGAGAGGTATCTCAGACCTAAAAAAAGAAAACGTAGCCTTCCTGCATCCATTAATTAACATTCACATTTAAGGCTTTTATAGCAGCATTTTCTCATTTTACATGGATAACAATGTGTTCTTTACACAGATGCTAAGGCAAAAACCATCAAAACATATTTATGTATTATAGTATGCATCTCATCTGTTCAGTAAACATTTTATTTCCAGTAGGTCAATATTTAATACAAGTTTCTTAAGTGCTGTAAGAGAAAGTGTTAAATTTATATTACTTTCTTAGTAGAGTTTAATTTAAACACTAAAATAAAGTGCAAAAGAATGCATTCTTTCAGTACTCATGAATATCATGCAGTGAGGGAACTAAGTCAAGTATATGAAGAGGAAAGTAGGAACAGGGATAACACAATAACAAATGAAATATAAAATCTTGAACCAAAACATTAATCAAATGTGCTTGCTGGCAAGCAAAATAAAGACCAGAAGCACTAAACAGATATAAACAGTGCTTTGACCTCTCCATGCAGAGGTAAATTGCTTTGAAGAGCACAATATAGTATACAGTTAAAATATACAGGATAAGTTACTTAGCACTTAGCCAACAACTTTAACAAACTTAGATTTCTAGGAATTCCTCATGCCCCTGAGATTCTCAGCTACCCTTAAGAAACTAGGCTGAGGAGAAGAAGAGAAAGGAATAGTAGTGAGGGGGGAAACCAAAAGGGCATGTCCCCTCTAGAGCAGCCTCACTAAGCAAGTTATCTCATAACCGCTCATAAAGCAGGGCAAGGACAGAGTAGCTCTTGGGAAGTATGGCAAAAGTTGATACCCTCAGTCTTATGATAACACTCACTGACGCTATGTTCAACTTCAAGCTTTGATGCCAGACAGCAACTATGGCCTGTGCAAGCATGTCCAGCCGCTCTATCCATCCAACTCCCTCTGCTTCTTCACGAAAAGGACAAGGGCTGCTTCTGGGGCACATCATCACTGCCGTGATGTGCAAGCAAGATGAATGCATGCCTTAAGGCATTTTCTCTGCTAACCATAACAAGAAAGCCTGAACAGTCTAGAAATTGGCTATTGGAAATTTTCTGTCCCTTGTCCTACCAGTCTTTCCATAATGCCCATCTCGCATCCAATTTTATTATTAATTTCCAGTTACTCCATAAAGAGTAAACCGGGGCAGGCTGATGACAAGAAAGGGTGTAAGTGACCAGTTAAGCATCTTCCACATTATAAGAGAATGAAACCTTCTGATCAAGGCTTTCTTCAAGTCTTTTCCTCCCACTTTCTTCTTTTTGCTAACTCCAAAGCTATGTGGGAGCTTCCCGCTATGTGGGAAACTAAGCTAATAAGTGACTAATTCATTTAGCCAGCCATGGAAAACTAATTCCAATATGTTCATGATTTTCTTAGGAAATAAAAAAAAAAAAAAAAAAAAAAAAAAAAAAAAAAAAAAAAAGACACACACACACACACACAAGGAACTGGAACCATAAGGAGACTAGTTTCCTTCCAAGGAGACTATAGCTCTCTGCAACATGACTGATTAGTGATTTTGCCTGAACAATAGAAATAAGTAACCCAGAATGTTTTATACCTTAGTTGCTATGGAGGCTGAAGCAATTATGCTTTTCAAGAATTGAACTTTTCTATACAGAATGTACTTGACATTTCCTTCAATCGTGTCCTGAAATTTCACCACGGTTATCAGAGTCCTGTGATTTCAGTGTGGGTGACATCATGGATTTTCCAGATGAGAATTTTTATATGTCAACTACCACATGCTGACAGATATGTACCTGAAAGTCTTCTGTATTAGCACCTGAAACCAGTTTAGGAAGCAGAGATGTTCCTTTACTGACAACATGTAAGCACATTTCCTCTGAAGGCTCAATAGTGTCATTTGCAAATTTAATCAAACAACGGAAAAGTGAACATTCAATGAATACTTGTAGAAGAGGAACTCAGACTTCATATACAAAATATATCACCTTGTTATAAGATCTGTACAATAGGAATACATAAGGGATTACGTTGCACTATTTCTGGTTTATCTAATCAAGCAGTTACGATCAAGGTACATAATGTTTCCCGGGAAATGAATGACAAACTTTGATACTGAACCCCCGCATACTCTCTGTCCTGAGGTTGTTACTGTCAAACAAGATGAACCAAAAAAAAAAAAAAAACTTCTATTGATATCCAAGACAATTTGTGAATATATTCTGGCTATTCACTTCGCATCTTTTGGGAAACAGTGTCTCTAATGTCAGCCATACTCCAAATTCACTGAGCTGAATGTTTATTCTGAAGAGAAACAAAGCATAACGTCATTTTAGTAATATACGTTCTTTTTCAGTTCAGCAAAGGATGCTTATTGATGTAAATGATCTGATGTAATTCTGAAATCTAAACATGGATGCATTGAGATCAATAAAAATTTGCTGACCTGGCAGAAAATCTCTCCCATGAAACTTAAAGCAACTTCAACACAACTCAAAAGCATGACTGCTTTAAACCCCAAGTGTCCTAGTTTGGGGTAGATAAGAACATTCATTTAAATTTTAATGAAAAGATTTGGTCTGTATTCCTCAGAGAAGCAATTATTCCAGTCCTCTTCAAATTATTTATGTGAAACATATCAGTAAACACTGGGGACATACGTAGCACCAGAAAACCATTGTGGCAAGTTAAGTAGAATACCTGAATCTTTGAGAAAACATTTCACTAATACGTTTTTGTGATAACGAGAGATATTAGCAACAATTGCAATACATCGGTAAAAACTGATCAGGATATACTGGGAAAAAAAGGAGATAAATGTTTAGTAGAAAAATTACTTAATATATTTGATTACATTTTAAATACAGGAGTACCTTTTTAACTATATTTTACTTTGCTCTTGATGTACCTTAACTTCATCACATGGCTACTTTAAAAGCAAATTTAGATAGATCTCAAATTTTTCCAACTCTTGTTAGGCTTGTTATTTCCTGGTTCTTATATTAAAAACTTACCAAGTGAGAAGAACTACATCTAAATTTCTTTTCTTTCTTTTTTTTTCTTTTTTTTCCCCCTCACTAGAAGAAATACTGAAAGAAGCAAATTTGGAGTAGGAATCTGGACAAGAAAATACCAGAATGTATATGTATCTACTGCAGGTTTACAATGGCTTTCCTCTTCCTTTAAATAATATAATTGAATGAAATAAACTGACATATTTCAGGCTGGATTCTACCTTGTGCTTATGAAGCAAACAGTACTTAATTCAAAAATCTTTTACTGAGTATCATAGGGCTGTTCAAGGTTTAAAAACTCCTGGATTACAATTTTAGGAAACAAAACTTAAATTTTAGAAGGTGAAAGCATGAAATTTGACAAGCTATTTATCTTTTTAATAATTTTTCATCAATCAGTGACTAATTTGCATTAGCAAATTTGTCCAGAGGTCCTTTAAAATTTGGCACTCTATTTTTTTTTTTTAAAAAAAAAAAGATTAAATGATCACGCTGTATTACATTTTCCTTTTTTAGATAATTAATTATAAACATATTGAAAAGTGAAGGAGTTGGAGGGATGACATTCAAGATGAACTGCACCAAAATATGAGGTTTAGACAGAAAAGTTTCTAGAAAAAGGGTATTAATATTTTGAAATTGTCTAGTTTCAGAAAGGTGCAGTATGTCACTTGATTGTGAATTTCTAAGGACTCTTAAAAGAAGGCTGAATGGTATAACCAGGCTTACGACTGGTATTCATTAATAAATGACACAAAGTAATTTGCCACAAATTACTACAGAATTTGACTATTATTACTGTTTTTTGGAATAAAGCACATACGGTCATGCACTGGATAAATCATTTTGCTGAGAGAATTAATCAAAACTCTTTCCAAGTTACACACTACTAAGTTTTTATCCACCCCAAAATTCTCCAAACTTCAGAGCAGAAGAGAAGAAACATCTTAGAGGCAAACTCTGCCTTGAAAAGTATGAATTCGTCACCTTTCACAAGAAAACTAAACTTTAAAAGTGCATCTTTCAGGGTGAATTCTATACAGATCTCTACACTAGCCGCATCACAAGTATCTGAGCCCATATCAGCAGAATATTAAGCTCTTTGACTACTATCTACCATGTGTTGTTCCTCTGTTCTTTCTATCTCCTCTCCCGGGATGAACTGTAAATTCAGCATCACAATTAACTTTGCTAGAGTCCTTTTGTTGGTGATAAGCTACATGCTTTTTGTTTAATTGCTTGCTTTAATTAATCTCTCCATATTTAGGTACTCTGGGGGGAGGGTGTATTAAAAAGAAAGAGAAGCTGAAAAGTGTAATTGACAACTGGGAAAGATTTCTGATGATCCTTAATTTCCTGGGGCAGAAAAATTCCTGCTTCATGGTTGGAAATAAGCCTTTGAAGAGATGGGCTTTAGTTGTGTGACAAAAATGTTCCACTGTGCTTGAGGAGAAGATTTGTTAACAGCTGTCCTCATTCCAAAAGTTTTATGCACTTTTAAAATATACCAGGAACATGGCACTTCAGTTCCCTTAAATAAGATGTGAGAATATGAAACTCATTTAATCTTCAACAGGAAAAGTGCACAGAGAGTACAGAACAGGTTAATGGGCAGGTTAATGGATTTTGTAAGAGATGGGCATGCTGCACTGTTTTCTACTAGCTGGATTCCTCCCCCCGCCGCCCACCCCTGGGGAGATAGCTTCAAGCAGAATCTGATTAAGCTATTGTAGCCCCAAAACGTGAATAGCCTATGCCATGTCATCATCCCTTGAGAAAGGGCAGAGCTTTCTAGACAACTGGAAGTGGTTTCATATTTATTCTCTGGTACTATTACAGAAGAGTTCAGTGACAGTAAATTACCAAAAGGGATATTGTAAAAGTGGGATAGGCCCTTGCCAACTGAAACGCATATCCTCAGCCAAACCACGCGATAGCAGCAGCATCTCACACTACTGTTCCCTGTTCACCAACACAATGTCTGTCTTGCTCAAAATTAGTTCCCAGCACCTGTTAATTTCTAGGTTTGCAAAGAATCCACAAATGGCATCAGTTGTATATTCCTGGCACTTTGACATTCCTAGCACAGTCGATGGCACATGCACACCGTCACCAAAGATGTGGACATGCAAGTACAGTACGCGTTAGTGTTTACAAAGGTAGTGTTAACGAAGCAACGTTAAGAGAGGAAGGGCAGAGCGGGCACAGCACAATCCTCCGAGCAGGCTCCACGCTCGGCCCGCCGCGCGCTCAGGCGGCACCGAAATCCACGCTGCTACTGTTTCACTGCTCGTGTTGCCTGCAACTAATACTTAAAAGCAGCTCGTCTCTATCTTTCACCTCTTCTAATAGCAGAAATACATCTGTATCCTCTCTCATCTTACATCTTTATCAACTTTCCTTTAGGCTATATACAGCTATTGACCCAAAACCAGTTAAAGAACTAACATTTTTGAAACTTCACACAAGAGATCTGGTTACTGATAGAAGCATATTTTCTAATTAATGGTCCGTTTGTTTTTCTCCAGGGAAGAGTTACAGCATCAAGACACATGACTTTAATACTTTGGCACATCTTTCAGATGGGACAACAGCATCTCATCACTAACTGTGTTGAATATTTCATAGGAATATGAGAGGACGACACTAAAATAGCTGCCTTCCATCTACTGATACCAAGGCATAAAAAGTAGTTACATTGTAAATGTTTAGACCTTTACCAAGATTCAATCCCACACCCCAAATTTTAACACATTAAGCAGTCTCTAGTTTCTTTTTCTTTTTTTTTTTTTGGGGGGGGGTGTGTAGCTAACTAATGCCACATATTTATCTGACATTTTTAGATACTTAAAACATGAGGAATAAAACATTGCAAAAGAAAAGATAATTGTATTGTATTGTAAGGTATTTAATTGTACTTTTATTCAGCCTAATTTTATGTACTTTTTCATTGAGTTCAATTCAAAATATCAGTCTTATCTCACTTCCTCCTCTTTTTGCCATCTAAACTAAAATGTCCTGTTTCCTTTTTTCCCCTTGAGATTTTTACTGAGCTAGTATAAATTATTCTTTTGTTTTTATGTATATTTTTTGTCTGCATAAAGGCTTTATATTTGGTTCAGTTTTAGTTATTATTTCATTTCCCTTGTCTTTTTCTCATGTTTTTCTCTGTAGTTTCACCTAATTATCTTGTCTTCTAAAATGTTGCAATTTTAACTTCAACTAATTCTCTTCAGATCTAGCTTATGCTTTTATGCAATAGTCCTTGACATTAATAGTATTGTTATTGTAAGTATGACTATCTAAAGATATGAGAAAGGTAGGATTTTCAGAAACTAGTATAATATATTTTAGTAACCAATGAAGCTTTCAGACACACAAGCTTTTCCTCAAGTCTGAAAACAGATGCAGAAAGCTTCAAGACCAATTATTCTGTCTTTATCTTAATTATGTCACTTTATTTTATAGTTTGAGTGAAAAGGGTACTTAGTACACTATTGCCGGTCTGGACTATGTGCACAAATGCTTCAGGACTATTAATTGTTTTCCCCTGCTTTATATAGGTTTGGGGATATTCACTCTTGTGACTGGATAGATGACCCTGATATCAACGGGTTTTTCTTTGAAGGACGCAAAGCAAATGCATTACGTAGCAGTAAAAACACCCTACATAGGGAAAGGAATTAGGCAGCCAGTCAGCAGCAAACTGCCTACCCTCACGAGCCGGTGAAGACAAGTCTCCTAACTCTGCCACCAACAATTCTTATTGCACACATTACTATTCAACTTCAGAACAGCCTTGTTAGAACACAGTAATAAAATGTATTTGAAATTACCTGAGTATAGAAGCACAGGATAAACCTGTGCAAAGATGTTCTGAAACAATTGCATATAAGGCATATATGGCTCATTAGAGTCAAAGACGCAAAAGTTGAACTCACCCTACCCCACTCTGGTCCAAAACTTATGCCAGTTTTGGAACAATTTCTACCACCTTTGCTGCGATTCGTTGTATTTTCTGTTCCCTCAGGATTACACTCGTGCCCATAAGGAACTCATGGGACTTAGCCCAAGGAAATGTTAATGTCACCTACAAATTATTGTCAAGTGAGACCCTGCTGACTCCAAAACAACATAGCCACCTCACATTTCAAATCCTGGAAAACTAAACAAATTTGAAGTACTAATCTCTTTCCCTAAATTTTGGGCAGTGTTAACGGACCAAAAGACTTCATGTTTTTATGGGAAATTCACTCAACTTGATGAACCGTAGCAACTTCAGCATTCAAAAAGACCACTTTGAAATTTATCTTCAAAGAAGCTCAAGTCCTTTGCATTGTCTCCTTTACATCAGACTTTTGAAGCCTACAACTTCGCTGCTTTAGTTACCAGTTTAAATGAAATTAAAAAATTGGAGTGAGTTCACTTCCTCCTGAGAGCCCTTTGTTTCAGTGAACAGCCCTCAGCCTAAGATACTGATACATGCAAGGTTGAAAGGTTAAAAATATGGCCCAGTAGACCTTCCTGTTACCGCATCCTGCAAATTTGGAGGAGGGGGGATGTAAAGTCTATTTTTGGCTTTTTATCATTAGAAAGAAACTATGAAGAAAAACCTTGATATTTATGAAACGGCACAAGATCAGTAAGTCGTATTTTGTCTTTCAGAGCATAAAATGTTGAACAATAATTCCTCTGTATAGCTTCAATTATATAGAGTCAGTAACCACTATAGTACTTCTTCCATCTACCTGATCTGTACAAAGAAGTCACTAAAGGACTGGATGTTTTATGAGAAGACTGTAGATGAAATATACACTTATTACAGTGTTTGGATTTAATTAAAATCTTGTAAAAGAGAAAAATTTACATTTTTAGCAAGTAAGTTTGGAGGTTTTTAAAGACTTATTTTCTGTTCTTTCATCCTGAACGGATACGGAAAAGTTTTCAAATGAAGAGATTTTCAAAAAATCTTTTGGGTCATCTACTGTTATCAGTAGGCACTGGGTTTTGCATGTATAACTCTTTCTAGGAACCAGCCATATAAAACTCATTTTTGTGAAAGAGAGGATATGTGACAAAACAAAATTATACCAATAGAATCAGGTGTTTTGTTTATCAAATGATTTGTAATGTATAAAGGAGGCATTCCTTTCACTTGCTATGTACTAAAATATGCAAAACAATTCTTCTGAAAAAGTTCATTCTTTTTATTGATCTTTTATCAGATGATTATCAAAGCTATGTAACCCCTAAGTTATTCAGTTTACTGATGTCACCCGCTATTTTGGTGTAACTAGTGAGATTAAAAAAAAAGAAAAAAGCAAGAACAGTTTTCTTCCATTTGTTATTTAAATCTGTTCTGTGATGATTTTTTGCAAAGATCATATTTTACTTTGATAAATCTCTCTCTCATCAGTAAGTATAACTTCATGTTCTGAGAATATCGAAGATCACCTAAGGCCCAGTAAACTTCCATACTCAAAAAGATAAAATGCATTTAAAATGAATTTGTTTTATATACTCCAACAGATATTCACGGAAATGTTTCTTCTGTACTTGACTGGATATTGTAAAGAATTCCTTTCTTTATGCTGATACTTGCAATAAGCAAAGAGAGAGCTAGCCCCTCTTGCAATCTTGTATCATTTGAAGCATGCCAAGCAATACATGTTGTTTTATCCATTGCTAAAATGACAAAGGACACCTACTAAGCAGACACGCACACAAAAAGGAAAGAAAAGAAAGAAAAATCAGAGAGAAAGGACATCCTGCACCTCGTGAGGTTCACCTACAGTAAGTCACGTACCTTCATGCGAATCTGTGCTTCAAAGCAAGAAAAGCCCTGGCTCGCAGGGTGCCACAGGGCACAGGCAGAAATCCCGCAGCTGAGCACTGGCAGCCGGGGCACTGGCTATTCCACTTGGTGCCCCAGACCGAAACGGCTGCGCTCTGGTGTCCAGCACTGCCGAAATACACTGGGTTTTCTGCTAATTCTTTACAAGTTGGCTTAAATAACTAAACAGATGAAAAATGTTGTTACTACTAATTATGTTATCATTATTATATGCTTGTCTTATAACAGTGCAAGCTTTTATAAGCCTAAAATTGACTATACCATTGACAGAAGTATGTGCATAAAGGACAGCTCTGCGTGCATTTAAGTGTGGGATTAGAAAAACGAACGAGAAAGGTATATATATACCATTTTACAGAAATTAAGTGGAGATTTGGAGCTCCTAAGAATGAGTATAGACCTACTGCTAAATTTTTAAAAGTAGCTAAACACTCAGCTGGCATAATTATTGCATTTTAAGTTCACTAGATGTACTGAAAAATTTGTTCCCAAATAACTTGTTCACTATCACACAGGAAGCATGTGGAAAACTCAAGAACTGAAGGGAGTGAGATCTGTAACTGAATATATTCAAACACAAGAACAGTGTTAATTTATGTAAGTCAATAAAACAGTTTTACCTCTTAACAGCTTTTTTTTGTCTAAACTATTAAGTTTGAACTGGAAAATCTAATTTTAAACTCTTAGCACATATACAACTTACAATAACATTGCATAATATAAAATTTATCATTTATATTTAATTACCAAAAGCACTGAATTTTAATTAAAATTCTCTCTCTCTCTCTCATTTCAGCTTTGGTTACTGCTCCAATAATTAAAACAAGAAATAGTTCACAGAAAGTATACACTGCTGGGGAAACATTATCCCTTACAGATTTAGCTACATACAGCCAGTAAGGTCACCATTCGGGGAACCTGTGGCTGCATCTAAATTCCTCGAGCGCGTGTGCTGTGGCTGGCCCTGGCTTCCGATTCCCCAGGCACCCACGCTGAGGAGCTGCTCGGAAAACACCCCAACTCCCATCCAGTTCGAGCAGCTCCATCTCCTTTCCAGGGAGGGAGACTAGTGCGTGCCCAAGCCCTACCCAAAACACAGCTGAGCAGAGGCAGCTGGGGTCTAGACCCCAAATGCCAGAAAGGCTCCCAACGCACCAACTTACTTGTCCCTACAACAGCACCTCAAACTAAAGGAAGATGGAGCTACTGAGCAACGTAGGTTAGGACACGAAACCAACACCTGCCACAGTAAAGACTGGAATTTTAACCACTATACTACCCTTCTCCCTGGTATACACCTCAATCAAAGTGTGTGTGTGAGGGGGGGAGGGGGGGAGGATAAATAAATTCAAGTCTGCTACTTGAAATTACAAACT
The DNA here is from genome assembly GCF_028389875.1 of Rhea pennata. Classification (NCBI taxonomy): domain Eukaryota; kingdom Metazoa; phylum Chordata; class Aves; order Rheiformes; family Rheidae; genus Rhea; species Rhea pennata. Next base: position 31,998,455 of record NC_084664.1, read on the forward strand.
TACAAAATGTTAAATATTTTCAGTTCTCAGAAGTCAAGTGAGAATTTTGTGCATTCAGCATTTCTCAAAATCTGATCTTCTCACATACACACAAGACAAAAGATTAGATCAGAGATTACTATAGATCTCTAATATTTATTAGTAGTTTCCAGTCCTCAAGGTTCCGAGATACAATTACATCATTTGATTTAGCTTACATTTCTTAAGCTGGCAAGGCTGAAATAAGTTTTTTTTTTTTTTTTTTTTTGGCTTCTTAAAAGAATTTTAAAAACCCCATAGATTTAGCATACCTAATAAATTCAATGTAAATATACCCTGTTGTAAATTTATGTACAATATAACTTTGATAGTTCCTATTTTCTTTTTTCAGGATAATTATACTGAATTATACTAGTATTATGCTGTGCTAATATTTAAGAAGCCTACCTATGCTGAAGTTCAAAATTATGAACATCTATATTTCTGTATAGATACATTTAAATATATACATAAATATTCTGTCAGCAATTACCTTAGAATATTCTGATGAAAATAAATGATCCTTCATACTATTTTATGTATATCTCTCCTATTTAATCATTCATGACATGTATCTAGCCTTTGAAATAACAGGTGTCACCAACAATGTTAGCAGATCTCCTACAATACTGTTGCTTAATGAATTACTAAATCAAAGTTGGCATAGATAGCTAATTAATGAGATAAATATTTATTTTGATTAGTTATGAACCAGACAGATCACTTAGAAATATTTAAATTCTCATACCTGTAGAGTATTCCATTATTATATGTAATTTAAATATTTACATATGCATCTAACAAAGCTCCAGTAAATAATACTCTTTTCCTGTCAAAAAGTCCAAACGAAGATCAAGTGTGTTTTCTTGCTAATCATGATTCCAGATAACACTGTATTCTTTTCAGAAGTATAGTTCTTTTTTCTGAATAACCAAAGCAGTTAATATACTAGCAGGCTCAAAACAGTCCAACAGCCCCAAAATATTTTAATGAGAATAGCAAGCTTTTCTTGTTCAGCACAGTAGGGGAGATATTTTGGTTAGTTTAAGTTATGCATATTTTTCTGATATATCAAAGGTTGCAAAAACACATTTCTTTTTTATGAAACATCACAATTGCTCCATTTGTGGTAAATTTGCCCTGGGACATAACATTTTACAATGAAAATTGTTACAATGGTGCAAATTGCGCCATCTGTTTTAAGAACAACTCTCCAATGATTTCTATGGAGAACAGTCTCCTTAAAAGAGTAAATGGAACAATATATCCCAAAGTACTCTTTTACCTAGCTTAAATACTCTTGATAAAAAGATTTTGAAATTTAGCAAGCCACTAAGCTTGCTAAATAGCACTACCACTAAGCTATCCCCTTACTCTTCTTCTGTTCCCCAAAAAGCTAGTGTAGAAGGGTAGAACATCACACGTGGGACAGCCCCATGGAAGCAAAGGCAGACAAGGATCCCCACAACTCAGGGCCATGCAGAGAGTCCAGGCTTTCCCTTTCCCAGGAGAGAAGTCCTGCCAGCACCCTCTTTTCTGCTCAGCAACAGCAGCACTACCCATACCAGCAAAAGTAAACAGGCGTGGGGTCATAGACCTAGAGATGTCAGTTGATCACAAGTAAAAGAGTTTGGGGTATGAAAGTCTAATGTTACCCTCACATTTGACCAGTGCCATCTCAGCGCATCCATAGGATACGCTGCAGACAATGCTAATGTCAGAGCAAGAGAAAGGACTTCGGGGGGGGGGGAGCCTCCTTGGAGTTTCCAACCACAGTGTCACTGTAAACAAATCCTGCATGCCAAATACCTTAGATGCACATCAACTGCTTGACAGAACATCCAAAAAGGAAGGGGGGAAAAACCAAAAACAAATCACAACCTTGTCTTGTTATTGTCTACTTCCTTTTAAGGATAAAGTATTTCTCCAACACAAAATGCAACTACAAACTTCAGTGGCATGAACTTGCCATGACTGTCTGCATTTATTCACCTGAGAACATGAAATCTCTATAAAACTCTAAAATAATCATAAAGTTCTGATTTAGGTCCAAAACAAGTAATTAATATTAAAGAGGCATATTATCCTTATTTACACTACACCAGAGTTATTATTTTACAACACATTCAGAGCAGAACATTCCTGGAAGTTCCCTGGAGAAGCGATCTGAAACCCCTTTCAATAGAATAACAACCTTCTGCATCAATGTAACCTTCATATTACCTCATATCTCATTTAGATATAGTTAGGACAAAAGCCTCCTTGTTAACTTCATTAAGCAGTTATTGTATTAGGATGTTTCCAATATTTTCACAGAATTACCAGTGTTCTCAGGATATTAGTATTTTTTCATCAAGTGGTCTGGTCTAGTTCAAAAAAATTATATTCTTTCATCCAAATTGTCTACATATGATGGTAGTAACATAGCCAGCATAACATCAGATGACAGTAACATTATCACAGAACTTCAATATTCTCTTCATCAGTTCCTTAAGTTGCTCTATCTTTATACTTTTAGAAAAAATAATTTTAAACCACACTGAAGGCATCTTGAACCTGAAAAGATCCTCTTTTGCACCGTACATAGTTATATCTATTTCTGCAGTACACTTTTCACACAGGTGTTCAGGGTTTGGAGATATCTTTCTGAAGATCAATGATATAGGGAGCACCTTCTTTATATTTAGAAGTGCTTCAGTCATGCAGATCTCTGTCAATATGGGTCCAAACTGAAATATTAGTAATAAAGTAACATGAAAAACATCATTAAAAAAAACTACTGGATTGACATACAGTCACAACAGTTCCCAAATTGACATGGGGACTCATCTTTCTTTTACTTGTCAAAGGATCTTTCCCCTGCCCACCTCCCAGACATCGTGAGTCTCCAGCCTTGCCTTGATCCTGGCACCTGCTGAGCACCGTTTTGCATCCATCTCTCTCTAACTAGATGTTGTGTAAACACTCAACACAGCATTGTGTTTGCTCACCTTGTGCTCTGGAATTTACCCAGTGCTTAGCTTATTCACAGGAAAAATTCCACACTCTGCCCTTTCCGTAACCGCAGTGCAGTGCCTTGTCTGAGGGCCACCCTTGCCCCTGCAGAGAGAGCTGTTTGCCCTGAGTCTTGGTCTTTCACCTCCAGCCCTCACATCTGCGTTCCTGCCCTCGGCAGCAAAGGGGCAGACGCGGCAGCTTGGCGGTTCCCCGGCTCTGCCTGCGCAGAATTCAGTCCCAGGGTTTCCACTCACAGAATCAGGTCTTCTCAGCAACGACACAGGATTCCCACAAAGTTTCTCCAACCCACACAACCCTTTCCTGCTGTGCTTTTACCTACCAAGGGAATGACTGCAAGTATCTCACACACACACACGCACACACACAGAAGAGCCAGTGACAGATTTTATTTGATCGTGTGTGGGGATTCCCACCAGCTATTTTCTGCAGCTATGCTCTGGCAGTCAATCTGTTGTTTGCTCTGGCGAACCATCTTTAACGGTAGCACTTTGGCTCTTTCAAGAAGTGATCCTCAGGAGTGCCACATCTACAAAATAATATAGTCTATTCCATCATTTAAAAACTGTGGAATCACTCAAATTTGCCTAGGGCTTATTCACTACTTTTATAGAATGTTGAAATTTTTGTCCTAGTACTTGGTAAATGCAGGTATAGATTGAGTTTTCACTTACTGTTACAACTCATGCAATCATCCCAAGTAGAAACTTAAGTATTTTAAAATGAAAAAGCCCCCAAACATGAAGAAATATATATGCAAATGAAGATGGCTATGCTTACAACAACCCAGTCAGCACCTTTCCACTGATAATCAAATGCTAACAAATTATTCCTTCCCCTAAACTATCTCTTTACAAACCAGATGTTTGCAAAAATGGGCTGTTAAAAAAAAAAGGATGTTCAGTAACAGCAAATCTGAAACCTGGGCCAGGCCAAGAGAGGTATCTTAATTTTTTATTTGAATTTCATTTGAGAAGGAAATAAAAGCCCTCACTCTTCAAGGCAATAAGCATCTGAAAAGAAAAATAGGGATTTACTTGTAATTCTTTTGTTTTTCTTCCTTTCCCAGACAAGCTCGTTCTCCCCAGTTTTTGGAAAAAACATGCTGACAAGTAGAATTTCTACTCAGCCAGTTATCTTTGCTGCAGTAGCTTCCATTGCAGTCACTGCCAGCTGCGAACGTCCATGCCCTAACCGTGTTTGAGACCACCCAAAGTATCACCTATGTTTGTGGTTCATAACCCCTGGGGCACACTAAAGTCTCTTCTAGGAAACATACTAGAACTTTTTTCTGAAATGCTATAAAAAAGGGTAGACAACAAGGTCAGTAACTCTGAGTTGAACTCAGCTTCTGTCACATTCCTCTGCCCATACAATAGTGATTTAGGAAAAGGCATATACACATAGATAACATTTTTATTTTGCAAGACTTACTTTCATATATCACTGAATATATACCTCCATGTAGCATGAGAAATATACAATAGTAACAAAAGCGTTCTCCAGGTTGCATTAGTACATTTCCATGACGTTTCTAAGGTTCTTACCACCACGGCACCAACGTAACAAAAAAGCTAATGTATAAAGCATACCTTATTAATAACATACAGCAGAGTACAGGAACAACAGTGCTCTAGAATTAGGACTGTATCTGGAGACTCAATGATTGAAATATCAATTCTCTAAGAAGCATGAGATTCATTTATAATAATTCTTTTCTAGTTCGGGCGATGTATTTTACATATTCCTAGAACAAACAGTCATAAACAATGCTCCAATGAAACCAGCTCCCAGTAAAAATGAGCAAGGGAGAGAAATCAGTTCAAGCATTTTTTTTCTTGTACAAAATCCAAAAAAATGTACCTTATCTTCACATCTACATATGAATCTGCTTTTAAATGTGCATGTCTACTAAATCACCTTGCTAGAAATCATGCGGTTAGAAAACTACTTGATAGCAGATCAACACATTTTTTGGCTTTGGCTCTCCAAAAAGAAGTTATGACTAAAAACGGCATTTCAAATACGACTCACTACTAATTCCCATGTTACTGACTGAAAATCACTTAACCGAAGCCTGCCACAGGAGGTATTTAATATCATCGATCTACACATGACTGCAATTCCCACATACATCAGTGGCAGCTCCACGTGCAGAATGAAGGTAATCTACGGCTCCAAAAGCAGGAATTTATTTTGGTCTAAATCCTAAAGTGACTCCCACAGATGATTAGAAGCTGGCAGATTTCTATGTATTTGCTAATGTTAGAGCCATAATGCAAATATAGCCTGGGGAAAATTCACAGAAAATAACTATAAATTTTGTCAGTTACAAATGTCAGTTACAAAACAATTCATGCTAACTAAACTATGTTTTCAACACAACCTCAGCCTAAATTTTAGCCCTCAATTTTGCTCCTACTACAGTTTTCACAAGTTGCCAGTCTAAAGCCTGAAAAGAATTACATACTCAATTATGCATTAAAAGCAAGACAGATCTTCAAAAGCAGAGGTCATATCTGAATATTCAGCACGATGCATCAGTTTAATACTAATCATCATTTTTTCCTCAACTTCAAAGTTTTGCTCAGTTATCCCAATAACTTCAGAAAACGTGAACTTCAGCGCCCAGAGTCAAGCCCCACTAGCAGCTCTCACTTGCTGTTCACTTTGTCCCATTCACCTTAGCAGGGCCAGATTCACAGGATGTCAGCCTAGCATTTGATTGTGCTCAATATTCATTAATTTTATCAGCCCAGATCATTGGAAGTTTCAGTGGTTACTATGAAATGCATGCTTTATGGAGTTAACATCACTTGAATTCCTTTGTAATGTAACATTCTTCTATTGGACATTTAACAGGGTGACAAGCGTCTATCTCATTATTTGCAGAATATATTGAAATAGTCCGGTATTTCATTTAAGATACATATAACATGTCACAGAACCATCACTGTTATTAAAAGGAATAAAAAAATGACATGATTCATGGCCATACACTTTGTTATTTATAAATACTATTACTTATGAGCATTATTTATAATAATGAGTTGTTCATAAACAGCAATTTGTGGAAAATTTTTTTGACTCTGTGCAATCACCAATTGTACATTTTGCAACTAAAATTAAAAAAACAAATTATTTAAATGTTAAGAAAGAGTGTATTTGTTCCCAAACTAAGTATAATGCTTGGAAACAGACTGCCAGTGAGAACAGTCGTATTTATGAATTTAAAGTTAATTTTATTCCCATCTTCTCCAAAGTTTAAATTTAAAATTCCAGAGCTTAAAATTTGTGACAGTAACTCATTGCTCAAATGCCTTCACAGAAGGACACAGAAGGCATACAAGTATAATCAAATTACTCCTGCTGTATTTTAAATTAAAATTATCTCAGTATTTTTGCCCTCTTTCTTCTTGCAACGTTATTGTTAACGTTTTGGCTTGTACTATAAACTGTAAGGTTTCTTCAGACTGCAGGGAAAAGCTCTGCAGCTTGAGGTAAGGGTGCACAAAATTGATGGCCAGTGAATCCCTCTGGACGAGGCAGCTATGACACGGATCCCTGAGGCTATAAAGGACTAGACACAACGGTCCATGTGATCTGTTCCAGCTCTGTGTTCCCATTGTAAGTCTTCACATTGCTATATTACTCAATTAAAAAGAGGATTAATGTGGTGATATTGATTTTTTTTTTTAAGTAATAATAGTTCATATGTAAGAATCAGTTAGTACCTCTTACTTACAAGCTCCACTGCTGTTGGGTATAAGATCCAGATAAAAATAATACTTTCATTGGGGATTGGACTTCATCCATAACTAATGTGATCCCAGCTAGGGTTAGTCACTTGTTTGGGAACTATTTCTCTAAATACCACCTCTAAACTTTAATTCCTGTAGGCAATTAAACTGTAATAGGAACCTTCTGATGGCTACAAATTTAGTCATGATCACAACATACATGGATGTATGATGGCATATTCCTATTCAGCATGAGGTCAGCATAAAATTATATAGAATGTATGCATAATTACATATGTACCTGTATTCCAAATTGAAAAATATTTTATATATTACATACAAGGTTAAATATTTTACCTGATTAGAAGATTAGCAAAGATAAAAAATATTTTCAAATATTCAGATATTTGTCTTTTTCTAAAACATAACTGCATTTCTAAGAATTCTTTAAATGAATAAGTTCACCCAAGAAATACACTACATGCATTTCTTGTACATAGGTATAAATACACGTATTAGAATGTTATGAAGCTGATTCTTTTTTAAACTAGTTTTACGTTTACTATGTATTTTACTTTCAAAAAACTATTTATTCCCAATGAATGATCAAGTCATTTTTCTACTTGTTATTATCCACACACCACTGAATATCACATAGCTATCACGCTCAAGTGATATAAATGAAAGTTCCATACGTCACTTAAAAATGTGCAACACTGATACCATAACACTTTGGTGCTAGACCAAGGAAAAGTTTCAGAGAGCAGAAATAGAGGTACTCAACCTCCATAACTACAATCCCCCTCCCCCTAGCACCACCAAAACCAAAAATATCCTAATAGCCAAACTCTCCCTTCTGTTGCTTAATCCTAGCTAATGCTAGCCTCCACTGCCTGCTGGAACAGTTTCATATGCCTCAGCAACAGATGAATATAAAGCAATGCAATCAATAAACACAATCCTAGCTTTATAGCTAGAGTGATGAGCAGTGAGATCATCAATGATGAGCTAACAATTAGAGACGAAATTTTGGAATTATAATCAGAAAGCATCAGACCAGTGCCCAGGAACATATAGATCCCTGGTGCTCTTGCATTTTGAATAACATATGGAGTTCTGGGACTTCAAATCAATTATAGTAGAACTGCAAAAGAGGAAAAAAAAGAGCAACTTGCTCATGAGAAACAAATGAGTATACTAAAATTTTTCTGGATTAGAAAAGAAGCAAGGGGATATCACAGAGATCTACAAAATCATGAATGCATGTGGAGGGTTGGAGCCTGGAGGAGAGCTCTGGAGATGCTTACCCTATTCTTACATTCTTCCCTATAAATGCACTGTTAGGGGACAGCATATAAGGCTAGACAGACCTCTCATCTGATCCAATAACGCTATTTTTCTGATTCTAATTAGAGAGATGGAGAAAGAACCTATTCACCTGTCCTAGTAATATATCACTTTTCCTTCTTCTGATGTGGATATGAACATGCCACAATGATGTTTAAGGACAACGTGCAGAATATATCTCCACACATACACCAAAAAAAAAAAAAAAAAGAAATAATCAATCTATTTTAAATCTGAGCCTTCATGAAAAGCTCCAGGACAATACTTAAAGGTCTTTGCATTATGTTGTTTACACCTGTTCCCTTCAGAGAAGGCACATTTATGGTATTAAGACACAAAGGGTTTGCTGCCATGATATGTCTTTCTTCTCTTTCTCTTCTTCAATCTCATTAAGATTGCCCCAAAAAAAGAAATCTTCAGTGAAATTTGTGCTTAATCTGCAGAGACAACAACATTGCTGAAGATAAGAGGTAAGTTTTAAATATTAGCTTCCCTTCTACAACACTAGACACTGAAAAACATCGTAACAGCTGTTCCACCTTCAGGTCCGTGATTTTGAACAATTTTAGTCTCTTACTGCTTTGCGTGGATTATATAACACAGCTATTCTTCTTAAATGGCCTTAGCATTTCTTTCGTATCTCTGAAACACGTGCATGAACATAGAATGCACTGGTTTTTAATGCTCTAAGTATTTAGGTTCAATAAAAAGTAGATGTAGAGGTTTTAGCTATAGAGGTTCTACACTGCGGTAAACGTCAAGGTGTTACTAGAAGTTAGAATTGGGGTTCAGTCATCTTAAACAGCATAAAAAACAAGTCTGATCTGAAAAAAAGCAATAATAATGAGCTGGAAGTGTGATTTGTGTTTATGTGTGGGTATTGAGTATTCCTGTCAATGTACATATTGATAAAAAAATAAAAAGTTCAGTAAGTATGAAATTCGTATCAACTCCCTAGGAGAGGAACTGCATTTTATTCCTTCACGGGTTAATAATTTGCTCATAGTTTAAAAGAGTTGGCACCTGCTCTGCCAGAGACATATTTGCATTTCCAAAGAATGAGAGCAGTAAACAAGACAAGGGGAGGAGCACTGAAACTTTTCCTGAATAAATTAAAGATTAATAATCTCCAAGGGGACAGGATGAAGCATTTGAATCTGAATTAAAACTGTAGAACATGCCAAGAAAAATATCCGCGTATGAAAACTGGCAAATTTTGCCAGCTTGGGATGCTCTCCAGTGAAAGCTGGCCAAGAACATAAATAATGCAAGAAAACTCAGTCCTTGACCTCATACCAAATCTAAGGAGCAGTACCTTGTCAGGGTACATAGAAAATTTGGATCTGACTTTAGTACAAGAAAACAAAGCAAGAATTTGTTTCAATACTATAATTCCTGTCTTTATAAATCCATGCTTTCGTGTGTGTTTTGGATTTTGCAAATAAATGATTTATTTTCTTTTCCATTAACACGGTAGCTGAATTAAGGTTAAGTTAAGGATGAATTAAGAATGCTTTCCAAGTCTCTACATGGTAGAAGCGTAATTCCATTCCCATTGGAGCGGTTATCCATTTAGTTGGGGTCTTGGACTAATCATGCAGAATCCAGTGCTTTAATACACCAGGTTAGAACGCTGGAAGTGCAACGCATTGTATCTTTCTGCAGCTGGGCGGTATTTTGAGAGGTGGTACTATAGGGTCTGAAAGGAGAAAAGCTTCACTGAGCGGCCAGAGTTGGTCATAGGGAGTATCTCCCAAACCTTGGAGGACTTCAACTTCTTTAAAGTTACAAAATGCTTTACAGGTGTTTGTATATTCTCACTAGTCCCATTTCCTCTATGACTATATGCTCACTAAAATACTGTTATTTAGTTTTATTTCATAGTTAAATCGTTCAGAAGAGTGTATTTGTATGAATCTACAACTACTTCCATTATTGACAGAAGATCTACCCTGACATTATGCTAATCCAACCTGAATAAGAATTCACAGAAATTCTTGCGAGGGAGACTTGAAATTTCTCTAATTCATTAGAGATGCAACTAGAAGTAAGTACTGGATCAGCCATCCATTTTTCTCATCACCAGATACAAGTAAAAATCACCATGCTGGTAAATGGCATAATACAAGAGTAGAAAAATATCTTGATCACTCACACAGGTTACCTCACAAGCTGTTTCTATAGTTTCTAGATTCCCAAACAATTTATAGAAAGCAACCATTGACTGAATATAAGAGGTTTTTAATGATACATTATTTTAAATTCAATAGCAAACAATTTCATAAGTGATTGTCACGTTTTACTATGTAAGAGACACAAAATAACCACTTACCATTTTAAAGAGAAAGTAAGTGAATATTCTTATCAGAGCACCTACATTGATTAACGCCATGTGTATTTCAAAGCAGGGAGGTTTTCCTGGAATTCCTCAAGACATTCTATTATTACCAAAAAAATGGTTGTCTCAACTGTGCCAAGTCTAACAGAGGCAGCACTGTTTTATTTTACGCTGCTATGTAAAAGACAATATTGTTTAGAATCTGTAAATTCTTTTTGTTGTAAGGCTGTAGAAAGGGATATCTTCTTTCCGGTAACCCACTCTAGGCTACTACTTTTGGTAAGTATATTTTATCTCATATTTATTTTTAACAATACATTAGAAAGTATTTGATATATCCTTGGGATTTCAATCCTGCCTTAACTTTTTTTTTTTTTCTGGGTAACAAAACACCCAAGAGCACAATTTACCTCAACCACTGCTGGATGTCTTAATATTAGATCTTGAACTGCACACTGGTCATCCCTGGCACCCTTTGTAATGATCTGAGACTTAGATACATCCTGTACATACTTCCACTGACCTATATGAAACGCTTATCCTGAAACAAGAATCTCCCTCAGCAGGTGCTTTTATCTCTCAATCAGCAATAATAGGAGAGGCGCAAGGTAACTAGCTGGTATTTAAATATTAAAGCTGGGACAGATTAATCCCACTTATGTGTATTTCAAACATTATCAAAACTTCGAACTCTAAATGATAACCGAATCACCATAATTACTCTACAAAAAACATGAAGAAAAAAAACAAGGTAAAATTCTTGCCACATACTAGCAGCATAAGGAAGGATCAGTCAAGCACTCTGTCTATATATATAAAGATTCATTCAAATTTCATTGGTGATTTCTAACCTTCCAACCTTTTTTTACCTTTCCACTGAATTCGCTAATTTAAGCGCTTTAAAATTTTCAGGTGGGGAAAAAAAAAAAAAAAAAACACTTTGGAGACTAACCTTGAAAAATAACAGCAAACATTAAATTTACCCTTTGCATGTTTAATTTATTCCCATCTGTAATCATATATCTGTCCAATTTCATCTATTTTATTGGGGGAGGCACTTACTTCTTTTATCTTCATCTGTCTTTTGTCTTTTTTCCTGCTGCCTAAAGATATCTTCGGGCCTATATCCCAATATTACCTCCCATTTTCTTGATGAATACAGCCATTCACGTGGGCGACGTGAGAAAATCTGTTCAGCAAGAGGCAATAGACTCGAGAAGAAAAAAGGAGCAGACTGTTGATTCTTGGGCTGCAGCGGCTCACACTGCTTGCGCCCAGACCGATGCCCCTATGGACCACGTGGGCAAGACACTACTACAACTACTTCCAGAAAGACAGAAAGGGAAGGCCTCTTAACATCACATCATCTGCAGTTCTTCCGTAGGCTCACACAGCTGATTGAATTTGCCACTGACATCCTTCGCTTCGCTTGTCAGCCAAGCGGGGTCATAGCTGTGCAGAGACGTTACCGCATGAGAAACCTACACATGCTTGTAGACGGTGCAGGGCTGAGGCCTTACACGCACTATGGGAAATTTCAGCTTCTTTCCAAATTTGAACAAATGCAAGCCTTGGAAGTGTCCACCTGGAAATAAACTTAGACCATCAGACTAAAATTGACTAGCATTAGTTATTTTTTCCTTCACACAACATGATTTAGATAAAGGAAAAATGGCATTTTTCATTATCCTGGTGCATTCTCCAGTTCTCTGAATAAGCCACAATTACATTCAAATGCTTCATAAATTCCCGCAAGGCAACTCAAAGGGAAGTAAAGCATCATTTTGCAGTGGAACAGAGTATAAGGCACACAGCACAACATCAACTTCTGTGAAAACTGAATTACACTTACTAGTCGGGATTTTTTTTTCCTACTGTAACACATAGAGAGTGAACTCCTCATTACTGCTCATGAGTAATAGGAAGTTAGTATTTGCCATTTGAATCCTCTGCTCATGCTGATAGTCCTACTGAACACAATGGGGGAATTAAAAAAAAATTTCCAATCAAGTAATCAAACTGTGGGCGGAAGTCAAATTTAAAAGCATTTCATGGCACTTACAGTAACTAGAAATAAAGATTTATTACAACATATATGAACAATCTATTCCTGAAAATTTTCAAAAGACAATAAAAGGTATTTAGATGACATTTTATTTATAATTTATTATAGTAAATAAAAAACATTATCTAAAAATAGAAAGTTACTCTATTCTAGCACTTAGAAGTCTAATTAGTAACACTGAACTGACAAATGTGTTTGTAAGTTTGCTTTTCTTTGTTTTAATTTTTAAAGTAGTTTAGGGTGTCAGAATTGTACATTTTCATTCCAAACTAGTATTAATGGGTTGGACAAGAAGTACTTAAAACAGCCTCAAAATACTTACATTTGTTAAGCTTTCAAACTTGTGGCAAACTTACTAAACAAGAATATATGCCCTCAAGGCTAAACTGTTGCAAACATTATTCAGAGAAATCTTCTATTTTTGTTCAGAAACAATTAAAAAAAAGAAAATGTGTTCTAGATTGCGTAAAACTGCTTTACTGGTTGTTTGGGGATAGTTATTCACTCTGACTTGAAAAAAATAAAACAAAATATACTTCTCTACATGCTAAATTGGCATAAAATGCCAAACATGGATCAAATCACTTCTATCCATATGATGCAATGAAAGTTATGTCAAGCTGAACAGACCAGTGGTATCCATTTCAAAGCTCAGATTTGTAAAGGGTTTTTTCATGCTCTTGTGGACAAGGTATTAAATATAACTGCAAACATATAATTATTTTCAGGGAGGCATAGCAGGTCATTTCTTAATCTTTTCTTTAGCACATTGAGTTAGCTTGTTCCCCAAACAGAAAATTATTAACAAAAATATTGTTATGAAAAAATACAACTATAGAGAAACAGCTGTAATAGGACTCATGTTATTGCTATTAATTGTTCCATAAGTGCTCCAGGAAACAACGGACAAGAGTTGAAGACTCAAGAAACTTGCAGCTGAAAGGTCAACAAATCCTTTACATTGAATTATTACAGAAGGAACTACTGTTTTTTCTTTAACCTTCTATGTCTTCTATTATTGATTAAAATGCCTTAGGAATGTTATCATTCCTACCAAATAACACTTAAAACTCATTTTGCACAGGTACTCAAAAAGAAAAAAGCGAGCTCTACCCAAAGCAAAGCCCGTGTATTATATTATCTATTTTATTGTCCGAGACAGGAGTGATGGTAGGAAGATCAATTTGCAAGTCTTGAAAATAGGTTTCCATGTTTACCTGAGACTGAAAAAAAAAGGTAGGGAATTGGAATCAAAAACAGATGGATTTCAGAAAGTCAGCATCCTGTCCTGACCCTCAGCGGCATTACACTCTCTTGGTGTCCTTCCTAGATTTCACATCACAACTATGAAATAAATGGAGACGTTCTCAAGTAGCTTCTCCTTTCCACAGGTTAGGTCTAGCTGGAATTCTTTCACTCCTGGACACCAAACTGCAAAACAATACCTTCTCTTTTCATATTCCTCATCCTTTCCTAACTCCTCCTGATTTTTGTCACTCCTTCACAATTCTAGATATATAAAGGGAACATTTTGTCATAAGTTTTTCACAACAGTTCATGACTCTTGGCCTGACGAAAGTTGAGAAGATTTATTATGAATACTGATATAATTATGTAAAAATGTTCCTTGCCACAAAGCTAACTTTAAAACAGAAAAAAAAACAGCAGACACAACTGATGTCGTAAAAAGACCTGTTAAAATTGTGTGCAGAATGTTTAACTTATCAAGGAACTGTAAAAAGGTAACAATAATTTGTAGAGAATGAAATTTTATGTAACATCTAGATACACTTTGTACTTTATTGAATTAAATAATTATAAAGCACAACTTAAATCCTTTGTCTTTCATTCTACAGGTGACTTTCACAAGAACTCAGAGCTACTCTCATACAGGCATGAAGCAAGAGTCCAGTCCAGCCATCCAGATGACTGACCTGTTACTATCTTTTCTCACAAACATCCTGTATCTACACCCTGCTTTATCAAAACACTGCTCTAGCAGATTTCCTACATTTTGTATCATTGGTACAAAATCCTTATAAATAATATATATTTGGAAGAGTATCATATAATAGGTTTTTTTTATTATTATTAACTTTGCTACTTCCAAGTTGCGTAAGCGCTTCAAAAATAACTTAGTATGTCTATTGAGCATAATAATGTTCTTCGAATATTTTATTCTAAGACATATCTATAGGTTTATATGTAAAAATGATTTCAGTTTGTAGCCCATATATTTTTCTTCTTCCTTAGGAAAACTATAGTTCCTTAAGTTCTTCTATGTTTGCATAACAGCAGCAACTTCAACTGGTTGTAGAAATCTAAAATAGAGGAACAGATTTTGGCCCAAAATGAGTGAGTAAATATCTTGCTGCACACTCATTTAAGAGAATGCATTTAAGAGGATTTCAGGACTTCCCTGTCCTGAGAAACAACAAAGCTCTTCCACCTTGACAAGCTCACAAGGGATAGGTAACTTGGCACCCCAGTAGGGAGTACTGCTCCTTAAGGCCAGGTGCTTCCTAGCATTCATGTGCTTGTCATCACTCTGTACAAGCCATGCATTTCAGTCACTAAATGACACTGGACTGTCATTTCGGGGGGGGGGGGAATAACTTTTCTTGTTGCTTTATCTACAAATCACAGCAGAATTCTGGTCACTTGGGAAGGCTCTTCCTATAGATTTTTTCTTTTTCTGAGCTATAACGATATATTAAAATATGTGGAAGGAATATATCACTGAAGTGCAAAGGAAAAAAAGGAGTAGCCTTGATACATTAGGTCATTTGACCCAAATAGGAGAAGAAACATATAGTTTCCCTTTTAAAAACTTTTTTAGACTGTTTATATTTTTTCCTGTAAGAATTGCAGCTTTTTTCCCATGTTGTTGCATTCCCTTTCTTACTTTCTGAGATATGTATTTTACAGGTATATTTAATTTACTTTCAAAAAGGCACACATACCATAAAGAAAATGCTTTTGAAAATGAATAAGACTTCTCCTTTCTATTATTTTTCTGCAACCTAGATGAGAAATTATTGAGGAATGTATAATCTGGCTGTTTATCCAGAGAAAAAAAATATGTGATACAGTAATCTGAGAAAACCTTTCATCCATTTCTATAATAGCATACTTACAATGAAAAATGTAATTGTAAGCACTCCTGACAAATAAAACACTTTTCGACAGAATGAATCAGAACACTAGACTACATAAAACATGAATAAGCTGTATCTACATTGACTTCAGACATCCAACAGTTCAGACAATCAGTACAGTATTTTTAATTCTTCCTTTAGAGGATATTTATATAAACAGACTGCCACATCAATACCCAAAGTTTCAGGTGACCAGTCCTTATGGCTCAAGTTTGCAGCTGCAGCTTTTGTTTCACGCACTCGCTATGTTCTTAGCCACACCGCACGCTTCAGCGATTCAATGTTTTGAAGCCAACTATCAATGAAAGCCCAGCCAGTATCACGACATTTACTGTGGCTGAGCAAAGTGGCCTAGGTCAACGAGACAAACTGGCGATCACCGCGAACCAAAGCCACCAGTCGCGACACATTCAACACAGCGCGGCTAGCTCTAACTTTCCTGCCAGCCCCCCACTACGCGCCTACACACAGCCGCGCACAGCCCCCCTCGGTTTCCGCGACCGCAAGCGGCTCAGCCGCCCAGCGCCTCGCTAACTTACTGCAGTGTGATGCAGGAGGAGGAGGAGGAGGAGGAGGAGGAGGGCTCACGTCCCCGGCATGCGAGGGAGCCCGGCGCCCTGGGCAGCGAGGGGGACCGGCCATCCAGCCGGGCCGCCGCCGCCTGCCGCAGCCCAGCACGCCCTGCCCCGCGGGGCCGCCGCCAGCCGCTGCGCGCCGCTCCGCGCCGCAAGGCGCGCTCGCCGCGGATCCCAGCGGCCGCCCGCGTCCCGGCGACAGGCAGCTACAGCCTGGCCGCGCGTTTTTAAGCGGCGCCGCACCGGCAGCTTTCCCACCCCCTTTCTGGCAGGGCGGCAGGGGAAGGGGAGGGGACGAGCAACACACACACGCGCGCACACATACACACACACACACACACACACACACCCGCCGTTTGCTGATGCCCGCCCGCCCTCCGCGCGGTGCGGTACCTGGTGTCCGGCGCCTGCATCCCTCCGGGACCGGCCGCCGCCCGCCCGCCCTCCCCTCCCCGCCGGCAGCGCGGCCCGGGCCCGGGCTCGCTCGGCGCTCGGGCGGCGGCGCGGCCAGCACCGCGCACGGCTCCGCGCCGCTCCGCTCCCTCTTCCCCGCCCGCCCGCCCCTGCGCAGCACTTACTCAAAGTTTACCCGGTCCCTCCGCCGGCGGCCACCCTCCTGCTCGCAACGCTGTGGCAGCGCCCGCGCAGCCGCCAGAGCGCGGAGGGGCTGTGCGCGGGGGCGGGGGGGGGGCGCGCGTGCAGGCGGCCCCCCGACACCCCGTGCGCACCTGCGCGGGGCCCGCCCTCGCGTACCTGCCGCTGCTCCCGAGGCGGGAGGCGGCGGCGGCTGCCAGGCAGGGCGCGGGCGCGGCCCCCCGCGCTGCCAGCCGAGCCCCCGGCGCGGGGCGGCGCGGCGCGGCGCGGCCGGCGGAGCCCGCGTCCCGCAGCCGCGTCAGCTGCGCGCGGCCGGCCGCAGCGCAGGAGCCACCATTTGGCCGTCGGTGCCGAGGGACGGCCGCGAGCCGTGCAGCAGCGAAACGCTGCCCTGCGCCCCTCGCTGTCCTCCCGAGGGGCGGTCTCGGGCACGCGCTGAGAATTTATCCATAGGTAACAACAACAGCAGAAGAAAAGCCCGTAGGAATTTGCACGTGAACTAAAAAAAAAAAAAAAAAAAAAAAAAAAAAAAAAAAAAAAAAAAAAGAGAGAGAGAGAGAGAAAAGAAAAGAAAAACAAAATAATGTCTATGACATGAAAATAAATGTCTTTTTACCAATGAGTTCCTCTTATCAAGGCACAGAACAAGGGAGGAGATCAAACTTTCACTGGAAGCTTCCCACTGACCTCAATGCCAATTTGTCTTGACTAAAAGCAATTCCTCTGAAATGTTGTCTGATAGATTTATAAGCAGAGCAACACCACCAAACTTCCATCTTGACCAGCTCCCAGGAGCTCTTCCTAGATCATTCATTCATCTGCCTCAGAGTATCAGCTGTGATCTTGATAGTTTGCTTAATTATAATAAAGATCAATTCCTATCTGAATCCACTTTGTTGCTATAGGCACTAAGAACACTTCAGCACTGAAGATCGTTTCAGGCAATCTAAATGGAACTTGGCACACTGCCAATAATTTTATATCGTAATAAAACTGCAGAAGTATGAAAATACCAAATATTTTACCAAGTTTATTGTTATTATTATCTTGTAACTGCATCCATTATTCCTTTCTGAAATCTGCATTTAAAGGATATAATTTTTACATAACATACAAGTGTATAGAAACTTTGGGGATCGTCTTTATTTTAGTAGCCATGTAAAACCTTGCCAGCACAATTTTGTTCCTAATGATTTTTGGTTTTTTGCAGGAGGATTATGTAATTCACTTATCTTATGGTAAGCAGCTTCCTCAGACTATACAAAATGTATCTTCTGTAAATTAACTGCTACACAACATAGTAAAAGACACTAACCTGTTTTGAATTAGCAAGTTTCCAAAACTCATTAACACTTCATTTTTTTGTGTTTAACTCAGAGTTCAAATATTTAGATAAGTTTCAAGAGTATAAGTACAGTGTATTTTATATAATAAAATATAATGAATACATATTTATACCATAGACAGCACCGTACACATATTAATGTGTATACAGCTAAAATTACTGTGTGCAGATACCTTTGATTGCCTAGTCTAGTTTAAACAGTCTAGTTTAAAAAAAATGTTCATTTTTCTTCATATGCACACCAAACCAAACAATGAACAAGAAAAATGTTTCTAACTTTGGGAAAAATTCTAGGGAGTGTAGTCTTACCACATAAGCCTTTCAGTTCAGATCTGTGTCAGTAGATATTCATAAACTTTATAAATATCTTTCCAAATAACATTTTATCAGTAGGACATGACTAGCACTTATCTTTAGTCTCCCATGTTTAATATATTGTTTTCCCTCTAAAACATTGATTTCCAAAAATTCTTTTCCTTTCAGAGAATAAATTTGGCCCCAGCATATCTGAGCCTCGGGTTACAATGCATGAATCAAAACAATGAAATACAATAGCTAGTTACTTGTGATGCATCATTCCAATATGACTATATATATATATATAAATTTATATAAATATACGTGTATACCACTAGATCAAGCAGTTTGATCTATTGCAGAATATATATAATATACACACACACACACACAAATACAGCTATTCTTAATATTGTACATAGCTTTTGTCACATCTTCTTAAGTTGGCCTATACTGTTTTCTTCTATCCTGTATTGGAACCATGTTCTGCTTCAGTACCTATTGAAATAAGTCTGCCAAATTCTTCTGTACTGTCATTCCATTAACATTTGCAACTTTAAAACATAAAAAGTTCAGTCTGAGGTCTTGTGATAAAAGTAGAAAAATTAACCATTTCATTACAAAATGAAATACACTGTCTTACAAAAGCAGTAACCATTATACTGACCAGAAGACAACTCAGTATGGTACAGCTGTCAAATATCACAGTAAAAGTTGTCAAACCAAGGGACACTAATGTGAGGATTTTGTGTCTGCACTGAAAAAATGTTTATGAAGATTGCTATCCTCAGGGCTAGCCTTGGAAATGGGGTCACAGTATGTCCATTTTGAGGAAAGGCCAAAGGAAGGGGATGGCGAAAAGGCTAAGGCTGAAATACGGCATTTAGCTAAGAGCTCCCTCAGCCTCTTCCCTCAGCTCCCACAGCTCCCACGAATCTCTCTTCGTGGCTGTGTTTAGGGGCAGCACATTCATAACCTGTTTTGCTTTAGTTCCAAAGCTTTGGTCCCGTTCTAGAAGTGGTACGCTGCCTAAAGTGTACATGCTCCTGTCCTCTCCTCCTCTATTTAAGTACCTACTATAAACAGATTGCCATCTTAAAAAAAAGTCTGCCTCTTAATAGCTCATTCTCGCACAGCAGAGAAAATAACAGATGCCTGGAATCCACAGCCAGGATTTTCAAAATGAGATTTCTTATCTTCTTTTTTCAGGTCTATGTTTGACCATTTAAATAAATTATTTGTGCTGCTAAGCGTAGCTTTAAATTACTCATTTAATATGCCTTTGTTATGAACTCAGAAACCAGTTTTGATATCATTTATAGAAGAAAGCACCAAATCAAAGAGACATAAAAGGGAAAGTAAATATCCGTATTTGAGAAGATAGAGTATTTCAAATATTCTAACCAATCTTTAGCTAATTTTTTGTTAGGTCAATAAAGACCTGGAAAAATACTGGAAAAAATAAAATCTGCTTCTGCTTGACTATTGCTGATATACAGGTTTGATTCTCTAATTGCTACAAGCCAATCAATCTCAATTCTTCCTGGGAAAATCATGCAGTGACTCCTCTTGAAACCCTTATCGGTGTGTGAAGGAGAATGTGGTGACTGGAAACAGTCAACATGGATTTACCAAGGACAAATCTTGACTGATCAGTATGACTGCCTTCTGTGATAACGTGACTGAATTTATGGACAAGGGAAGAAGAGCAGATGATCCCTCAACTTTAACAAGGCTTTCTACACTGTCTCCACTACATTCATGCACCCAAGTTTGGATGCTATATTCTGGATAGGTGGAAACTGGGTGGGTAGATAGCTCTTTAGATGGCTGGGCTCAGAGGATAGTGGTTAATGAGCTGTACTTCATCTGGATGCTCGTAACAAAAGGTGAACCATAGGGGTCTATCCTAGGACATGTCCTGCTTAACATCTCTATCACTGACCTGGATGAGATCATCCCATGCATGTTGTTCAAGTTCGTAGATGAGACACACAAATTGGCAGGACATGCTGACACACTCAAGGGCAGGCCTGGCCCCCAGAGAAATCTAGGCAGGCTGGAGGAATGGGCTGACAGGAACATCATGAGATTTGACAAGAACAAATTCAAAGCCCTGCAGCAAGGAGGGAATAACCCCTGCAATGATACAAGCTGGCGACTGCCTGGTTAGGGAGCAGCACTGCTGAAAGGGTGACCACAAGGTGAATGTGGGGAGCAGCACTGCTGAAAGGGTGACCGCAAGGTGAAAGTGAGCCCACAGTGTGCCCTGGCAGCGAAGCAGACCAGCAATGTGTTGGCAGGCTGCTGTGAGGTCCTTCTCAAGCCTTCCCTTTGCCAGTCTGGACAAGCGCTGCCCCCTTATCCTCCGTCGTGGGCCTCAGTTTGGAAGGCAGTAGTGAAATATCCACACCTAATTTCTGCCCAGACAAGTCAGTGATTATATACAGATTGTCATATGAATGTAAAAATACTTGAATGTATTTCTCTGTACTCTCATTTTCTGACATTATCTCTAATGCTTTAAGGGAGAGAAAGACAACTATAAAAGAAGCAAAGACAAATGTGTTATACTACAGTACGAATTCCAACATTTTTTTCGTTTCCAACTTATTCTCATCCTCACTTTCTGACTACATATGCAGTTTTCTTCTGTATTACTTCACTTCTAATTTCATATTTTGAACATGGACTGTCCATGTATATGTCATATGACTAATTTACTTGCAAAACCTTTTTCTAGAGCCATCTAAACTCTACAGGGAGAATTGTCAGAGACATCAGCAGGCAATGAATTTAAAAGCCCATATAATCAAAAATATCATTGGTTTCAAATGTATATAGGAACGAGATCTAATTATACTAAGTGATAAATGTTTATTCCCTCTAAAATTACTCTGTTTGAGTAAAGATTACTTAAGAAACACATGTCTGATAGTTCATCCATTCTTCAGTATAATAGTATAAAGACTATTAAGCTCTATACAAGTTTGTTGATACTGGGCTGGGCAGGAGGTAACGTCAAAAATGCATTTATTGCACATTTCTTAATACTGCATTATAGCAGTGACATGTATTTTTTCCCCCTACTCTTCCCTTCCTTCATTACATGCAGGTTATCAAAAGGAAGCATATGGCTTGCAGACATTTGAAATAAAAAGAAATATCTTTATCTGAAATCTCAAAAACAGCTTTATGTTTTAAAAGATGGTTTTAATACATTAATTACCATCTGTATGTTTACTGAACAGTGTTAACTGTGTGAAAAGATATGATATGTCCTTAAACATTTGTTGAATCTGAACACATATTTAGGAATCACTATTTAGCATTCAACCACCAATATAATTTGTTTTAGGAAGGCTTTTTTTTTTACTTTAAACTAAATTCAACTGTAATTCAAGTGTAATAAATTCTCTGGTGGACAGTAATCATTCCAAAAAACTGATGACCTGAGATGAAGTCAAGGATTATTAACTTTTAAGAAGATAATAGTTCATTATATGCACCTTGCAAAATGACTGTTCTTGTTGCTGAAACAGGAAGACTAAAAGCATGGTGAGGGCTTAGTTAAGCTGTCTTTCTGCTACTACTTTCCAAATTTTCCCTGAATTTTGGAAAGTTGCTTACGTACAACACCATGCCTCCATGTGTGCCTCCTGCAGGTAGATCTAAGAGGCAGTAGTAGGTTATCATGTCCCAAAATACAAACACACACCAGAATTGTATAAGAATCCTCTCCCTGCGCTGTTTATAATGGGAAGAACAAAATGGAACACAAATGGGAACATCTATTTTTCCCTGTTTTATGAGTTGTTCACTAGCAGAGGCAGTACAAAACTTTCACAGATAAGTATTATTAAACGTGTATTAGCACAAAGCATTTCACGACAGAAAGCAAAGGTGCAGGGTTTACCAAGACAAGAGAGAAGGACAGCAGTTCACAAATGACTATGGAATCAATAACGAAGAGATAAGCAGAAGAGGGTGAGGTGAGGTGAATTTAATTTGGGAATTTCAAAGGGACCAGGAACACTTGGTATAAATGATAAAAGCAAAAGTTAAAATTTTTCAGGTAGGCACAACAGAGAGGAAAAGAAAGTTACAGAGAGCCAATGGTGTTTGTTACAACTTTGCTTATCTTGAAAAAACACGCTATAAAAAGTGAGCATCAGAAAGGGAACAAAATTTATAAAAGATTATTTAAAAGTATAGCTGAAATTAAAAACCAAATATGTGCCTGTTACTTGCCGTTCAGCTTAACTTGTTCTAAAACATAAGAAAATGAACTATAAGAATTCATAAACTGCATTTCCTGATCCTCTAGCTAATTAGATCCATTTAATCTGGACTTTCCTTAAACTGAATCCAAAAGGATGAGGAGAGTTTTTTTTTTTTTTTTTTTTTTTTTTTTTTTTTTTGAAAAATAATAGAGAGAAGACATGTACTAAGTGAGTAGGCCAGAGATATATAGTGTCAGTATATCTGACCTCAGGGAATAATGACATTACCAAGAGCAACACAATTATCACAAAGACTGTGAGTTTTGGGTATTCAAATATTGAACAAATATTCAAGAGATATGTATATTATCATATAAGAAAGTGAATGGCACTTAAAAGCAATAGGGAAAGTTGAAGTTTAGAAAGCTGAAAACTGAAAAATATTAAGAATAGATAAGGAGATTTGTTTGTAAAAGCAAATGGAAAGAAAACAAGTAGTAGAAAAGAAAGAAACTATTAGGAAGAACTAATTACATCTAATTACACTAAAAGAAAGTTTTGAGGTGGAGGAGGGAGAAGAGGGAATGAAGATAAACAAGGACATATATCCAAGATGGTCAGTATCAGTGAAAATTGTACATGAAGTGAATACTTACTGGTGCAACCAATGTGTGTAATAGGAAATACTCCAGCCTCGAATTTTCACTATTTAGTTTCAACCTAATCAATGTGGTTTTCAGGTAAACTTTTTTGACATTTCTATTCCCATGTTCCCCTACATCCTGCACCACTGTAGGAACATTGAGTGGAGAGAAAATGAAAGACCAACAAGGAGACCAAAAATGAATACAAGAAAGAAACAGAGAGAGGCTCATTTATTTACATTCTTTAAATAAATTTATATCCTTAAAATAATATTATACTTTCTTTTGTTCTCTGGTACACCTGCTATCTATTTCTTGGAAGAGAAAATCAAAGAAGCTTATAAGAGAGCAAGCAGAAAAGATAGGATCAACAATAAAAAAAGTAAAGAGAAATTTCTTATTAAGTTAGTAAGGAGGAGGTCATGAGCAATATTACAAAGAAACTTGCAGTGTATTCAAGGCAACTAGAGAAAGAAGAGAAATCAATACACTACACAGTGTCTAGCTAGCACCTGCTTTACTTATAGCCCTTAAACCTCAGATTCTTTTACAGTCTGTGGTGGAATTTATGGATAATTTTTTTCCTCTTTGGGAAGTTATGTTTTGCAGACAGGTCAGAAATCTAGCTATTTAAATGAATTGGGCAATATATTTTGTAATAATATACACTTTACAATAGCTAACATAGAAGTTTATTTAATAAATATAGATCCTTAAAGAGGCATATCTTCTTCTGTGATGCACCTGGTACCACTCCTTGGCACACTAATGTCTTTTTTGGAAAAGCTTATATATAGTACACACATCAAGGTTACATTGTAGATACTTCAATTAACTATGGTTTTCAATAAACATTTTGTTAAAAATTATTTCCATTAAGTAAAACCTTTTGAATTCTTATTGCTTCCTGCCATACCAGGTCATTTGTACGTTTCTAAAGTGGCTGCTTTTAAAGTATGTTTTTATGTAAAATTCTGCTTGTAGTTGAAAGTGTATAATAAAAAACAACTTCCACTAACTTCTCTAGTAAGACTTGCTTACAAATTTAAATTTGTCAATTTAACAATTTATCGATAAATCTTTTATTCTTATATTTATTGTTTTGCAGAACATGTTATTGATAAGTTAAATTTTGCTTCTACTTGCACTGCCACAGCTACTTAGGTGGCTTGTTCTGGATTTACATTACTATAAATAAGATCAGAATAAAGGCATTGGTTTGTGGAAGCAGCAGGATCCTCTGAATAAAACTGCCATCAACACACTTAGAGACTTGTGTCAAATCTTTTCCAGTTTTGCTGCTGGACTATTGTGTGACTTCGGTGTCTAGAACTTAGGCACATGAAACCAGTACTGTGATTTAAGGCCAAAACTTTTTAAAATCTTCCACAAACCTCAAATATTCAGTTAGGAAAAAAAAAACTGGGTAACTGAAGTTCTACTTTTAAAGATGACCATGGCTTCATAATTTTTTGTTAATATCTAACAGATAAATGTTTCTCTCATGCCTAGAACTTAGAAGTTTAATGCATGAAAAAAGTTCCCTGGCTCAGACTTCTCTCCCTGGAGGGACTCAGACTCGCATCTTACCTCATCAGAAGATAATCAACATCTTCACTGCCTGTTAATGCAGGCCAACAGAGAAAACATGAATTGACCCCCCCAAAAAACAAGAAAGCACAAGAATGAGTAGGATGCTCCTACCTAGGAAGGACAACAGACTTGATTTTATTTTTTGTTTCTTCTGGGATCCAGGAGAACCTTTCCATGTAGAAGGTCTATAAAGTCATACTTTGAACTCTCATTTTGATGCAGTAAAATGTACAGTCTTTAATTCAAATGAGGAGTGACAGACTGATCCCAACAAGACCAGATTCAACATTAAAATTCTGGTACAGGGAGAGAGGGAGGATTTGATCCAAGTTCTTTTTATGCTTTTTATACCGGCATTTTCTAATTCTCCTGCCAAGTTTTAAAAAGCAAGTGGTGATGCTTTCACTGATGCTGCAAATACCTGCTGGATATGCTCTGAAAAGATGTATCAAATAAAGTTGCCAAGAAGATTATGGATTGAATGATCTTTTGGATTTAGCTTGGGCTTTTCCATGAGTTGCTATGATGTCACAGCTGTGAAGACCAGAGCAATTTTGGGGATACATATATGTGCAACTCCAGATTTCTTAGAAACTTTAAAGAAAAAGAGACGCGTTGAATTTAGAATTAAGCAACAAGATTCAGAAACCAGATACTTGGAGCTAAATTCTAAATGTTTGCTTATTTCTTCTGATTAATAATTTATAATATTTTTACAGCAAGCCCTCTATCTCTTCATATGTGTTTTACTTCTCTGGACAAATTATCTGGAGCAATGAATTTCTCTAATGTGAATTCTCTTAGTGATCAGCACAATGAAGTTTAAAATTTGGCTTAGGTCCATATTATAAACTGCATCTATGGGACTGTGTAGGTTTATCTAGTTTAGAAAAAACTCTAGCATTATAGATGTATAGCAGTGGAAATATTTGCTTCTAAAAGTTAAATTAAACCTGAATCAGATAAATACACTACATTTATTTGCTACTACTTTAATGCAAATCTGAGTGACACTTTTCAGGCTAACTAAATTTACAGCTCAGATGTTGATTATTACCAACTATACAATATATGATATTACCAACTAATACAATGCTTACTCTATTTTCTTTTATTATTTTAGCAGATTTTATTATATTTTATATTTAATATCTATCCAATGCTGATAATTGTCTGCTGCAATGTATAGCAAATACTTCATCTTTTATTAATTTTGATGAGCCTTTATTTACATGCCTAGCTTCTCTGTCTTGAATGGAATAACTGCTGTTTGTCTGCTAATATGGAATCCATCTCAGAAGAGAAAACAGTCATGATGCCGAAAATTTTGCTCACTTCTGTCACAGTTAGTTTCCACATAATAAGCCTGAATATTTAACTCCTTGATATCACATTATTGCATATGTATGAACATAGTCATCCACTTGCATAGAGTCTATTCCTAGTGCAGTGTTTTAGCACTTGTAAATTGGACTTTTAGATCTTATCTAGCACTTTCGCTCTTTATAAATTGGTCCCTGATCCTTCTGTAGAGGCTTCATGTGGCTCACATACTGAAGAAAAAAGGCTAGGCTACAAAGAAGGCGATGGTACAAAATAAAGAGAGGTATGGTACGCAAACTGCTTGAGGATCCTGAATGGTGCTGCAGCTGGTAGATCTGCTATGATGTGTGTGGCTCTGAGGATACACACAAGTTATGGGTAGGGTCTTCTCCAACTGCTCACCTGAAGCATCTTCACAAGACATCAAGTTGTCTTGAAACAGCCAACTTGGACTTTGTATTGCAGTTATCTATTTTTTTTTCAATTCTGTGATGATCTTCTTAAAGGTACAACACAATTTTATCTTAAAGAGTAAACCATGGTCTTATTCAAATGATGGTGTGCTTTTCACAGCAGCTTTCAGTTTGCTTTTAGCAAAGGTGATCAAATATTTCATGAAAAATTAATTTGGTCACAAACCTTTTTCAATGTTAGAGAAAATAAGACATATAACAGCAGCTTGGATTAGTTAATGCACATTTGATTTAGTGAAAATGTTGAAGTTAAAATAATTGAAGTATTGCTACAAATGCTTTCACATCCCTTTTTAGCATTTGCCCTGATGATACTGCAGCATTTGTTGATTTATGTATCTGTTTCTGCTATGTTACCTTTTCAGAACTTACTTTTTTCAGACTTGATGTGGTAAAGAATTTTGTCCACAAGACAGGAAATATTGGCTTTAAAACTATTTAGTATTGGCCACTCTACACTGTCCTTCCCGTTCCACTATTAGAAGGTGCTGACAGAAATGAAAAGAATCAGCTGGGATCCTTGCACAGGACTTTGTCATGTGAGATGGGCAGAACACAGACAAAGGCGAGGAGGAGGGAAGAGCAAGTGCTAGAAACTCCTTTGTAGGCACACAGTAAGGGATTGCTGATACACCCAGTCGTTTCTGTATGTGATGCAAGGTGAACACAACAGAAGTGATCTGAAGCCTAAGGAATTTAAACGTTGATGTGAATGGGGTTGCTCCATACAGAGCGCCACTAGCAGGGCAGTCCTCAGGAATGAATACAATACAGACATATATTGCTGATATCTGAATTGTATATACTTTAAGGTAGCAGAAAATTGTTTCAGAATATATTGTAGTGTGAACATTCAAGCAAAATAGAATTTAGAGGTGATACAAGTTGCAAGCTTTGTAATCAGAAGATAGGAGTGAACACAGAAATTACTGTAGTTAGGTATGGCGAAATAAATGAAGCAATAAATGAAGCCTGGGAAGACCAGAAGTGGGCTGTGATTGTCTCAATTGTGTATAAACAGGAATAAATTCCTACACTATTCAAAGTAATGAAACACCTTCATAAAGAGTCACCTGCTACCGTCATTTCATATGTATATATTTTTAAATATTCAAGAGCTTTCTGGTACTTCTGGAAGAACAATACTTTTGTACTTCTGCATAGCGTTAAGTAGTTTGGTGGAGCATACATTGTTGAAAAGAACTAATGGATTAACTGAAGCTAGACCTCTACATTTCTTATACCAAAAGTTAGCTCTGAAACAAATTATCAATTACAAAAACATATTCCTCAAGTATAAAACCCTTTAAAAAAAGTCCACATACGCTCTAATAATATCTAGGACTGAGCCAGGTTTTGGTTTAGCTTGTCGTTAGCCAGTTTCATGTTTCTTAAGAAAATTAGATTTGTGTGTTCATAGTGCCTGTTGGATCTGTTTGAATACCCTGCTCAATTTTAACCAAATTTCATGGATAATCAAGAAGAATGGAAATCTCAGGGATGATAAATTCGTGTAAATTTTATCAACGCCAATGAACAAGCAGGTGAGAGATGCTCAGGTGTCTCTCAGGTTTAGTACCATGACTGGGTGAAAGATATCAGCATGAGCTAAGTGATCATCTGTTCTGTTTGGCCTGTGAGCTGACCTGCATGCACACAGTGGGAAGCAGGGAAAATTTGGACTTGCTGCCATTTACTGGGACCTGGTGCAAGGTCTATTTGAAACTGCAAATATTAGAGAAGCAATGTTGGACTTGAAGCAGATGGAAACGGAAGAGGAGAAGATAGAAGAATTTGTAAGGCTGATGCTGCATAATTACTCTGTCCCTATAGGCACTTGATGAGGTACTCTGGAGTTACACTGTAGCATTTTCAGTCACTCATGGATCTCCTCAGGGTTTCAAGATAGCACACTAGAAGTGTGGCAAAGATGGCCATGAATCAACACATTTTCATTTTAAATAGAAATGTTTCAACAAACAGATTTTAATATGCAAAGACAACCATTAACTGCTGAAAGCTGCTACTTAAATAAACAAGTGAGCTACTTTCTCAACCTAAGGGAGCAACCTATTCCCTCAATAGCCATATTTACAACTTTTATCAGAAGAGAAAAGATTTAAAAGCTACTTCTTCCCTTCTTAAAGAAAAAATATCACTGACTTATGAGAAATGAGCTCTGGTCTGACCAAAAAACACATCAAATAAAGTCTTCAGCTGTACTTCTGAAACCCCCTATTTCACATTATTGTAAGTTTTTTTATTAGATGTCACAAAACCAATCAGTTAGAAGTTACTAAATAGTACCATTCTGGATACATCAGGAGAAGTTAATCCATCTTACTAAACATGCATCTGGAAATATTTTTTCCTTTTTTTTGATCACTAGAGGCTACACATGTGATTCTAGATATACAAAAACTGCTGGGCCTTTGTTAGATAGTCAGTATTCATTACAGAAATGTACTTTAATCTTATTTTTAGAAAAATGAATCCAGTTCAAACAGAAGAATGGAAGAAAATCTTAAATAAGGAGGTCAGAGAGTAAGATGAGGAATGCAACCAGGTAAAATGATTTATATTAATTTTCCATACAATTAAAAAACTAAATAATGATAAAGAAAAAATAGAAAAATATCCTTAAAATACCAAAGAGAAATGGAAAATTTGTTTAATGAGCTGTAAATTTAGAAGAATTTTGAAATAATTATAAAAAAGGAAGATAAGGAGGTGGAGTAACTCATCAAGCTTGAATGCTCAAGGAGACTGCAATACGTTATTTTCTTAATTATCAACTCTCAGCTAGAAAATACACAGTAGATTTATTGTGTGTTTTAAGTATCTACAAGCACTGTCTACATAGGCAATAGTAGGGAGTACACAGAGCATGTCACTGATTTTACTGTGTGTGTTAAATATGTGCTCATACCTGTGGTCAATTCTGCCATTGTCTCCAGTGAGGTTTTTACCAAAAGGCATGGAATTTAACCCATAGGGAAGTAATTCAGTATTAGTGGCATTTGACATTAGTTACCAATGCAGAACAACAACTGGAAAAGTAATGATACATAGCCTTCAGGCAGCAGATGGTGAGATGTTCCTTGTCTTGAGATAAACAGCACTGAGAAGTTATAACCAATGCTAATGGATCAAAAATACTTCTTATCTGGCAAAAATATAAATATTGCATCTACTTCCAAATTAGGCACTTAAGAAAGAAGTGTTTAACACTAATTATTAAGGAAACTAACCTGGAAAAACACCTTCTTGCCAAGAAAGCATTGAGAATAATTGTTATGACTGTGGAACAGTAGTAGTTAATAATGCTGCAATTAGAAGCATTCTAATTTTCTTATTTTCTAATAATACATTAGATACTCAAAAAAGTTGCGTATCTCACAAGAAGAGAACTAGATCATTATTCCTGACTGTAAAATCGCTTGGAAAGAAGCAACAATTTGCTTTGCTGATGCCAAGGTCCTGTATTGCTTTTTAATTGCACAATGAGCTGTCAATTGAGATTAAGTGAAGTTCTTTGAAAAGGTCTTTTCATTGAATTAAGCTTCTTAATAAAAGTAATTACTTTTCTAATTTCCCACTGGGCTATTAAACTATAATCCAGTACCAACTGGAGAGAAAGTAGAGATTCAATAACTTCAGTGGATATTTGGATCAGTCCCATAATATCAAAGCCATAACTAGGGCTTTGGCAATGTAGCATGTATGCAAGGGTGGAATTGAATATGTTGCAGAAAAAAGTAGAACAATGAATTTAATAATTATAATGCAGAAAAAAT
The DNA here is from genome assembly GCF_028389875.1 of Rhea pennata. Taxonomy (NCBI): domain Eukaryota; kingdom Metazoa; phylum Chordata; class Aves; order Rheiformes; family Rheidae; genus Rhea; species Rhea pennata. Next base: position 32,029,000 of record NC_084664.1, read on the forward strand.
AAGCTCAATTTTGGTTAATCATTATTAGATTCCCCTTATAACTGTTATATTTTTTAAAGTGAACAAAAAAAAAAAAAGAAAAAAGGAAGAGCATCAATAGTTAGAACAGACAAGTGAGGACAAGTGTATTCTACAAACTCAGTTAAGAAAAAAGTGGGTGAAAACAATTTTAATATTCTTGATGGAATATTGGGGGATTTTTCACCTCCAAAAATGCTCTACTGCAAATTTGTAGTTTCTAAAATAGACAGCATGTAGATGAAAAGTTTCCTGAATTTATACCACATTTTTACAGTTCTAGTTCCCATGTGCAAATCTGGTGCCATGTTATGGCAAGCTGAAAGATCGTTTTTTGGTGTGGAATTAGCAGAGGTAAACAGCACAGCAGCTAATGAAGTGATGCCTCCTGAGAAAATGTGTCCTTGGAAAAGAGCACTGGGCACGAATTGATATTGAAAACACTGCACATACTTGGAATATTTTTCCTCTTCCCAGACATTCCAAGTTGACCAAAGGTGCACAGCTACTCAGTTTCTGTGGGATGATCAGATGTTGCTCTAAAAATCAAGAATAGGCAGATTGCAAAACAAGCAGAAGCTTCAAAGTGTTTAATTAAATTATTTTTTATTAAGAATCATGAAGAATTAATGAACTAAAGAACAAGCTATTGTGGCAAGAATAAAGATATCTTTTTACACTTCCTGGTCCTGCTACCGACCTGCAAGATGACTCTCAGACTGCTGTTTCACTTAAATGAGTTTCACTTTTCTAATCATTTGTCTTGTCTACATGTGGAATAGGTAGAACTGCTTCTATCTATATGGGGTGCCTGGCATAAAAATAATAAATTCACTCCAGGTGAGACACCTGAAAGACACCCTGGAAGCAGCACTTAAATAGCTAATATCAGCCTTATGGATGTGTACTACTCTATCACAAGAGAGAGCAGTCTCTCTAAATTCTCCTTAGCTTTATCCTTGCAAAAGCAGAAACACTGAAAATTGTGCATACAACACTATATACTTAATTTACTTTCCATCTAGACCTGTTAACTAAACTTCCATTGGATTATAGTGAAATGTCCTTCCAGAAAATCTTTGCAAAGAGTCAGCTGAACAAACTTTACTTAAAAATACAGTACAATTTTTTTTAAAATAACAGACTGCCTTTAGCACTTACAGTTTTTGCTAATTCTTTCCATCTAATTACAAACCATATCTATTTCAGCATAGTTTATAAGCAATCATGAGATTTTCTGCATTGGACCTATGTCATATGTGATGATTCACATAGAACTGAGGACAGAGAAAAAGAAAAACGTAGTTAAGTAGGTTACGAGGCCTCTCCTCTTCCTCGGATGATGTAATTTAAAGATATACAGAATGGTCTCTTATGGTGTCCCTGTTAATGTTAGATTGCAGTCGTAAGTCGCGTGGAAAAATACCAAGAACACCACAGAGTTTTAACGACAGACTTCTAAAGCAAGATTTGCAATGGTCTGCTAGCCTGCTCAGAATTCAAGCAATGCAGTTGCTTTGGGGAAGGAAATGTAAAATAACATGTATTTTGTATTAGGTGATTACACCACAGGACGTTCCGTAATCAGCCCCACCGTGGCCTCATTATCTCTTGATAACTGTGCTGAAATAATTTGTGTCTAGCAAAATGAATCCTCAACCTCCAAAAACAAGTGAAAATCTGCTTATATTATTCATCATTTAACAAAAAAAAAAAAAAGGAAATAATATCTAGCTTAATTAAAAAGTAATTTCAAACACTGATATTAAATGTGCGTGTTTATATCAAAATTGTCTGTGATGCCAAGTGATTCATACAAGGAAAGTACTACTCAGAGTACGAACAGAAACATGCAAGCACCTTTGAGAGACCGTTATAAAGCTCTCCTAGCTCATTATATTTACAGTCTATTCTTAAAGGCATTTCTTTCATTTGTGGTAGTCAACATCCTTCTGGACACCAGGCAGTATATCTTTTCTTAGTTCTAAATTTGTTTCTAAAATCAATTCTTATTGAATGATTCACCACGTGTGTGTATGCCAGTCCTGTGTGAGTTTCATCTCACTTCTATATACATTCATTAGGCATGGATTAACAGTAAATGATTTGTATGTGTCTTATGTACAAACGAAAGGTATATACACAAGCATCAAATAAAACCTCTGTAGTCTGTGTAGTTACATTATTTAGAGGTATTAAGATGATTGCACACTGTACAAGAAAACTATCCTAATTCCAATATATTATGAATTGCAAATAAGTGTCTACCCCAAAAGTCCAAGCAGATGTTCTCTTTTTAAAAAGGATACTATTTATCCAGTCAATGAACTAAAATACAAAATGTAGCCAACTGCACACAAACTAAGCTGAAGTGCAAACTCACGAATACACTGACACTGAAGTTATTCAACCAACTTAATTTATAGCTGTAAAGAACTAACACAAGAAGAGTCAATTCTTCCCCTTACAGACAAATAGAAAAATGTGGAACTAAAACTATTAACAAATACTATAAGAAACAATTTATCCGTCTCTGGACAGATACACATTTCTTTAAAAATCTTTTTAAAAGTGAGCCTATATCACCAATCCAATATACTTGAATTTAGCAAAAATGTTCAATTCTTTCTAATGTTGATTTATCTGAAAGGGTTGTATACTCTACTATACTACTATACATATATATAGTAGATTCTGGATTCAATACTGAAGTTGGAAAATGGTTTGTTCACATCTCACAGTATCACAGAAAGTGGATTTTTAAAAAATCCACAACAAACCTGTAACAAAAACATTAAGGACAGTTAAAGTGTGATTCAGCTGACAGTTTGATGCCTACATTCTAAGGTTTAGATATCCAATTTTCCATTACAGTCAGTGAAAATGCAGTCAACACATACTCTGTATTGACATACTCTGCAAATTAGAGGTATTCAGCTGGTCGGATAAGAGTGTCTCTTGGAGGTGAAACGAATAGCCATCTACATCCAACCAACCTTTATTGATTATAAAGCCTTACCTTTATTGATTATAAGGTGTACATATTTGTTTGTACCTTGGCACCTATATATCAGCATCTAAATTCAAGAATCTCAGCCTGCAAGTGGAATCCTACTGTTGTCTGTCACTTTGCACTTCTTTAAAATTATGCTTAAAATAGGGAGAAGAAAGTAAGAGTACCCTTTTATTTATTTTAGAAGAGTGTTTGCCTTGTATCTGATTGTAATATTCAGAATATACTCAATCAAAATGGAGTATGTAGCCCTGGCCTTCCTGTAATTAACATTTTTGTAAATCAGTAGCAATTCCTTTTCAATCAATAGTGTTATTCAGTCTCTCCAGTATAACCAATACTGTGAAACTCCTAGTTTAAAAAGCTACATTAGGACAACAATACTTTTTTTCAGTTTGTACTAACAACACACTTTTTTTCACAGGTACCTTGGCTACACCTGCACTTCTCTTACCTGAGAGATCTCAATAGGGCCCTGAAACATAGGGGTCTCATGGACCTGATACTTCATATTCCCATTTTTCTTACACATAGGAAAAGATTGATGTGACTCCAGAATGCCCATCAAGACCATCTGCCTTTAGGACATGCAACCAGGGCCCTTATAGGATCATCTCAGGTCACCTCTGCCCCTTCTACCTCAGGGTAGAAGCCTCAGATGAAAGCATCATGGTCAGATGTTTTGAGTCTGTATTCTCTATGGCACAGTCTGAGCCACAGGACTCTCACAAGACCATGAGAAGCACTCATTATCTCATCTCAGAGACACCACAGAGATGTTTTCAGAAGGTAAATATTCTGGGTAGGCAGCAAGTTTAGCCTTATCAGGAGACCAGTCCTACACAGTAGTGTAGATACAACCTCATACATCTTCTGGGAAACGTATTAGCTAGGGAATGAGTTATCTGTTTTTTAATAGTCATAAAAACAAAGATTGCCATAAAAATGTAGACCAGGCTGCTAGTATGAAATTATACGACACAGAGAATTATCAGTTACGTTGTTTTATCAACTACTTGATTTGCCAGTGGGTTCTGATTTACCATGGCCATTTCAACAAGAGCACTTGTCAGTGAGAAAAATTCTTCCAGTGGCTATTTTTTATTCAAAACATGCTTAACACCCATGGCTCTGAATATCTTCTTTTCATTTATAACTGCAGAACATCAGGTTATGTCTGGAGGAGAACAGCACGTTTGAATTACCTGACAGATTTGAGCAGGGCAGGGCATGGTTTCGAAAACTGTCTGTGCTTCTAGAGTCAGTTATTCTTTAATCTGCAAGTTAAAACAATTGAATTTTAGAGTTGCTATGGTAAATGCATTCACATGTAATATTTTAATTTATAATACAACAGTTTCTGCAATCCTGCCTTTGTTAAAGAAATCAGTTACTTTCACCAAAAATGCAATTCCAGTGGAACCATCGTACTTTCATCAGTAAATAATTTTGTCTTACTTTTTATTAACAGTCTGTATTTTTAGGGGCTACTCTAAGCCAGAATATCAGCCATGTATTGTAATATCCAAGATTGGTGGTGTCAGCACTCTAGGCTGGTCATAAAACAGAGAGAAGCGTGTAAATTGCAGGAAACTAAACCACTGAGAAATGGCAGTAAACTAAACCAGTGGGTATGCGATGCAAGTGTGTAGAAATGAAAACAGGATACAGTGGAAAAGACAGAGATGATGGTTTTTCTAATCCTGATTTTCCTTACCTTACATGTCCACAGATATTCCTGCAAAACTCAGCCTTGGCAGATATGGCACAGTTGCAAATAAATTTAGTAGGAGCTTTATTCACTTATGCTTAGTGTTATGCCTAATCATCGTGGAGTAGCAATCCAGACCCATACTGAGCCTCCACTGAATGACAAACAATTTATATTATTCTACCACTAACACTTTTGCAATTTACACAGCTGAAAATGGCTTTGTCTGCTTCTCGGGTAACATGTGCTACCTCAGATCAGCAGTTTTCCAGTCAAGCTTTAATCAAAACAATACACTGAATATTCACATGGTGCTTTAGATAAGCCTTTTGTTAGAAACTAGCTCAGAATCCCTCCATTCATTCAAATGTTTCTAGATAATTCATTTTAACTAAACACACACATTTTTGCTACTCAGTAAGAGAGTTTATTCTGTGGAGGTGAACTCACTGCAAGAGTGCAGACTTTGTTTTCAATTATGAACTGAACCAGAAAAAGCACAGAAAGACCAAAGTATTCCTGTAATTCCAAATCTATCTTACTGATGCCATCAAAACATATTTTCTAATGATTCCCATACAGTATATTCATTTTAACTTTATACTGTTCTCATCATCATTTGATTTTCAAATCTGCCAACTGAACTAAGGACTAAGCATAAAATGTACTTTGTTAAAGAAGAAAAATATTTTAACAAAGATTTACTTTTCTACCTTCATCCTGTGAGTGCTCATCGTTTTATTTTTTTAGGAATATAATAGGTATTTAGAATTTATTTATCCTATTACAATGCGTAAAATATAAGCAAAGTAGGATATTAATGAACTTGCATACATGACATCAAAAATATCAGCCTAGATATTCTTAGTAAACAGTATGCTTATCAGCACTGACATTACAATAATCTAGAGCTGCTTTAGGATTACATTATTGATCTGTACATAAGAAACATATTTTGACAATAACAAGGAAAAGGAAAAGCAAAAATCTTATCTTTTAATTTATTTTCACTAAAACCAGTCATATTAAGAAAATTCAGGCGTGGGTATGAACTTGAAAACATTTTACTAGCAAAATATTTTCTGTTTTTCATAGCAATAATGTCCATCATGCCAAACCCCAAACCAACCTAAAACTGTGGCCCTCGACAATGGCTATTGAAATAGTCTGTGATAAATACTATTTTTGCAGGAAAAATGGTCATACTGTATTTTGTGAAAAAAAAATGATACATGATCTCTTATGCAGCATAGGACTGCATTTTTTTCTTTGCCATCTTCTCCCAGTACTTGAAAAAAGAGGACTATTTGCCTATGGGGATAAGAGAATGCAGTGGGCCATTAGAGGTTCCAGACATGAGTCACATTAAATAATTATAATTACTGCTATATTTTCAGTTGGCTGCTGGTTTTATTTGGAAATACTTAATTGAAAAAGCAGGGATAGTTTCAACTAATGTAGCATTTTGTACCATTATAACTCTATTTAGCCCCTTCTTTAAATCTACAGGATTAATCAGGTGAAAGATAACAGCATCTTAAACATCTGCATAAGAATATTCTCTCTTGGGGTATTTAAAATACCAAAGGTACATTAATATATTTTGGAACTAGAAAGAAAAGTAATAAGACTTGGTTTACAGAAAGACAGACTGAGCCTCAAGACAATAATTATATCAGGACACCATGTTAGAGGTATGCTAAACACTAATTTAGCAAATAGATTACAAGAGAAACTAGTACTCAGAGGAGCTATATTTTGAGTGAATAGGTTAAACTTCTTCACTGACAGATGTATGTGGTCAACACTGTCACAGACGCTTATGGACACACTCTGTGGCTTAGCACTCTCTTAAACTTTCATATGGTGAAGTAGGCGTCAGGATAAGTTTCTTGAGCAGATGTGTGCATGACAAGAGAAGGATTTATTTTTAAATCAAGCTTTGCATAATGGTTTAAAACACTTTTTTTTACCACATTGTTCTTCTGGAATAGATTTTGTTTGATCTATTTTCACACACGCATACAGGAGCTATTCTTTTATTGATTTATTTTTAAAAGAAAAGCATGTATTTGATAAGTTGGTGACAAATTTGAAACAGAAAAGTATTAATTTCTCAACACTTAAGGTAAGAAGACTCTTATAAAAAACTGTCCGTGCACAAACATATAACTAAAAATTCAGGATTTGATCTCTGTTCCTTAATCAAATTAATCTCCCGTGGAAACTCAGTTTGAACAAGAATTGTAGGATTTAACAATTAATGAATAAATAAGCCTTAGGACATTGAAAGAATGATGAGTATTCAACATTTACTTTCTACTCTTTTGTTTATTCCTTGTCTTTTTCACACCTCCCTTCTCATGATGCTCACAGATATCCTTCATCTAGAAATCAACTCTACATTTCAGCTGGAAGAATACCCCTGCTCACCTTAAGCGGGTTCTGCACAGAGTCAATTCAAGCATCCTCATATCCATAAAAAATAATCCCACAACTGAAAAAAAACTCCTATCTATACAAAATTGACCACCACCTTTTTTATGAATTAAACAGAAATAATGTACTCAAAACCCAATTACTAATACTTCATGTGCATAAAGTAGCAGGGGCTATGTTTAACTTCCAATATTTTCCAGCTTGTTCATAGTTGCTGCAGAAATCTCTCCTCCGTGTAAGCCATTTAAGGACAGACCTTCTAGATGTTAGAAGCCTTCTGAGACTGTAGTTTGTAGCTTCAAAAGGAAACCAAAATTGGCAATATAAAATAAGAAATGAACACTTAAAAAACACAGTGGTCTATAAATAAACTCTTTGATAGTGCTATTTGGGATTTCTAATTGGAGAAGAAATATCACAATACTGGCAACCATAACAGCTCCCCTAACATAAATATTGGCTTCAGAAGCTGTTTCCTTTTGTCTGGCCTAGAATATGTCTGTGACAGCTGCTATTTAGCAAATAAAAAATCATCATATGCCTGATAAAATATAACATGCATATTAATATTGTACTGCAATAGATTTAATAATTTGTTTAATATCATTTTCAAATGACTATATCGTGCTGATATAATGACGGAAAACTACTTTGGAGTTTTTCCCAAAGGAAAAATCCCAGAGTTTTCAGTTTCCCATCACAGACAGGCAAAGCTACACACACTAATGTTGTATACTCAGGGCTTGTGAAAGTAGAGCTGATTACAGCTGAATACAGTTTCAGAGAATCACATTTATTTTATTTTATTTATTTATTTTTTTTAAGAGGGTCTCTGTCTGGCTGGTTTCCAGGGAGAAAACATCAGCATCAAGAGCTGGTGGAAGAGATTTGGTATTGTGCTGTCAAAGACAGAAGTGGTGTGCACACCGGTTGGGTCACATGCACTAGTGAACAGTTGAAGTGCAGTGGCCAATCCACAGAAAAAAAATGATTAAATACACATTAATATTCACTCGAAGAATCATAAAGCCTACTCTTGAAACTTGCCTTCACAGGTTATCACAAATAATTTTAGAGAGGTACTGAAAACCTTAATTTTATTTCTGTATAAAAATGGAATCCTGCAGAGTTTGTATGTACTTTTGCATTTTGCTTGAATATGATTGCATACTACATTGGAAACAAATAACCTATTGAAGTGAGAATGAGAAAATAATTTTGACAGACTTGTTAAGCACAGTTTTGTTAACATACTGTCTTTCTGTAATCAAATTTTAAATGCAGATCTTGCTACTAAAAATTTGAATTCCCTTACCTTCTTGGCTGATGTTATTACAACTAAGATAGCTGTTAAAATGTATCCAAGAAATACATGCTCAAAGAAAAGTTCAAACAGCCCCTTAAGATCAATATTTAGACTTCAGAGAAAGATAAAGAAGAAAAGTAAATGAAAAATAAATCATATGTTCCTTGGAGAATTTTGCTGCCATGGGATAAGGCAAGACTGACATGTTTGGGCATCACTTGCGGGCTACACAGTATCTTCCTAACACAGTACTGTCCTGGACAGCACAGTATACATTATTATACTCAGACTGAGACTTGAGTATGTTTAAAGCCTGCATCCATGGAAATCAATGTCAAAATACTAAGTTTAGTGAAGATAGAATTTCAGCCATAGAACACATCAGGTACAGTTTTCTAACTTTAATTTATTCATTAAAAATAAATTAGGTTGTACGTATGCATTACCCTTCAGAATGTATCTATTGCTCAATATAATTCTGGTAGATATCATTTCATATCATTCTCACAGAGAAAACTGAACTTCAAAGCAGTGGAACAGATTTTGGCTTTATTCAAAGGCACTTACATACAGAGAATCTGCCAAAGGAAGTGGGACTGTATAGATAATTCATTATTTACCTGAAACAGATAATTTATTGTTTACCTGAAATTCATTATTTACCTGAAACGTGTTTTCCTTTTATCTAATAATACCAATGATCATTTTTCATGCATCTTTTAAATTGTTCTGATAAATAATTTTGTGATTAATTACAACTAATTGCATTTTCTTCACATTCATTTCTATCTTTTTCCAGTTTAGGGGAAGAGGAAGCAAGTTATTTCATTCCTTTTGCATCAGGAGCAAGAAATGCCTTAAATCTGCCTTATATATGTGCTTAATGTGGTGGTGCTTTAAATTGCTATGTTTAGAGGATGCTGCTAATTACTTATCATTTTACGGAATCGGAGAGTTGTAAGAATAGGTGAACCATTAGTTAAACCCAATGTTAATAACTTAGTACCTCTTTTTAGCACCTCCTGAACTTCTTCAGACTTCCTAAATTACTTGTAATAATAGTTTCTGTATGATATTGATATCCATATGATTGACACCATGAAAACTGCAGTTGTCAGGGCAGAAAAATTCAAGACAAGGTTATAATCTTTTAAAAAATGTTTAAAAATGCTTCTATGAATACTTTTGTAAACCTAAAAACTAATCCATGGAAAACAAAGGAGTTTATATAGTCATTTATTTCATAGTTATCAAGCACCTTTGAGATTGTCTGATGGAGGTAGCCTTCTTTAGTCAAAAAAGAGAAAAATGAGAAAAACAAAACAGTAAAATACCATCTCTGAAGAAGCCATTGTCTCCAGCAACAGCCAGCAAACAAGATTAAATTGGTTCTGCATCCAAAGACCTTTAAAAAAGAATGACAAGGACAAAATAAGAGGGGAAAAAAAAGAAAAAAAGGAGAGATTGCCTTTAGCATGGGCTCCAAGAGGGGTCTATTAACATGGCTGAGAACCATAGGTTGTCACAAGAAATGCTGTTTAATGCTGTCTGAAACTGAGCCATTTGCAGGAGGTCAGGCTTTAACAAGGGCATTCAAGGATAGCAAAGCATCCTGAGGAACAGGTACACATGCTTTTTTGGTGAATGATAATTGAAGTTAACATTCAGATCGTTCCAAACTGCTTGTCAGAAATTGCCATTTCCTCTACTGTGCTGTCCAAGATATTTATCTGATTGCTCTGTAGAACATTTTAGTCAAAATAAACCAGGCTAGCATAAAGAGTTACAATATCAAGTTTTTGCTTACCAGGGTTATTTTGACTCAAACAGGCTATGGAGCATTTATGCAAGCAGCATAGACAGTGGATCGCATGATAACAACTTCCAGAACCTCAAAGCTGATGAACAACTGGTGTAATAAATCAGCAGAAAGGGGACGTCACCAGTCTATGCCTGGGGGTACAAGTCACGCTGTAAACAGCGCAGGATCACCTTCCACTCCAGATAAACTGAAGTGACAGTAAAAAAGACACATGCTCAGCTGAGCTTCATCCAAAACATAAGCACTAATAAGACCCCCCAAATACCTCAGAAATTGTTATCTAGCTCTATGGGTAGTCAAAATCTCAGGATTTCTAAATCTCCTCGAGGAGGGATGTCCCTTACCTATCTGAATGGGATTATCATTCAGCATGCTCGGTCTTATGTCTACACCCTGTTAAATTCTAAATGTAGGGCTTTCCATATGTCTCACCTACTGCTGGGTCTATTTTAGTAAATATTCTCAAACACACACACAGAAGTAACTCTTGCAAAAAAAGAAGGAGTTTTTTTCTCTGTGTGTGTGTGTGTGGCAAGGTCTGAGGAGGTAATCACTAGCTAGATGCTTCATTTCTTCACATAGTCAATGACCGAAGAATCCATCTGGGACCTGAGATAAACTTTCAATCCCCCATTCCACCTAATCCAGACTTCACATGTACCTTACCGTAGGAGAGCAGTCTAAACGCAAACTTACTGGATATAATAATGAAAGTACTTGCCAGCTGCATGAGAGAATCAGGTTTATATCACTAAACAAATTAGTACTTCTTCCAGTGGGTGAAAGAGAGAAAAGTCACCTTACAGCACTATGACCCTGTAAGGATCAAGGAAAAAAAAATGATTCAAATAGTCTTGTTTCCAAAATTTAGCCTAAAAAAAATCAAGGTTCAGTTTATCCTAGCTTTTAAAGTAAAAAGATGCTTTTGCTTTGCTACAACACCATCACATTTCACACAACATTAGGTACCTCTCTCTCCTGACTGAACTTGATTTGGCAAGCTACCATAAAAGTAAAACACTCCTTAGTCTACCTACAATTCATTATGCCATGTAATTTTTCAATGTGTATTTTTCATGCCATCAGAAATTGCTGTATCATATGCCAATGAAATACACTTTTGCAAGAATGTTTATTGAGAAAATTTCTGCTGGCTTTTTTTCTGTGCTGAATTAACCCTGAGGTAGAATATATAATATTTAAGCAGATATTATTCCTGTATATGTTAACCAGCTCTAAATTCTGCCTGATATTTGAAGATTTTTTTGCATATTTCAATTCTTTTTACATTATCTAGGGACCTTAAAGTTTTCCAATTTATTCCAAGTTGTTTTAGTCAAGATCTGTCATTCAGTGGGTAAAGATAAGAGCACTTAAAATGTATTTAGTGTTTTCTGAATGATGAAAACAAAATATAATTTGCAAATGCATTTGTTAATATATACTTTAACACTCAAAATTATTTCATTTTGTTCCCGCTAAAGTTCATACTTTTTTTCTTTTTTACCATCGGCTTGAGTGTGAATTTTTTACTGTAACTCTCATCCTATTGGTTTATATTGCCGAGTTGTTGTTTTAGAGAGCACTGTGGAACTAGCTGAGGCTGGGGCAGATATGACTCAAGTGCTCCACAGGGAGATAAAACTGAAGAATAAATAATATATCTTAAAAACCTACAGGTTTTGTTTTCTTTTTACCTCTGCACCTACTCAATAATAGTGGACAAATTGTTTTAATAAAAGAGGTCAGAAGAGTTAGTGGTTTCTCAAAGTTAGGAAAGATAAGTGTCAATGGTCTTGAAAAGGAATAAAAATAGGAAGTGCAGTAGTGGTGGCTAAATAACACTCATCCAAAAATAAAGGAAGAAATATTTATACAAAGAGTGAAAACTAGACATTACAATTAAAAATGAGAACAAAGGAATAACCCAAGTATCTAGCAACACTACTTAAGACAAGAAAATGTTGAGAGAGGTTACCAGTGAAATCCCACAGAGATACTGTTCAAAATTTTAATAAATGATTTGGAAAGCAGGCTCAATAGTGAGATTATAAAAAGTTGGTGATAATAAATCAGTCATGATTGAAAAGTGCAAGACAGACAACAGGAACTGCAGAAGAACCTTTACAAAACTGAGTAAACTGGTAATAAAAAGATTTTTACATAGATAAGCATAAAGTGATGTACATGCATAAAATTTTATGTATGTACACAATAATAAGAAAGCTAAGAGCTGTTTAGAAAAAAAGGGAAAGCTAATAACAATTAATGCTGCTTGGGGAAATTTTTGCTTCTTTTTTTTCAAAAGAAATGGTAAAGTGTTAATTACTCAGGCTATACTGAGTAACAACAGACTACTAGAACCAGGGCAGAAACTGGCTAAAATAATCTGATATTTTCTCTGAAAATATGTGAAAGACAATAGAATTAAAAGAGAGAAACAGAGGATTTGGAGAATATTAGTCAGTCTAACTTCAGTTCTCATAGAAGCTCTGGAATAAATATCTGTCTTTAGGTAAAGAGTAAAGCTAAGCTAGAGCGAACATCCATCTGCCAAGAGGAAACATCAATCCTATTTTCTTCCTGTGACTATAACAGACCTTATTGAGAGGGAGAAATAGTAAACATGATAAATGTTTATTGCTTCCAAGTGTTTGATAGTCTTACATATCATTCTCATAAACAAGCTAAGGAAAAAACAACCTAGATGACACTGTTGTAACTGTGTGCACAACAAATTTGAAAACTATATTTAGAACAGTTACCTGTAGTCTCCTATTATCAAGCTGGGTGGAAATATTGGGTGGGGTTTCACAGGGCCTGTTCTGGATCTAGTATTATTCAATATTTTCATTAATGATCAGGATGATGGAATAGAGAGTACATTTATTAAATTTACAGACAATACCAAGCTGAAAGCATCTGCAAGCACTTAAGTGGATAGGATTTGAATTGAAAGTGACCTTGACAAATTGAAAAAGTGATCACAAAAAAAGAGAAAATGATGCAATTCAATAGAGAAGAGAACAAAGTATCACGCTTATGCTATTTGATCACAGTTATAATCCCCAGCTGGAAAAATACAAGATGGGAATAATAGGCAACACTTCAGATTTACAGTGAGTAATGAATCACAGAGACAAAGAATCAAAACCACTACATGATATATGCAGAACTATAATACTGCAAGGAAAATGTGTGCTGTTTGATACCAGTCCAGTCTCAGTACTTGCTGTGGCTCTCTTTAAATGGTACACTGCATGCATTTCAGATGCACTAGAAAGCATGCTCCTCAACGCTTTATGGACAAAAAAAAAAAAAAAAAAAAAAACAAGAAAAAAAAAAACAAAAAAAAACCCACTTTTCTTGTCTTTTGGGCTGTTTAAAAATGATCTCTAATGTTTACCTGGCAATACACAGGATTTGAATCCATAAGCTTCTGTACAAGAATGATTCTCTTTCCTGGTTGAGTTAAAAGTTACAGAAATGCTTTACTTCCAGATTGGGAAATATAAGTTGAACTGTAGGTATTGCAACTGATCAGTAAAGCCATACAATGAAAGAAGGCTCAGAGACAGGCAAGGGCAAGGTGCCCATGCACCTCAGGAATAGTGTAGAGTAGGACTCATTAAGCATAGCTGTGGCCCAGAAAGCAAACTTTGCCTCAACACAAAGGAGACCAGAGGGTGGCCTTGTTTTAGATAAACATCTGTGTCAGTTGAATGGATCAACTGGTTTAAATGTTTCTTCCTAAGTTTATCAAAAGGCTGTGAGTATCTCCCTGAGTTAGGCAGACCTGCACGGGGGAAGCGTACACATGGCTCAGCCCAACATAGAGTATAAAACTTGAACAACCAGTAAAAGAATTTCAAGGATAGCGATGGGTTTGAACTGGTTTCTACCCGTATATTCCTTCCCAGCTACTGGGGATGCTCAGCATCATGACAGTGAGCATATTACAGAGACTGGTAATAGGGATCACATTGGTGCTGTTTGAAGTGTATATTGCAATAGCTACATTTTGCTAAGTGTATACACTTGTATTGTGATTTCAGTATATTGCTGTATCACTCTGCTAAATCAAAAATCCCATGTAATATCAAATACCTTAAAAGTAAACTTTAATATTAAACATTGCACTCTCCAAATGTGGAATATCTAAAAGAACCTGATCAGAGTCCTGGACTCTGAAAACTGAACAGCAGAAAAGGCCACAAAGAAGAGATTTTTTGTTAAGTCATGAACCACTGCAGATAATTCTGTACTGAGAAAGTATTATACTAAAGAGAGTATACTAAAGTCATATTTGAATACTGGAAGGTACCCTTCAAATTTTGCTAAAGAGAATTATCTTTTTGTATTCTCCAAAATAAATGTCTGCATATATATACATATATTTTCATGTCATGTGTATTCTACTTATGATTCATGCTATCTCCATATATTATTAATATTCATGGGCTTTTATAGACTTCTTTATGATCATAATTTGCATATTACATCTTCAGCAAGTGTTCTTCAATAGGGAAAGTAAAAGATGGGGAACAACTAGCTACACTGGAATTTCACCGTGGGTAATGAATTACAAAGATCTCAAGAATGAAAAATAGCATATTATTGCAAGATATACAAGCAGAATTTATTTAGGGAACATGGAGTAGTTTTTCCATGTAATATTCACCAGCACTCTTTGCCACTTGCTTTTACAAGTACATGGAATAGATTAATAAAACACAGGGCATTCATGATGCCAATTTTTTGCACTCTCATCAGAAATTATTTTCATTGGCACTTGTGAAAATAAATTACTTCCTCTAATGAAATAACTGAATTTGCAAACAAACAAACAAACAAAAAAGGGTCATTATCTAAATATATCATCTAAACAAAAAGCTGCTTACCTCTCTATCATTAGAGGTTATTGAAATTACCCCTCACTGTATAAACTCTTTATTGCCATTTTACTCTGCTTAGGTAATGAAAATTCACAAAAGAAATTTGCATTTGATGATTACCAATTTGTGATGTACAGCTTTATGTTGTGGAATACAAGGAAGCATATGGTTCATTCTCTCAGTATAATTAAAGCACTTTTCTACCGGTGTTTTTAATTAAAGAGACAAAAATAGGAAGATGAACAGTGTTCTATGATCCTGAAACAAGCTTACTCCTTCCATTCGTAATGGAACATGCCTAATGTATCTGTGCAGAATCAAATGTTCAGATAAGGACCTAGTTTATATTTTTTTTAATAGAATTTCATTTCCATTTAAAGTTAGACCATAATGATTTATGCTTCTCCATAATTACTTTCTAGGTTTTAAAACTGGATATCATCTCATCTTTGACAACCACTGCTGATCCAAATGCCATCAAGAATAGTCTCTTGCAACTCCCAGTATTTGTAAGCTATCTTTCTGATGGGTTTGCATTCCAGCTTTGCGGTGTTATGTGTATTGTTACAGCTGGTGAATGACAGGAGACATGTTGAAATACACACTTATAAGTAATGATAGTGAATGGAGACACTCCTTTAATCCATCTTACTTTGGAGGAGTTATATTATTCATTCCAAATGAATTACATAATCCATACTTTTTTAGGTATGAAGTCTGTCCATGTTTTTTGCTGCCTGTGAATCTATCAAGGTAAGTTAGAACCATGTAAACAGGTTGTTCAGTGAATACTATGTTTCTCATAACACCAGAAAACGATAAAACATACATAGTACTACACAAATGGCAAGTAAGTTACCTTTTAGGTAGTTGCAGTGATTTTAACAGAGCTAGTCCAGGAGTAAAGCACTATTCTGTAACAAGACGTCTGAATCAGCCTTTAGTGCATCATACTAATCAGAAAGGAAGTCAAGGAAATGACCTCGTTAAGTTCTAAAAAGTTTCTGTTAATTTCACCATTAATAATAAAACTAAAATTCTATACCTTTCTGATGCTTCTCTTTTATGATACAGGGAAAGAAAGCCATTTTAGAAACAAGAGTTTCTTGTCTATTAAGATACCCACAGAGAATTTAGAAAACATGTCAAAACAGCTAAGATGTTGCAATTCATTAATTAAGGAAATATTACATTATAATTTCATTATCTAGGTCTTCATTTAAATGACTTTATTTTAAATATTCATATTTTACTAAATCGTTTAAAACATTATATATTCAGTATAGCTGCATTTCTGGTATAAAAATAAACACGCATCATCTGCTACAGTAGAACACTATTGTAAATCCTAATGTTCATGCCTGATTAATAAAATAAAATTTTAAAAAGCAGGTGTGCTTTCTGTGAAGTATTGCTTTAATCTTTTAAACTTGTAGTCAGGATGAGGTTTGTTGAAGCATACTACTGAATGAGGTATGGTGATTTTAGAACGAATTTTATCTATTCAAAGAAAAATCAGAAAAGCTCTCCAGACTGCTCAGGTCCTGAGAAACAGTTTTATTTCTACTATTCTCTTGAGATTCTGCCTCAAAAGATTTGAGATAGGAGATAGTGGAAGATCAGGCCTTTCTGACAGAGTCTTTATAGATTAAATTACTGGCTTAAATAAGAGGGCAGAGAGAAATAGGAAACATGGGACATGTAGGGGATAGGAAGTCATTAACCTGCGCTTTCACCCTTTTCCATCAAGTCGTCACCAAGCCATGTGGCTACCAGAGAGGTAGGAGAGCTCTCAAACCTGATATCCTCCATCACTACTGGGGTGCAAGCAGCTCGCGCTCCCCCGGTCCTTTGCAGCACGGCAGCTCTCGCCCTCCTCTGAAACCAGCAAGGATTCATGGATGCACCTTGGGTTTGTATATTGGTTAGTGAGGAGAGCACACTCACACCACAGGGCTCATTACAAGAAGGGCAAAGACATGTTCCCGTGTCCCACCTCGGCTGTAAACACCAAAAAAAAAAAAAAAAAAAAAAAAAAGCTGATCTGCTAATAATGCAAACAATTGCTGGTAGAAGGAGTGGGAAATTTTTCTTCAAACTTCATATCAGGCTTCCTCTACCTGTAGGTATTATTTAATTCTCATTAATAAATGGAATGGAAGAGTCATTGCAGCTTGTCTCAGACAAGTGGTTAAATAGAGAGAAATTGTCAGATATCACAGCCAGCACATATCACAGGTTGAATTTAACATCAAAGTGTAAAAGCCTGCTTTGTAAAGTCAAAAAGTCATGTCATCGAATTCTTTTAAATTTAGCATTGTCCATTTCTGGTTGACATTCATCTGGAGGATTTTATTCAAAGATGTCAAACAAAGGACACTGGTAGGGGAAAAAATGCCACAAAGGATGTAGATATTTTCCATATTAATTTCAGAATGATAGTGATTATAGAGATCTTCCTATAAAAGACAAAGCGAAATCAGCAGGAGAATCTGACATTTCCTTGGACTTCTATGGAAAAAATTTTAAAAAAATAACCTCACTTTGGCCTTGTTCTCTTTCCATTGTGTTTTGTCCTCAATCCATTCTTATGTTTTAAATGTTTTGTAACAATTCTTTTCCTGAGATACAGAAACACGGACCATGATATTGTTTCTCACATTGTATGGGATTAGCGTACTCCAGTGGATGGCCTTTATCATTTGAGCTTTAAACTTCCTTTAACCATCATAGTGCACAGAAGTGTGACTTCAGTATGTAAACTGAACTAAATTCACCTCCTGATTTTCTGCCCAGATGTTAACATGGTAAAATGTAACATATATTCACAGCAATAGCTGTTTTTAGAATAGACAAATAAGACTGCAATGATTCCAAGTCACGATTAAATTGTCATATTTCCTCTTTTTTCTTTTAAAAAAGATACAATTGATACAACCCACTCACTGCCATCTACCATCATTAATGATTCCAGAAACAGTGAACAGCTAAAAATTATCCCCAAGTCAATAACAGCTGCCAAAGCTCAAAAACACTGCAAATGATTTCTCTGGAACTTGTATGCCTACACATGGATTTAGAAGTTTGCCTGTGGACAATCAAAAGTGAGCATCTTGCTAGGTGGCAAATTGTCTATAATGGCAAAAATTGACTGGAATTTGAGATGCTACTACATGAACACATTTTAGTGTGTCAAACACATACTGGCATCTTTATAGCTCGCAATACAGATAGATTTCACACTGAAACGTTTACTTTTCCCTATTGTACACCAAATACTCTAAAATAAAGCGCAAATTACACAAATACCCTTATATAAAAAAAACTCTCCCTTAATTTTGAGACACAAATACCATCCTTCAGTCTGAAAAAAAGAAGCAATACAATAAGCCTAACTGACCACCCTGTAAATGCTGTTTATAAAATTAGAATTACTGTAGTCAAATTGACAGTCACAAATAAAATTAACACTAAGTAATGGTAAGTATTTTAAGCTTTCTATTGATTTTAGTGAAAGTTGCCTGGTGAAAGTCATTTTTAGAAAAACAAACAAAAAGAACAATAAAAGTAGTAATTTATTTGAGGTGATTTGATGAAATTACAAACTCTACTATCAGAAGGACAGCAAAGTTCTTAGGGTGCTATCAAAGTAGTATAGTAACACATCACACAGTGGGGTATGGGCAAACCATTAGATTTACCTTTTTTTCCCTCTGATGAAAAATATACCATTACTAGATACTGGCCTTTAGAAATGATATATGAATAAATTCCAAATATTAACAGAAAAAGAGGACTGGAGCTGAAATCAGTCTCAGTACCATTTCCTTCTAGCACAATTGTACTTATCTAAAGCTATTGAACCTCATATCACCAAAAGAAAATGTCACAGACTCTCAGAAAGCAAAGGACAGACAATTCTACAGATTATTGGATCATGTCCTATTTATAGAGATCTAACCTTTTCAGCCCTAAAGAAAAGCAAAAAGAAAAGTGGAGTTGTGTCATAGATCCAAGTCCCAAATTACAGTAATTTGGTACTGTTATTGTATTTTGTTAATCACAGAGACTCAGCAAAACACTAAGTGAGTCACCATTAGTATGAGCAACGTTTTATTCTCATGGCAAATAAATGTATCATGCCTAAATATTTGTAAAAAAACAGAAAAAAAAAAACTAAAAAGCTCTTTACCTTACATGCAGTTTTTATCTTACCTCTGCTTATCAACAATTTAATCTGCTGAAATAAGAAGCTCTGCTTTGGATAATAACTATGAGGGAAACCAGGTAGGTTCTCCAATTCCAGAGCTGGCCAATTATAAAATTAAATTTGCGACCTAATCTCTATCCTATTTTAAAAAATCACAGAAAAGACATCAAATACAAGATAAATTATAAGTCCTGGAACTGAATCAGTCTTTAGTGTGCACCAATGAAAACAGGGTCAGGTGGTGCAGCAGAGCAAAGAACCATGGAGGACAGAGCACTCGCAGACTGTTACAGCTACAGTGAGCAGAAGAAATCTCAAAACTTTTGTTAATGTGGGCCTGTTATTGATGGATCTCAATAACGGTTGACACCGAAGCAACCTGACTTTTGCTTCAGGTTCCTTGCAAAGCTTTTCAAAACTAAATTACCCTGCAAGATCTCTTCTTTTTTTAATTGTCTGGCAAACTGTGAAATGACACATTGTGTATTTCATAGACAACAACAACCTGTTCTAAGTAAAAATTAAAATTTAATGGTACATCTCCAATATATTCGTATTCTTTAGCGTAATCATCTGCATAGTTCTTTAAATTAGCATTTTAGCTGTCATGAAATAAAAAAGTAGCTGAACTAGAACAATACTTGCCCCTTAAATTTCTATAAGAAGGTTATCTGATCATATGTTTTCTGCCCTTCTTGCATACAGTCCTACCCTTCTGTCTCAATGATCAAAAGAGAAGAAGGTCTAAAATCCCCACCTAGACCAGGAAAAGACTGCCACATGGCTACTACTCAGCATCAGTTTTGAAGTTCAGCCATTCCTACGTTTCACCATATCCTTTTTATGGCAAACATAGGTATCCTTAAATGACTGTCTGAGACTAACCTCCCATGTCGAAACAAGTTGTTCAGTGAAGATTGTGCCAACCATCTCCAAAATTTAGGGGGAGAGCTCCATGGGACTAGAGATTGAGATATGCAACTGCTGGTATAAACCTCTTTTCAATAGATTCACTGAAGTGTAACTGTGGTAGGAAAACATGTATTTGTTTTCAGTGCACCACTAAGAAGGTATTACTTTTTATATTACTATCTATTTTAGCCTTTTAATCTTCATTTCTTTATAATTCAGCAATGTCAGCTTCAATAAAGTGGGAACTTACTGGTTTTCTGAACAGAGATCCTCCCACATGACGCTGGGGCGGCATTACAATTTCTAACATAGGCCTGTTTGGCAAGAATGACGGCATACAGGAGATATAATATCATGGAGTTATGCCATGGGAAGCTTGACAGGTCTTCTATCCCAGGTGTCTCAGCAAAAAGAGAGGATTCTTAACAAAAACAGTGCTATTACAAATGCAAAGTATTTTTCAAGAAACTTATGATCTTCAGATACTAAAAAAGTAACAAGTGAGATATCAGTACAGTCCTGAAGTGGTTTGATTTCAAAACTAGCTTGGAAATTCCTGACACGGATTGCTTATTTAATTGAACACCGTGCTAAAGGAAGAAAGATATTGGTTTTGATCTGAACAATATTCTGCACTAAGAAAATATATCAAGTCAGGTAACTACAAGAAGCAAAATCATAAAGGAATTTATGTTGGCATGATCAAAATGTATGTGTTCGTTTCATTTCACTAAATTAAAATATATTTGAACTCAAACACTTGACTGTACAATTTTTCGCATAATGAAATACATATTTGTACTAGCAATTCCATTTACTTCAGCTGAGCAGCTCACATGAGAAAATTCTGCAGTGTAAATAAGATTTGCACAATCTAGCCCTAGGCAATTTCATTACCTTACAGACTTATTACAAGCCAGCTAAAAAGACTTGGCAAGTGAGAAAAAAGTTTAAATAGACACTTTATATATACATATAGATAGATAGATAGATAGAGAAAATTTTCATCACTTGTCTGCTTAACCTGAAGCCTGTTCATGTGTAATTTTCCTCACAGTCCAAAACGCTTACTGAATCTGCTTGTTCGGCGGTTCAGATTGCTTCATATGAGGATAGAGTATATTTCTGAAATAAACTACAATACCTGGTGTAAGTCATTATTATTGATGTACATTTTTTAAATTGTTGTCTATTTTTAAAACTGGGAAGTTTAATTTTCCCTGAAAAGCTTGAAACGAATCAGTCTTTGAATTAACCTCTTTATTTTCATAAAAAAATTCTGTAGACTTGTCCAGACAAAAGGCACACTTCTGTCTGATGCTAGAAAAAAGAAACTGAAAACTAAGCATAAAACAGTTAAAAATTATAGCTGAGAGAAAGAAAAAGGGTCAAGGGATATATTACGTAAGGGAGAAAGACTGAGGTCAGATTACTGTCAAGCTCTATGAAAAATATATTTAGTTCACCCTCTTATACTAGAGTGACTTTTTAAAAAATTTGTTTATTTGTTGCTCAACCATATAAAGGCAACTGAACACTTAATAGTCTGGCATCAGTGGATCCATAAAGAGGGAGAAAGGCAAAGCCAGAAGGACCCTGTACCTCCTGGTACCTCCACGATCTATAATATAGGTGCCCACGTCTCCCACAAGTCTCCTGTCTTGGTGATGTCTGTGACAGGGCACTGAAGAAAAGCAAGAGTGAGTCAAAGAGTGGGATTCATCTCACCTCCAGTTTGTAAGTTTTGGGCAGCTACACCTGAGCTAGTCTGCTAGCTCCTTGTATAGTTATTGGCAAGACGTTGGCAGCAATGAAAGGTCGTTCATCTCACCTCTTTCAGGCTGAAATGAGCTGTCCTCAGAGGTTGCTTAGTTGTCCCTGTTGAGTACAAGGGAGTCCACGGTAGCCTAAACATAACTATCTTGGCACTGTTTTCAAACAGCAATCAAAATTACCTTTTAATTTTACTTGAAAGCAGTTTGAGTTTCAGAATAAGAAATATTTTATCACAGATCTTTAGGAAATATTTAGGTCTTTCTATACCTTGAAATCTTAAATAACTATTTACATAACTTAAGAAAGAAGAATATCAATCTTTCTTTCTGAATTCCAACAAATGAAATAATTTCTTTACCATAATGACAAATAAGAAACTTGGGATGCAAAATGTAGAGTGGGAATAAGTTATAACATGTCCCTTCAAAACCTATATATCAAGCTTCATTTGATGACTCAGAAACTATGCAACTATTTTAAAGACACTTATGTCTGTTTCTGTAATCCTAAGGGATGTCATTATAGGGAATAATCGTGTTAAAAAAACCTTTTTACAACCCATTATCATTAATTAAAATATAACCAAATTAGAATATGAATATGACTTTTCAGTTAATCTAAAAATACATTCAGTAAGAGTGAATGCTTATACATTCCAGTAAGTGGAAAGCCCATGATAAATACTATTGCAAGCATTGATGTGATGCTGGATAAGTTTGACTGTCAAAATAAAGATCAGAAAATCAGTTTTTCCAAAGTTTCTACCTGAAAGACAGATCACTAGAGTCTTCTCCATTGTTCTTCCTTTAAATAGATTTTTTATGTGTTAGATCTGTGCCGTCTAACAACGTAACCTGACAATTCTTTGTTAGCCTAAGAATTGTAACTCAGAAATAGAAATGAGAATTCCTTTTACTTTTCTCCCTTTGACACAGTTCATCCATATTTGACACAATCTGCTTAAAATTTCTATAATTTTGATGTAAAAAATCTTATCAAGCTGGCCATGTAGGAAGAACAGGATGTCCACAATCACACTCAGCAACCAAGCTGACTTTACTCTATTTGCTCAATACTTACGGCAAAAGTGGCATTCAGTTTTCTCTTATAGAGTTACTGGTGCTTAACAAATAGTAAACATTTCTACATAAATGTATGTTATAACATGGAAGTGCAGAAGCTTCCAAAATAGTTGGAGCCAAAGTTAGTTTAGTGTTGCCAAGTAAGTTATTTCTTTCCCTAATGCCCTGAGAGAGAACAGTTTACATAATACTAAAAACACAGGGAGAATAGCTTACATAACACTAAAAAACAGTCGTCAAAAATGAGAGTAAACAAATAAAAGTGTTAAGAACTTATACTTTTCCAAATTTCTGCTTTTGAAAGGTCTTCACCTTTTCACCAATTAAATACCCCCCAAAAATTAATTGAGAACATTCTGTGCCTTTTGCCTACCAATCACTGGTTTAATTTATAACCAGTTAGCAAATGCTCGACTATTTTCTGTCTATAAAAGGCAGTTGGGAGTTTCCAAATAGTTTTCAGTTGGGAGATACTACTCTATCCAGAAGTCCTGAAAGAATTCTTCTTCACTTCGCCAATAGAGGAATTCTGCTATAGTTATGAACCCCCCCCCCCACCAATCCTCTCCCCCCAAAACCTACTTCACAGAACAACTTTGGGGCAGGAGAAGCCCAGGAAGCTTGCAAAGGATGTCTGTTGCACTATTAGCCACAAATTTAAATGTCTCCTTAAAAGAGTATATAACTTCAATAAAAAAAAGAGAAATATTTAATTAAGGATGTGAAAGCTGATGCAACTGAATAGATGCAACCAACTGCCACACAGGAACATTAAGAAAAAATAAAATTCATTTAAGCAAAGATGACATTAATATTCCATTGATAAGGTTTTACTTCATTTCAGCAGTTTCATCTGACAAGATTTCAGACAGAGTGTAATATCTCCCAGACCTGTCAACCCTGAAAAACAACTCTAGTGACAGGAATCACCATAACTTGTCTTTTCATACAATTGTATGAGGGTCTTATTTTCTCACTTTGACTGAAGTGATTTTATGCTTGTATATTATTATCAGAGTTCTCTATATAACTTGCTTTTTGTGTTATTTATTACATTAGCTCTTCATTTTCTTTTTCTTTTGCAAGCTATGCTTCTTGAATAACAATATATGTTTCTTGACAGAGAACATACCCTTAGACAGAGCACCTGCCAACATGAAAACCAAGATACCAGGATATTCTATTTGTGGCCATTGCTCCTCTCTCCCTCTTTATTGTCTTTGCAACCTTCCAATCTCTTTTGTCTCTCCTTTTCCAGTCTTCAGCATTTCTCACAACCTGAAGGTTAGCATCCAATATAAAATATTAAACATCAGCGTTAAGATTAAAGCTCTTATGCATAATGCAAGATGTTACACAGAGCTAGACTTTCTATACATTCTGATACGCAGAGGCAAGAACCAGCTGAAGAAAATAGATTACAAAAAACATAATGCTATACTTATTTCAAAAATTTTTCCCTCCTCATGAAACTTGTAAGAGTTACAAATTTACCCCAGTTATCTCTAAAAGAAAATCTGTATCTCTCTCTTCTGCCTTAAATTGGCAAGGGATGTTAAGGACAACTTCTTCAAATGTATCAGCATTAAGAGGAGGACTAGGGAAAATGTGGGCCCACTACTGAATGGGGCGGGGGCCCTGGTGACAAGGGATACAGAGAAGGCAGAATTACTGAATGCCTTCTTTGCTTCAGTCTTCACTGCTAAGGGCAGCCCTCAGGAATCCCAGAGCCTGGACGTGAGGGAGAAAGTCTGGAGAAGGCAAGACTTTCCTTTGGTTGAGGAGGATAGGATTAGAGACCTTCTGGGCAGGCTAGATATCCACAAATCCACGTGCCCGGATGGGATGTACCCACGGGTCCTGAGGGAGCTGGCGGATGTTGTTGCCAGGCCGCTCTCCATCATCTTTGAAAGGTCCTGGAGAACTGGAGAGATGCCTGAGGACTGGAAGAAAGCCAATGTCACTCCAGTCTTCAAGAAGGCCAAGAAGGAGGACCCAGGCAACTACAGGCCAGCCAGCCTTACCTCCATCCCTGGAAAGGTGATGGAACAGCTCATTCTGGATGTCACCTCCAGACATATGGAGGAGAAGAAGGTGATCAGGAGTAGTCAGCATGGGTTCACCAAGGGGAAATCCTGCTTAACCAATCTGATAGCCTTCTATGATAGAATGACTGGCTGGGTAGATGAAGGGAGAGCAGAGGACGTTGTGTACCTTGACTTCAGCAAGGCTTTTGACACTGTCTCCCATAACATCCTCCTAGAGAAGCTCAGGAAGTCTGGGTTAGACGAGTGGACAGTGAGGTGGATTGAGAACTGGCCGAAAGGCCGAGCTCAGAGGGTCGTCATCAGTGGTGTGGAGTCTAGTTGGAGGCCTGTGGCTAGTGGTGTCCCCCAGGGCTCAGTGCTGGGTCCCATCCTGTTCAACTTCTTCATCAGTGACCTGGATGAGGGGACAGAGTACCTCCTCAGCAAGTTTGCCAATGATGCCAAGCTGGGAGGAGTGGCTGATATACCTGAGGGCTGTGCTGCCATTCAGAGAGACCTGGGCAGGCTGGAGAGCTGGGCAGAGAGGAACTTCATGAGATTCAACAAGGGCAACTGCAGAGTGCTGCACCTAGGGAAAAAAAAACCCTAGTCACCAGTACAAGCTGGGGGCTGACCTGCTGGAGAGCAACTCTGCAGAGAAGGAGCTGGGAGTGCTGGTGGAGGACAAGTTGACCATGAGCCAGCAATGTGCCCTTGTGGCCAAGAAGGCCAATGGTCTCCTGGGGTGCATTGGGAAGAGTGTTGCCAGCAGGTGGAGGGAGGTGATCCTGCTCCTCTACTCAGCCCTGGGGAGGCCTCATCTCAAGTACTGCGTCCAGTTCTGGGCTCCCCAGTACAAAAGAGACCTGGAGCTACTGGAGAGAGTCCAGCATAGGGCTGCAAAGATGATCAGAGGGCTGGAGCACCTGCCCTGTAAGGAATGGCTGTGAGAGCTGGGCCTCTTCAGCCTGGGGAAGAGAAGACTGAGGGGGGATCTTATCATGTGTACAAGTACCTGAAGGGAGGGTGTCAAGGGGATGGGGACAAACTCTTTTCAGTTGTCCCGTGTGACAGGACAAGAGGCAATGGGCAGAAATTGAAGCACAGGAAGTTCCGCCTGAACGTGAGGGGGAATTTCTTCCCTGTGAGAGTGACAGAGCCCTAGAGCAGGTTGCCCAGAGAGGTTGTGGAGTCTCCTTCTCTGGAGACCTTCAAGGCCCACCTGGATGCAACCCTGTCTGACAAGCTCTAGGTGACCCTGCTGGGCAGGGAGGTTGGACTAGATGCTCTCCAGAGGTCCCTTCCAACCTTACTGATTCTATGATTCTAAATTATACTTTTCTCTCTGCAGCTGGTGTTCATGAGTTTCATTCTCCATTGTGAGTGGGCCTGACACCACAGAGGGCAAGTAAATACCCTGTGCTCATACTGTTCATCTCCCTGAAGATCTGGGAAGAGTCAAGTTTATTTTCCTTTACACTTTCTACATACCAGACACTAGCAGATATGGGTCCTCCTTATGAAACAACCCTCTTCAAGTCATATCTCTTTGGGGAGAAACAAACTCATAAAAGCAATGGTGGCTTTGCGAGTAGCTACTTTCTCCCCCATATTTGAAACATTTGGGTAGTGTGTGTGTGTGTGTGTGTGTGGGGCGGAAATCAGGCAAACAATTTTTGTTTTGGACACAGAACTTCTGGAAAAAAAAATTTTTTTTACTTTGCTTATGCTTACAATAGCATGCAGCTGCCATAACCTGTCCAACCTAGTTTCAACAACAAAAATATATTCACATACAGAATTGGTCCACTAAAGTGATTTTTCACTTACGATGGGTATTTCCTGAAATAATATTGCATATTTTTCCAGTGAATAACTCCTTTTATTCAGAGTATTATCCACTAAAATTCACAACTAGAAAAATCTTTGTCATTATCACACCAAAATCAGTAAGAGAAATTTAAAACTCAGTATATTTGTATCACAATACCCAAGTCATCATCTTTTTATGTCCAATAGCATAGTTAAAGCTCAAACAAGAACAACACCTTTTGCTTTACAATGTCTATTGAATGCTAGATACATCCAGGCTCTACTGTGTGCCAGAACCAGTGGAGTCATCTTTGTTTATATGGAGTCATTATATACATATATGTTTAAAGAGTTATAGGCAAGTTCAAAGCAAACTATTAATTACTGACTAATAGCAGCTTAAAAGCAGATTTGCAGAACTGGGACAGGAAAGTCTGTTCATTTATTATATCAGCTCACTTCTCAGCAGCATTGAGCACAGGAAAAAAAGGCTGCATATTAGTGTGGCTAATGCACAGTATTTGAATTAAATCCTGGTAGGTTTCTCTTACCAATATTCGGAGAGGATTGGAACACGCTGCCATAGAGCTCGGAACACCATTTCTAATTGTCTTATGTAGTTCTTTGTGTTTAATGAAACAATGCAATAGTTAAAGCTGTTCCAGTTCCTCTCTCAAGGTAAAAAAAAAAAAAAAAAAAAAAAAAAAAAGGCGTTTTCTTATGTTTAAATTGAATTTTCCATGTTTCAGTTTGTGTTTATTGTGCCTTCACCTGTAGAAGTTAAGAGGGCTATCTCCTGAAGCATATCAATTCATATTATTGCCTTTGCTGAGCTGAGCTAGATACCCATCACTTTGAAGCTGTTTGGGATTCAGGCACTACCCATCACCGTACTTTTAAGCCCCTTAGAGATATGCCATGCATGGTCTGGAATTACCTAAATGACTTTGAACTTTATGGAGTTCATCTGAAAAAAAAGCAAAAAGAGATTTCAGTTCTTCGATTTGTCTCGTTCCCAGTAGCCCACTGTTCAGAGAACTTTCCTAAGAAATAGGACACATGGGGTCTGAAACCCAGCTTGGCTCAACGCAGTCCCAGCCCTCTCTCGGTAGCCTGTTCTGCACGAGTATGCTGTTTCATCCTCGGCTGCAACTGGAGCACAGTGCCACCAAAAATACAACAGGAGATATGAAAGAGTGTAGGCAAAGGGAAGCAAAATGTTTAAATTGTCATTTTCAATTCTTTTCCCAGAGCCAGATGCACTGAGCATCACACCAAGTACATCTCTCTTTGATTAGGGTCTCTGCTTTGCTGTGTTTTTCTTTTTACTTTTTGTATTACTGTACAGTTGATATCTATTTTACTTTGCATACTGGTTGAATGCCTGTTCTGCTGGCCTAGACTGTCAGCAAAATTTACTAAATGTACACCGCACAGAATCGAGCAGGCATGCACCAATCTACATATTTTATCATAATGAAATGAATATCAATGCAAAATATATGAAGCAAAACAACTGACTAAATGTGATGCTAGTGTCTATGATAAAACATTCACTCAAGTTTTGCTTACTTTCATCTTTTTTAGCATTATATTATTTAGGTTGTAAATATGTTAACTGTATTTGTTGTCAGCACAATTTCAAGATATTCCAAAACTAACTGTGAAGAAGGATGTTAAATGCTTTTCTCTGTTCTCTGTGAATTGAGTTTTTGATTTTTTTGTTTGTTTTGTTTTCTGGTGTTGCTTGCTTGTGGTAATTTGATCAGCTTAAGTTTCTTTTAAAAAAAAAAAAAAAAAAAAGTCAGCTCTTCTTTTGATTTGTGCCATGACCATTTTTCTTAGTCTCTTTAAGATACTATTATGAATCAAAAAAGCCTCAAAACATTACCTTTCCCTAAAAACACTAGCTCACTGAAATTGGTTAGATTAGATTTTATTTTTTTCCCGGGAGAGTGTTGACATTTTGGCAATATGGTGATTTTATCATCATCCGTAAGACACCATATCTGTTGAACAGCTCAATGATTAGATCAAGGTATTGGAATTTTTGTGTATCTGCTCCACAGTCAGAATTCATCAAAATGAAAGCTTAAAGTTTTTATGAATTTTTAATCATGATTTAAATTTATATATTTATAACTTTTGGTCTTCCAGGAAATTACTTAATTTTCAGACATTTCTTCAACATCCCTTCTCTACTATCAGACAGATTATGTTTTCTTTTAGTCAGGTAAATAATGATAGGCTTTTAAAATGATTGATCTATTTCTAATTTGTCAGAATTATCACAGGCCTGGAATATGTCCTAACTGGTCATTATCTTCAGAGAAATGAATTCATTTAGAAAGTTAATATTTATATTCCTAAGGTTTCAGCAGTGGGGATAAAAATACACCATAGCTCCCAGGCCAGGCTCTTATCTAGCAAAAAATTGCCATTATTATACTGACATTATGCCAGGAGAGTGTCTGCCCTTCAAACTTCTTTTCTATTTCATGGTTGATAAAAGCTTTAAATTTCTGGCTAACCCTCAGACATCTAAAGAAGTATATTTCTGAATGATTTTCTTTAAATGCTTGCCCATCTGATATTACTTTTGTAAGCAAAGTGGGTTCTTTTGCAACCATAAACTTTTTTCTTCTTTTTAATTTATTTATGGGTGAGCTTTTGTTTAAATAGACTTATTTCAAGTCTTGTTCCTGCAATAAGCTCAACTGACCCTTTGTGAGTTCACTATGAAGCATCTACCTAGAAAACAGGAAGCTAAAGCTCATGAGGTTTGATTTGTCTACTGATTTAAACTCAGTACAAAAATCAAAATAATCACAGGTGTGCTACTGGATATGTCTTTTCCTTTGAACTTTCCTTAAGTTCAAAATCAGCTGATTTTCCTCTGTCATTTCTTCAGTTTTGTTGAATCTAACATATTTCCTGTGTTTGGTCATCTCTAATACCTTGGGAACTAAAGCTACTTGGAACTATTTAACACTGAAGTAAAAATTTCAAGGCAAATAACATTTTTTTTTAACCTTATGGCTTTCTAAGGTTTATTCCTTCAATAAAAATAGTAAAAATAAATAAATAAATAAATAAGAGGCTTCTTTCCTTGGCTAAAAGCAACTAATAAATTTGTCTACATTTGCTCTTTCTTGCACTTGTATTTTCACTTTATTTATGAGATTTTTCCCATCAGTGCAGCGCTGTTATGATGGTTTTAAATAAGATATATTGACCATGTCATGGATAGCCCAATTCTTAGAAGTTTCTTTTCCATTTTGTAACTGGAAGGATATTTACTCATATATATACACCAGAAGAATGTCTGCTTTGAAACTCCTAACCAAATTTAGTGACTTCATCATATTTTTGAGATATTTTAAGAACTTTCCACTTTGAAGTCAAGATTATTTATCCAGCTCCTTAGCAGTACATTTTTCCTTCTTCAGAGGTGATACCGTATTTTATTAATTTACAAGCGCTATTTTCCTACTCAGCTTGCTTAATCCAACTACAATCCCTCACTCAGTTTTTGACATTTTGTTTTCACCCCTACACTTTAACATTCTTTTGTCAGAAAGAGTGCATTACATGCCATATTAATACATATTCAAATCTATGCATATTATCTCTACTTTTCAGCAGAAGAAGGAAGCTCATGGAGTTCAGCCTCTGAAAGAAAAATCTCAGTTCAAATGAGTTAAACTCCAATCAAAACTCCCTCTGAAAGGGAAGGTTTTCCCACAACTTTATTTTTGGATGGTCACTGAAAACTCATGAAATGATATTGTATACAGAGAGCAGTAGTAGTTCAATTCTTGTACAATCTTTCCTATAGCTTTGCTCTTGCAGATCTCTGAAACATGCCAAGCGAACCACTACAGTCCATTTCTCAGCCAGACAGTGCACTGGACCTCAGAGGGAGTTGGATATTTCTTCAACACAGAGCACAGTCTACTTGGAACTGTCCTATGTGATACAAGCCTAAAAGATCAAGATCAAGCACATCAAGTGCACTTGGGAAAATTAGAAGCAGCCTGATAGTACACCCCAGCTAGGCATCTCTTATTATTTTTATAATATCAAAAGATATCACTGAAGAAACTGAGGAAATGATAATAGTTCTATATTCAGGAAAAAAAATCATAGCTAACAATGTAGACTTGCTTATGATTGGTTCCTTAAAACTAGCATTTTCTAGTATGAATGCTAAACATTATTAGATACTTGATTTTAATTTATTTCTTTTACAGCAAGACTATAGTCAAAACTGTATAGCCAAACCAATTAGGAGCCATATAAGACTGACAATAGTTTTGGGAGAATATATTTCATAAATTCTTATCTGAATGTTTCTCATTTCCTTTTGCCTTTGACAACATCAGTAAGTCTTGCTTTCTTACTTTCCAGGTAATAAAATTGAGGTAATGCTTGCCTAACCTGTTATAGCAGAAGATTAGTTGTTGTTTACATGGTGCTTTAAATCTGCAGAGGACCATATAGAATTTAAGCCATCATAGATTTACAAATACATAATTTACTTCTTTTTTAATTATTATTGTTGTTTTTTAACCATTGTTAAACAACGCCTTTCAATATAATCTGGAATGTATACTGGATTAGAAAGAAATAACCTTTATGAGTACATATATATAGTAAGGATGGAGACAACAGTAGCAGGAGGAGAGTACTGGTAAGACTGATTTGTTGTCAGATCCTAGTTCTGTCATGTAAGAGTATATTGTGTGTTTTGCACTAATTCATCAGTAGCAACATAGTGTTATATCAACTATTGTTTGTCAGATTTGAAGCAACCCAGACATGTATTTGGGAAAAATAATTCTCTATCTGTACAATGAGACAAGAGAAGGTTACTTAAGCAATAAAAGGGCATGATTTTATGACTTTAAGTTGTAAATGTCTTATAGCCATTGTAACTGATATAGATATCACCTATATCTTTTCAGAGAAAAAGGAAGAGTGCATGGTATGATGTTCACTTGTAAAGAAATGCATCACAGAAATAGTTATTCAAATTTGAAAGTGAATTTTTTTTGCACTCTTCACACAAAGCTGACAAGGTAGTTCATTAAACAGACCCAGATTCTGTTATATATACATA
Organism: Rhea pennata; assembly: GCF_028389875.1. Lineage (NCBI taxonomy): Eukaryota > Metazoa > Chordata > Aves > Rheiformes > Rheidae > Rhea > Rhea pennata. Next base: position 32,061,145 of record NC_084664.1, read on the forward strand.
TATATACAGTGAGACATTAACAAACCAAAGCATCGAAGAACAGATAAAAAGCAAAAGTGTTCACCACTGTCTCAGGTCATAACTAATTCGCTCCATGATGCTGCCTCACAAGCCTGGGGGCAGAAGCAGCAGAAGGTGGCCCTGCAGAGAACAGACAAGGAGCAGCTCACAAATGTACTAAAGCACATTTTTTTCCCCAGACTTTCCAGTAATTACTAGCTCAACAACACCGGGAATAACTATTTCTTCCCTTACGAGAAAAGATTGGATGTAGCTTGATAAGGATGTGGACATACAGTACCGCTAAGTTCATAGTTTATTATGATCTTCTGTTCTTTTGACCCTAATTGTTTGTACTTACCAGCAGTCAGCAGCAGACTCAATATTCCTGCAACACAAAGTATTAGATATTTCTGTCACTAAGGCCTTTGTTGGTAACCAGAACAACAAAAAATTTACCTACTACTTGTGATTTTGCAGTTTTTCATTGTACATTAAACATGTTTCACTGAAACATGGCATTCATAATAAAAATTCTCATTTTTATGTGCATCCATTTCCTCATTGCAAGGAGACGCCAGATCAAAGACTAAAACAAGGAAAATGTTCTTTCCTTTTTAGTCACTCAAATTTTTCAGAAGATAGAAACATGGAAAACATAAATCTTACATGCATGAAAGAGATGTGGCCATCTTCTTTTCTCAATTAGTCCTATGAAAAGGTAAGTGCAGATTGCTATAAACTGCCTAGTATATTAAAAGCCTCTGGAGCAGAGTTAAACAGGAAATTAAAATAGAAGACTACCAATTTTTTTTTTTCTAAAGAGGCTTTCATAGAAAAGTATTAAAATAGTCTGAAATAAAACCTGTAGTTTCCCTTATTTGTGGATTGATTATTGCTGTGTAAGGATTGACCTGAGCTAACGCTAAGACTTGATTAATTTCAAATTTGAAAAATTAAACTCCAAATAAAAATTATTTTTATTATAAATAATTACTGAGTCAAAAAGTATGAAAAATAAAAAAGCCAACTATTTTGCATATTTTGCAGACAATTTTACCCATATCAAGCCAGACATATAACACTAAAATTTAAACATTCCAAAACCCTTAACTTTTACTGTATTATAAGTGAAATGATTACCAGTGAGTGACAAAATATAAAAAGTCATTTATATACAAACTACAGAAAGAGAAAGCACACAGAATCACATTGCTATTCACATAAATATCTGGCTATATAGAAAGACAGATTTTTAGACATAGGAAAATGACTAAAATAGCTAAATAAATTTCCATTTTTATTACATCTTTGTGTTTTTCAAAACCAGTGTTTCCATTTTGCAAGTCTTGAGTTCCTTTTTCTTTATGTATGAGATCTACATAGAGGAAGCTGAGGTTTAGACTGAGTTCTTTATAAACACTATATCTTCATTTGCAATATTAGTTACAGGAGCTATACTATGATCCTGTTTAAAACTTTGCTGTTTATTGGTTTTGCCTACATACAATGACTCGTTAATAAAATCATAAGAGTGGGAGAAGGATCATCTTCATTCCCTCATATGTGCGTTGTCTTACATGATTAAAAGCAGTAAATCATCTGTTCTGAGAAGAACAAAAACTACCACTTTGAATATAGTTGCTAGAAAGTCACCATTGTTTGATTATTAATTTTCTTTTCTATTATTTAGGAAAAACACCTCATTAACAGAATATACAAAACCTGGAACCATAAAATATATTAGTGTGAGCACTGACTGCAACTATTTTTTACATTTTCCTAAATAGATTACCACTTGTACCACTTTAAGTTAGCAGGTTTAATTAGGTACGGCTAGGTCTGAAAATGCTAGCTTTTTACTTTCCTGTGTATATTCATTTGTAATTATTTATTCTTTTCAAATAAACTAAAAGTTATAGTGTCAAAATCATGAATATTTTATCAATTATCATTAAGTTCTGTATTGACACACCCTATTAGGAGACTAAACATGCAGAGAATCCAAGATGGCTCACTGATGTAATAATATGGTAATTTCATTAGCATTACTATTTAAACAAGAATTTACATCTTCATATACAATTACACTTAGTTTTTGCTAATCACCACAATAAAGGTAGCGAATTAAATTTCTGGTGATCAAGACGTTCCTTTAACTCTGTTGTAGATACAAGGCAGCAGTAGAATGATCTCACATGAAAAGTGGAAAAAGAACCAAACCCCATTTTTCTAGACCTCAATTCTTGAATCTTCCTTGATTGTTGTTATTATAGTTCCCTTCATACAATAATTGTAGCTTTAGGTGACACTTCATTTCATTCTGTAAAATAAAACTTCAATTTGATTACCTAACGTTTTTTAACATGCATGTACATAAGAAATTCAATTCAGGCTTAAAATACCTTTAAAAAGTATGCAGTCTAAGATATTACTATGGGGAAAACTTAAGTAATGTTGACTTACTGGAAAGCAACTAATGCAGTCAAGACGTTTACTTTAAAAGCAGATATTCTGTTTTAGGAAGTTTTTTTTTTTTTTTTTTTTTTTTTTTTTTTTTAAATCATCATGAAAGGCAAATGCAAGTCTTGCAGTGCAGCCATGCACTTTTCATGCTTTGGACTCCAGAGCAGAACAGAAATTTCTCTTCCTTCCCTAAATAAAGACTTGAAGTTGCTCTGATTTGTTAGATCTTTAAATGTCCAGGAGTGATGATGTTATGCCTATTGCTATTATTCTGATACTTTTCCCGTTTAGCTGGGATTTTTTTAAATTCTTGAATATTTATGCACATCTTGAAACTCTACATGCAGAAGTACTGCCTCAGCATTGTATCTTTTAATTGTGTCTCAACAAAAATATCAACCAAATGGTAATTTTTTGGTTTATCTAGGTTTCCCATTAAATTGATATAACCTGGAAAATATTCTAAATAATAATAATAGAATGATTTATGTGATAAGGAAACATTAAACCTCAGTCACTGTTCTCATTAGTGATGTCTGAATAGTACATTTGGTAAATAATTAAAGTTTTCTTTTTGAAGTAAGTATCATTTTAATATAAATATGTTTGGACAAGTTTAGAAATCAAGCCCAATTAAATTTCTTTCAGTTGAAATCAAGTTCAAGTGAGCCAGAGCTATATAAGACTGCTTACTTAGGCTTGAGCTTGCAGAGGAAGATACAATGAAAGCAGACATGCAAAGGAGTATGGGGTACCACAGGAGTTTTGGATTTGGTTAAGATTTATTATGAATATAAATACTTCTGGAAGAATTTGACTTGTGTACGTTTTCCAGGCTAATACCTCGCTGATGCTATGTGTCTCTAAAAGGTTAATTTCATGGTTTGAGCACTATGCTATGTGAACGTATTTGAAAAAAATGTAGCACAAACTAGCAGACTCATTGAAACTACAGACTGTGTTAATCTTGCGATGTTTATAAAGACTTCAATATTCAAAACCAGCTTTTTTTTTTTTTTTTTTTTTCCCCTAACACTAGTTTAGTATTTCTGATGTGGGAAGACACAAGCATTAAAAACTATGAGACAGTAGAAATCAAGTAAATTCACGAGGAGTAAATAAATTAGGTTTCTGGGTGGTAAAAGATGACTGAACTGCAATACAACACACATTACAGCTTGGCTGAAACAGCACAGAAACACAAACGCAGAATGAAGAGTTTTTTTTAAAAAAAAAAGGCAGAAAATCAAATGCAGAAAAAAAATCTGTTCAGTTAAACTACACACATCCCACGTTCCACTTCCAAATGTTTCTTTTTTCCTCAAACACAAAATCTTGCTATACTTTTGAGAAATATTAAAATATGAGTTTTCTAGCTTCAATTACTTGTTGCAGAGAATGAAATTTTTGTTTTCTTATTGTCCATACTAGTTGAAAAGTAAAACTGTACTGTGCTTGAATAAACATTGCTCTTACCTGTCTTGAAAAGCTGTCTTGCCATTTGTTCAGGAATAGCTTGATCCGATGCCTACATCAAATCATCTAACATTCTTGTAAATGAAACCTTGTATTAGGGGAGAAGCTCTCATTTCTATTACTTTTTATATAAAAATAATATAGATGACAGATCCTTTTACAAGGTAGCCTAGGGTTCTTGTCATAATGTTGTCATAGTGACAGTGACATCAGTATACTTCATCACAATCAGTACAGCAATTTATCTGGAGAAAACAATGTTGATCCTCGAGTGTATTTTGTATTGATCTCCTTTTCAAGTTTCATTTTTTTTTTGCAATAATCCTCAATTCAAGTGATCTTATTCTAATTTTCCATGCTGTAAACAGCCTTGTTTTTTTAAAAAAGTGGAAGAATATGGAACCAAGTTTGATTCTAAAACTTCTTTAGACAAATTAATATCTCAAACAGTTATTTATTAGGGTAATAAAGAGACCTTCCTAGGCTGATTCTATTCTCACAGTCTTTTTTTTTATATGACATGGAACTGTTTGCAGTGTAAAGTACTATACACAGATGCACGCACTAAAAGAAGTGGAAAATGGTTTTCTAGAAAGTTATATATTCTCAATTTTAAGTACATTTTTAGTGGAATTGAAGTGTTTCTTAGCAAAACCCATGTGTCATGGTAATTCCTAACATCATTACAGCATTTAAAGGCCTGTTTTCAACACACAGCTTGTCACCTTTCTGAAACATCCCATTTTTCCAGTCAGTAATTGCTACGAATATTCATCTCAAGTTCCTCAAACAGAAGGCCTATATTGCCTGCTTTTGTCCGAGAACACTACTCTGAATTTAAGGTGAAGGCTGTAGTTCATTTTCTTTGAACCCATCTAATTCTTGCCCTAACTGAAATCTGCCAAGGTAACAAATCAGTGCTAATTGTGATATTTTCTTTTGACAATAGAAATATATTTCAAATATAGGTGATATACTTTGATGTTGATTTCAAACATTTTCTTCCAATGCTATGACTTGGAAAGATTGTTGTTTGATGCTATCACTCTTGGACAAACTACTGAAAACAGCTTGAATCCTGAACCAGACCACGTTTTCTTTTATGTTTATTCCACATGTTAGGTGGAAATTAACCCAATACACCTCTCCAGTTTCTAAGGAAAGAGGCAATATCTCTGTACCAGTATATACATCTAACATATTCCCATATTTTGAGTATTCCATGGATTTGTGGTCACTACTCTTTGAAATAAAAGACATTTTGAATAAGGAGAAGTACAGAGAAGTAGATAACTTTCAGATAAGCTTCATATCATTTAATATTAGCCACATTAAAGTTAGGTCTCTAGTTGAAGATAGTTATCTATGTTAGCTATAACCTGCCAGAGCAATTCAATCTGCCATCTCAACATCTATGTTAGCTGGGATCACTCATCATTTGGAGGTACCTCTTTCTCCCCATCAACTATAGTCTACTTAGTTACTCCAAACTGGCATCTTGTTTAACCTCAGTCTTACAAGCTAAAATAATCACATCATAGATAAATATGGATTCATGGGTTCACGAAAAGCAATAGATGGCATCCTAGTAAATGACTGGGGGAAAGGGGAAGGACAAGGTGACAGAAAACTTGCATTCCATAATTAACCAAAGAATTGAATGTTGCCTGTTACAACCATATTATAAAGGACTAGTAATAGATGAAAGTTCTTTGTGCTGTGAGTTAGTACTTGGCACAAAAGCCAGGCCGCTTCATATTGTACTAGGTACATACCTTTAACATACATCTTTACTGACTCAGCCATCTAAAGTGGGAATAAGTACTATAGTCTATGATCTATTAAAGACTCAAAATAAAGAAAGCACATTTTATTTCCTTATAAAGTCAACTTAAAGAAAAAGCATTTTTATTACCTAACATGTTTTTGAATGGCTGAGTTGCAATCTTTTAAAAATGATATTATGAACATGGAAAGATTTTAATAGTCATTTTCAATGGTGGTCCTCACAACTGATGTCATCATGAGGGGGTTACTCATTCAAAAGGCCAACAACAAAGAGATAGCATCTACCAGCTTCTCCACTTAATTGTGTGACATTAAATTGTTTCTGCATATCACCATATAAGAAATTATTCCTTTATAGAACAATAAAAGACAGAGATTCACTGCTGACCTGAAGTTATTCCGTGACTGACTACTTTAAAAGTCAAAGTAGCTTATTCTGTTTCAAATATCACCATGGTGTTTAATTTTTCTATAAAGTAATATTCACATATTTGTTTTGAAACATAGAACAAAACTTTAAAAGTGCAAGAAAACTGAAACCCTTAATTCCCCTGAATTTTCACTCATACCTTAATAATTCAATATTTATATTGAAATATAAATATTTTCCTCACAGAAACCACTTATTTTCTATGCAACAAGCACATCCAAATGTATTTGTTCAGAATAAATCACATCAGTGAACACCAAGAAAATTTGATTTAAACAGCCACACAGAAATAACAGAAAGTGAGCCCTGGCACTAGACCAATGGAGAAAAAAAAAATCCCACTTTTTAAAGCAACATTAGTATTTAGCCTGGCACCAAAAGTCCTTCAGCTTGGAAAGACATATGGCAACTTCCATTGAACTAAAAACACGAGCACCCAAATTTGTATCATCAGGAGATGTTCTAGGTCTTTTTGTCCATAACACTTGGTCCGGAAACCACTGCACTAAGTGAGAAAACATTCAAATGTCAAAATTCAGGACAAGTATCCCAAACTGTAAATAAAGGTCCTCCTGACAACAGCTTGTGCTCACAAAACATGCTATATAGAAGCTGCCTCAGACACTGGAAAGAAGACAACTGACAGGCAACATAAGATGAGGCTTTACCTTGAAGCACCATCTTCTAAATACCGGGCTGAAAGCAAGGAGTCTTTTGTTCAGTCTCATCCGCTGCCAGTAGTTGGACTGACAGTCAGACATGAATTTCCTGCTGAAAGTTTGTAAGCAGAGTACTGGAAAAGCCTGTAATGTTTCCCTACTGCTGTTTTGTTAAAGCATGAACAACACACACAGATCACACTGGTGATAGTTTTTCCTACAGTCAGCACTAATTGCAAACTATTGCTCCAGCCTTTCAATTGCACTGTAGTTTGCTATACCCTATAGCTTATCCAGAAACTCTGCCTTAGTGTATGCATTACAATGAGTGCTACTAACACAGGTGGAACTGATCTTAAAAGTTTACCTTTTCTATGTTCCGATGACCTGCTATGACTTCAGATATGCTCATGATATATTTTATTCCGTTCTTTCAAACAAACAAACAAAAAAAAAAAACCTAATATCACTGTTATTTGGATTTTAGTTCAATTTATAATGCTTTCATTCTCAGGGCTGTTTTTGTTAAAGTGCATGTTGACAGAAATCTTGATTGCAATTTCTCTCTTCCTCCCAAAGCATTTCATATAAAAATTAACCATTATCCTCTTGTATCCTACTAGTTGCACAGATACAAGCAATATTTCTGCCTGTGTGGATGCTGGGGTAGAAGAATGAAAAACAGACCAGAGAAAGGGTCTAGTCTTGTCTGCTCTCCTCAAACAGTCCCACCCACTGCCGCAGGCAGAGTCAGAAGTCTGGACTGCACAAATCTGCGTCATGAGGGCATTTCCTATGTCTTTATGCTAATAGCATTACAGGAGCTGACGTTTCCCATTTGCCTCAAGGTTATTGTTTTTTGTGCCCTTTAATTAATTCAGAAACTTCAAGCATTCTTTGTGTATTTATTAAGATAATTACATGTGTCAGTCCACCCTCTGTTGCAGTCTATATTACAGTCAAGAACAAAAAGGTAAAGCATTGATTTGAAGTCTTTTCCCAGAAGCATGCAGTTTACAGCCTGCAGTTTGCTAATGTTCTAAATCTCCACAGTGGTTTGTTATGGACTATGCTAGAATTAATCAGGTTTTCCCATTTTCAGTGATGCAAATCATATTTGCTGCAAGCCTGCAGTGTGCATGCTTCTGGTGCAAATGCATGTTTTAGTGTTTTATAACCCTTATGTTCTGCTGCCAAAAAAAACGAAGGGCAGCTGTATGAGCAGCAAAGCAAGATTTAAAAGAAAAAAAACAGTTTATTTTCAGAAAGTAGATTGTACTCATTGCAGAAAGCAATTTAAAAGATGCTCCTGGGAGAGTAGAGTGTTCCTGCTTTGCAACATTTCAGGACAGCACCAACTTGGGGGAGGAAGAACTGGTTACCAAGGGCAATAGCGAGGAATTAATTTTGACAAATTCAATTCAGTTCTTAATTGCTATCCTCTTGTTTTCATTGACAAAATAGTTTGTAGCTTTTGACTCCACCACTTTACTTTGAAGCGTTAAATTTAAAAAGTGGAGCGACACAACAAAGTGAAGGAAGCCAAATTAAAAAACGATGAAGGCGAAGTCCTTCAGATGGATTTCTCTTTACCAGGAAAGTCAGCTCACTCGAGTCACATGTTCTTCTTAAGTGACAGTAGCTCATCTCAATATCTGTATTGTTCAGTGTGATTCTATTTGTGCTCTATGGAAATGTAGACATCATCCTTTTTTGTTATAAACACTAGCTTAAGTTTCACTTACATTCACTGCAACTCTACACAGTTTCACCAAAAGACCCTTCCTGTTCAGAAATAATTATAAGCAAGAAGACTAAATTTGCTGAATTGTTACCTTTTGACTAAAATTTATCACTACAAATGAATTTCCTCCCCTTCCTAGATCATTTACATTCTATGATTTTGAGCTATCTGCACAGGAGGAAATAGAAGTATTTTCAAACTTTTTATTTCTGATAATTCAAAATGAATTTTGTCTTAAAACTATGAACTTTGTATTTCTACAGAAAAACCCTTTATGAATATTTGAAAATTCATCTCATGAATGTATCGTGTGTAATTGCTTAATCAAGCCAATGGAAAACTCAAGTAATTACAGAAAGCTTTAACCTACCTAAAGTGACTGGAGAGAATGATGGGGTAGCATTTAGGGTAATATACTCAAGGTCAAGTATACAGGGATGAATATCTTAAACTACTATACAACTGACAGTGATGAAGATATTTAAACACAAAGCCTAGCCTAACATCCTACTTTGATCATGAAAATAAGCTAAGTATTAAGATGTAACATAAGGAATAGAAATAAAAACCAAAATTAATATATTTTATTATAAATAACAATGCCAAATGCCCCAAATAATGTGTTCTTATGAATTATTTTCAATATATATCACAATTAAAAAAATTATTCCAAGATAGACTACAATTATTGAAGGCAGACTGAAAAAGCCTTTTACAGCAGGACAGGACTAAATATATTTGGACTATTTATTTTTAAAAGGCGATACATTAGAGGACATGAAAAAGAAAGCAAACAAAAAATAAAATTGTACATAGAAGATTGAAAACTGCTGTTTATTGTCACATAAAACAGCAGTAGACACCCAAAAAACATAAGGAAGGGAAACGTTCAGCCTCCCTATCCCCCTAAATCAATAAGTGAAATGGTTTGCTACAAGATATGACTTGTAGCAAGACCTCATAGTATATATAAAAAGAAAAGATGTACACAGTAAGAAGCAACACATTTAACTAGCTAAAACTAAAATTAAGAAGAAAATTAAACCTTGTTGCTTCAGCTATTAATCCTTTAAGGCAATTATCTGTGATGAAGTATCTTGAAACAGCCAGTATTTTCAATAATGAAATGCACTCATCTTTGTTCTAATTAAATATGGCAAGTCTTCAGTTGCCATAGCTGGTAAGTTGACAAAGAAGGTTCCAAACTGCACAAACTCACACTGCTTAACTCAACGAGAGCAAGATCCAGGCTTATGTGTTTACTTATGGACTCCCTCTAGATATAACTTAGGGACTCGTATTATGAATTTGCTTATGAGAGGTTATATATTCGTTTCAAGACTGTCTCACTTTGTGTGCCGCCTCACGACTGCAGTGATAAGTTCACCACAGCAGAGCGATCCTAGAACAAAACTATAGATAGCTATTTTTATCCACCGAATAATGGACATGCAAAGGAGAATGAATACTCTTGTTGAGCAGCCGGTGTAATCAATTCCGCCTGGTGGAGAATACTTGAGGTTGGTAGAGGAAGACTCATAAAGCTTGAGACAGGAAAGACTGGCATATTTTCACAGCAAAAGAGTCTGGTCTGGGAGATTAATCATGGTTAAGGCAAGATGACCTAGACAGAGAGCTAAACAAGCTATATTATTGCAATGGACACCAGTCAGGAATATCCTCGGACAGCGAAGAGATTACTTCAGCTAGTCTCATTTTTACAAAGTAAGGGATACATAGGGATACACAGCCACCTAGTGAGTGCAAAGAGCGATGGTGGAGAGCAGATGACCAGAGCAGTCCAACTCCAATTCTGTTCTGATGGGAGACAACTACCTTCAGATCTTGGTGGAGTTTAGCAAAAGTTAATAACTTGCAGCACCTTCACATATTTTGTTAAAATACAGAACAAAGCATAGTAGTTTATAACATTTCCAGCTATAGAAGCATAATATGAAGAAATGAGTATCATGAGGAAGGAAAACAAAATCAACTTCTGCACCAAAGATTGTGCCAAGTAACAAAGTAACATGTCTGAAGAGACCACTCTTCTTCAGGCAGAGGTGCTAGCACACTTAAAGTATCAAGCAGTAAAAATACTGTTTTCACTGCATGCATCTAAACAAACATACAGATTACGAGCATTTGCAACAGCAAAAAGATCCCTGGTTCTGGAAGCAGAACTACAAGCTGCAGGTGAAAGTAAACATGCTTACCTTGCTTACTTACTTTAATTCTGAGATATACAAGGTATACCTCCTTCCCACTGCTCAGCATAAAACATTAAAAAGTGAATTTGCTCATTTATTTATTTATTTATTTAAATTCATTTCTGTCTGGACAGTGGAAGTAGGATTTTAAATTACCCCAAGCTGATTCCAAAACTATGCTTAACGATAGTCTTTGCTCCCTTAAAAAGCAGATATTTAACAAGAACGTTTCTATGAAGGTAAATTCATGTCACCTAAGCAGCTATTCATATAAAAAAAAAAAAAAAAAAAAAAAAAAAAGAGTTCATCTAAGAGACAGCTGATTTCATTTGGCAAAAAGCTATCATGACCTTTAATTGCACATTAACACCTCTGATTTGAGCTGATGACCATTTCCTGGATATCCTTCTGAGACACAGTGCTAGCTATGAGTAATTCCCGACCTTTAACCACTGCATTAACACCTCTAATTGTAAATGAGAGAGCAATTAAGCCACAAGCTCTTCCTTATGAAGCGGCTTATGTGACTATTATTTGGCTGGCCTACTTCAGAATATACATTCCCTTTAAGATGGGAAGGGAAATGATTTCCCGAGGCTTTTATAATTTATATCCTGCAGAAGTTGCTCTGAGTGTATATGTTTTATACAACTGTAGCTAGAAAAGTTATATCTACGTTATATCTTGCCTTCGAAAATAACAGTAGTTACTTGCATGCATTGCTACTCATAATGTTTCTTTGTGCTCCCTGTGAGTGTAAAGTCACAGCTGTAACCAAACTATTTAGGCATGGTACTGTCAAGTCTCCAGACTAAGCAGGTTAAGGCTGGCAAGCTCATATATGACACAGCTGGGACACATTAATATTTCACTGGCATAATTTTCTACCTTCTTGCAAGCAAAACTTCTGGACTACCTTCTTACACAGAGCTATAAACTTTAAACTTGAAGGTATTCAAGGATACATAAATTACAGTCCCTCTGACATAAGACTACCGCTGACTTACTCAAAGCCTAAATTACACACAAACTCTGTATCTGTGCCAGGAGTTGAGTCATCCTGGTAACACATTATTGCAATTCTGTAGAACAGCCTAGGTCTGCACACGTAGCAGAGCTGGAAGCAGCAAAGCTTAAATCTCAATAGCAGCTAGAAAAATGTGTTGCAGTAGCTTTCATCTCCCCTTCAAGCAGAAATGTCTTTTTTGCCTAGAAACACAAAACGCTGTCTCGGTTGTCTTCTCTCTTTCTGTCTGCCACAAGTCTTGGACAGATATACAGGACAAGCTGAACCCCTTAGTCTTCTATTCTGAAGATTCTTTCTTGGCTTATTTAGTAACTGGTTTGGGAGAGTTTCTTTTTTCTTTCTTTCTTTTTTTTTCCTCTTCCTTCCTTCTGATAAAAAGCTCTCTGGCAAATCCGTTGTCACATACAACAATTATAAACACCACCATGTTCAAATAAAGGAGTCCACTTCTTACAGGCTTAAACTATAACAAATAACTTGTATCTACAATTAAAGGAGAATACAAAGCTTTTAATATTAGAGGAATTCTTCTTAATAATAAATGTAGAAAACATTTTTGAAGTTAAAGTAATAGCTGCATTCTGCTATAGCCTTTGAGAGAAAGTGAACTGAAAAAAAAATGTTTTATCAATTTGCATTTTTATTTAATTGAAATGGTCCACATCTGTTTTGATAAATAAAAGAATTTGAACTGGTCAATTCCCCAAAAGAAATACTTGCACTTTTTCCCCCTTGTAGCCATTAGAATAGCTCAAGCATAACCACAGCTCATGAGTATGCTGGACTGTTGAACTAGTACACTTAGCACACCAGAATGAAAAGAGAAATATCTAGTAGCTCATCAGTTTAGGGTAATAGCAATTTTCTACATTAAGCGTGCTAATAAAAGTTTTAACCTTTTTTTTTTTTAACCCTTACAAGCGCATAGTGAACTCTCTTTCTCTCTCTCTCTCTTTATTTTTATTTTATTTTATTTTTTTATGACCACTTTAGATATCCTATTGTGCTTCCTCTTGGCCAGGTCAGCTAAAAAGCTGGGGCACTCTGTGGTCCAGCTGCCCCCCTGCCAGGCTTCCTCACATGAGAATTCCCACAGGAGGAATCAAGACTGGGCAATGCCAGCTGAGCAGTTCCGCCTGGGGAATAAAATCACCTCAGAGTTTTGGTGGTCTATCAGATTATCAAGAGGTTAACAGACGTTAATCCATTTCTGACATTCTTCAAAAGTATACTGGATGTTTTCAAAAATAATACCTTTCTTTACTTTCTGTTGAACAAAAATTACAGCCAAATCAGTATTATTCTGTTTTCTCAATAGGAGAATCTCTTAGAAGCCTAGAAAGCAGAGATGTAGAGGAAATGAATGGAAAAGGAAGCACTCCAGACTAACATAAGTTATTTCATACATTGCTCAAAAATCACAGCAAGGAATGCTGTATAAAACCCTAAAACATACTGAGAGATCTCTTAGCTAGGAATTGAAATATTAAAGTCTAATTACATACCCATACATCTAAAAAACTACTTTGCAGAGTATGAGTAGCCTCACTGAAGATCCGTTGAAGACAACAAAATTGCTTACACAGCCAAAGCTTTGAAGTCCACAGAGCACTGACTTAAATGGCTTCTAGCTGCAGTACACAAAACCCTGCAGCTCTGAAAGGAGACTCTGACAAATTTTAGCACACTGCATTTTTTGTCACACAAAAATATTTTCATTCTATTTTGTAGCATTTTATACAGAAACTTATATAAATAATAAAATAGTTGAGGGAATATTTTCAAAAACAAAAAAACCCTCTTAGATATGGTTCCAGAATGCCAACATATTTTTTAAAAAAATCACTAATAAGGTAATTATTAAAAAAATAAATAAAAGTAAAAAAATTGCACACAGAAGGAAAGAAGCAGAGAAACAAGAAAAAGGAGATATATGTATTTCTAGATATATATATTAATATATATTTATGATTTTTACATTTTTAAACTATCCCACTCTAGCAGGATATTGTAGATTGACCATGCAACAAGAGGCATTTCAGCTGTAGCAAATAAAAACAATTTTTTTTTCAGCAGAATTGTTCTCCACTGTGAAGTCAACAGTCTACAGTTATACCCATTCCTCACCCAACCTTTTCTCATAAAACGACTGAGAAACCTGCTCTCCCACCTAGGCAGGCTGAGTATCTGTACAAGCTTGCTCATCACCCTCAGCACTGCTGAGCTCCCAGTTCCCCTTTTCCACCCCCCTCCTGGCCCTTCAGTGAGCAGCTTTTTGAAGCCTCATGTTGTGACATGCCACTTTTTTCCCCACAATTAATACTGACTACTGGTTTTAGTTGCTTCAATTTTGCTGCATATATCAGTTATAAATTATTAATAAGGAAACTCAGTTCAATGGTGTCTCAGTCTGGATAACTAATTCAGCTCCAGGGGCTGTTATTATGCCTGTAGGCTTCAAACACCTCCATTAATTGCGGAGCTCTTAATGGCTTAATTACAGTTCCATAGAGAATAAAACACAAAGCCTTTGCTTCTCAAAGCCCAGACCCAGTCCCACTACCAGATCACCTTGGTTTTTTTACTACCCTATTGCGAGGCAGAGATATTGAAACTAGTACTGTGGAGATTGTTGCTTTCGGTTCAAAATATGTTGGCTTGCTCTGCACAAATAAAAAGGACGTAACTGCATTATTCACGCCATAGCAATTCCAAAAAGCATTATACGGCAAACCTCATTTTCAGCCCTTTTATTCACAGATTCTAGGATCCAAGAGATTACTAAAATTAAACAAGAAACAAGATAGGCCTAGTTTCTGTTCCCAACCAGTGCTCTCTTCCTCGACTTCAGCACAATTTATACTTTCTCTGTCAACTTTTTCCCTTCTTTCCTGCTCGCCGCTGTCATTGTGCACTTTGTTTTCATCAGTCTCTCTGCCCTTCTCCGACTATTGCTAACTAGATTTCTCCTGCTCCAACATCCTATCAAAGACGTGTCCCAAATACTTATTACGTTTGTACGTCTGTGGTGCTGAAGCACAGCCAGCACGCTGGTTTGAAGCCCAGATTACCTGTAGATGATTTGCCACTCACTTCCTCTGTATTCCAGCTTAAATCATCGATACCTTGTTTCTGGTCATAAGAAGTTGAAGGGAAATCCTTTCTCGTTCAGAAAGGGTGTGAGGCCATTCCTTAACTGCAGTCATTTGGAGTCCTAAACATCAGGAGAAATTAGGGCAAATAGCTCCTGCCACGCTTCCAGCATGCTTAGTCATGCGACTGCAGCAAGGCTGCATGTATGTTAATCTAGTCAAAGTGTTAAAAACTTTTGACCAGCTACAGAGACAGAGCTGGAGGGGTTGACAGCTGCCCTTGTACTCTGCCCTGCCGCTGTAAGGCCACCGGCATGCTGAGAGCTTCTATCCCTCCCCTCCGGGGCTGCCAACGGAGTGACGTATCTTCATTTTCAGAGTTCCCAATTCCAAAGCAGCACTGCTAAAAGGAAACGAGCTATCCAAGAGCTGAAAACGTCCCTAACTCTCACACTGAACTCTGAGAAGTACGACAGTAACCTCAAACCAGAACCAGTTTACATCCAACGCGCCTTGGACAATTTGTCAGTAGAGTAGAGCTAAAACCGCCCGAATGTGGCTAAGGATCTCTGACTAAAGCTGTTCCCTCTAGTCACTAAATTCCTTTCACCTGCTCAGGCCACTGCTTGCTCTTAAAAACAGATTGCTGCCTGACCTCCACAATACATGAATTTTAGCTTCACATCAGATGCTAACAGAAATATTTTGTAGCCTAGTTCCTGAGAAAATGAGGTTCGCATGTTGATGCAGCTCTATATGTATCTGTTTCTTCCCTTTCTCCTAATTGAATTTGCTGCTTGATTTCCCCCGGTTTTTCGAAGGATTAGAAACCCTAACAGTGTCCTTAAATACATGGTTGGTTAGAGGAGCAAAAACTCACCAATGCCTCCTACTAAGCTCAACTCTTACTGGGCAACAGAAAGACTGAAAGGGTAGGAAAACTTCAAATAACCATAGAAAAAAACACCTTTTAATTGTAGTTTTCACAGTATTAACATGAGAGAGTTCTGGAGACAGAGTCGTATGAAACCATGCTTAATTCATTCTGCTGCTGACAAAACTCCTGCTGATGCCTCTGTGTTGCGACACCCAGCACAGAAAAATGCTTTGGTCACAGTGACGGGTGCTTTAGAGGCTCCCGGCCTTTCTGGCAAATATTGTTCTCACAATGCAAATACTTCATGCTTTCTGTTGGCTCTTTGAGATTAAATTTCAGGGCAAAAATCATTCCAGAGGAAAAAGAAAGGCAGATGCAAGAATGTGAGTGAGAGGAAATATGAAGTTAAAAAAAAGTTAAGCAGAGGAAACCAATAACCAGTAAACTGTAATTCAGAATTATGATTTTCTTCAGTTTAGAAAACTTAGAGGAAAGATAAAAAAAAATCTGTTTGTTATTTTATTGGAGCTATTAAAAACAAAATTTAAGTACACTTTTTGGTTTTACTAATGAAATATATGCACTCCTTTTAGTCATAACAGGCTTAATGCTGTTATTACTTGTGGAGATAGTGTTCTTTCTTGTACATTTATGGCATTTGTCCTTATAATTTAAGCCAAAATACGTAAGAGAAATGATCTCCCAGCAGAAATTTGGTTAAGCCTTACTATTTAATGAAGTAACATTCTATTTCTGTAATATTTTTCATCTGAAGATTTGAATGTACTTTGAATGACTTCAGTATTCTATAAAAATATTCTTGGACTGGTAAATAAATTCTTCCATATACTGTCTGATGCATTCCAACCCTTTTAATATACCTTTACCACAGTTCGATCAGATTCTAGTTCATAAAACTGTTATTTCAAATAGAAATAGCTTACATATGATTTCCAACATTTCTTTCAATGTCAGGTTATTTAGGCTAACTCTAAATTACATAACATCAATTTGTTTCACATTTTTTGAAACATCTTTTAAACTGATTATTCAGGCTGCATGTACATTAATATATTCCACTTCCAAGTACAATACGCAGTGAGTTATAATCACTTTACATTTGTGATTTGGGTGATCCAGATATATACTTTAACTTATCCCTGAAATTCTATTTTTGATTATGTCTTAGTTTTCTCGAGTTTCCAAAAAGGTGGCCTCTTACTTATTCGATGAGAAATGACTAATTTCTTTTCTTTGGAGGGGGTGGGAGAAGTACTGTAAAATTTGTGAAGCATTTGCCTATGCAGATGTCTCAACATATTGCTATACAAACCCAATATGAGTTTTAGCCTTTTAGGAACATGGTAGTGGGTTATTCAGATAATTGTTTTTAAATATATATAGTTTTCTGTGTAAGGTATTACATAACTGATTAATTACTTATACTTAATGCTGAAATACTGTAGAAATCTGTGGCTATATTATCTGTGGCTGAGTCTAGCAGCATGTAATTAGTATCACTTATGCTGACAATGTAGTATATTCATACTGTATATTCAGTATATTCATACTGGTTCAGGTAAAGGAAGAGGAAAAAAGCAACAAAGAAAGAAATGAAAGGAAAATAAAGTTGAAGATAAGAAGATGAAAATGGGAAGAAAGAGGGAAAAAGCATAGCAAGGGAAATAGGACAGAGTATAACATTATATATGTATATACACAAATTTATAATTATTTTAGCAGCTCCCTCAACTATTTGAAATAAGACTTCAGAAATTCACAAGTTCAGGTCTATTTTGGTCCACCAGTTCCAACGAGTGCAGAAACTGACCCTATCAATTCATCATTCGCTTGCAGTGGATATTTGTCAATCTAGCAATGCTAGCCTAATACTTGGCAAGTTAAGCTCATCTTCTCTTCATATGTTCTCTCTCTTGCATTTATTTTACCTAAAATAGACAGGTCCTATAGCATTTATTCTTCATAAACTATATTTGCCCTAATTTATCAGGTATCAATAGAGAAACACGTGCAGTGCACACCTGCATTTCTAGGAAGAACATAGTGGAGGCAGTTAGTAGTCCCTCCTGGTATGCTGAGGTCTGACTTGAAGAAAGAGATAGACTAGATTGTAGTGTCTCACTTGGCAGGACATTGAGAAGAGCTTGCCAGACCGGAGCCAGAGACAGTGGCTGGAGACTACAGTGATCCCGGGAAAGGGAAAGCTGCCTGGCATGCTGTGCACCATGCCATGCACTGTCACTGCCAAAAGTGCAGGACTTGGCAAAGACGACAACACTGTGCTTTGAAAATGCTCAGGGCTGGCTGTGCATACTCTGTTGTTCTTCTATGGATTCCCTTCTAGAGAAAGAGGGAGAACAGGGGAGAAGATGGTAAGGTAATGAGAAATAAAGTTTATAGACATATAGGAAAGCTATAAAAAGAAATGATAATGAATAATAAAGAGTCACTGGATATTAGTCATAGATAGCTAAAAGGACAAACTCTGAGGACAAAAGCAAACAGAAGAACTGGGAAAGAAGAGGATAATTGACTTTAAAAGCAAAACATATTTCCAAATAATGAAATTACCTGATCTCACGTAAAACTGGCCTCCAATTCCTTCAAACTCCATACACAGCTTTTTCTTTTTCTATATTTAGCAAATCCTTTCTCAAATTAAGGAGATTTTCTGTAAAATAAGCATCATATGTGGTGCCAGCATTCTGCTTTGTTTTAGGAAAATAAACTGAATGACCCTAGAAGGATACAGAGCTATGTGAAATCTTAGATTCTAATCAATAAAGATAAGTTGCTTGATTTTCAAAACTCTCTCATTTAATCATGATTTGAAGAGCTCAGGTGTTAAAGAATCTACTGGCTAGTATTTCTGGCATCTCTCTGGCAGATTATTTTAAGTACATAATGACTAAAATTTAGAAAACAGAATAGCCTCACTGCTAATAAGAATTCATCTTGCTTCAGCTACATTCTTTTATGCCCTTGCCTGCTAGGGTAAAAGGCCTTTTTCTAACAGGAGAAGTAACATACTGAACCACACCACCTAATCTCTTCGATAAATAGCTAGTGTCATAGGACAAAGAGAAAGAGAGATCCTCAGATTTTGTTAAAAGAATACATTAATGGAGAAGGTGCAACTAATTTTTTTTTTTTTTAAACGTGCTGTTAATTTCTGAAGTGCAGTAGGGATAAATGTAAAACTGACATTCTTGGTAAGTTCTCTCACCAGCCAAGGAATAGTTTAATAATGGAGAAATGGAAAATACCACTTATCTGTTTCATTTTTTTAATTTGAAATCTCAGTGATATTATGTTTGAATTTTACAAGAGAGGAGACAAACAGACTACAGTTACTGAATTTGTTTTATTTTAATCATCTTGGTGCATTCTAAGAGAACAGATGAATCTCTCCCCATCTGTTTCATATTTTATAATTTACTTAAGTGAGAGCAAACATGATAAGATTAACCTGTATTAAAAACTTGAAGCAAATAATAATTGAGTACGTTATGTAAATATGCATCTAATTCCAGTCTAAATAGCTAGGAAAAAAGTTGATGGTTACATTGCAAGTCAATTTATGCCCTTCATCTTATAGAATATCAATATGATTTAGGATATGTTGGCTGTGAACTGCCACGTGATCTTCTTTGGGAACAACAGTTTGAAGGCAAGCCTTTGAAAACATAGTTGTGCTTGTCATCTTAGCCTTGAAGACCTTTCAACACAGTAGGCACTCACCCAAGAAATTTCTTGTGAGTACAAACATGTTAAGCATTACTTGTTTGAGAAGATGCTTACTGGTAACGTCACAAGAAGCACTGTAACATCTTCAGAACCAAAGCAAGGTGATTGCTCCCTACATGAAGGACTGTGTGAAGTATCTGTGAAAGCCAAGTATGATAGATAGTGTCTGCCCTGTCAAAAGTTCAGCACCACTTCACTCAGGAAAAAGCATCTTTGCTAGTCTGGATTTTATCTGTTTTTTGTTTGTTTGTTTTTGTTTTCCTTCCTCTCCTACCCCGAACTATCCACTGTAGCAAATCGAACAGTGTTTTATTCTCCTCTAACACACACACAAACAGTAAGGCACATAACAGATGAGTATAGATGCCTATCATTATTGCCATTATAAAACAAGAATAGCCACTGTATACTAGCTCCTTACTGGTGCTACTAAATTATTTAAGCAGAAAGTGAGGATGACATGGATGCTATGAAATTAAAATTAATAGTGCTTAATGCAACATTAATTTTTAATGATTTACATTGCCTGTCAAATTGAGAGAGTATAGACTCTCACTGGCATCTCAATTTGCAAGAAGTAAATGCACGCAGTCCCTGCTGTTTTTAATCAACATACCAATATCTATAAAAATTTACCATCTCTAAGCTCCATTGGAACAGCATAGGGACAGATTTCAAAAAGCAAAGTGAACAAACATGCACAGGATTAGGTACTGTATTAGGTAATTAATTCACTGAAGATATAACTATAAAAAGAAGCATGAAATCTAATTTTCCAGCATGTCATTCACAAACAGTTTGGGCAAAATAGGTATGAGTGTGAGAATCAACTTTCCTAATTTCATTTTAGTGTTAAATTTCCCAACAGACTTGGCATGCAATAAATTGTATATACAAGCATTTAGAAGGACAGGAATAAAATGAAGTGGAATTAGAAACATCAGAAGAAATGTATTTGGATGCTAAATACCATTTAAACACCCTCTTATCAATCTCAACAAAAAATAGAAGTATCAGACTATTTTCTTTAGCTCCAAGTCCACTCACAAAAAACAAAAATTAATCCTGGTGTCATGCTGGGGGGAAAAAAAAATAAATAAAGGAAAACTAGACATGGAAATTCCCTTGTGCATCATCAGTAGCCCAGGCAGAGAGAAAACAAGCCTCATTTATGTGACTTTCATTCAGCTGACTTAAAGATGACTCACTTACACCTGTGAGATGTAAACTATTTAGTGGTAAATATCTGATAATTGCAACATCCAAATGGAATGGAAAGAGGAAAAAAGTAAGAGCCCAAATCTTGACCTGCATCGTCATTAAAATTTTATCAAGTACAAGGTTGCAATATATATTTTTTACACACAGAGCTAGAGGTTAGAGACTTGCATAAGAAATATTCTTGAATTCTAAGCTTCCCTTACAGAGTTTAAACCCACAGTTCTCAAACCCTAGACTTTCTTAAGAACCAAGCCTTTGAAACATTATTAAGGAAAGTAACCCTTTTTTCAGTTGAAGCTAGGCCTCTGTGCTCCAGGAGTACAGAAGGCATAGCAAGGATGGTTGTACTGCAGTGCAGAGTTTTGTTGTCTGGGTTTGCTGTGGTGCAAAATATTTGTGTGTTTTACATTAGTCATTTTGTGTAAATAAAACAAAAGCCTCATAAACACCAGTAAAAAGAAACCACAAACATACACAACAAACAGCACTGAGGGCAGAGGTGTTCATGATAACCCCCAGCCAAAAACAGTAGCTTGGTGTTTTTACTGATTTAGAGAAAAAAACTTGCTTATCTTCTCACCAAGTCAAATAAGTTCTTACGTCTTGCTGGATTGCAGCCTGGCTTCAACAGCAGTGAAAGACCAGCCCCACCTAGTCTTGCCTCGAGGTCAGGACATCTCTTGGGATCGAGGATATTTAGATTCAAGCCCCGTAAGGTTAAAGAACATCTAGAACGCACGTATTTGCTCCATGAACGTCACTATCCTACAATACTGTACAAAAAGCATCAAGCGTTTCCTCCTGTGTCACACTCACTCAGAAGGTGCCTCCATATTTGGAATCAAGCAAGGAAGAGGCACAGAAAGGGAAGCCCTGGGAGATGCCTGTGCAGGTCTCCCTCCATACCTGCTGTTCTCTACCCTGTGGCTTTAGCCTGCTTCCTATCTGGACACATCAAGTCATTTTCCAGAGGCTCCTAATTTTTTTCTGGTAAGCAGCAGAAAGAGATAGTATCCTATTTTTGCCATCCGAAAGCCTCTCTCCATTACCTCATAATGAATTTATTTTCCTAACCTAGGTTCAAGGTCTACAAGGGCAATTCAATCAGCTTAATCTTTGATCAGCTGCATGAATGATTACCATTAAATTTGTAACATTTCACTTGTCCAAATGATCAGGAAAGCCTAGACGGTGAACCGGACATAACGTAGCTTCGGGTAAAAGGCAATGTTCATCCATCAGTTTCTAAATTATATTTGTCTCTTCAGTTTTTCCTTCTCCAAAGTTTGTTCCAGTAACTTTCCTATTGTTGTCTGATCAATAACCATAGGGTCCTCTGGGTGACCATTTAGATTTCTCAAGTTTATGGATGAGATTAGTTTTTTCCAGATTTTAGTTTCTCACACTCTAAAGAAAATTTTATCTAGCCGCCTAACAAGTCCTTTAATTTTTATGTCTCTTCCTCCACACACCTTACAATTGTGCGCTCAATATTATTTCTTACTGAACTTACTATTTCTTACTGAACCCTAAGATAACAAGATTGACTGTATTAAGGGGTTTTACTAGAACTGCTTGCTAACCTTGGTTAAAAGAGTACAACATAGTTGGGTTTTGGACATAGTCATTTTATAATCTTAATTTCATCACTAGCCAGTTAAGATTAAAAATTTAATAGCTAGAAAAAAAATATTAGTAAAGATAGAGAACCAAAAGCTGGAAAATTTGCCAAAGATCATTTTTTCCTCATTTCACACATTTTAATTAGAGACTTCGGTGCCAAAATATATTGCAAGTGCTGAGCCACATGCCTTATTTTCTCCTTAGTGTTAGACTTACACTGAATATGCTTAGTTCTCAACAAACGAATTAATCCACACACATTTCATGCAGCCTTTCTGTTTCTGTTCAGAGAAAGATCAACACATTTAGCACTTTCAGAATATGGTCTTCTGGCCTTTAAATTTACTATTAAATCAGAAAGTCCTTTCAAATAGTGAAACAGTGTTGTCCAAGACAGGCATTTTTTGTATAGACCGAATTCCAAATCAGAGCCTGGGCATTTAGAAAGTAGGCTTAAAGAACCAAAGAAAGATGAAAAAGACACTGTTCATATTTTGGTAGTGCCCTGAAAATAAACTTGCATTCAATTAGCTGCCTGTAGCTAATAAGAATGACTGTAAATACAAAATCAAATTCAAAAAAAAGCAAAAATGCAAATAAAATGAGAAATAAAATTAAAATATCCACTAATAGGCCAAAGGGTTCTTTTTAAAATCTATTTTCTGATTATTTTGTCATACTGTCAGCATACTGTGAGCATAACTGTCAGCCATTGCCATCCCAATATCAAATTCAGAAATTCATAATCAGAAATAAAGTTATACTAGCATTGAAGTAGTGAGGTATTCTAGCTTTGTAAAATACATACTTTCTGAGCTGAGAAGAATAGTATCTAGGACAAGAATACAAGATGTGTTTACAATGGTTACCTAAGTAAAGGCTTGAATACCAGTCAGATTACTGTGCAACTAATCTAACCTTCAAGCATACAAACAAATTTCAAATAGTATAGCTGGTTATAAAGAATATTTCTCTGAGATGGCTTGTAGAGAATAACTATAGTAATGTAGAACAGATCATACTTTTCATCAATAGGAAAAGGTGTATTTCCTTTCTTGAACACACAAATATCACTATACTGATAAGAATAGCAAATAGTTTTATTTTTGCTTTCTATTGTTACAGTGGAGTTACAAGTGAAAAACAGTTAAAAATTGATATGCAAAACTAGAACAAAACAAGTAAACTAAGAGAAAGTGGTATTTTAATAGCTTTAATTCAGACATAGATTGCTAATTCAAAATTAATTTATTCCCAGGATATATTACAATAAAGCCATAAAAATGAAAGGAGAGTAGATGTCTGTTTGAACACAGGAATCTGAGAAGTATTAGCAGTCAAACTGCCCAACTAAAAATTACCTAGTGTGACTGTTTGGATCAATCAGTTTGATTATTTCATTTCTCAGATGTACGTGTCTTGTCTTGCATTATTAATTTCTATTCCATGATCATCTGTGAACTGGTAGAGGAAAATAGTTTGGTAATAAAGATTTGATTTAAATTAATAAGATTATTTAATATCCTATAAACCTTAAATAATATCTTTTGGCATGTAGCAATGCAGTTACCACTAAGAAGGTTTTAAGCTGAAAACAACTCTGTAGTTGATAAAGTGTTTTGTTTAGAAATGAAAAATAGATTTTTCAAAATGCTGAGCTTATAATAATGCAACAATTTTAAGTCAAAAGATAAAATAATTTGAATCCCTGAGATGACGTCTACTGCCTTTAAAAGAAAGTGCATTTATTTCTCTTCCCTTCCAGACACTTGTTCAAGGAAGCAAGCATTCCTTGTTTCAAAGATTTGTGAAATCTTTGTGCCTGTTCTTATCTGAGTCACCTTCTTGATCCAAATCTATCGGGGGTTTGGAGAAGGCCTGCTATGCATCCTTTATGGTGAGATTTCTGCCAAGTACTGTTCATTAGGAGATGGGAGATTTTCTATTAAAAACCATGATCTATATGTTACTGATATCTGAGATATGAGAGAAAGGAAAAAAAAAAAAAAAAAAAAAGCTTGAAGGAGAAGGTTCTTGTTTCATACAAATTGGGATGAGCAGCAGAACACATTATTAATAAAGTGTTATAATAACACTTCTTTGTTTAAAAGCTTATGTTTTAGTCCACTAGTTGCTGAAGTTCAGTACACACTCATCCATCCTGGCCTCTTAAACTCTATGAATGAGAGATCTCAAGCTGGGATTTAAAGGTATTCTATAAGGAACACTGAACAAAATCATGTACGAAAAACTTCACCCTCTTTGGAGTGTATGTATGTGCTTTATTCAGTTGCAAAAAAGATATACTTGTTCTCCAGCATTTATACTCTGGTCTCCTCAGAAGGACCATAGCTGGTTTCTTTACTGTTTCCTGTGGCTGCACTTTCAAGAGATCTCACACGTGCTAGCTCACTTCCTTCAGGAAGCAGGAGACCCAAAATTCAAGCCCTTCTCAAAGAAATAGAATAGCACATGGTTCTTGCAGGAGAGTTTCTTTTTTGTGCACGAGTAGAAGCATCTTCACTCTTCCTCCTTCTGAAACTTTGACATTATACAAGGAGAAGAACTGAAAGATACACTGATCAGAAAATACACAGTGATTTCTTTGAAAGAGAAGGCTGAACTTGGTTAAGAGATTCACTTTCTAACCCAATGCTTAGAAGAAGCGTCTCAGAGAGATACAGCTCCTAAGAAAAAAATCAATATTTAGAGAAAAGGGGGGAAGGAGGGAAGGGGAGGCATTTTTAGAAGTAAATCACTCACCACTTGTGGTTAAAAAAAAAAAAAAGTTTTCTATCCTTTGGAGACAAGGTTACTTAAAGATTTGCTTATATAAATCTTTACAGAGAAGTTTTCTGTGCTCTTCTGTACTGAATAGAGTAGAAGACACTCTGAAGACAAGAAGGAAACACCACCTTAGTTTTGGAAACAAGAAGGCGAAGATATCATTTAGTCTGGAGAAGCACTCGTGCTGATAAATATTTGCCAAAATTAATAAACAGTTCCACTGAAGGTATATAAGTTGGCAACAACTAGAAATATTTCAGAAAAATTTTAAATACTTGTTCATGCATTAACTAATTAACTTTACAGATAAGCCCAGCAGCTGATAAATAGGAAAACTAAGACAAAATGAGTCATGTTTTTAGGAATGAAGAGTAGGAATCCATGTTTTAAAACATAAATGCTGAGCAGCTCAGACATTTCAAAAAATTTAGATTTTTATGACACAGCAACTTCTCCTGTCTCTGCAGAAAGTATTGCCTGTACACTAACCAGAGCAACAAACAGTAAGTGCATAAATCTAAAGCCCCTGCAGCATAAAGTCTTTAAAATGAGCCTTTCCTTGAGGGAACACAATTAGATAAATATTTAGAAGGCAATACTGTTGAAAAAAATTATAATTGAATGACAGTAAAGACGGACTGACTGCAGCAGGAAGCAACGATGTGTTTTGCTTGGTAGTTTAGAGCCTATTGAGAAAATTTGAAAATTGAATTAAGAGATGAAGGTCTTTGGAAGAGCAGTCTTATAACCACTTTAGAAGAAATATGAGCTTCATTGCCAATAAAACAAGTCAGCTTAAAAGGAAAAAAAAGAAAAGAAAAAAACAAAGTTTCGTTCTCCAATAACTAAAGACTAAGAATATGATCATTGCCCCCTTTCTTACAGAGAGGTAAGAAGCATTTATTATTGGTTCATTCATTCACCTTTAACTTAAAGCAACTGTAAAGGAACATTTTAATACCACAAGCAAGATAGTAAGTCAGACTTGGAAGATACCAAAGAACAAAAAAAAAAGAGAAAGTATTTGTTTGGCTGCTATTTGGATTGGGTTTGACAAATTTGCCTTCAGACAAATGACAGAATTCTACTTCCTCAGCAGAAAAATCCACATAATTATTTGTCTGAGCCTCTATCAAGGTCAAGGGATAACAGGGTGCATGGGGAAACAGAAGAAAAAAAAAGAGATCTATCTTCATTTTTCTGGGAGCCAAGATTTCTTAGTTTTCCCTTAGTGTTATGAGAAAAAGCATTGGCTTAGAATATGAAACTCATGCCTGTTACAGATATACCACAGAAAAATGTCCTTGCTACATTCTTTATTAATTTACTGTATGAGACCAAGCATTACCTTAAAGTTCTAAAAGATTTAAAAATATGTATGTACATACATGCACATATACATAAATGCTTTCTTTGAAGCTTCTATTTAACAAAATGTTGCCACTGAATGTAACAGCTATTACACGCAGTACTGCTCCTCACCATGGGTACAGGGACACTGTCACAGAAATCAAAAAGCAAAGCTCCTACTGCAATGAAAACAGCTTATTTTGATGCTTATCAGATTATGGATCTCACAGGGCCCAAATAACAAGATTTTCCACTCCACATAAGCAGAATTCTTGGTATATCCAAAGATGAAACAATAAATTAGTATGTGCAAGTAATGCAAACTTTTCTCAGTAGTTACCATTCCTTCTTCACAGAAGTAAATGCAGTTGCTTTACTTTTCTTTTATTCATAACGATGCCAATGGTGAGACAAGAGACTTATATTTAGCTTGTATTAGTGTCCAAAAATAGATTAGACTACTATTTCATGTTTTCTTGTTCCTACTTCAGGTCAGAACCTTATTTAACTATGCAAAATAGTAAAGATGGATAATAACGTTGCAAGGAGAATTATTTTAAATGGTTTCCCCCCCCCCCCCCTAAGAGGCAGGTGAGGTGAGAAGGAAGAGGCAGCAAGGTTTCTGTTCAGCAGGCTTCCATGGCAACCACAGTTAGCTTATACAACAAATTGTCACAGATGTTCACATTGAGTATTTCTGTATTAAACATGCAATCTTCAGCGTACAAATACAAAAAGCATGCGGGAGATGGACCAGCAGTAGCCCAGCACGATAAATGGTCATTCAGTGCTGGAAGGCATCTCAGAAATGGCAGAGATCAATGGGATTCAAATGTGTTTCCTCTGGACTTTGCCTTCGCATACTTGGCGAGCAATACCAGCAACCCTCCAATACGTCACTATCCAAATAGGTGAACTTATGTAGCTTTTTCACACAAATTCCAGTTTGTTGTTTCTGTTATTTCTAGGCTTTTTTTTTTCCCATCTCTCCCACTTCTAATGATAAACAAACTGTTTTCAGTCTTATCCAACACTCTGGAGGCAGAGTGTTGAAAAGAGTAAAGAGCCCTTTGGTCTTTACTGTATTAACTTATATTGGCATAATACTTCTTAAAGATGACAGAAAAATTCTTAAAAGTATGTTTTTTCATGTTCTATAATAAGCAGGATAAGTCATGGAATGAAGATGCGTTGCAGGTATGCCCAGCTTTATGGCAGGTGACAGAAGAAGACACAAACCAGGAATTCCCAAGTTTTAGCCACTTCAGCACAGAGAAATTTATACGGGATTAGAAGGAGAAAGCAACAGCTTCATAACTACTGCTACAAATTGGGGAAGAGTGGGGGAAGATGGTACAGCTCTAAGTAGTAGTATGCAGTAACATAGCACCTTTATCCTTTAGGCTATTTACTGCCTATCTGAACACGCAGAAGTCCATTCAAAATCTTCAAAATGTAAAACCACTAAGCCAGTTCCATCTTTTAAAACCTCTAATGCTAACAGAGGTTATGACCATCTATGCAACAGATGAAAATTTCCAGTTTAAACTTGTAAAGGAGATACTGTCCTGGCCTACAGTCTACTGAAACAAAGCTTTAAGGTTTGACTTTATGGACTGCCTGACACACAATGTAAAATCTATACTTTGAATGTTTCATAAAAATTTTACTCACTGAATATGTTACATAAGTGCTATTTATATTACTTACATTTCATGACCAATAATTATTTTTCTACACAGGGTCCCAGCTTCTTTCCCACATGACATTTAAAAAACAAAACAAAAATTCCCAACAATTTTCCTTCCTCCCTCCCTCCATACTTCCTATAAGAAGGAATTATTGGTCATATATTTTAAAGGATTGCTTTTCCTGCATTGCACAATCACTTGAGAGCATCACTTCCAGAGAAGAAAAAAAAAAAAAAGAGAGAGAGAGAGAGAGAGAGAGAAGAAAAAGTTTTTTTTAAAAAAAAAAAAAAGAAAAAAAAAAGAGCACCCCAGGCAAAAGTTGTACTATTGGACCAGTAAAGAATAAGCATTATAGTTGCTGGAAAGTATCAGTGTTATTTCTTCTGAGAGCTTTGCAACCTAATGAATGACAGTAATTTTGTTATCAGTCCGCAACCACACATACGATTTATGTTCTGTAGAGTGACGGTCCCTAATAGCAACCTTGCTAAAGCAATGTCACTAATGCCAAGCATTAATAAACTCTGGATTATGCTTGCCAGAAACCAGACACTAAACTGACATCAAAACAGTAACTTTAAAAGTAGAAGCCAAAGGGGTTATTGTGTAATTTTCTATCAGTTAAAACAGTTTGTGCAACATCACATGATTTTTCTTCAACAAAATGTCATTTTGCTGTGCTTTCCAGTACTTCAAGTTTTAAACAGTGATTAGCTTCATCAGACCCCAGGAGGGAGGACTAGGGAAGTAAGAATTTGTGGAGGTGGCACAACATGAACTTTACAAAGCAAGCTGAAATATTTCTAGCAGAGGGATTTTGGCAGCAAAGATAAAGAAACAAAATTTGCTTTTAACAAAAGTTTGAGTCATTTTCCAACTCAAATTTAACTTTAGATTAACCTCAAATATAAGACAGCACAGTTTTCCTTTAATAGAAGAAAAAATGCAAAGCTATTCCCTATAGAAATACTATATCTTAGTAAGGGAGCAGGGAAAACAAGTTACTTGGTAGAACTTCTGCTATAAGCATTTTGACTTGTTTTCTTCAGTGATTTTAAGTTTACATTTTATGAACTCATGTTTTTAGGTGTCTGACTTGCAAAAGTTCACAAATAAATTCTCATTGGAATTCTAACTGCACCCACTAGTCTGGTTACTTAGCCCACAGGTCTATCTGTTTCATATATATATATTTTTTGTGATAACAGTTTTTAAACATATCTATGGCTCATCTCTTGACATACGCACATCTGTCTCTGATAGCTTACACAAAGTGTGTGTTCTTTGCCCTGTATCGGATACAAAATTTGTCTAAGCTAAAGATCTTTGAACCTATCTCCCAAATTAACTGGCCAGGTTAAATAAAGGTTTCATCTTTTTAGTTAGATAATAGAGTACTCACTCCCTTAGAAGTGATAAGTAGGTGTTTTATTTTATTTTATTTTTTTTAGGAGGAGAAGTCAAATTTATAATAGTTTTGAATTCAAAGACTCTGGTCAGAGAACATTGTCCAGTACAGAGACCAGCTTCTACTGAAACATTTCCAGAGAATCTCTGTGTAGAAGATATTCAAAGATTAGACTCTCAGTGCTTTTAAGTGAAAATTTTGTATCTAGAAAGCAGTCCATTTTCCTAGGCTCTAGCAAAAGCACAAATAGATTTAACTGAGCTGTAGGCTTAACATTATGTATGCACAGTTATTAGAGAAAGCATATTAAAGTCTAATGCTCTTTTCATAGGGTTTGTTTATTTTTTAAATTTCTCTCCACCTTATTCTAATCATTTCTGTATTTCCCTAAAAACATTGTTTAGCAAGAACAATTGTAGCTGACATAATTTCTTGATAGTTCTGACTGCTCATATCACACGAATTTTAAAGAAGACAACTTTGTTACTGCTAAGCAATATTGTACTGACTCCAGTCAATTGTTTCAGAAGCCTGATATTCAGGGTTAGTAGGACATTGACAATATGACAAAATAAGCTTCTTAAGGAGAGAGAGAATAGAGAGAATAGAGAGAATAGAGAGAATAGAGAGAATAGAGAGAATAGAGAGAATAGAGAGAATAGAGAGAATAGAGAGAATAGAGAGAATAGAAAGAATAGAAAGAATAGAAAGAATAGAAAGAATAGAAAGAATAGAAAGAATAGAAAGAATAGAAAGAATAGAAAGAATAGAAAGAATAGAAAGAATAGAAAGAATAGAAAGAATAGAAAGAATAGAAAGAATAGAAAGAATAGAAAGAATAGAAAGAATAGAAAGAATAGAAAGAATAGAAAGAATAGAAAGAATAGAAAGAATAGAAAGAATAGAAAGAATAGAAAGAATAGAAAGAATAGAAAGAATAGAAAGAATAGAAAGAATAGAAAGAATAGAAAGAATAGAAAGAATAGAAAGAATAGAAAGAATAGAAAGAATAGAAAGAATAGAAAGAATAGAAAGAATAGAAAGAATAGAAAGAATAGAAAGAATAGAAAGAATAGAAAGAATAGAAAGAATAGAAAGAATAGAAAGAATAGAAAGAATAGAAAGAATAGAAAGAATAGAAAGAATAGAAAGAATAGAAAGAATAGAAAGAATAGAAAGAATAGAAAGAATAGAAAGAATAGAAAGAATAGAAAGAATAGAAAGAATAGAAAGAATAGAAAGAATAGAAAGAATAGAAAGAATAGAAAGAATAGAAAGAATAGAAAGAATAGAAAGAATAGAAAGAATAGAAAGAATAGAAAGAATAGAAAGAATAGAAAGAATAGAAAGAATAGAAAGAATAGAAAGAATAGAAAGAATAGAAAGAATAGAAAGAATAGAAAGAATAGAAAGAATAGAAAGAATAGAAAGAATAGAAAGAATAGAAAGAATAGAAAGAATAGAAAGAATAGAAAGAATAGAAAGAATAGAAAGAATAGAAAGAATAGAAAGAATAGAAAGAATAGAAAGAATAGAAAGAATAGAAAGAATAGAAAAAGTTTCCTAGGGAGGACTAGTATGACTGAACACCAACTTGCTTAGTAAGTAAGTATCTTATGCCCAAGAGGCTACTCCTACTTTAAAAAGCATAATTAAAAGGCTCTTCCAATTTCTTTTAAGATTTACTTCCATGCTGAATTTGTTTGGGAAGGAAGGAGATACGTTGATTTTGCTAGTCAGCATTGCATGTTTCCATATATAGGGACACTTAAAGTAAAAAACATTACCTTTTTTTATCCAATTATTTATTTAAATTAAGGGAAAAAAAATTCAAAATTCAATCTGTTGGATAAAAGTGACCTTGAAGTTTTCTGCTCCCAGCTGAACTTCTTTGTGTATTTATGTACTTTTTTCTTCCTCTTGCATTTCTTCATTACATATATAGGATGATTTTTTATTTTACATTATTAGGCTGTCTGCTTATCTACTTAGAATGCAGTGTGTGTCATATCTGGTGAGGAGTGGGGAAAAGCATATTTTGTGGTTTTCAGTCCTTGAGGGTAGAAAATACTGCTTTACCCTGTGGTTCATCATCTCTTCCATTGTCATTATGTCTTTGCTCTTTTCTCCTTTAGCAGTTTTTCTGAGGCACTTAAGGGGATGTTAATAATGAAAGAGATGCCAATAAAGAAAAAAATAAACAAATCCCTAAGACCACAGTCAAAATAAAAAATTTCTCCAGGGGCTTGTAAAGTAAGCAATCTTCACTCTCCTGTGAGATAGCACTGTAGGAAACAGTGATCTCGGTATGTAAGGTTTTTCTTTTCAAAGATTCTAGAGAATTTGATTAGATATTTGAATAGATATTCACCCACTTAGAGCTCTACAGTAGGATTAAGAGTCTTTGTAAGACTATAATAGAGCCTGAAAATATTGTTTCCATAAGACACACTTGATTTCATTAGTATTAGGACTTCCTTGCATTTCTCAAAGCCCTTCCCCCCCTTATCACTCCCCTTTACAAATCAGGTTGTCAAGCACTACAGGAAATAAGACATTTCCTTAGAGGCAGAGATATTGAAGTAAATAGATATTTTCAGTCAGCATTATGTCTTTCCAACTAGTTGCATGTATAACTGGTAGCTTAAGAATATTCTGTGGACCTTACATCCTAAGGGACTACCCATGATTTTCTTAAGAAATATTGCTATGTTGAAGTTAGGTAGATGTATAACAAAGGTAAAGAATCTAAAAATATTTGTTGCCCTTACATACAGTACTTAAAGTTACATAACCTCTGCTGTCTAAGAATTTAAAGTGCCAAAGTGTTTAAGACTTCATTTAGTTTAAAAGTTAAATATCTTTACCCTAGCCAGTAAGTTTCATGAGTGTTTGCATCATGTATTCTCAGCATGAAATTCCTTTTAACAAGCAGACAATCGTATGTACAGTTTAACCAACAGAAGGATACACTTCTGGATAAACTCTGTTTCAAAAGAAAGTACATGTGCTGAGAGCCAAGGTGATGGAGATAAATTCTTAACTTCTAAGAGAAAATGTCTTTCACGCTTCCTTCCCCTCACCACAGGACCCTTACCAATTAGAAGGGATAAATTTTAGCAACCTCTAAGCAACCAAGGAGCACCTTGAAAGTAAGTTTGGGTCAAGTTTCAATTGCATTCTGTGGATACAGAATTAAATACAAGCCATGCTAGTTATCTAAAGGAGATAAAGAAGAAAAAAGAAAAAAAAAAAAGAAAACAATCTGAGCCACAGCCAGCTAATATTCATGGATATTCCAGCTCTATTAGACACAATATTATTGATACTGATTCTCAGGGTCAAATTAGAAGGAGATAAGTAGCAGGCAATTTTTGCAATGGGGGCACAAACTTGTGTTTTTTGATAGTTCAAAACACAATTTAAACAGACAAAATACCTAGAAAGAACTTTGTGATACTCTGCAGGCAAAAACTGTATTTTTGACATAAGAGCAATTTTCAAATCATTTTCTATTATACTGCACCAGTAAGAATGCCGTATGTATGCTCATCATACATATGTTCCTGCATTCTGCATATTTACCTCAAGATAGGTTGAAGTCCTATCTGGAAATATCTACAGTCCTAAGGTTGATTTCTCTCCCACCCCCCTTCCTTTTTTTAGTGCCACCTACAGACCTCAGTCTCCTGGACTGAGATAACAGTTATTAAACCAGATGAAGCTCAAAGAGACATGTCCTTAAGATGTAGCTTTTATTTATCTAAATAAAAACTGCTCAGCACATGGCTTTTTGCATATATACACTGACTTCCTGAAAACAAGGAGAAAACATCTGACTAATTCAGTATAGGCATTCTGACATGCCCAAATCCTCTTGTCCACCTCCCGCAGTGGCTGCCATAGCAGGAGTCATCCTAGAGGTCGGCATCTGAGAGTTGCCCTGAGTGGTCGTATTCCACATGCCCATAGTGATTGAAAGACATCAAAATAAACAAGCAAATTCTATCCAGAATGACTGGAGACAGTGAAAGCTTAAAGCAAATCTTTCCTAAATCTTTCTTCTTTGAGGTTTTCCCAGTGTCACATAGTTTGTTGTTCTTGGTTGAGGAATGAGCTACGATCTACAGTGCATGTAGTAGATACTGGCTGTCCTGGATAAAGTTTCCACGCTAACTGTGGAAATTGCCATATCAGGAAGAAGTGCTGAAGCTGCTAATGGCTACTTGGAGCATGTCACTGTTCCAGTGATCATTAAAACAGCTTTAAACAATTATTTGGACTTCATATCAGAACCCCAAGTGTATCAATAGGCCTCAGCTAATAGGCCCAGCTTGATCTGGGACCTCCACCCACTGCATCTGGGCTCCTGATCTTTGCTTGGCAAAAGTAAACCACCAGTGGAAGGTCATTCACAATAAACAACTGATTAGATATGTGCCACAATTCCCAGAAGATATCACTCAAGAAAAAAAGGTAAGTTCTCCTGAAAAAATTGTACTCAAGAACAGCTATATTGAATTTAATTTTCCAGAAAGCTAGGTTTTAAGAAGAGAACAAAACAACTTTGTATCCTCAAGGTGAAAGCTCTTCTCTAAAATGGCCCCTAAAGAATACCTGAAGTCATATTACATTTGGAGTATACACCCATAAAGAACGGTTCCGCAACGCTGGGTTTGCAACCTCAAGATTAACAGAAATAAGCACATTTAGCAAAGCTAAGGTGGAAGAAAGGTATCAAGGACAAAAGAAAGATAGGTACAAATGGCAGTAGGTGATTTTCACAGCATATGCCTGCTTTTCTGTTGAAACAGACATAATTACTTCAAAGACAAATTTAAAGTGGAAAAGAAAAGAAGGATTTGTTTGAAGCTCTTCTCTTACCCCTTCTTTTAGTCCTGCTTAACCTTCCTTTCCCTTCAAAGGAGTTTTCCCCTAGTGGCTTTCCTAAACAACATAAACCATTCGGTGCAGTTTATGCTGACTGTTAGAACTTAAAGCCCTTATAGATTTCAGGTAGTTGCAAACGAAAGTCTAGCAGGATTTTGAAAAACTTCTAAGCCTCTAACTGCAACCTCAACGATCTAAGTCTTTTAAAACTCTGCCTCAGGATCTGAAGCTTTTAAACTTGAGTCAGACAAAGTTATCTAATATAATATTTAGTACATCAAATGACTGGATGTCTTTTCAATACCATCAATCATCCACAAGTTCTTCTGTCCTTTTCTTTTTTTAAAATCTAAGTTTGTGCCTTTTCTTTAGCTCTGTTAAAAGTATCTATAAATGAAATTTATTTTTACCTCCAGGGGAAGATAAAAATAATAATTAAAAAAAACCTCTCCTGCAGCAATATGTTTATTGTCCACAGAGGTTATGAAAAATTGTATGACTGGTTCAGAGAGCGCTTAGTTGTCAGAGGCACTTCTCCATGCATCTACAGCAGCTCCTACACTAAGTGTTCCTATACCACATCCAGCTGGGCTATGGACCAAGCTCTTCCAGGCCCAGAAGCTCAAATGCACTAACAGGAGAAGACAGCTAGCACCCACATTTCTGGGCTACCAGGCTTATGTCAACATTCCTTTGATCTTACCATGGGTAAGCTGTAGAAGTAGTACCTGACCTTTCCAGAAGGCAAGCCATATATCTTCACATCCACAGCTGGTGATCAGACAGGTACAATAACAGATATATGACCACAGTAACTCCACCTACAAGAGTCTATACACTGGTTTTAGGAGTATCTGGGAACACTAGTACTTGAATCAGCCACAAAGAACCCCAGACCATAGCTTGCATGCTCACCTTAATCTCTATCCTCTCTCAGGAAGGCAGGAAGTTAAAAACAACGCTCTCCTAAGTCACTCAGCACGCTAGTACATCCCAGAACCCTTGCCACTACCTGCCTTTCTAAAGGGAAAAAGTAAACAGCATCAGTCCAGACACCTCTCCTCTGGACTAAGATTGCAGCTCCAAACTGGACATCTAGCAACCATTCCTTGCTCTTCCTTATGACAATCCTAAGTGAATTCCCTTCTCCATAGAAATACCCCTTGCACTACTCCTCTACAGCTCCTTTTCACCTGATGGCAGGAGCTCTCCCCTCCTGCTTTTATAGCAGCTGTTTCCAAACAGCCAATTTGTCACAGCAGGAGATCATTAACCCCTACCAGGCTGCTGTTATCCTGCCCTAGGCAAGTGCAAGCAAGTGTTAATTTTCTACATACTTCTAGCAAATTCAATTTTTCTTAAAGAAACAGCCCAATGACTTGAGCTGTGGTATGCAACATTTTTGCAATTCTTGCAGTATCAAACATGAATTTTTATGTGTTCATTTGTGCTAAAAAATCAATAATAATAATAAAAAAATCTAACATTTCATGAAGTGATTTAATGTTTCATAAAAATGAAAGTAAATGCTATTGCTTTGTTTCTTTTTTTACTGGATAAACATTTTGTAAGGCTACCAAACCTTTCTTGCAGTTGTTTGAGGGTTAAATTTTATTTTCATTTTTGTAAGGGAGATATAGCCAGACAACATGTGAAATGCAAACAAATTTTACATTCTTATCTGTTGTTAAAGTGATTTAGTCACTTATATGTAGTCAAATAGTAGTAGTCAAGAAGTTTAGCTGAAGGGGAAAATTACAGATATTTTAATGACATATTTAAACTTATTTCCAAGGAGATGACACAAAAAGAAGTGAATTCTTTGGTATGATCTTAAACAAACAAAAGTCTTGCTCTGGTTGTGTGTAATGTAACACACTAAGCCATGAATTGGCATCTAGACATACTATACTTCAAAAACTTTCTGTCTTCTGGAAATTCAATTTCATATTCTTCGAACTTTCAGTCTAAATTTTCTTTTTTTATGTAAGTACACAGTTTTGATGACAGGTTATCTCATTACTATTTGTAAGTATATAAGTATGTGAGCAATCAGAATATTAGACAAGTTTTTCTGTAACTATGAATTGCTTTACTATGGTCTAATATTTACATCTCTTTTCACATATTCACATCAAAGAAATAAACTGATATACTGCTGACCATCTGTCACTTCTGAGAGAATATTCTGGCAGTAATTAATAGTATTTTTGATTCATCCTTCTTCTGCTTCCCACTTTGCAAGTATATATCTTGGATTTTTTGCTTGCAATTTTTTTTCTTTTTTTTTCCCACTCGACTAGTCTAGACACACATAGGTATTTTGTTCATGGAATCATGAAACATCGGCATTAGTCGTTCATAAATATTTTTAAGCAAATGAATCGCAGATAATTCATGATTATTCATCAATGATTCATAAACTAAAACAAAATGAATTATTCACAAAGGTTTTTTTATGACTTTAGCATCTCAAACTGATTGATTACAAGTTTTGATTCTTTTTGAGTCATTCAGGATAGAATAGCTGTCATTATTAATATAGCCTGAGTACATTGCCAGGCCTTGTTTAGATGAATCAATTCTGTGGAGGAAGCACCAGAAGGAACAATTTTCAGCAGTTTATTTCACCTTTAATCCCTTTCATTTTACTAGTTAGAAACCAAAAATTGACCTACAGGTTAAGGAAGTATGAACCATTATCCATTGTTAAATTGAAATAGCTCAAAAATATAAAAATATTGCAAGCAGTTATGGTTCTTATTCCTGTCTTTCTCTTTCTCTTCCTCAATGGAGGCTTCTTAAGCCTCCTTATGTTTTTTTTTTTCCAAATAGCATTTAAATAATAATAATAATAAAAATGCCTGCCTAAAAATGGCTGTATTTGTCTTTTTAGAAATCACTAGGGAATGTGTTGTATTTGCATAGTATACTCTGCTTGCATTAAAATACAATTATTCTACTTTTTTTTTCAAAAACTGTCAGTCATAATTTACTTCCTACATACTTGTGAAAAAGCAGGAGAATTAAAAAAAGTAAAGAGTACCCTTATGCCATGTACATACCCACACGAAAAACTGTGACCCAAGAAAAACAGGAATAGCTCACGTTATTGGGTCTCTTTCTTTGTTTTACATAAAAAAACAAGACAAGACAAAATCGCGAATCTTCTTCCTTTATTTTCTGTTACTAATAATATTTTCTTCAATACAGTAATCTGTCACCACCCTAAATGGCCTTTCACAGCATCTCTATTTTCACTTATTG
This sequence comes from Rhea pennata, assembly GCF_028389875.1. Lineage (NCBI taxonomy): Eukaryota > Metazoa > Chordata > Aves > Rheiformes > Rheidae > Rhea > Rhea pennata. Next base: position 32,098,919 of record NC_084664.1, read on the forward strand.
ACTTTTCTTCTATAGAACTGATGACTGGCTAAAATCCTCTTGTATCACCCAAAGTATCTTTAGATTAAAATTGTCTGCAAATTATTGTTTTTGCTGACAAATTCTCAATTTATTCCTACTAAATGATATCACTTGTTTCATGTTCAAATCAAATTTTCTTTTCTGTATTTTAAGAGGACCCTAGCAAGATATTTTCTTTAGTTTTCTTTAGCAGTGACCAATGACTTTTCTGAGCACTGCTTAGAAGTCTTTTATGTTCCATAACTAAAATAATTAAGATTAAGGTCCTTTCTTGGTTAGGGAAGTGATTTTAGTTTTACAGGATCTGATGCTTCCAACACAGAGCTGGGAAAGGCAGGGCAGGTCACTGTGTATGAAACACCAAGCAATCCTCCTGAGCTGAAACTATCATTGCCTCATCTTGACTGAGCATTGAAGGAAAGCTAGGTGTGAAATACCACTGGGGATGTGCTGGTTCCAGCATGGACAGGAAAACAGAAGAGGGCATTCTCCAATGTGTCCTAAATTCCTCTATCCATTGCATTATCAGGTGATCAGGACTCTGATGCACATTATGGAAGCCACCATGGAGACAAAGGCACTTCTTTGTCTTTTACTGGAAAAATCTCTTGTGTTTTTATGTTTATAAAGATTTATCAGAACCCTACCAGAGATTTGAGAGAACATATTTTGACATGGAGTTTTCATAAATTTGAAATGTAAGAGCTATAAAAATTAATTTCATTACCATGTAACATAGAAATAATAGACACTATTATCCTTATATAATTAACAAAGTTAATAAATATTTGCAAGAATACTGCAAGCAGAAGATTACCCTTAATAGTCTGCAAATGTCAATAGGGCTAGATAGCACAGGCTTAGACACAATACGTTTTGATTATCGAAGGAATCACAGTAAGTGTTCCTATAGACATGCCCAGCCTAAAGCAAAAGTGAAGTAATCTGATTTATCATAAATACTTTTCACTTAAGAGTGGACTAAGCAAAATTACTTTGTCGTGGACTAACAGGTCAGGTACAGATATTAATAATATTTGAACCATTAAATTGTAATTTATTAAATAGCCATCACTTGATCATACATTAGAGCTATAAGACTGTTCATTCCAGAAATGATTTCTCTTTAAAGCTTTCTGTTTATTCTGTCATGACCTCATTTTCTATTAGTCAGACTTCGAAGTTACCCCTAAGTCTTGCCTATGTTACACATGTTACAACTCCAACACTTCTTGGTTCCATTACGATCTCTTCTAGCTTTAATATTTTTCTCAGGCGTGTTTCACGATTACTGAAATTTTAGAGAGAGTGTATGAAACTCATGCACAGGAAAATGGTGAGCTCCCAGCTAGCTAAGTTAGGAGTATTGCTCTACAGCTTAAAGATTAGTAAACATTCAAAGAGACAGGAGTTCCAAATGATGCAAAGTGAAGGAAAGAAAGAGTTCAGATAAATTTAATATTATAAAAGGGAAAGCATATTGATGTGCCAGTGCAGGCACGGCATATATGATGAACTAAACATGTATTCTAAAATTTAAAAAAAGTGTAAAATATGTGTAAATACAAACAGTTAAAATTTAAATTTCTGTATGTCTGCTAGATCATTTCTTTCACCTTATGCAATCACATGGTCACAAGAATCAATGAGAAATGAGTCAGCAGAGGGGAAAAATTTCATTCTCAAAAACCTACTTTATAGATAATATAACAAGAATTTAATTTATGCAGAATAGCTCTATATGTAAAAAAAAAAAAAAAAATACCCTTGCCTTGCATCATCTTCATCACCACGGAGATGCTATTTGGTATTTTTATCTACTTGTATGTTTTTATTCCACAAGTATTTTATTTAGAAGATCTAGCTAACAAGATTTGCTACTCTGAGTATTCCACATTGTCATTTTTTTAAAAAAATTAGATTGTTTTGTGGGGAGTAGGAGATTGTTACTGAAACTGTTTTAATGTTTTCATAGAAGAGTGAAGCCTTAATATTTCAAAATAGAAGAGAGAGAAACTCTTCTAGACTATAGGCATAATCCCATATCACCAAGCCAAGCAGTAGAATCGATATGTCTGAGTAAAAAAGGTGCTGTAAACCACTGAGGAACAATTGGAAATGCATCCTGTCCAGCATGCTGCAAACAGCCTGGACCAGGAGATTAGGTAGAGATATCCCAAAGGAGCATTTTCATGTCATGTTTTATGGCGATCCAACTGTATCACAGACGTAGAGATAGAACAAATACAGGCTGAATTGTGCACTTTGTGAAATAAGGAAAAATGCATAGGGAAATGACTCACAGGTTAAAAAGATATTCAGATGTTATGGATATACCAAATAGGATTACTTACTATGCTTAAAATCTGAACTCCTGAGGCATTCAAGTGTCTGTAGTTTGCCAATGGCTCTGATTATCACACGTGCAAATCTACTATGATCTATTTGTTTCATTCTTCTGCTTACAATTGCTAGCTCTAAACCAAAAACTCCTTAATTAGGTGCTGTACACAGAAATAAAAAACAATCCCTGCCCCAAAGAACTTACAGGCCAACTATAAGAGAAAACAGATGAACAGACAGATGGGGGAACAGACGGAAATAATGAGACTCTTCTGATGGGCAGAGGAAATGTAATTAGGCAGATCATTTACCCACGCATGGTAAAGTCTGCTATGCTCGGGACGCTATGCAGAGATTTTACAGAACTTCTGCATTACAGCCCTGTTGGCCCTCCTGCTGTAATGAGGGCATTCCTGTAACACAGAACACAAAACACCAGATTTTGAGAGTAGCTACTTTTCAATAACTGCTTACTCATATATATCTTACTTGCTTCTTTTGGAAATAACCAACATCTGAGCCCTGTTACAGTGAGGAGATAAGGCAGAGATAATATCTAAAGCTTTTGATACTTTCCTATTTTGCTAAGGCATTTTCAGTTTGATAACGTCCTGAGGATCTTGTTTCCTAACAACAGAATCAAATAAAATAAAAATATTATTTTTTTTGTTGAGGTATTATTATTTCATAAGTCATTTTATATGTTTTCCCTCAATAAAACCTGTTTTATTTTTTAGAAGGATGTTGAAATTAACTCCTGACTGAAATGCGTTTCTGTGCTTTTAGAAGTTCACTTACTTTTAATCACACTTTGTTTTACTGGAGACTGAGGTTCTCATGAATTTACAGTGTACTGAGGAAAATGCATAAGAGATCCTACTGTCACCTTTTGTTTTATGTGTAAATCACATTTGAGCTCTACTATACAAAAACTGATTCAGTGAAATAAGACAAAATATATTTGTCTGTTTTCCTCATATTAAATGCATAGGACACCTGTTCCACTAGAAAATGGACTGCATATTTTTGTAAGGTTAAAAAATGTACCACAAAATCTTGAAATTAGTATATTATGTCTTAATGTTAAACAAGCATACATTTTTTCTTGTCAAAAACAGACAGATGGGACTACACTGTGAATATTATAGATTAAAAAAATGTTTAGCATAGATTCGCTCTAGAAAATCAAATGAGATATTACAATGCCACTTTTAACTTAAAATGCATGTGAAATAGTCCTTGCTTCCTAGACATATTCAAATGCGAATGCTTCAATAAATTATAAAGATCATTTTTCCATTAAACAGAAACATTCTGTGTTAAACTACTTTTCAAATCTTTTATAACTCTTGAGACTGCAGAATAAAAAAATTCATCTGATCCTGCAACATTGCTCAATTCATATTTAAAGCAGATTATTAATTATATTCCTGATGATTGAAATATGATGTAGAGGACTTACAGAAATTATGTAACCTGACATATGCTGGTATGGGAGGCGATGTGGAAGCACTGCACGGCAGAACTTCACTCTGCCTAAAATATCAGACTAAAATGTCAACATGCTGGAAAAAAAAGGAGGACATTTGCAGTTAGAAATCAGATCATGCAAAGCCATAATGTTTTTGTTGGTCAGCAACCACAATTTCACACACAAGAAGGGCTCTGGGATAGCAACTACCCATCTTTACATTACAAAGCTGTGATTTCCAGTCTCCCATAACCACCTGGAATTCTTCCTGTAAGTTCCAGGTACCAGTAATTTTCACTTTTCATGCAGAAAATCTGAGTTTTGCTTCTCTTTCCTTCTGCACAAATTAAAAACTGGTTCAATTCACAACTGGCACCTCTGCATTTACTGCAACACTCCTACTGATTTCAGTGTGAAGGAGTTTCACTTGAAAACATATTGGCTTCTGCTCACTGCCTCTTAGAAGTGTTGCTAAGTGGCTTGCAGTAAACATGTTGCATGTATTTCCTGTAAAGATGCTAGAGCTAACTTGGTGCAAATCTGATAATATTTTAAGTGTAATCAGAATTGGGATAAAATATTCCTATTGAAACCTGTACTCAAACCACATTAAGCTTTTCCTCAGCTTCAGTTAGAATTTAAGATTTGAACACATTAGTGTACTAAAGTTTCTGACAGTTATTTTTTTAAAACTTATATACTTATGTAGCCATAAATTACAGACCAGCCAAATTTCTAGTCCGTATTAATGTTTCTTTTCTCCCTCCCTTTTCTGATAACAGATGTGTCTATCTTTTGAATGCCTCACACAGAGTTAAAATGCTTAATAAGCTTTAGTTTCCTGCTTCAGGCCTTGACCTGGGTACCTAAGAAACTACCATAGCTCAGAATTCTCCATCTGGGACTACATAGCCTTAAAAAAAAATAGTCTAATGACTCTCACTTTTATTTAGCAGGTTTTAGCAAAATAAAGAAATTTAGAACATTATATTAAGCTTTTACAGTCTCAATAATGAGTATCTCTGAGAATGAATACTGTAGTACAAAATGGAAAACACAGTAATACTTTTTTATTAACACCACATTTCACTGTTTGATTCTTGTCATAATTAGAGTCACAATGCAATCCAGTCCAATATCCCAATAAAGTATCCACAAATTCTGAACCATTCTGATCTCACAAGATAGAAAATATCAACACTCATATCAATTTTACAACTATGCAAATCAATAATATGCAGCAATATTTAAACATAAACATAAATTCATTATATGTTTCATTTTCAGGGATTAATTTAGCTTTAATATTCTGTAAGGGATGGTAGAAATATATTTTTAAATACTTCTGTGCCTTCAAACAGTCTGTTGTTCTACATGTCCTTGTAGACATTTGAAAGGTTACAAAAAATTAAATAATTGAATTTTAGAGAGGCTGATCTTATATCAGAATGCAATTAGCAATATTTAGAACTATTTCCATTCATCTTTTCATTTTATAGGTATTATTATAGGTATTATTCAGCTATGTTATTCTGGGCACAAATGACTGCAAGTGCTTTGTAGAATCTAGTAAAAATCGAGCTGTTTCAAAGGAAAGGTAGATCTTACAAATATGTCATCTAGCTAACCTTAAACCTCTCGATATTTCAAATTCTGAAAAGCTAGCTCTTAAGAAACTGAAATGGAACCTAATCACAGAAAAATTTGCATCCACAAGACATAAGCTATGAAGTTAAGCTAGTGTAAAAAAGAAAGTAAGCTACTGCTGACAGGGCTCCGTGATATAAGGCAGGCAGTGAGGATCACAAAGGGTATAAAAATAATTGTCAGACATCAAATCAAAATGATACTTCTCAGGAATCCAGTTCAAGGAATTCTAAGTGAGAGTGAAATGATGATGGTTTTTAGAAAGCAAAAATATATGTATGAGTAGTCCCCAGCAGACATATACACGACCAAACCTGCCTGAAGGCTGCACAGATGGTCACAAGCTTGTACTGAGGTCTCATTATTTGGTTGGGAGTGGGAAAATCCATTAGCTTTCAGGTTTAGTCTACTTCTCACTCTGTTTAAAGGAATTCAAACATTCAGAAAAACTACAACTGCTATGTTGGCAGCAGTGCAAATACACAGCGAGAACGCATTTCCTGGGGCAGTACCTACCAGCCACCCTTGGACAACATACCCTGGAGCTTTCCGAACCTGAGCTCTCATCTGAGTCTGCTTCATCAACACTGGGATGGTGACTAGCATGCATATAGCCAGCATGCCCAAACTCACTTGAAGTTTAATGTTGTGTAGTTTTCTCCGTGTTTGTCACATACCAAGAGCTCTTAATGAAGAGCCAACATGTCAGAGCGAGACAGCTGTTGGAGAGAACTAGCAAAACGATTAAAAGGGACAGAAGTATCAAGACAAAACATGGTGTTGAAAATATATTTAAGATATAAGTAGTATTTGCAGGTGATATAGGTGAAGAGACAATGAGGTTGGAGCTACAGGAAAGAATGAATTAGGACTAATAGCATTTAACACTTTCTAAACACACAAGTGGCTCCTCTTGCTGTCTTACACTAGCACTTTATTAACCTGTTCTCAAATGTAGACATTCTTTTCTGCTTTTGATTTACCCTCTTCCTTTTGCTTTCCCCTGCACACATCTCCTTCTTAATTTTTGATTTAGTTAGTTAACTCTCTCCTGCTTACCCATGTTCCCCTTCATTTTGCCTTCTCCTTCAAAGTGCACACATACAAGTATCTCATTCTTGTATATGAGTGATGTAATGTGTTTTCTGAATATCAGAACATTTACTAAGAGTCATACATTTAGATTTAGGAGTTTCACTTAAAAGCATCCAATCTAAAAATGCTACCTTAAATAATACTAAAGACATTTTCATAAAGAATCAGAATATACAGAAATTAATGCTAAGTCTAGTATTCTTGATATAAAAAGAATTGAGTAAGAAAATGACACATTCTCCTGTGTCATAATATGGCATATTATGGCATAAATAAGTTATGCATTTGAAGACCATTGTCATAATATATTAATAAAAATGAGATTGACAGTTTCTAACAGTGGCAGCTACAGAGCTCCCTTTTATATTTTCAGAAAACATCAAACAGCACCATGGACAGTAACAAAGGAGCATCTGAGATATCTGAAATACACTGAACTGTGAAGAGCAAAGATTCAGATGTCACTGCATTTCATCAGTTCAAACTCCTGATGGAATATTGGGTGACTCAGTATATACTGAGCCTTTCAATTTTACCATGGTCTATCTCCTAGTGTTTAAAATGCTATGTGAAACAATTGATTTACACCGCAAAAATATTTTAAATTTAGTCTTTGTTCAGGTTTACCTTCTGCTCATAAAGATCCAGGATTTTATTACTATTTTTCCTTCAAATACTAACTCTTCAAGTTCTTTTTAAAATCTGTCTAGTTAACTTCAGCTCCTATGAAGCTCCTATTTCCTGGTGAATTTCAGATTTCATTAGAAAAAGTCACACTGGGAAGCAAAGAAATTGTTCCTACCTGTGAGTTACTTTGTTTTTATCTCACTGAAGCTTTTTAGGAAGGCTTAGGTTTGTCAGACTTATGCAGTCTCTTCAGAATTTGATCAGTAAATTCAGTTCTGAAACAAGATTTAAGAATGTATTTTTAATGAAACTGAGGAGATTTGGATGAGATTTCAAATGTGTCCGGGATGGAAGAATTTTGTGTAGAATGCTCAAAATGCCATGAAGACATACCAGCCACGTATCCCAGCTGCCGTGATACCTGGGCTATTTGTTGTGGATGCAAATGCAAAAGCTGCTGTGCAGTACATTGGCTCATATTTTCTATGCTGACAGCTAGACAGATTGCAAATAAAAATCACAAAGCTGACAGTTTAGGATCTCCCACTATAAAAAGAAGCTACTTGAGTTTTACTATGTCAGTTCACCCTAAGTCATACAAAGAAAATGCTCAAGGTCCCTCCAATCTTATCCATCAGGAACCTGCAGTAAATACTAATATCACTATTTATAAATTGAGTGGGTATTAAGAATAATATTCATTACCAGGGGAATAATATTCTTCTAATTAGCTATTTGGGAATAAAAGCAACTCTTACTTAAAGAATATTACCATCACCTCCAAAAAACTTTTGATTTTAAAATCGTTGTCTTCCCACAAAATAAGCTTTCTGTAAAATAAACAAAATAAGTTTTCTGTAATTATTTTTAATACTACATTTCAGAACACAGAATAAATCACTGAAGTTATTTACCCACATTGCTTTGCATGTATATTGTTGTTCATTCAGAGATTAAAAACAAACGAAACATCAAGCTGAGCAATCAAGAGTTGATTTTGTATTCTAGCAGCTAGATTAAAACGAAAAAGCCCTCAAACAATCAGCTGTGATTTTCTTGTGGAAGTTGGTTGCAGAGGCGTGAGAATGCATATCAAAATATTGTATCTTCAATACTGCATCTTCAATACTGCATATTTTACTTTGAAAATTAAGAACTGTCATGTTTGATTATCTATAGAGACCCAGACCATTACTCTTCATCTAGAGAATCTATAATTGTTTTATCTCTCCCTTGAATTCTTAGTGTGTACTTTTCAAAATTAAAGCTTTGGATTTACCTGTAGTGCTATTTTGTTTGGGACACAGTTATAATCTTGCTTATATGCATGTAAAATAGAATTAAACAAACCGAAGCCAATGGATTTGGCTAGAAATAGTGTGAACTCAGCATGAGATTTCTCCTGAGGTAAAAGGGAATCCATAAAGCCTATAGGTTTGCAGTAACATTAAGCTATCACTGAAAAAGCCCTTTTCCATTTATATTAAAAAAAAAAAAAAAAGAAAAAAAAAAAGAAAAAAATCTGGTTTCAAAGCTTAATTTTGAAATTGATATTTTTCACATAAATTGAGAACAAATGAAACAAATTAATTAATCTCACAGTCTTTTCAGTAAATAATGTAATAAATTCTTTTTCCCTGAAAACCGTGATTTTATTCTTCTCATGTTGTTTCTTTTTTTATATACATGGGAGAATCAACATTCATATCTAAAGAAACACTGTTGGTGGTCAGAAGATTTGTTTTTTTCTATTTTTTCTTTTAAATTGAGACACACTGGACCCTTAAAATTTCATAGTGACACAATGAGGACAATCACCTACAGACATTATTTCTGAAAATAAACCTCTGCATATCTACTCTAAACTCCCAAACACTGAAGTGTCTCTGCACCTGGTTGGAAAACCATAATCATATTTTTAATTACTCCCTTCTGAAGTGTCTTTTGAGCCTTGTCTGAAAACAATAATCATCGTTTTATATTGTTTCCTTTAGCAACTAGGTACATGAATTACTATTTTGTGGTTATCTAACTGAAGCAAAGTTTCATATCCATAATCCCTTTCCCATTTTATCCATAGCATCTCTCTTTGAAACGTTAGATGTCTGCTGCTAACACACTGATGCCTGCAATTTCAGTGAAAGAGAAGAGTTTGCACTTCTGAGCAGGGAGTGCGTGGGAGATGAATTGGTCACGTTCAGCGGCTGCAGCAGAGCTATTTCTAGTCTAAAATGGACCAGACAGCCTTTGAAGTGCAAGGAGAAAAGTGCTTGCTGAGGTGTTATCATAACAGCAAACACGGCTATATATGGCTTGTACAGCTTGTGAATGAAAAGATCTTGCAAAAACTCAACTCCCTAAAATAGAATACAGTTAAAAGTATGTAATACTCACAGGAAATGTATGGGATAATGTTTTAGCTTTTCTGGGAGGGGGCACTGTATCTCCTTATGTGCCATTGTTAATCATTTTATAATTTACTCTCCATCAACAAAGCCACTTTTATGTAAAATTCTGAATCTTGCATGTGTTTTGTGATTGTGCAGAAAACAAGTGAGTCATGCCCAGAAACGGTAAGGTTTCTTACATTGCAGGGTGACTGAAGAATAATGAACTTTAACTGAAACAGTTGCATATAGTTCCTCATGATTCGCACCCTATATAGAATGATCTCAGGTTATGAAGTGCAGTGTTTTGCCCTCACACTTGATTTGTATCTATTTGTAGAAGATGTGGGCTTTATGTCAGCTTCGCAAAATCATGGAGGATCTCTGAGAGCCCAGCTTTTACTCTGGCTTTTATAACCTTTTGTTTCCACAAATTCGTTGTATACCACTGTCCATTTTCAGTGCCACTCTCCATAATTTGCTAAGCTATCTGAAACAGTATCCCTCTGGGTAAAATAATGTTTGAAGGTCTTGAAATAGCTCTTTATCAACCTGCAGGATTATGAGTTGCTTAACAGCAGGTATCTTATTTTAGTTACTCACTGATTCCAAAAGGTATTTACTCACTGACTTCCAAAGCAGGAAGAAATGAGACAAAAACTGTACCTGTTGGTAGATCATATTTTAGTCTGTCAATACTACCAAGACATCAGATACAAATGCCACAGATATATTTATTTTAATCCCATAGTGCTTCATTTCCAAGTTTTAGTATCCCTTCTTTCTTTCCTGAAAGCCAGATACATACAATATATATATGCACTAATAGACTGAACAGGATCAGCTGAATAGATTCCATTTTTTGAAAGCTTCATGTTAAAACACTAACAAGTTATCATTATATATTTTATAAGAGGTGTAATTATCTTGGATGACCTTTTCAATGTATTCCTACTTTGTATTTTTTAAAACAGAACAATTCTTATTAATATGTGCTTATGCAACAGCAATGACATGTAGAATTGCACATACCAAGCCAATGCACTGAACTCCATTACTATGAACACAGATCTAGATGATTCATTAACAAGTTCCAAAGAACAACAAAGTAGTAGGCAGAAATTTCTACATTAAATTCTATAGCATTCAGAAAGTTAAGCTTCTAATAACCCGTGCTATCCTTAAATTTTATGACTGTATGAATCATTTTACTATCTTACTCAGAAATAACACGGGAAGAATTTCACTTTTGTGAAATGATTCTATGGCAACTGAAAAGAGAAACATTTGGCTTTAATTCTTTTACTGAATTTACCATCGAAACGCACAAGGATATTTTTACCACCTGTTCAATCTTCTTAATCTCATTAGAGTTGCATAAGAAGTAGTACTACAGTACTATTTTAAAGTGAGTTTATTCTCTCCAGGCAGAACATAAGTGACTGAGATACTGGTTTTTCTCTATCGAAAAAAAAAAAGGTAATTTATAGTAAAAGCAACAGCATTCTTACTGTTTGAACATCTTGGAACAACAAGAAAACAATTCTTATTGCTAATTCTGTATATACTTTCTGCTATGTTGAGATCTGAAGAGTTGCAATATATTTCTTTGTGATAGCTTAGTGCGCAGCGTTATATTTTGCCACAAAAATATAGGACCTGAGCCAAAATGGAGATAATAGAAAGGTTCCCACTGATGTCAATGAACTTTGGATCAGGTCCCTTATGGCTAAACACTGTTATTTTACAATTTGTAACTGTAAAAAATCTATATTGACCCTAAGACAGTGTAGGAAGGAATTTCCTCTTTTGTTTTTACAATTATTTTTAGTATCCTTCCTTATGGCTGGATATCTTTGAGAAAATAATAATAAAAAGGAAGGACACCTACAGGTTTTCTAGAGTAACCTGAAGCCTCACTACAAGCTATTATTTGCCCATCTGGAACACAGCAATGGAACTATGATATTTAGCAAGTGTTGTTAGATTTAAAATTACTTTCCCTCATAGTTCAAGACTCTTTTCTTTCAAAGCCTGAAGGCTTTCTCACATAAACTAAACTAGGAGTCCTCAATGAAAGAAAGAATCTAAATTTAATCGGTGGATTGCAGTGATGACACTGTAGTAAACAGTTTATAAAAGAGGGTTGCTTTTGCTGTTTTAATGTGTTTACTACTAGCGATTTTTGAGGGTTTGAGAAAAAATATTAATTTAGGTAGTCTGACCCAGCAAAAATACTGCAGTGAACTGCAATAAAACTACTGAAGTGAATAGAGACAAAACTTATTATCCTATTTCCTTAATGCCTTCAAATTCAAAGCCTTTTTTTCCTCTAAATAATAGTGTATTTTGGCACCTCTACTTCATAATCTGAGCTTTAATTTAATTTTTTGCTATGTTGGATCAGGTATGTCTAACTCTGTGAATAAATTTAGGTTCTTTTCCAAAAAATTAAATATCATGCCTTTGTGTGGAAGATACATTTTTTAATGGATTGCAACTCCAATAAGAGGCTAGTATTCACAGCAGAAATGAATCAGTTATATGTCACAAAAATGTGACATATTTCTGTCACTGCAGTAATGGATTATTTCATAGATTTTATTTCATTGAGGTTTCCTAAATATTACTGATAGGATCTCATATTCTAATACTTCCTCAGAGTCCTGTGAAATCATTGATAAAAATAAAATAAAAATCATTAAATAAATATTAAGGCCATAGTAGGAAAGTTGATGTGATGGAAGCAATTACTCAGGAGTTCTTGTAAAAAAGTTAATGAACACTGAAGCCATTTTTATGGTTGAAACAAAACATTTAATTTGAAGGAATAACTCTCCAGTGAACACTGAATACTCATTCATAATAAAAGGTAATTTTATTTTCCTATATTGCACAGAAGATAATATGGTAGTGGTCATATTCATTAAAAAAAAAAAAAAAAAAAAAAAAAAAAAAAAGGTTGGCTTTTATTCACACTGTGAGAAGCAGGAACACTTTCAGGCAATGTTTTAGACTCCTGAAAAATCTGAATAGCATCTGCCTCAATGAAAATATTTTCCTTCTAAAATTGAATATTTAACACTTATAGGGATTTCATAGCTGTAAGAGATAGCAACAGATAAAAATCACAGTGGGTAGGTGCTTGGAAAAAATAGTTTGACTTAGTGTTTGTGAGTACAGAGAACTACAGTGCAAATAAAAGTACATAAAGCAAAATAGGTTAATGTCAGAAATATTAATGGTACATCTTTATACACCCATCCAATAAGATGAGACATTACATGTTATGTCACTAAATCTGTCTAAATCATTTCAAAATGATATGGTGGGAAATGCAGTCAACGCTGATCTCTTGGTCTATGGTTAAGTAAGTCTCCAGCATAATCTAGAGAATAAGTTAGGAAGTTAAAGTTTATGAATTTGGGTATAATTTCAACTAATTCATAACTAGAAAAAAATTGCAAATAGCTGAGTGTTCAGGATAATCAAAATGTTTCCTTTTACATTTTAAAAATGAAATACTTCAACTTTAATACACTTTTGTTTCTAAACTGTTTCTAAACTAAACTTTACTCTAAAGGAGTAAAATGGTAAAGTATCTCCCAAAATAAAATGAAATCTTTAAGCTAAAGAATTTTAAAGCTCTACATTTAAGCTAAAAGAAGAACATCTCAAAAGCATCTGAAATATTTTCCTCCACCTTGCAAAATTTTTGGCACAGCTACTGAACCAAAACTTCCATTGTTTGTACAGATCTTCTTTTCAGTTTTTCTAGAAACTGTTCTCCTGCCTGAAAATGGCACAATTATGTCCCAGCTACCTAAACTGAACTGAAATATCAAAGTAGCGACTGCTGGGATATGGCCGTATGCCAAACAAGGAATTACCTCCCTGCCAAGAAAAGATCTGGATGGTTTTCTGAACAGTTTGTAACAGTGCAAATGAAGACAGAGTTTAGAGAGAAAGTGTTCTATTTGTTGTGCTCATTCCTTCCTCTTTTGCCCTCTTTATTTGCTCTGCTTTTTAGTGCACTTGGTAATGTTACATTTAGTAATGCTAGATGTGATACAATGCTTTTCTGATATGACTGAAGACTGAAAACGCAGACAGCAATATGCAGAGCTTATAGAAGTATAGAAGAACCAAGGGTGCTCTGCCACTGCCCTATACCCAGATGAAAAAAAAAAAAAAAAGTTGCTGATGTACCCTTATACGTGACTTTATCAGAGTTTGAAAATATCCATACATCCAGGGAAACTTAGAAATACAGAACTGGAATATAGAAGAAAGACAGGAAAGGATTTTGAAACAAACAAAAAAAAAAAAAAAAAAAAAAAAAAAAGAAGAAGTTTTAAATATCTGTTTCTAAGGGACCCCAACAATAAGTTTTCCATAATGATGACTGTACTAAGAGCTCAGTGTTCTTTAGAGAATTATTCGCTATATGCATTTTAAAAGAAATTCACACTTTTTTTCTGTTCAATTCATACCATGATCTATTTTGTATGTGTATAAAAGTGACTCACTAAAAATAAATTATTCACCACTTCTAGGAGAATATATGATAGACTGAAGCTTATAGTAAAGGAAATGCACCATGTGATCTTAGAGTACAGCGCAAAAGCTTCTTAAGAAAACAGTAGAAACAGGGAAAATAATGAAATATATTCACAACAAATACTTATAGAAGTTCATTTTCTTGGTCTGTTTAGGCTCAGTCACGGCCTTCCCAGTGGTACTCCACCTCTGGCAAGAAGCAGCCTTTGATTACTACATGAAGTGGATTGAAGGTCATGGAGCTGCCTCTTAGCCCTCCCTTCTGTGTCAGCAACCTCTGCCCAGTCTATAGGTACTTCCTTTATAACTGTGCCAAGAAATGCGGATGATGGGGCCACAGCTGCATCCAGCAGGAGGACAGGGAACCCAACAGTAGAGACTGGCTCTCCCCTCTGACTGCTGCTGCTACCTCAGCCAGGAGAGATAAGAGATCTCTTCTACCCATAAGGAAACCTGGAAAAAGAGGATCCACCTCTCAAAGTAGAAGTATAATGTTGTCTAGCAGCAATATCTATTCATTAAACTTGGATAGGATCTTTAAAGGTCCACTGAGTCTCCCTCCTGAAGAAAAAAATTGGTGAAGAGAAACCGTTTCCATCAGTTGTCTAGCTTCGGACTACTGACCATTAACTCATCTCCTGCATGTAGGAATATAATGGTCACATGTTTACGAAACATCATGTGATGCTTATTTAGAATGTAACATCAAAAAATTCATTAATAAGCTTTTAGCAACATGGGTCGTGTGAGTTTACTTTTTTACTTATTTTTTCCTTCCTTTCTGTCCACTAAAAAAAAAAAAAAAATTATTCTCCATCATTAAAAAGAAAAAGTGAGGACTCCTAAACTTAATAAGAAAGTCTCTTGAAACCAAGACATGAGATTATTTATAGATATTATTTATCTTTAGGGTGCTTTGCTAGTTGATTACTTTTAGATCTCTTGTGTATATCTTCTCTGGAGACAAGACTGACTTCAGCACTTATTTGCTAATTGCTCTTGAAATTCCCTTAGGAAAGGTTTACAGAAAAGATACACATAAAGCTACTCCAGATCCTTTCACCCTCCAAGACATTTTCTATATGTCTATCTGACACTGTGCTTCCTTTCCATAACTACTCCTAATAGGTGAATTCATCATAAGTCCAGTGTTTTAGCTAATCATCACCCAGCTCTTATAATCAACTCAATAGATCAATCTTCGTCTTAGACAACAAATGAAGAAAATGTTGAAAATGAAGATAACTGTTTCCTGAATTGTGTGTATGCTACTCCATATTAAAGATGAGGCAAAAAAAGGAAATATAAGTCTACAGCTGGAAACATTTTCTCTTATCTCTTCTTAAAAATGATGATTTGGAATCACTGGCATCATAGTAACTGTTTAAAACACTGTGTTGATTGTCTATTCCAGCAGGCTTGGAACAGAGCTAAAGGAGATTAGACAGTAAAATGTACACGTTTCCTTAAAACAAAAATATTCTTTGCTCATGTATTATATTTTGATACTTAATGAGAAAGGGACCATAATCACTTATTTGGAATTAAACAAATGGAGCTCTGTGAGCTGAATGCTACAGATGGGATAACCTGACACTTGCAAGTATATGAATAGAACTTGTTTAGAGACACTTGATGATGTGAGCCCAGCATCCCAGTACTCAGGAGCACCCCAAATCTCCAGAGGTGACCAAGGATGGTTTTCAAAATATTCTTTTTTCTTAGTTTCTTTAGTAAAGAACACAAAACCCCCCGAGAAGCAATAAATTCTTGTACACTTAGTAATTATGTGAATTTTGTTGGAATAGAGTAGGGAAAACTACCCATCTATACTGACAAATCCTCCACACCTTTAGTAGCTTGAAGTTGCTCCCTACTAAACCTTGAACCTCAATCATTTCAGCAGAATTTGCTGCCTTTTCCTTTTTGCCCTTTTACATAACATTATGATATCACTGATGAAGAATTTGTGTCTGTCTACAAAAGGAAACTTAGGGAAGTTAAAATGAATTACCTGAAGGTGTGAACTGAACTGCATCATCCAACTCTTGGGCTGCTGTTTGTTTCATATAAAGGTTAACTTAAGTAACTCAAGGCCACTCTTCTCAAGGAGAACATCCATGCAGAGTTTAATGCGGTCTAATTTCACACCTTCAGTTAATTCCTTCTAATTTCCCAAGTGTCTCTGGATAGAAAAATCTTTTGGAGGCACACCAACCTTTGAATCAGCTATACAATCTTTGACAATAATACAAAATTGGCTATATGCCTGGAACTTCTGATCTCTGATTTTCTCTTTCATTCAGCATTTTTTTCTACTGTTCCAGATAAGTAAAGTCCAGATGTTTTCTGCTGTTCAAGAAGGCAACCAGACTGCTGCTGCCTTAAGAATTTATTTATTTATTCTTTTTATTTTCAGAAAACATTAAATTGGGTCCATTTTGTTTCAGAAAGGCCAGTATGATTTGTCCTCACATTGCTATCTAAAGCACAAGTTACTGCATTGTACTATTAGGATTCTCAGTTCTTGCATCCCTTTAAATGGAATAGGGTCCTGAATTACAACATTCCCCATTACTGTTTTGTATTTCTAGAGTATTCAGGGGTTGAAACAGTTAAACTGCTCACTCTGCTGGTTAAAGATTTGCTCATAAATTGACTATTTGTTCTATAAACATAGGTACAAATCTCCATCTGTTATCTTGAAACTTAAATCTTGAAACTGAGTTAGTATTTTCTGGGAAGTAAGTTCTTATTCCTCAGGATTTCTCAGTTACACTATTCCAAACATATGCAACTTTCTTAGAAATAAAATTGATAAAACTGCTGTTTCTGCATCATATTCACTCCTCAGCTCTCCTTCTCAGGCACACTCACTCATCTTCAGTTGCATCTAGGCTGGATTTTTTGAGATACTTCTTGAATAAAAACTGAGGTTATCTTCCACTTCTGACTCTTCATAACTAAGCCTCATGCTGATTTGTGAAAAACAATAGGCTTTTTGATCCTACAGAGTACACTTATTAAAAAGGAAGGTAGGAAATCCATTTCGAGTATGCCAATGGCATAATTTCGTACTTCCTTCCTCTGCATTTTTTTTTGTATTTACCATCACTTGAAATCTTTAGTTAAAGATTGAATTTTTAGAAACTTAGACAGAAGTTCTTTGGGGGATGCAATACATTAGATTTACAATTGCAATGTGATTAGAAACATCAAACATATATATATATATATATATATATATATTTTCCCCCATGACACTGAAATTTTCAGTTGTGTAAATTTTCCTTATTATTGTACAATTAAATAAATTTCCTTCAAATTATATTTACTGTTTAGGGGAAAAAAATCACCTAATCCTCATTTTGCGTATTATTTTTGGCTAGTCTTAACTCAGTAGTTTTGGAAATTATGCTAAAAATTCTTCTGAATTTTCAATAAAATACAAAAAATAAGGCTAAAGGGAGCCTACAAGCTTACCTGGCCCAAACTCGTGCTCCATGGCAGAACTAACTATATCCAAATTATTCCTGATATGTTTTTCCAGTTTGCTGGAATTATGGATGGAAGCTCAAGAACAATAGCCACCCTAAGCATTTGGATCTACTTCTTCACTGCCCTTACTGTTACATTTGATGTTTAGATAAGCTATTTAAATCTGACTTATTGTGCTACTTACTTACTGTTACTATCCCTCATCATATCCACAATGTGCAGAGAAAAGGTCATGTTCCTTCCCTAGTTGTAGATCTCATTTAGATATTGGAAGACTTCCGTCACCATGTAGTTTTCTGTTGTCTAAACTCAGTATTTCTTTCAGTGTTTCCTGATAGGCCATGTTTTCAAAGTTTGTGATAAGTTTCAGTATGCAGCTCACTTACATTCTACCCTCAATTCCTTCAGAGCGATATCCAAAAAAGGACAGACTATTCCAGCCAATATTAATATTTTACTACTAAGGAAAATAGAAATGTTACAATGAATGCCTTACAAATGATATTCCTTTTTCCACATCCTAAAATCTTTGTTTTAAAAATAATTGACACTATTGGTTCACCTTCAGTTTGTAATTCACTATAACCCAGATTAAGAGAGACCTGGAGCTACTGGAGAGAGTCCAGCGTAGGGCTACAAAGATGACCAGAGGGCTGGAGCACCTGCCCTATGAGGAACAGCTGTGAGAGCTGGGCCTCTTCAGCCTGGGGAAGAGAAGACTGAGGGGGGGATCTTATCACGTGTACAAGTACCTGAAGGGAGGGTGTCAAGGGGATGGGGACAAACTCTTTTCAGTTGTCCCATGTGACAGGACAAGAGGTAATGGGCAGAAACTGAACCACAGGGCGCTCTGCCTGAACTTGAGGGGAAATTTCTTCCCTGAGAGAGTGATGGAGCACTGGAACAGGTTGCCCAGAGAGGTTGTGGAGTCTTTTTTTCTGGAGATCTTCAAGGCCCGCCTGGACACAACCCTGTCTACCATGCTCTAGGTGACCTTGCTGAGCAGGGAGGTTTGATTAGAGGTCCCTTCCAACCTTGCCGATTCTGTGATTCTGTGATCCTTTTCCGAGGAACTAGTGCTACTTAGTGGCAGTTCCTCAACCTGTGTTTCTCCATACTCTTCGCTTGAAACTGCTGAAAAAATTAATAAACATTCTTTATTCTATTGTTCAGGTCACTTTTGACTATAGAACAGTATGAGAACCATAAGAGACAAATGAAAGTCTTCAATTAATATATCCTTCCACTGTGACAGCTAGCAGTTGACAACTACTGCCTTGGTAAAAAGTTCACTATCAGTTTTGCACCTACCTCAGAGTACCTCTACATAGAAACATTGCTTTCCTAGCTTTCTTGTAAACCTGTTAAACAGAATTAAGGCTTCAGGGAGAAGCAGTAAGTATCATATAACTAATTCATTGTGCTGGCATCTTACAGTATATATTTAACCTACCAGTGGAACCCTCTCATGATACAAAAATAAGTTGAATTTGGAAGAGCATAGTTAATGGATATATTGAAAGGCCATAAGATTTTCTTATAACTTTACACTGATTTTAAAGGGAGTAGGAGCACATCCTGCTTAGCAGTCAGATATTATTGTCATTAATATATTGCAGAATAGCATAAAGATAAGGCATTAGTAAAGTGCCTTAGCCTAGCATTTTACAGTTAGGTTACTAGGCTTTATAGTTCAATTTTCACATAATGTGACTTAGAATACAATTTAAAATAAATAGTAGAATATGACTGTATCTCATTAATAAAAAGAATCGGGAAGATCAAGCCTAGTTTTCCTTGGCAATATCTTCAAACAGGAATAACTCAATTGACTTTAAGGATACCACTGGAAAAAAAGAAGCTTTCAGATGAAGTAAAGGGTATAGAGCAACTCTGGAAGAAGAATGAACTATTTTTATCCTCTCTTTTGATACTGAAGACAGGTTACCTGCCTGTCCCAGTCCATTACTATTGGATAATCATGATTACTCAATTTACTTTAAAGATTAATGACAGCAGCCGATGGGAAGGGAAGCCGATGGATTGGAAGATTCTACGTATTTTCCAAAGGCATAGCAGCACTACTAAAAAACCTTCTCATCCTCCTCAGTACACTTGCCTTTAAGACCTCACAAAACACATTGTCATAGCTTTCAGGTTTATAATGCAAAAATATACTTATAAGAATAAGAGTATAGGTAAGAAAGCAAAATTTCACATTGGTAATTGGTTTTGAGTACATTGCTTCTATCTTTAGATAACTGTGTGTGTAACAGAATCAATACCACTTTTGTGCAATGATATTAAGTTGCCTCAAGATAGTGCAATAAAATCATTTTTAAAATGAAAACTAAATAGTAAATGGAGAGATTTCTTTCTTCAAACCCTGCAGTGGGTTGGAAGCTGGAAATGCATTCCAACAAACTCTGCTTTTTGTGTACCCTCCGCTAAGGGAGCTACCCAGGGAAGCAGCACAGCTGAGGAACTGAGAATAAATAGCCACGAGCGCTGCGCTCTGGGAGAGCTGCAGATGAAGTCGCAGCCCTGGCACCCTGCCACCGCTTGCTCCCGAGAGGGGCCCCCTGGGAAGAGTGGCAAAGTTACTTCTTTCTTCTCCTGCAAGCCAGCCTACAAAAATTACCCTTCACCTGACCGTGTTCACAGAGACAGCTTTGACTTTCATGGGCTGGCTGATGTGACTTGACTTTCCTTTCTGTTCCTGCTTCCGTTCTCTACCTAGCTCATGTCTATTTTTCATACTTTAAGTGCCAGTGCTGTGAAACAGACTTCTTTTTGTTCTGTAATTACGTACTCTGTAGCACCAACGAATCTTGATTGTGGCTCCGAGGTGCTACTGTAGCAGAAATAATAACTATGCACTAAAAAAGGAGAATGGGATGATGTTAGAGCTTTTTCTCTGCCTAGGGCCACAAAGCCAAATTGGAAAAAGCTATTCATTATTTCTGCTGAGTTATCCATTGCCAAGTCTTTTGTAGAAGGTTGGTAATCATAACAATTCTCATTTTACTTATGGCTAGCTAAGGACAGAGATTAAGTCCAGAAATAAATTGGAAAGCTTTGGTGATATTTTGTTGTTGCTGCTGCTGCTGTTTTGTTAGTTTTTGGAGATGTTAAGCATTTGTATAACGAAGTATATCTGAAGAAAACAAAATGCTGTGTTATCTTTGATTTCACTTTTGAGTGTAGCAATTTAGCCCCAAGTCCAGCCCCAATCCTGTTGTTGATATACACAATAAGCATCAATAACCAAGCCTGCAAGTTGTTTCCCTAGCTGAGGAAAGTGTTTTAAGGTACTTCCCATGGCAAGACTTCCTTTATTAGCTAAAATAAAATATTTCCCATAAAGGAAGGTAAGTAAGTGAAACATACTATTATTTATTTCCTATAGTAAACTATTCATTCTGAGTGAGATTGTGTTATAAATTCATACTATAGAATTCAGAAATACTAGTGTGGCCTTAGATCTCTTTTAAAAAACTGTCCTGCTGTCTCAGAAATGAGGCCTTTTACACAGCATAAGATCATAATCTGCAGTCATTTGGCTTCAGAAATCTTCTAGGGCTTTAAGGCCTTATGGGCTTTCTATGAATCCTAAAAAGATGGAAGAAAGACAAAATGTCTCTAAAACTTCCATGTAAAATTTGCCTATAGGAAAACATTTATTTGTAAATATAGTACTTAGCAGACCATTAGTATAAAAAGGAGATAGATATTCAAACTTTGAAGTGATATCTTCAAGCTTTAAAAATGTTACTTTCATTTAAAAAATACATTATAGATGTTATTTACAGAAATAACTTCCACATCATACTAATTGCAGTAGAGTTTTTATGTAACACTATTAATAACTGCAAAAGTACTACCCAACACTCAGGCAATTTATATGCAAAGGCAAGTTATTCACCATGTAATATATAGTACATAACCTCTGTGGATAGCCTAATGAAGATGCAGAGAAATAAAATGCTAAGTTTAAGGGAAAAAATAATGAATGAGCAATTGAGACTTTTAGGAAATAGAAACTCTTGTTTCACAGGAAGTATTAAAACAGAAATCACATGGGACAGATACATCTCAAGAATTGTCTTCAGAGAATTAACAACATAGAGCCAAAAAATACCTATCACTTTCCAGTGAAAAACTGGAAACATCTTGGATGAGTAAGATTTATCAGTTACCAAACTCTGATATTGGTTTAGCTGAAATTTAAGTGGGCTAAGTTATTTCCCCTACACCTTTTTTTTTTTTTTTTTTTTGGGGGGGGGGGAGTGGGGATAAACTAGGTAAGCCAAAAGTGAATACAGACCATATATTTTCCTCCTTAATAATAATAATAATAAAAAAAGAGCTTTCAGTCTAGTATAGGATACAGAATATGGTTATTCATAATTGTTACACCTATGCTCTTGCTGTCTACTTCTACAGTGATGAAACATTCAAAGCACTTTATATGGGGCACAATTCTTGTAAAAATTCACCCTGTATGACTCCAGCCTTGCTGTAACCTTTTCATATACTGTTTTCTTTATATAACCAATTTCATTATGATTAATGTAATAAAATATTATCCAAATGTTTATTTAAGTACTGAAATATAGAAGCTCGTGCTTCTCATTTGTTGATCTTAAAGCTGAAATTCCTACAATACTAAGCTTATGAAGTTGTTTTAAAGAAGTCCAGAGTCTGAGCCATACCAAATTGAAATAGCTGATTCCCATATTTGGCACAAAAAAAAATGGAACTCCAGCCAAGTGTTACTGTAAGGAAGAATATTTCTGAAATGGAGCTAGATTTCAATCATATGTGAATGAATCATCCCATAAAGGTGCTCTTATTTCAAGTCCATCCCCAGATCATAAGAAAAACGTTTGCAGTTTTATGGAGATATCTCACCATTATCTCTTTCAAAGCCTCATCAAGGCTAGAGGACAAATCTGTCTTTGCCAAATGGATACTTAATGGAAGATGTTCATTTAATTTAAATAATATTTTTTCTTCCCAATATAGGGCAGAAGGTTTTTGGTTTCCATAGCTACTAGGATATTTCCTTTGAACTTTTTCCAGAATACTTTTATCTCTTCCACATGCACAGACACACTATCCTATGAAGTATGCATATATTTGTGAAATACTGTGTGCTTCATTACCAATCCCTTGCCGGATGGAATGGAGGAAATATAGTCCGTTGTTGATGCCCAATTTCTGACTTATCAATTTAAGTCTTTTAATATTTAGCAACATTTTATTAAAAATTAACTTCAGAGTCCTGTGAGTGATAAACTAAATCGGTAACATTTATTCTGAGGGATTTTTGGGGGAAGTTATTACTGAGGAAAGCTGATTACTTGTTATCAGTTATTTTGATCCAATATAGTTGTATGCTTTCTAAATTAAAAAGGATTGTTTGGAAATTGTACTTACAGGTAAACTTATATTGGAATTTTATATATGTATACATACATATATATATAGATATCAATGCTTGTGTCTTTGCCATAGAAAACTCACAAAAGATACGAAAGATAGGATTTTTTAAAAAACAGATAGAAAACTTTTTGTTGAACTTACTTATCTATTTTTTCTAACCTTCAAAATGCTCATACCACAATTTTTAAGTTATTTCCTTATCACCATCTTCAGGATTAATCCATTCTTAGTATTTTTTCCAAATCATTCCCTTTTCATTCACAAAAACAATTTGTCAAATAAAAAATATTAATATTCATTACAAACTGATACCAAATGTCAATGAAAAACACAGGAAAAAAATTTCTTTGAAGTGTTTTCCTTAAAAGATTATAAAAAACCATATTTTTTACATAGAAAAATATACAACCAGTTCCATTGGCTACATCAGTGGTTCTCAGAGTGTGTTTCACTGAACATAGGTAACTTCTAAAGCACTATAAAGTAGTTTGCATGCAGTATCGGGTCCCACATCCAAACACGATGAATAGAGGATACACCTTGTAGTATAGTACAATACCTAGATCCTTCTTACCACTATTGGCACACAAGCTATGTCAGTGCAGTGTTTTTTGGGTTACTACCTTTCCTCTAAAGAAAGGAGACAATAAATGGACTTCCTTTTTATCAGTCTAAGAGTTGACGCTGCATCCACACAAGACAAGTTGGAGTGCATCTCCTCCCTTGCATAGGTGTAGTAGACAAAAGGAGAGAAGCTGCTTCCACTGATCCCATTATGGTATTATATAAATCTCTTTCTTTGAGAAAGGGACAGCAGAACAAATCAAATTTAGGACCTTTTGATTTTTTTATATATATAAAATAAATATATACATATGAATATATATATATATGTACACATACATATATGTATAAATATATATGTGTGTGTAGGTATACATACATATATATGTGTGCGTGTGTGTATATATATATGTAAAAGATATGGCCACTTTGCTGTAGTGACCAAGAAAGAAAAACAAACAAACAAACAAAAAGATAGGTTCTCTCATAAAAGTTCTCACAAATACATCTGTTAACTTTTGTGGGAAGACACAAACGTATACACATCAGCTTAATTTGTGAAATCAGTAAAGCTATACAAAGTCTATAAAGTTCTGTGAAAGCTTTTGCAGGAGGAAAGCTTGAAGTATGGTGTTCCCATAACTTTAACGTACAAAATTCACACTACCTAAATTTTAAAATTTGCTGCAAGCAAGCAGCCTCTTTCATATCTTTATTCAGGGAATGCATCATCCTATAAATTGGTTCCAACACTCCTTGCCACAAGCTCTACCGTCATTAAAGAATGTTAACAATCAATAAACTGCCAGTAATATACTTCTGCTTAGGTATTCTGATAAAAATATGATGTACCTGAATGTTTCTATTTGCAATTTTCTGAAGACTGGGACAACAATACGGGATAGACAACAGAATGGACTGATCTTTGACTTGTGGAATAGGAATTCTCCCAGTTAGCAATATCATTTACAACTCGAGAAAAATGTACATAATACTAGGGCACTTTCTGATGAGAAGGTTCACCAAAGGAAGGTTTTGACTTCTTTGAAAAAGTAACAAAGGAAACACGGTATAAGATTTGTCTAAAGTTATATCTGAATTATCACATTCAGTCACTGTCTGGTGTCCCTAAGTATCTGACAACAATTGCTAGACTCTGCAGGATGGAAGTTACAGGGACAAAAATCTAGAAGAGTAGGTCATTAAGGCTACTGACTCACAAAACTGAGTATCTAACCTAATTTTATACTGATTCATCCATCACAGCTACTACCATGAAGCAAACTTGCTGAAGAAGCCACCTAATTCTGTTAGTAAACGATCTGACAAAATCTTTAGTAAAAGATGTTTCTCTGCTGCATGTTATTTAACTTTACTTAACTAAGTCTTCTCATGAGATATGTGAGGAAGGTAGAAAACAAGGAATAGATAAGAAAAATCAGCTTGTGTGAGTGCACTATCAGTGGTGTCTTCACTTGCTATGAAGTATCATTTAATTTGTGTGTGCAACACATCTGCATTGGCCCCAATAGATTTCCAAAGAGGATCGTAAAGTAAAGAGTCATTTTAAGCCCATTAGACCGTTAAGACAGATTCTAATCTCTCTCATTTATTAAAATGAAGGCAACATTTTGTGGAAAATCTCTTTGTTCCCAGATGGAATAAGAGTTGCTCTGCAGTCAGAGAAATTTGGCAGTTAAGATGTGATGTTGACACAGCTGCAGGTCCTGGCAAATGAGCCCATTTTGCGCAGCTATGTTCTTTCCTTCCCTCACAAGACCTAGGGAAAGTACTGGAGAATTTCTCACCTAGCCGAATGGGTTTTGTGCATGAGTCATTGCTAGACTGTCATCACATTCAATATGGACACTCTTGGCTATCATACTTCTAGTCAGGCAACGGAAATCAGCTCAAAGCCCATACTCAAATATGAAGCTGCTTGTCAGTGTATGACCAGGTCAAAAGTTGAATGAGGGCAGATCAGCTAAGACAAAACACAGACTATTTGTGGGAGTGAAATCATTAATTTCATATTTGCTTAGTCAGGTATCTCACTGGATCCTTTGCTTTTCCTAGATCTGAAAACCTTGCAAGATATCAAATATATCATGCAACTCAAAAAGCACTATGAAAGAGGATCAGGTGGAAAGGAAGAAGACACTAATATTTCAGCATCAGAACTCATGGAAACACTTTGGCTTCAAATCACCAAATAGTGATCCACTAAAACTATTTTGCTTGAAAAGAACTAGATGAAAAGTAGCCCTAATCAAGTGCACACATTTTAAGATAATAATGTCTACCTTCCTCTCCTTTTTGTGACTGATGAATAATTGCTTTCTGTGAGGAGCTCATGGTGCTAGGTTGCATAAAGGCACTCTGATATATTTATCTTCACAGCAAAATTTATAAGGTTATCATCCATCTTCCTGTGTTTCAGTTTGTGCTCGTTGCCTTTTGTCCTGTCACTGGGCAGACTGAAAAAAGTCTGGCCCTATTCTCTCTACAACCTCCCTTCAGATATTTATTCACATTGATAAGATCTGTGTGAACTGCTGTGCAAACTGCTGCATCTGATTGTTGCCTGTGTTAGCTGAGCTCTCACAATAAATAGGATGTTTCTAGAACTACTCCCCGGGTGCAGATATTAGTATCTCCATCAAGGTTATACTGACTGCAAGTTTTTGTTTGCTTGTTTTTCTGCTTTTAAGATTATTTGAGATATTTTTCCTTCCATCATGTTAGATTCAATTCACTTTTTAATTTGTATTAGTAGTAAATACTAGTTTTATTTTTTTCCTAATCCTTGACCAAGGAAGTAGAAAAAAGTGTTCTTATTACCAAGAACAATATACTTACTACTGGTCCTAAAGTTTAACTGATGGCATGTCAAGTATTTTTAATAAATACTATATGAGTATATATATTTTCTATAATATTACATAAGCTTCTTAACTTTATAGTGCTCCTTAATCTATCAAGTAGTCTTTGCCACAAACAGAATCAATATTTGCTCATTGTCTTTTGAACTTCTATCACACCAAAAGTATTCCGTATTGGCTACATCTTCAAAAGCAAAATAAGTGACACTTTCATGATGGTTAGCATCCCGGTCAATCCAGGAAACTGAGTATACCAAGGAGAAAAAATGAGGAAATTCTTTCTAAAATCAAGTAAATGCCACATTCAACTACATTTTACATGTAATCAATGAGAGAGATGTTTCTGAAGACCTTCAAAAAAGTCCACTATGATTAACCTAGGCATGTCCTCCCTCCCTTGACATACAGTATTCAGCCTCTCCAGATGGTCTGCTAATCCATGTTAACTGTGTGTCTACAAGATGACAAATTAATCATCATTACTATAGTGGCCTCCAGACTTGCCTAACAGCCTGATATTTAGCGCATTACAAGAGAAGCTGCTGTTTCTAGGTTTTAATTAGCTTTATGGTAACCAAACAAACCTTCTTCATTTCAGGAAAGTGCTGTCAACACCCTCTGCCGAAGCAGAGATCAACAAGTACCCAGCATTCAGAAAGCCTCAGGATGAGATCTGACACAAACAAGCATGAGTTCAATTGTAGCTTAGGTCTTCTGTTTAGAATGGGCAAAACTCTTTCCAGCCCTAGGTTCTTGGAAAGGGGTTACCTGGTACAGACAGTAGGGAATTCAGTGGTGAGAAAAGCAGGAAAAAAATAGGCTTGGGAGTCAGGGCTTTAGAAATCTAGATATTTATTTCATATCTATTAGCTGAAACCTATTGTATTAACATCAGCCTCTTTTTCTCTTGCCTATTCTTTTGACCTCCAAAAGTCTTCTGTTGTTGGTCTCATATGCCCACCTTGATAGACTTCATTTACACTGATGCAGCCACACATTTTCAGGAGAAAAGGTGAATATAAAGTGAGAATTCTTCTGTCAGAATATCTCATTTCTCAGGAAATTAGTCATTTGCCCTGATACATCAGAGAGCTACATCAGAAAGCTACTTAGTCAAGTTTTAGAGTCAGCGTCCTATGCCTAGAAACACTAGATAAGGGTTTCTCAAGATTTCTGCTACTCTGGAGCTCATCTACCCATGTGGCACAATTCAAATGCAATATAACAAATCCTTCAGAATTCCAAATAAGACAGCAACATCTCATTTGGTCTAGGATGAGAGGAAAAACAGCTGGGATTACTGATTTCAAACATTAGCTGGAGAAAAAATGACTATTTTTAACTACCAGTACTCTCTAACCTAGTCTCTTTGTGATCCCTTTAGAACAAAAGGGATTAGATTAAAAGGCAAAATACCACCATTTTCTTCCTAATAAAGGACTGAAGTCTTAAAAATGTCTAGCTTTTCCAAAGGATTTAGACACCTGAACTATCTCTATTTGCCTCAGTCTGGATCAGTACAGGTTGTACCTGTCTGTCTGCCTAAAAAAACATTTCTAAAAAATTAATAAAGAACTAAAATTGAACATTCAGGGAATTTTCAGAATAAAGAGTGCCTGAAAAATTTACGTATCTGAAGCATTAACAAGGAAGCTGTCTGCCTGGGATTTGTGTATTATTCCTGCAACTCTTCTTGATGCCTAAGTGGGATTTTTGGATCACACAATACTTGACTTTTGATTTAAATTGTATGTCCATATTTTAAGGGTAATATGAAAACAGTAGTTCACAGATCTCACAAGAGCAATTTAAATTATTTAAATAAATAATTCTCTCAGTTAGAGAGAATATATATTCCATTATAATTTTCAGAGCTTTTGGGAGATCAAGAACATGCCAGATTTTTATTTACTAGATATGCTAAAAAATACCCCAAATAAAAAAGTAATTTCTTGTAACTGAATTTATTTTTGGAAAATATTTCCTTGTTTTGCCCCATGAGGATTGCAGTGCTGCTGCTTCCTGATTAGATCTTGACCTTCAAAAATTCTCTTTGCCAAAGCAGTTACAATACAGGCTACAAGTTCTAAAAACAGTAATTCAATGAATACTTGTAAATTTTAACCTTTCTGGTATCTTTTAAAGACAGTTAGCATGCAAGAGGGTTCCCTTCTCTTTAGAGTCAAGATGAAGAGGAAAGTTGCCCTAAGAAAACATGTACCCAGATGGAACAATAATCCTGCCTTCATTTAATGTTTCTACAGAATCAAATATAGCTACTCTTTGTACTTTAGAGTCAGAACTGAGGCTTTAATCAAGACTTCTCTAGATCCTTTGTCCTCTGAAAGTGTCTTACCTTTGTTTTGGTAGAACCTAAGCAACTTAGTATAAGGTTCATAGGGACCACCTCCAAAGACATCATAACCAGAGTACTTTCCTAAGGCTAAAAACAAACATATTACAAAAATTACCTTAAATGATAACTTTCATATAATCTTTGCTAGATTGACTACATCTGTTTATGGAAGTATGAATTTTTGTTGAAGAACAGATCTTTCAGAATAGGCCAGGGTTAGCAAAAAGATATGCTAATCCTTCATTCAAGTCCTTGAGGAGTAGACAATACTCACCTAATTCTATAGAATCATAGAATCGGTAAGGTTGGAAGGGACCTCTGGAGATCATCTAGTCAAACCTCCCTGCTCAGCACGGTCACCTAGAGCATGGTAGACAGGGTTGCATCCAGGCAGGCCTTGAAGATCTCCAGAGAAGGAGACTCCACAACATCTCTGGGCAACCTGCTCCAGGGCTCCATCACTCTCGCAGGGAAGAAATTCCCCCTCATGTTCAGGTGGAACTTCCTGTGCTTCAATTTCTGCCCATTGCCTCTGGTCCTGTCACATGGGACAACTGAAAAGAGTTTGTCCCCATCCCCTTGACATCCTTCCTTCAGGTACTTGTACACATTGATAAGATCCCCCCTCAGTCTTCTCTTCTCCAGGCTAAACAGGCCCAGCTCTCACAGCCATTCCTTACAGGGTAGGTGCTCCAGCCCTCTGATCATCTTTGTAGCCCTACGCTGGACTCTCTCCAGGAGCTCCAGGTCTCTCTTGTCCTGGGGAGTCCAGGACTGGACGCAGTACTCGAGATGAGGCCTCCCCAGGGCTGAGTAGAGGGGCAGGATCACCTCCCTCCACCTGCTGGCAACACTCTTCCCAATGCACCCCAGGATGCCATTGGCCTTCTTGGCCACAAGGGCACATTGCTGGCTCATGGTCAATCTGTCCTCCACCAGCATTCCCAGGTCCTTCTCTGCAGAGCTGCTCTCCAGCAGGTCAGCCCCCAGCTTGTACTGGTGACTAGGGTTATTTCTCCCTAGGTGCAGGTCTCTGCACTTGCCCTCGTTGAACCTCAGGAGGTTCCTCTCCACCCAGCTTTCCAGCCTGCCCAGGTCTCTCTGAATGGCAGCACAGCCCTCAGGTGGATCAGCCTGGCATCATTGGCAAACTTGCTGAGGAGGTACTCTGTCCCCTCATCCAGGTCACTGATGAAGTTGAACAGGATGGGACCCAGCACTGAGCCCTGGGGGACACCACTAGCCACAGGCCTCCAACTGGACTCCACGTCACTGATGACGACTCTCTGAGCTCTGCCTTTCGGCCAGTTCTCAAGCCAGCTCACTGTCCACTCGTCTAACCCAGACTTCCTGAGCTTCTCTAGGAGGATGTTATGGGAGACAGTGTCAAAAGCCTTGCTGAAGTCAAGGTACACAACGTCCTCTGCTCTCCCCTCACCTACCCAGCCAGTCATTCCATCATAGAAGGCTATCAGATTGGTTAAGCAGGATTTTCCCTTGGTGAACCCATGCTGACTACTCCTGATCACCTTCTCCTCCTCCATATGTCTGGAGATGACATCCAGAATGAGCTGTTCCATCACCTTTCCAGGGATGGAGGTGAGGCTGGCTGGCCTATAGTTGCCTGGGTCCTCCTTCTTGCCCTTCTTGAAGACTAGAGTGACTCTGGCTTTCTTCCAGTCCTCAGGCACCTCTCCAGTTCTCCAGGACCTATACTTTTCCATTATTTTTATTTTCTTTGTATGTACTGTTTGTACAACACAGAATATAGTCCTGTTTCTTCGGAGTAAAAAAGTGATGAATAGATGTTTACAACTTATCTGAAGAGTTGACACCTCTTCTCTTTTTGATAAGAGCAGATGTCATGATGTTGCAAGGCTTTGCTGGTACTTCTTTTCTGATGGCCTAAAAAGCATCTCAGTCAACATTACAATTTTGAATCTGGGTGGCGAGGGGTGTTGGGCTTTTTCTGGGGGGGGGGGAGGGTTGTTTTTGTCTTTTTAAAATTATGCTTTCTGAAATTCTGACATATCCTTACCTTCTGACAGCCCTTTGGCAATTGTATGAATGAGATGATAGATCTAAGACATTAAAAGATACTGTCTGGTGAGGAACTGTTGTGCCTAGAGACATACTTCTCTCACAATATTTTATTGCAAGAGAATTCCTTGACCAGAGACACCAGAACCCCAACAGGTATTTATTCTTAAAGAACACATGACATTTTGTCTAGTAGCTTCTGAGTCTTTCCTATAGCAGAGCTTGATATCTACATATGCAGTTTTTCACCTGTTAAGAGTTGTTGGTGAAGCCACAGTGTCTTGGAATTGGATCACACAGTAACTCTCTGGAAGGATGCTCCGCCTTGGTTACTTCTTACCACGTAGGCCTGTCTCTTTATTGTCTGCAGCTAGCATGCCAAAGTCCTGACCACTACTCAGCCATTCCAGTGATCAGATAAAATGTGCCAACCAGAGGCCGTATTTGTTCAATTATGCTTAATATTCAGATGGGTTCCTTCTTCAGACAAGATGACAAGTAGTAAACATAGTCCCGTGCACTGGGTCCAAACTGCACAAGGATCTACCTGCCCATCAGCCTGAATATAAAGTATCAAAAGTACAGCTGCATTTCCTTTGCAGGGAATCAGTTCCTTACATATTGACTGACATTTTATTGGTTATTTACTTTTATCATGAAACTATTAAGATTTGTTTAATTGGTTTAGTTTCTTTACCTGTACCCTAAATACACAGCAAAGCTCAGTCTTTATCAGAACCACATGTTCTATTTATGGCTTGTATCTTCAGATGTTATATCTGGATGTTTTCCAGTCTACATGTCTTGATTTTACAATTACATTGGTGCTTTATATAGACCTCATTTAATCCTTGATAGACTACAGACATCCTGCATGCTGGCCTATTATCTAGCTTCTTATCAGTTGCACTCAACCCATTATTTCAGCTGCACAGCTAAATTAGGTGAACTATTTCTCAAACTGCATTGTTTTAGTCCACCCTTACCAAACTGATTTGTTCAAAGCACCTGAGAAACCTTTTCTGCCCAAAGAAAATAAGATGTGTTCACAAAGACCACACAAGAGAAGGCAAATAGAATAAAAAGTACTAGTATTATCCGTAGTATGTGAACCTCTAATATTCTTCAAAGTCCAATGACTGCACAGACGGAAATACTTAACAAAAAAAATAAAAAAAGAACAAAGAAAAAAAGAGAAAGAGAGAGAAAGAAGTTCTCCTTCTGAGGAACTTCTGCTGTGCTGGAATGTACTTTTACCAAAATATCAATGTTTAGTGCTAGCTACAGAAGGAGCTAGTCATAAGAATCATCAGTCATATGATTCGTAAGAATCATACAGTTGTGACTTCAAACTGTACACACTTGATTGACATTAATTGCTCACTAAAAGTAGAGCCATTTGGAAAGGAATATTTGGAAATAACCTGATCAGACCAACAAAATGAAAGTGACCTCATCTTCCTGAGGAGCACACTTTGCATCCTCTTAATTGCTTCAGAGATTTATGTGTCTGAGGGATGCAATTTCCATTAAGTAAACAAGAAATGAGGAGTGGGAGCTAAAGATAATCCCATAATCACCACTCTTGAAGAGACTTAGAAAAGACTTTCAGTAGTTGCTAGGACAGTCATGAATGGCCGATGGCTTAGGACTACGGCTGTCCTACAGTGTTGTGACTGGACAAGCCAGTGCCTACCTCAAAGGTCTATAATCATTGTAACAAACATATGGACCACCTGTGAGAAGAACAATGTCATCTTTACCAATATTTTCTTTTATTAAAAAACTTTATCTAGAAATTTCTGCTCCTCTCACTTTTCCACCTCACAAGCTATTGACCAATTGCTGAGGTGAATCAAATCACGATTCTTGCATTATTGTTCTCATTCAAAAATTTCAAAATTACAGTTTTTAAGCTATCAACTTATACAACATCAAACATTGACTGATCTCAGAGTACTACAGCACATGGCTCATTGATCTATGTCACTCCTGTATTCCTCAGAGACCAGATCCTACTTTCTGCTGTTATAAGCCTAGCACTGTTGAATTGCACTATTGCACTGGTGTGATTTTAAGTCTCTGCATTTTTTTTTTTTTTTTTTTTTTTTTTTTTTTTTTTTGCTGTTATGCTTGCTATTTTCATCAGCTACAACCATTCTACCAGGCTGTCAACTAAACCCAGGTTGATTTGTATACAAGAAGTGTGAACAATCCCTTTGTTCATATTTCATGTTTTTATCTTGATGATCTATTCTAAGACTGGAAAAATTTTCCAGTATTGTATACAATATCACATTATGAACACATATATCACAATATAACACATTTTCTATCCAAGAGGTATTAATACCAAGAGTGAACACATAGTTGAAGAAATGAAACCTCAAAATCTATTTTTCTACTCTTCTTTAGGATTCTCATACTTTCTGTTCACCATTGTGGCTTTAAAATGTTAATGAGTTTATAAATGTTGGTGAGATCAAATGTAACTACATACTATCCGAATTAATAGAAGAACTGTTTCTCAAATTAATAAATGGAGAATAGTAAAAGCAGCACTAGAATTTTTCATATCATTCTTTAACTTGAGGCTGAAATAGGAAATATACTTTCACACTGGGAAAAGGAACAGAAAATTAATCTTGCATTGCTGTTATGCCTCTGTTAGCAGTGGGACACGAGGTCAAGGTGCTGCCTCAACAAAGGTTGCTCAGCCTCCTTCAGCAAGCACTGTGTTCCTGCAGAATATGGACGGCCTGTGTATGAAAGACTGGAAGCAATGGCTCTATAAATGTCTGTTCTATGCTGTTAATAGGGTACATCAGCTGGCAAAAGGTCCTGGAGATGACTAAAGGCTATTGAATAGTAGTTTTCCAGCCTTTTAAAATCGCTCTCTCCTCCACCTTTTCTTTAGAGTTCACCCACAGACATACACAAATACAGTTAGAACTTTAAGTTCTCAGGCTGCAAGTGCAAGATATAAAAACAGGGATCTAATGCCTACTTTCCTGCCCTTGCCATCATTCTGCATGATGGAATAAATAATAGAATATTACAGAAAGGGGGATTCTATAGATACCTGAAAAGCAAATATTGACTCACTAACAAGGCTGGGATGCACCTGCATGCCTCTGCTAACATCACCCGTAACATCAGTTACTCATGTTTTCTCTGCACAATACATCTTCTCTGTCAAGCTGCACTTGTGAAAGACCCATAGGGAAGACAAGGACAGCAGCTGTGACCATTTCATATGTATGCAGCCCCATTCCCTACCTCTTCCTCCCTGCATCATGGGGTAGCAGTCTACACAGCTAGTAAATACCGAGTACTATCAATTTCTAATGCCATCACCATGAAAATTTGGTTGCTGGGACTTAATAGTGCACCTTGCAGGTAGGGCCAGTGAAGAGGGAAATAGATCAGACCACTAACTCACCAGCTCTGTCTTATCTACACAGCCAAGAAGATAGTTATTCTGGGGCTGTTCTTAAGCAGAGTACAATATAAGAGCACCAACACTGGCTGAAGACAAAGTCCATTTAGCTGAGGGGCAAAAAAAGTGAATGTCTGAGGGTCACTAACAATGGACGTCTATTCCACAAACTTGTCCAGTGTCTCCCTTCACTAATGAGCACTCTCAGCACACCTTCTGTGATAACAAGTTCCACAGATCAACTACATATTTCATGAAGAATCATCTTCTTTGGTTGTTTTGAACCTAGCACTAATTATTTAATGTCTTCTGGGTTTTCTACATTGTAAAAAGATGGCAGCAATTTTCTATTCTCACTCTCCATGCTGCCAGTGTACATCTGTCAAGTCTCCTCTCAGTTGTCTAATTGTTTTTCTTCCTTCAAGTCTTGGTTGAGAGCTGCAGATTTCTAGATTTTTATTGTTTGTAACAGAAGATAGCTGAGTTGTCTTCATATACATAACTCAAATATAGAACGAGGATACAGGAAACAAAACAGGAAGAGTTCAGTTTATACAGTAAATGACACACAAAAAGCATTCAAACTTTCAGCTTCCTTTTATATAAACATGATATAGTTCACTTACATAAGCACACAGACTCACCTCTCCTGCCCACTGAGCTGAAAGCTCCTCTAAACTAGTCCAGGTTCCTCAGCCTTAGTTCCAAGGTTGTGTGTCCCGCTTTTATTGCCCACCCTCACTGGTCTAATTTTCACGCACAACTGCTTTATATCGTTCCTTGTCTCAGTTTGTTCCCATATTCTTAGATCAAGTTCACTATTAGATGAACTTCTCTAAGCCTATGGATTTCATTCTCTTCACTACTCCAGATACAAATAATGGAAATCCCCTCCAATACCAAATTTCAAAACTCTTCTAGACCTGTTAGTTTAACATCCTTGCCTAATCTTGTAAAGTGATTAATGCCTTTAGCAACTTTTTATCTATAAGGAAAATGGAGGACATTTTATACCTTACTGAGTCTGATTTTAAGAAAAAGATGTTACATTTATAGATTATTTTAAAGGATATAATTGCATAAGTACAGTTGAATAATTATGAGTCGTTGTGGATACGGAAAGAGTAAGTCGTGTTAGAGAAAATCTGGTTAGTTAAAAAAAATGAAAAATATTATTGTACTGACCTAGAAAAATCAACAGACTTGATATAGCTAGATTTTTTAAAAGCCTCAGAAGAAATTCAAAAGAATGGATTAAGAAACCTTTGGGGGGTAAGTGAGTTTTAACATTTTAAAAGTGTGTTTTTAAAAGTGAGCTTTAAACCCAATATCTAATCTAATATAATATCTAATATAATATCTAATCGAATATCTAACCTAATATCTAATATCTAATATCTAATATCAAGCATTTGTGATCAACTGTTCAAATCCGAAGGCCAGTTTTCTGAAATCTGACTCTTCCCAATCCTTGATCTCTTGTTTAGTATGTTTGAGCACCTGCTTCCCCTGTAGTGCCATAAAAACTTCAATAGCTTCTACATCTGATCTAGCCACTTGCCTTCAGGGAATGATCAGCAATACTGAGGTTCCCATGAGCACCCAGAAAAACATTAACTGGAAGGAAAGCAGAAAGGCAGCTTCCAAGAAGTGAAATCCCACAGGGCTGTAGATTAACACCAGCAGATACTCATATTTTATTCAATGGTCTAGATAAAGCTGTAATAAGTCAGATCATTAAATTTGCAGATGATACTAAAATAAGGGGAGTACTTAAGACTCACAGGGATGTAAGAATAATCCTGACATTAAAAAAAAATGGGCTCAGCGGTGAAATAGGAAATTAAATGAGTACTAAAGTAATGAAGACTGACACACTTCAGTAAAAGTAATGCCATAGACATATGCTAAGACACTTACAATTTAAATTATATTAAGTTAATTAATATGCAAAAAGAGGTGCAGTTATACTAGTATTGACCTTTCAGATTATGAACAAGGATCATAATAAGGAATGGCAATAAGATGTGATCCCTATCCTGAAGGGATAACAGATGAGCATAAGCAAAAATAACACACAACAATATAGTATTGTAAAAAAAGGCTTTGTGCCAGCACAGTCTAGAGAAAAGTGCTAAATCACTCTGGACCAGTAAGTCACTAACAAGACTCAAGAGAATCACTCTGGTCACCATCAACATCTGCGACTCTTTTGCACCACCTACTTTATAAATTTATGTCTAATTACTGACTACTTTAAAATTCCACAGATAAATTTTGAAAGTGTAAGTTCTCATGTGCAAGGTAAGTACACTCATGTGTAAGTACAAAGAAAACACTGTTACAGTACCAGGCATTTGAACAACACTGAACTAAATTAAACACCCATTTCTATGAGGAGGGGGGACAAAAAATCTAGAAGGAGGTCTCCAACCCTCTCCCAAAACCTACATATGAAAGAAGGTGTCAGAATAAGGCAAGGAAAAAGACAAAGATGCGGAAGGGAAAAATAGGAAACCTTAAAGAAAGCTAAAGGCAAAGGTTCTTAGCTCTGGACCACACACACACACACGCACACACACACACACACATACACACACAAATCATTTTGCTTATATAGGAAAAGACTGTAAAAGCCAAAGTTGCTCTCTATTAATACCACTGTAATAAATTGTCAGAACACCTACCTCAGAGCAGAATATCCCTTTTCATTATACCAATGGAAAGTTTGAGGAAGACTGTAGAAACCTCACACTTTACCCTTGAACCAGTAGAATCCTTTGTGTTGAAGGCAGCAGGCTCTCTATTTAGCCTAATTTCTTCATCTGGCCTATTAATAAGACCAATTAAATGCAAGTGTCTGGGTATAGAGCCTTAGACTAAGTTTGTCACAATTCTGAGAAAGAAAGAAATTTCAAGGAAAAACAACAGCAGTGTTAACAGAGAGAAACTGCCAAGGTCATATTTATCTAGCAGCTTAGCAACAAAGGAAATCTATGAAATTCTGTAACAGCAATAAGCCAATGGATCAACACAGCATTATGTCACATCTTGAAGGAGATTAGAATGGTAAATAAATGAAATACAGTGACAAGAATGAAGACAGGTTATTCAGCTTCTTAGCTGTATAAAATAGTGAATGAACTGCATAGATTCAATGAGTCTTTAAACAATATAAACAGGGAGAAAAAAAAGAATATTAGCAAAGCTTTACCTCAATTAATAGGAATTAAAATAAATTACTATTCTTTCTTTAATCAAATTCTATTTGATTACACAAAACTCCAACAAGAACTCTGATAGTATTCTGAGATATGTAAGTGAAAAGTAGAACAGTAGCAGAATGTAATGAAGTACTGTGTAAAACTCACAGAAAACTAAATTATTCATCTAGCCTACACTGCAGAAAAAAATGGAAAACAGTGAATCATACTAGTAAACCAGTCTTCTGATTTAAGTTTATAAAATATCATGTGATATGTTTGTGAAAGGAATACATTACAGTAAATGTATCAATATAAACCAAGTCAGAGGCTATATGTAAGATATACTGTATCTGGAAGCATTACATCATATCAAGAAACAGTTCACACTCTATTGGGAGTTGAATAGATTTGCTACAATATAACAAGTTCAGAATAGTTAAGATAAAGCCTCAATTAAACATAAACTTACTAGAGAATAAAACTGTTATGAAGCGCATACTAGACATCAGCATAACACAGGCACTTGCGCTCAGTATATATGAGTGAGGCATCCTTCAGTAATGAGTATCTCATTACTGCAAGCACCAAATTCCATCTTCAAAAGATTTTACTTTGATTACATTTGCTGTTAAAAATCAAGGTCTGAACTCGCATGTGAATGTACACAAGTGATGACATTAAAAAGTCTAATACAGCAGTACCGTATCCAACATAAAACAAAGTAATGTCTCAGATACAATTTATTACTGCTTTTATCTACAGTGATAAAAGATCTCCATTAGTCTCCGTTAGTACTCATACACACCCACAACTGGACTAAAAGTTCTCGGTTGTCTCTCAGTTTAGTTCGCTTCAGATATGAAATATATCCTCCAAGGTTTCTGCACTAAATCGCATCCCATCTGAGTGAAAAAGAAAAGCTGTGACTATTTCTTGGCACTTCCAATACAAGAGAGGATGAGAAAGTAAGTGCCTACTCCATTTCTCTCACTCACTTTACACTGCAGAAAGGCACATATTGCTAAAAACATCCTGTTTAGGACAGGAATCATTCCATACTTCTGGTATTACCGGCAACCAGTCATATTAGCAACCAACTCCAAAACCTCTACCTTCAACTTATCAGTCTGCATTTACTGATGGCTACTTTATCCTTTTTATTTTATGATATCATTGTTGGTTGTTTAAACTAGCTCCTCATCTTCACTACGTTTACTCCCTGAAAATTTAAAGGTTATATCCAAATTGTACTTTTATTCTAAGTTCTGGTGTCCATCTCAACCGTGTCCTGGCTACAGGTTGATATAGCTTTACTCTCTTCCTCTGTCTGCCCTCCTGCCTCCATTCTATGAGAGAGCCAGGTAGACAGGTCTGAAAGCATTTTTTTTTCCTGTGTCCTAAGTCTGAACCAGAGAGGGAGTAGACCCTATGACTTGCAGCTACCACGCAATCTACAGATAACCATGAAAATGTAATCATATTGTCTCAGCTTTTGTTTAATTTCCTTAGAAGATGAATCCTTTCACAGAGTCTCCAAATAGTCTTATTGCCTTCTTGTGAATAGGAGTGACTGGAACTGTAGATAAAGTAGATAAAGTACATAGTATTATAGCCAGTATTATAGCCCATCAGTGTCTTGTACAACACCATTAGTGCTTCCCTATCTTGACTAGGAATTTTTCACTTAATATCCTCTTCTTTTTCAACCACAGTCCTTTGGAGACTGCTGTGATTTACTAGCAAACCCTAGTCTTCCTTCTTCTTGGTCTCTCGATTGCTATGTTTTGAGTTATCCGAAGTTTTTTGTCATTAGTCCTTTGTGAATGACATTGCAGTTCATATTACTAAATTTCATTAAATTTATGTTATTCCATTCTTCAAGCTTATCTTATATCCAGATATCTGTCCTGCCATCTTTTAGCTTTATCAGCTATTTTTTGTTTCTACACTCATTTGGGGCCAAGGTAATTAGAGAAAAGTTAAATAATATTAGCCTGAAGACTGAATCTCGAACAGTTCTGCTACTAAACCCCAGTTTTGCTTTTATCAGCTTCTAAGAAAATTTGAACAACTGTACTGGATCAGAAAAAAAAATTACTTCTATCTAGACCCCATATCTGACAGTGGCCAAAAGTGGACACTTAAGAAAAGTATATGTGTTGAACAGTTCTTGATAGATTTTTCTCTTGCCTAAATTCCTCTGGTTTTGTACTCCATAAACAGTTTTTATAACTTTCTATAACAATAAATTTCATAGCTTAATTATGGCATGTGAAATAGTAATCCACTTTCTGTTCAAGCTGACAGCCTATAACTTCATTTGATGTTACCTACATCTTCTAATATTAAAAAAAGTTAAACATCATTCCCTACCAACATTCTTTCTACTTGTGATCTTATAAACCACAATCATAATGCTTTCAGCAGGCTTTTCTGAAGGCTGAAAAGACCTGGTATACTTAGCCATCTACTTTGTCTATTTTCTAATGTGCCATATAATTCCAGCATTTATCATCATCTCTCGCAGCTTAGCTAATAGTTTCCTACGTGGTATCATATAAAATGGTTTGACAAACTATTGATAGATGATATGTGCCATATTATTCTTGTCCAAGAAATCAGTTCTTGTGTAGAAATGAGAGCAATTTAGTATGCCATGACCCAGCTTTGATATATTTTATATTTTAGCCTTGATATATTTTATTCTGCTTCTTATTTATCTCCATATTTTTGATTCTTTTTCCTTTCTTTT
The DNA here is from genome assembly GCF_028389875.1 of Rhea pennata. Lineage (NCBI taxonomy): Eukaryota > Metazoa > Chordata > Aves > Rheiformes > Rheidae > Rhea > Rhea pennata. The sequence goes on from NC_084664.1 coordinate 32,139,255, forward strand.
AATTCTTAAAAAAAAAAAAAAAAAAAAAACTTGAATTCTAATAAGGTGAGACTAATGATTGTCAACCTACCTGAATTATTTTTTCCTTTTATGGAAGTGTAGTATCTGTTATTCACAGACAACGTCCTTCAAGGTTTTAGAACAGTGAGTAACGGGTGCCCAAAACTGAATGCATTAAAATTACTGAGTTCTGCTTCTAATAGTTATTTCCTTTTCTATATATTCAAAGTCATGAACCATCCTCATTTTGCATTCATGTTCTACATCATCCTCTTAATTTAAAACTGAACCAAGGTGTTCAATTAGATTTCTAGACATAATTTCTGCATTTATTTTTCCATTCCCTTTGCAAAGTGTAACTGGGTTCAATGTTTTGCAACCTGTCAGTTGCAAACTGACAACCAGTCACCAGTCAGCGCAAACCTGCAGCTAGTCCTTAGTAGTGTCTGATTTCCTAGACAAAGTTTTCTTTGTTGATCAGTTCTTTTTTTCCATTTCTTTTACTTACTCTGAATATATTTTTAACATGATTAATCATTGTTAGGCTTAGAACCTTTCCTATGTATCTATATTCTCTCCCTAGAATGCAGACTACAAATAGTTCTTTCATCTTTGATATAAAGACGTTTTAACCCTTCTTTGCACTGTTTTTGAGACAGAAACTGTTTTGAGTATAGTTAAAGTCTCTAACAACTTTCCTTAATTTCTCAATATAAAATTAAAATGTTAAATATCAAGTCCATTCTCTAGTTTCATAGTGGGAGTTTTGAGCTGTGGGATGAGTGTGCTGTATCGATGGAGTGCTGCCTGGGGAGGGCAGGCAATGTCTCTAGCCCTACAACCTGTTTAGGTGTCTTTGGGAGGGATTATTATTTCAAGTGTAGCACTTCAGTGCTGTCAGGGAGCAGCAAGGGCCAACTGCTCCTTAAGGGACAGGGTACTGAGCATAATAACATTGCCGGGCAGGGCAGGGCTCTCACCAGCCATAGCCTGGACCAGAGCAGGGCAGACCCAGAGATCATGGTGAGGTTCAGCCAAGAGTCCGGATCATACGAGATTTAGCACTGAGTGAGGAGCACAGGCTCCCTCAACAAGCCCTAGAGGCTGGGCAGGCCCATGGGGTTCACTCAGGAGCCTGGGGTTGAGCAAACTGCTGGCACTGTGGAGAGATCAGAGCCCAAGGCCCTCAGGAGAGTTTGCAGGATCAAAGTCCTGTGTGGCCCCAGACCAGGCTCCACAGTGCTTGACTCAGGGCTGGAGAAGGCCTGAGCTAACATCATCTGGGAGCAGCAAGGGCCGAGGAACCGAACAGGATGGCACAGCTGGCAGCACAGGGCCCTTGCCAGCCACCGTCTGTCCCACAGTACCCAAGTGTAGCAAAACAGACAGACCCAGAGATCACGGCAAGGATCAACCAAGAGGCCAGATCATGAAAACTGTGGATATAAAGCAGGTTCAAGGTCAAGCCAGGAAGTTAAGCTGGGGATTAGGGGCAGAATCAGGTGCCCCTAATCACCAGGCAGTTCTGCAGTGTTGAGGTGGATCCAAGGCCATGCTGTAAAGTCAGCCCATCAGCCAGGGTCCAGGTGAGGCCTGGTGAGGGTAACAAGAGTCAGATACAGCCAGTGATCGCCAAGTCAGTCCCTGGTGACACGGCAGGTCTGAGGCCAGGCCAGGAAGTCAGTCTGTGGTTCAGGGTCATGATCAACAGGGTCTACAGTCAGGCATGGGCATAGCTATGGCACAGCCCCAGCACACAGCTCAGGCGGGAGCTGAAGGCCCCAGGCTGAGCATAGATAGAGCTCTTGGGCCCATGGACAGGGGTGGGGATGCTCCAGCTGACACTGGTCAGGGCCATTAAAAGCCTAACAGTACCTAATACATCATGTCAGCATGGATATGGAGCTGTGCCCAAACCAACATGCTATCCAGCCGCCTGAATACGGGGGAAGGAGATGTAGCAGCTAACCTCCTCAGAGTCTGCTTGGGGATGGTTAGGTATTGTAGAAGTGTCTGGCTGCAGCAGAACCAGTTAGCTTCCTGAAGTCCTGTTGTGCTCTTCCTCCCCACTGCTGCTTAGATCTTAATTGCTGGGTTCCCAGCACAGGTTTTAGAGAGTTTCACTGGTTTCAAATAAATAAATCTCTCTATTAATAGCTATGTTCAAACCTAGAGAAAGAAACCTTTATTTGCTTTCTTCTATTATTCTGTCCTGTATATTTATTTGAATAATCAATGATCATGAAAAGCACAGTTAGAGGCAGGAAAGTGATTCTACACCATTTGTTCACATGAACTTACATCACTGAAATTGCTTTTACCAGTCAATAGGAATAGTAATGAATACAGTACCAGTCCATAGGATTATCCTTTTGCAGCAGTATTTGTGAAAAAAAGTCACAATAAATGGTCTAAATTACCTGACACTTTCCTATTTCAGACTTTACAGAAACTTTTAAGGCACTAAATAACTTGATATAATTCCTGCTAAGTAAATGAAACTGAGATGAATTTGGATATATTTTCATTATTAAAAAGTGTCTTTACAATATCATTAACATTTTATTTTTCCCTTAGGCCCTGTAAATGCTGAATAGCAATGGAGAACAAAATGCTGCCAGTAAAAATTGAACGTTTCTCATCCTATAGCAAGAGATATCAATGTATTATTTATATGGGAACAATAACTGAAGACATTATCAATTGCTATACACAGTGTATGTGTAGAGATTGCAAAATATGCAATATAGAATTAGTCAAGTTATTCCAGGCTTAATCAAGTACTTTTGCAACCAGATCATCTGAGTCAGTCATGCTTGCAATCACAAGATCATTCTTCAGCTCTTCATTTCATAGTAGCTCCTCCTAGCACAGTAACATCCTAGCTCCTTGCTTGACTTTTGTTTTTACTATTGCATTAGGATCAAAAAAGTATAAGCCATACTGAAACCAGGGAAGATCACCAAGACAAATAAGAACACAAACAGTTCCAAAGATATTTGAAACAACATATGGAAGAAGTAAAAAACCCCAAATCTTTAGTTATTTGGGAAAATAAATAGCCTTTAAAAATTAGAATTAACTGAAATCGTCACCTGCAAAAAAAAAAAAAAAAAAAAAAAAAAGGAAAAAGAAAAAAAAGAAACAAACATCAAAATCTATAATCTGAGACAATTTAGAAATCTCTTGCTTCTTTTGTCTTTTCAAATATCGAGGAATTCTTAGCTGAACTTTATATTATATTCCTATAGAAAAAATTAAGCCGGGAAGAAGGCCCAAAGTCACAATCTCTATCAAATAAACACATTGTTTTCAGATGAGGGTGTTCTTAATGTGAGAATAAGTTCTTTATGGAGTCATGGGTTGAAAAAAGAAAAGGTCTGCCTCTTTAATATGCATTAAAGGATTCTGGGTGCCCTCAGGAGAATGAGGAAGAGAAAGGAAATGGGTTTACTGGGAACTGTGCCTACCAGAACACATTCTCCTTGCATGTTTGGAATCTCCTAATTTCTTCAGGATGCTTTGTAAAGTAGCATTATTAATTACTATCTACTCTGACACCAGAGACTGATTGCCAAAATTTGGTAGTCAAAATTTGGACAGTCAGTTTCCACTCTATACAACCAGAAATATATCACTGACTACTTGTGTTACTGTCATGTACAGGGTCTCTGGACAAATCCAGGTCCCTTGCAGTAACCTCTGAACAGAAGCACAAAGCATATTCACAATATAATCTAGAAAAGCGGGTGTAAATTGCTTAGAAATATCTGAGCTAGCTTCATACTAAACAGTTTTGATAAGTGTGTACCTTTGACAGCACAGGCTTTGGTTGTCAAATACTTACCAGGCATTCTTGTCAAGTCTTTGCTGACTGGCTAATTCCTAACATGCCTGGTGTATTTAAACTAAAACAAGATCTTGCTTATATCTATAGCAGATTTGATCAAATCTTGTATTATTGTCACCTTCAGGCTGTCAGCTTAGCAGGTTGATAAACTCACTCATCATCAAAAGAGAGAAAGGCAGGCATTTCAAAGGCGAAATCCAGCTAAGCTTTATTAGATATCAGGATGGGCAAGCACTGCCTTTCTCAGATAGGCATCTGAGAAAGGTTAGTCAAGAGTACTCCTTCTCATTGTTGACTATAGATGGAGCCTATACATTAGCTTAAACAAATAGTTCATTTTCAGTCACTAAAGTCAGGTCTCAAATTCTACCTCTAGGTGGTGTTGCATATGAATGAAAGCTCTAAATTACATAATTAATCCAGTAAAAGATGAAAATTCCAAGAAAGTAAAGTGATGCAGCAAAAGAGGCACCTGCCTGGCATTCATGAGATCTCAATTCTTTTTTCTGGGTTCCTTATAGCTAATCTGTTGTTAAATTTGGGGAAAATGATGTACATGACCTTTTCACTGCTGTTTTTTTATAGTGAGATTTTTTTTCTCTTGAACCATAAAGTTAAGCTCCTTGAAAATTTTTAGTCTCTCATGCTATGTAGCTAGCACATGGTGTCCTTGAAGTAACAGGGTAAGGAAAATTTAATGGAGGAGGTATCATAAAATGTACATTTCAAGCTATCTTTAGTTTGTATACTTTGTTTTTTCTAGTTTCCTTTAAATCAAAGTTATGATAACATTCTAAACTGTCTTCCTGATTTATGAACGATTCAATCTGAAATTCATCTGTTCTTCAAAAACACAGCCAACATAATGACCAAACACCTTTAATTTTAGGCAGCAGCTCTGTTTCCTACTCACAATAATTCTTACTCTAAAATTATTCTTAGCCTCAAGAGATTCATGAGCTTTGGAGATATTCATATCTAAACTTTCATATTAGTCTCGCACTGCCCTAACACATCAATGATAAGAGTCCTTCCCAAAATATGTTTGTAGTACAGCTGTTTTATTTCGTATTCCACAGCTTTGCCTTGAATCCAATTTGAGCGGTTGCCACTTTTTTTGTGCATTTTGTGCAGGTATTTTCATTCCTGTTTATATTTTGATGACCAATATGTATCTGTTTTCTATTTTAGCTAAAAATATTACCTGTCAGAAAAGTATTCTTTGTCTGATGTACTTTTTCTTTCAAAAGATAATTCTTCAAAGCTCCAATAGATGTCACTGTCAAAATATAAAAGAGAGTTGGTTGTGTAACACAGTCAAAGAGCAAGGCAGCAGGAAAGCCTTGCTCACTGGGCTGCTTCAAATCTCAGCAAGACAGCACAATTCATTAAGCTAGATATTGAACTGAGGAGCTGCCAGTCAGACAACACACATCTTTTCATTCTTTAAACCCTTACTATTAGATCAGAAATATGCAATAATTTGACTGAATATGAATCTAAGATTGGACTCTACTAAGCATCTGGGTTAATAAACTCTCCTGCTAGCTTTTTGCTCTTTCCTGATTCAACTGTTATGTACAGCCCATCTTCTGTTAAGCCTTCTGTGCGCATTACTATGCACTGTGTTTTGGAAGCACTGTTTTTCCTGTTGGTTTGGATCTTGTTTGGAGTAAGCCTGCTAAGAAGCTTTACTACATCTTTTAGAATGGCCTGTAAAGACATGATAGCATCATTTGAAACAAATAAGTAAAGCTTATGAGTAAAACGGTTTCAGGACTATTTTGCCCAATCTGGACAAAGAGTTCAGCTTTTAAACTGAGCAAGCAGACACTTTGCCCTCTTTCTTTAGCCCCTAAATCTCTGGGAAAAAAATGTATTTTTTGTGTGAATATTGAAGCCATTCATTGTTCCGAATTTCTTTTTTTATGCTCTTTGGACTGGAGTAGCAAAATCCTAAGTAGCTAGTGTGTCCTGGCTGCTAAACCAGCTCTTTTGGGTGTGCTGTTGAAAGGACTGCAGCAGTTCTACTGCCTCGGTGAAAAAAATATTTGTAAAAATCAAAAAAAAAAAAAAAAAAAAGAATTGGCAGCCCTTCATTTTTGAGAATACACCTGGGAATGGAAGGCCATTTAGCTTTAGAAAACCTAGTGACTTTTTCTTTAAATGTCTGTTAACTTGTGTATTAAATGTCATTTTGATCAAGTAGTAAGATAAGTCCAGTGGTGCAAGATTTTCCCAAAGTCGCAGAACAGTTGAGACTGCAAGAGATCTTCGGAGATCTTCTGGTTTGAATCCCCTACTCAAGCAGTGCCAGCTAAGATAGGTCATGCGGGACCATGTGCTGTCAGATGATCTGCAAATTACTCATCCAGTCAAGAACCCCTTTAACACTTTTCAGTCTATCTCAAATCCCGAAACTGTACAGTAATTCAAAGACTCGGCCATTTATATGGTTCTGTTAAAGATAAGTCTGTGGCTCGCATTCTAGAGAACCTACATTTTGTATGCAATTATTTTTACCTAAACCTTATTACCTAAGATACTGCACTTGTAATATGCTATTGCACTTACATTTTAAACCTTTTATTTTTTTATTTTCACAGTGAATTTGGCTGAACTACAGTTTAATGAGCTTAGGATGTGAGGCAATTCAATGAACCAAAAAGAACAACCAACCACGCACAAAGGTCAGCACAGCTACCCAGTTTGTTTCAGCCAAGGATCCAGCTCTTCTTAGTAAAACACTGTAACAACAGGCTCAGTTTGCTCCTTCTTTCTTATCTGCCCATAGAAATTTTTCTAAGGCCAGATTTGGTTGGAATGACAGAAACCTCCCAGAGGTGAAAGTGTCAGAGTATGCCAGAGACCACTAAGGATGAGCACACACTGCAGGTAGCAGAGTTTCTTTCCCCAAAAGCAGTAGAACATGAGCACGTGTAATCTAGAATCAGCTTTTAGTGAACACAGCAAGGGGCTCTTTCATTTGCTTTTTACCTGCTGGTTCATGTTGAACAAGGAGTTTCTCTTTTGTCTCTTATTAATCATCTCTGATGTGTTACTGCCAGCAGGAACCTTATCTATGACACTTTCTCTCTCTCTCTTTCTCTCTCTCTGGGAATCAGCTTATGAGAGAAAAGTAGACCTCTGGTCCTCACATATAGTGTCTAAGCAGTTTCCTTGGGTGATTGCCTCCAGCAATTTTGTAAAATGGGCTGACAGATAGTAGATTGAAATTGCACAACAGTTTACTAATAGCTGTATTCTTGGCTCTTAAAATCAATCTCTCATGGGTAATCCATATCTAGGGAGATGATGGACATCAGCTTAGCTGACTGACCAGTTGTGTAGTTTCCCCATAGACAATGTTAGAAAGGCACTGTGACCTTCCAAAGAATGCAGTGAGAAAATGCCAGACCGGTGGTCTCCAATATAGACAGATTGTCGCTGTACAGCAAAGTCATAAATGGGGTTTTACTGATGAGATCTTCTAAAGCATCTTCAGTACAGAATTTTATCTAGTCTATAATTCCATCTGTGCTACAGGGATAAAAACAATAAAATGTAAAATAAACAATCAACACAGCTCTGAAAAAAGGGGGAAAAATGGTTGAGAAGACTTCCAAAACATAGTTAAAAATTAACACTGTTTCTCCAGACAAGCAAATAAGACACAGAAGGCAGAAAAGAGAATATATTTCCACATACTTTTAGCTTGCTCCTCCCTAATCAGAAACTATGCCTGATAGAAACAGAAAGCACGAAGAAAGCCATATTTTATTATTTTGCACTTTTAACACCTTCATGTCTGCTGCATATGTAGTCAGTCAAAACCTAGAGGTTATAAACTGCAATTACCCAGAAATATTAAATAGTGGCCAAGAAATCTATCTGTGCTTTCTGGAAAATAAATAATAATTAAAAAATGTTATATAACCTTTTCCTCTGTGAATTTATACATAAAACTCCACATTGTTGTATCTATTCATCCACATCTCAGATGTGGACCAAATGCATGTTTTTAACCAGACAAGAACTCTGGCACTAATAATTCTGTTGCTGTGAGACCTCCTCAACAGGAAAATGGGTCCTACATTTGAGTATTTTCCACAGAATATATTTAGACTTCTACAGGACTACATTTTCCATAAGTTCCAGAAAATCTTCCAGAAAAAACAAAAACATCCCAGTGAACATTTTTGGCAATTTTGACTGAGCTCAGACTGTGGAACTGAATTTGAAATATTACATTACTTTTTATTAATATCAATAATGCAAGGGTCAATATTTGCTAACTCCTATTAACAGTTATACTGGCTATTACTGCTGTTTTCCAGTATATTTAGACTGCAAGACAAATCGGACAGTTATATCAGTGTACTGATGAAAGTTAACTTTCATAGTTGCTACTCTATGTTTCCTGTAACTATATATGTATTACTTGTGAAATAACATCTAGAGGAAGTATTCTCTGAACATTTGTTCCTTGTGAAAAATCAAAAGAAATATATTTTAAAAAATATTGTACCTCTTCATCTACCAGCCAGAAGTACTTCTCTCAATGATCCCTAAGCATTGTATACAACTCTGTACATCCATCCTGAAAAAAGATAGAATTACACTGAGAAATGTACTAATAATGCACTTTAGCGCTCATCATTTATACCTGCTGCAAATGTCAGTGCTACTTTTAACCTGTTTTCATTATCTTTCATGTTAGTACAAAATAATCTGACAGGCTCATAAAGACATGCATTGCAAGCACATGTTAAACCCCTCCTCAAACCTATCAACTTAACATTTCGTCTTACTCATGAAAGTATAGGCAGAAAAATCCCTGATGTGCATGAGAAGACCCACATGCTTTACAGTTAGGCAAAATAGAGTGTTGTGGAGAACCTGCTGAGCAGGAGAAATCCAAAGGAATAATAATAATAAATAATAATAATAATAATAATATAGAAACCACATGGGTAATCTGTTCAGACATAATTCCCCCGACTGCAATTTGAAAAGCAGGCTGAGATAACCTGATGCTAATGAAAAAAGAGCTATGGGATATGCAATGCTTGGCCTTTTTGGAGCCCCTCTTTTCTGTATTACATGTTCTTTTTAACTTCTGTTTTTGAGTGGCAATAAGAGGGAGTTTGTGGTATTTACTTCTGTGCCCGATAGGCTTGAAACTGCCAACCTCCTGCTGCCTTCCTATGGTGTGTCCTCCTCACCCTGCCCTGCCAGGGCCTGTGGCAATCTCTGCTTCTCCCTCACCCTGCAACAAGCTTGCCGAAGCTCAAATCCACTTCACCACCTGGAAACTCTGGGGTAACGGCGCTTGAGCACATCAGCTTGCTTCGGCTACTTCATAGGATATAACACCCATCTCGTTCAATGATCAAACATCTCCCACCCACACTCAGAGGTGACTTATTTTTCATGTAACTTCTTAACAGCTTGTGATTCCTCAGAGAAAATATTATAAGTTTCTACGAAAAGCTACAAAGAGAAAGCCATCAGCAGTGCATAGCAAGTTTACATGGTCTTTCAACACCCAAGACTGTGCTAGCTAAAATTGAATGCTGCCACAGGGATTTCTTGCAAGGAGAAAACTTCAAAAAAAATGAGTATTGAGCAATAACTCTGCTTCTGGAGCACAACCTGTTGTTCACTGCTCTTCATTCATAAAAACATTTATGCACATAATACAGCCTTATTATAAGTTCTCCCATATGAATGCTCAAGGGCAGAAAGGATAGAAAAGACTGAAACATCCTCCCAGCAAGATAGCTGAGCATCATGTTCTTGTTCTTCGGGTAGCTTTGATCCTGAGGAAGGAGACTGCATGAAATCTTTTAAATAGTGAAACCATTAGACAAAGCGCTAGTGGAAAGTGTGGTCCTCCAGTTTTGGGCTGGCCATCTGAAGGCTAAACTTCACCTTGTGAAGGAAGGACATTAGGTTAAATCTGTTCCAGCAATGATTCTGTACTTCCCAAATGATCTTTGCTGCCTAAATAGTATAGTGGCATCTATGTTAGAAATATCAGAGGTATGAGGGCATTCTTAGATTTTCCTATGAATAATAGGAATATTGCTGCAAAGAAAAAAAATCTTCAAGTACCTATCTAATTGGCCATGAAAAGATGAGTACATTACTCCTCTCTTACTACTTATATTTCAGGGAAAATAGGTCATAATAATAATAAAAAAATTGCAATCTGACCTCTAATGGCTAATGTTGCTGTCAGAACCTCAGAAATGTCACTTACCTTTCTCCCACTGATTCTTGATCATCTGGCATTTCTTTTGTTAGACTTCACTGTGAAACCCAATTTGTGGTGATGGAGAACTACATGAAGATTTGAGGTTTTCCAGAAATCAGCACACTGGTAAATACTTTCAGTGCTGCAGTGTATATCACCTTAATCCCCCTCATAGCATTTTCTTGCCCAGTGAGTAAAAGAAGAGCAAAAATAAAATCAGCTCTTTCAAAATGATTAAAGGTAATGAGTCCATCATGAATCATGAGTGGGGAGAAGGTAAAGAGCTATTAGAACTGAAATCACAAAAGCTACTACTTGAGGCAAGGAGTAATGCCAATATCTCCCAATAACAGGCTCATGACCTCAACACAGACAGACACCAGCAAAAGACATGATCACATGCAGTCACTTAACAGGCTATTCTTGGATCTAAAAATTGTAGTTTTAACTGTCTTCATAAAATATTTTTCTTTCCTGGCAAATATTTCTATTATTGTAATTTATGTGCTGATAAAGTACTTGCATTCAAGGTTTATGGAAAAAGCTAAGTGGCAGTAGCATCACAAATTCCATAGTATTTGAAATGTTCCATGATTTTCTTTTTTCTTCTAATCTTTTTTTAATCAAACGTAACTGCTACTTGGCTGCCTGTCTCGGTTGCACTAAAATCACCAAGTTAGAGAATAGCATGTAAAATTGCAATAGAATATCCTGAGGCAGAGACAGGTAGTGACAGCTAAAGCAGCGTTCTGAAAGGGACAAAAAGTAACTAAAAGTAATTAATACAGAAGAAATGGGAAAGGGAGTAGAAACTAGTAAAAGGACAGTGCAATTTTACTGGAATGGAAATAGAAAATGAATCATTAGAGAAAGCCAGGCAGATGTAGGAAATAAATAATGTAACATTAGCAATGTACAAGCACTATAATGTGTATTTGGAATACTAGAAGTGCATAATGTTGATTGATAGGAATAATATAGAAAGTTTTAGATTATTTTAGATTACTACGGTTGGGATGGTACAATAACTGGGAGGTAAAAATATAATTTTTTTGTGAGTATGCAATGTGCCCTTATGTGCTTCCACACAAAAAAACTAAAGCAAGCAGGAGAGGATGTTTTACAGAGATAAATAAGCACGGGAGAAGGAGAGACAGACAGACAGAAAAATGGGAAGAAAATGAGGACTAAAGGAGGAAGCATTAAAAAATATAGCAAGGGGTTGGGGGAAGAAGATTCATTTTGTATCACTTTTCTTTGCCAAACCATAAACACGAGGACACTCAGCAGTCCATATTTACTCAATTTTTCCACATTTTTCTGCTGTTTTCCATAGGTGGGGCAAAAAGGACAAAGGACTGAGCCAAGTTTCCCATTGACCCTTGTATTAATATGGAAGTGCTGCTCCTGTATTTGGGATATCTTATTTTTGCTTTACCTTGTGATTTGTATCTGAGTTTCAGACTTAATTTTTTTACACTTGTTTCCTCTGAAAAAAACACAAAATACTGAAGTCCACAGTACTTCTCTTGTTTGCTTTGAACAGAAATGCTGGGAGTGACAGGTAGCACAACATGCTATGGCTTAGATTCCTTCCTGTGCTGAGGTTTACTTAGGGTAGGGGGCCCTCAGAGTGCCCGTTCTGTGGCCCAGTTTGTATTAATCCCAATCTAAACAGGCCAAACACCAGCAAGCAATCAGAAAACTGAGCAAAGCTCTCCCTCTTGGCCATTATATATTCCCATCCTTGAGCAGGAGCATTTACTGACAAAGGAGAGACCAGCAATATTTTTTCATGCAGTATTAGCAAACCAAAGTGTTTAAAATCAGGAGTAAATCCTCATGTAATCATTAAGATGGTTTAAAAGGCAAAATATTTTAAAATAGCGCCTATTAAAATCTTATTATTTGCCTCTTAGATTTTGAACATTCTATGGTTCATGTTTTCAATGATTAGAAGTATTTTTTTTTAATTAAAGCAAAGAAATACAAAAAAAGAAAATTAAAAAGCAGTAATCACGGGATTCCAGGAGCCACAGTTCTAAGAAAAACGTCAGCTATGGGCAACAAATACTATTACAGGATGTGATAATGCTTTTAGCATTGTATAAGGGTCATTTCTGTCCTTGATGAATTCCACCACTGTGCCTCAGCTATCTTTGTATCACAAGCTAAAGAGCAAAGAAGAAGAAAAGTCAAAAAAAGTCTTACCTTTCAGTGCTGTTCACTTGGGTCTGATCACATAAAATAAAACCCTTAAGACTTATAGGAATTTGCTTGTCTGTAAAGAGGACACTTTCAAATATGTCATGCAATCAACTGCTATCTTTGGGATGGGATCTAGCTAACAATGTCCATAATCTCACAGACTTGAGAGAAAACTGGAAACAGGAAAGAGAAAAGAAAGGACCCTTCACCTCAGTGTCTGGTATGCATAGCCTACAGCTTTAGCTTTCTTTGTCATTGGTTAGCCTTCAAAGGACTTTGAGTTCAATATAGAACAAAGAACACCATGTTTTCAGCTTACAGGAACAATTAAATATGCAACTGTTCTACTTTTAATTAATACACTAGACCAAAGTGAGAGTTGCAGTACCACTTCGCATGATTCTTGGTTTCTGCACATGGAATGCTCTGCCCTGATCCCATGAAGTCAACAGCAAGACTGTCAGTGACTTGCATGGTGCAGGGTCAGCTCTCAAGTGAATGCAGGGTTCAACTTCTGGATTTTCAGTAACTTGATATTGTTGTGTACATAGTCGAGGAAAGGCCATGCATGGAGATGTGACACTACAACAGCTGGAATGAGTATGGGAAGTCACTTTTTTAACACTTGCTGAAAAAAAAGTTCTGTTCATCTGCATTTTTCCCCAAAGTTTGTCACTGGGGAGTTTAATGATGAACAAAACCAAAAGGAAGTCTTAAGCAATACTGCAAATACTACAGAAGTGATTTATAAGGTTTCTTACTTGAACATATGAGGCTAGGGGTTTAGCCTGCAGAATATTTCTTTTCCTGGAGACATGAAGAGGTGTTTCTCTAAAGAAAAACAGTTACTTGCACAAAATTGATTAGCTATGAAATAATATTTTGTTCACTAATGCCCTCACATAATTCACCTGATTTCACTTGATCCCATACAATTGAAAACACACAACATGTGCAAACACCAAGAAGATAAGCAATGGAATATTAAAAAAGTGAGAGGAGGAGGATGGATTACCAAAATGTCACAAATATAACCTACCAATAAGCAATGTTTGATGTTAGCATTTAATTCATTTGGTCAACTATCTACAATACATTAAATATATATAAATCAATTCATTGGCCATCTAGCCTCCAGAGTCTCTTCATTATTCACAACCAGAGACCTTTGCCATGATTGTTTCATCCTATGTAGTGGGCTATAAGGACGGTATAAACTATAACCAGTACAGCCTTAGGCACCAAAAATCGAAATGCTAAAGGATTTGTGATATATATCCGATGGCTGTTACTGTAAAATATGGCAGCCTGGGACCAGACCTGGTGGATGTAGGACCACTTCAGTGTGACTGGTCAAGACATCATCCAGAAGAGTCATTCTCTCAAACTCTTTGTCCTCAGTGTGAAAAACGGGGAACACTCCTCTCCTACACCTTGCTTTAGAACAACACGTACAGGACAGCTACAGTCCTTCATAAGTAGGAAATCTGAGTTCAACAGTCTCAGAAAAAGAGGGAATTTGGGGCCTTCTGCTTTAACAACAGGGGTGCCTTCTAGAGTCACCTTTGAGAAGATGTGATCGCAAGAACACTTCACAAGGGACTCAGTCTTGTCAGAGCACGTTAGATGTTTCTAGCAGCAGAGCCCCCACAGACTTGAGACTGAAGAATGTTTCATTTCTGGATTTCAATGAAGCTGAGAAATGAGACCGTTTAAAGGTAGGCCAGCAAGGTTTCTATCATGTTTTCAGGCACTCTGACAGAGTAGGCTGCAGCAGGGATATTTCCAGATTGTATTCTTTGCCTGTGTCTATGTTTTCATATCTCATTTAGTAGAATTGGCCTCATATGAGTACAACTATTTTCTCTGGAATAATATCTTAGTTAAATTACTGTGCCTTTTACATTTGTCACTAGCCTTTCTGTTTTTTAGTTTATTTGTAAGCAACTGATAGAATCTTTCTAATCCCTATAGGAACTAGTGATTTATGTAAAATATTTATATCTTAATTTACACTTAAATTCGAAATCACATTCTTTTCATTACTTCTTGCAAATAAATGACATTCATTAGGATAATATTAAAATTAATTTAATGGATCATAAGTGCGTATGGATTTTAATTAAAGTTCTTCCAAGATAGCAGATTTTAATGAAGATTTTGTGCAATACATTTGACAACACAGAGAGCTGAGGGTCTATCGCAGCAAGTAGCACAAAGATATATAGGGTTTTACTTCAGCAGATCAACTGAAAGCTAGAAAACACTAATGCATTAAATTATTCTGTTCATCACTCTTTGAAGGATTTCTTTCGATAAGAAAATTGCCTTTCTATATGATTATTCATTACAATATTCAGTCATGATATTAAATGGCCTCATAACATTCCTGTAGGTTGCTGCCCCTATTACAAATTTAGAAAGTACAGTTGCACTAATCAGTCAAGTCACCTAAAAAGTATGTAGATTGTGTCCTACTCATGCAGTCAGATTCAATTATTATATTAAATATACAGTAACAGCTTTATAAGATAAAACTGTTAATACTTTGATTATTGTGTGACTCATCATCAATACTGCTATCGCTTCCATTCTGCAGATGAGGAAATTCAAGCACAGAAATAAACCTTGGTCTGAACTGAGAGTATAACAGAGATTCCACAGCTGTGTTTTAGTTCCTAGATGGTATTTCCACTTCAGGAGCCAGAGACATATACCTGTATTTATTCATTTCTTAAAAATACATTTGAAGATGTTATGAGTAAATGACTGAACTAAAACTCTAAACAAATATTTATAAATACTTTTTTCTTATAACATTTTCATGGGCTTTTGTTTTCATCTTCCTTTATTTAAATATACCTTCCATTGAAGAACTTGTGATCAGTACTTTGTGTCTCAAGTATACCTATAATCAAACTAAATCCTGATTTCCCAGTTAAGTATTTAGTTCTTTCAGCATAATCAAAAGTGATATGCACAAGCCATTTGATCCACAAGAGGAGTATTAAAACTTGGAATTTGAAGAAAGAATCTCTAAAAAATTAGGCTAATACTATTGCTAGACACTGAATTGATTTTATTTATATAACAACATGTTCTTTCTGATAATTTATTGGAAAAAATCAATTATGTAGATACTGGCACCTGTTACCACCAAAGACTGAGAATACAGCTTAATTAAAAGTAGGCTATCTACATCCAAAATCTCAGTTAGCAGGTCATTAATATCTTAAAGGAAAATGGAATGGAAAAACCCCCAAACCTTATATTTTAATCCAGGTATTATTACTAGTTTGAAGCAGGCAAGACAGCCTACATATTTTAGCTACTTGACTTTAAGCACTTTTTAAAAATCTTGGAGCCAAATAAAAGTTGGAAGAGTGTGAGGAAAGAAAAACAACCTAGCTCCAGTATTTTTGCCAACCCTGCTGTTTGGAGACTTCCTTCACCATTTGTATTTAATTTTCCTATCTCAATAGAAACCATCTTTCCAACAGCTCCTGAAAGACAAGATGTGCATCTCCCCTGAGATCAACTCGACAGGAAATTACTAGAAATTAAAGGCTCAGTCTTGCAAATATTTTGTCACGTGAGTAACATTAGTGAATGGGATGCTCATGTGTGTGAGTGCTGGCGTGATCAGTATCTGAAGCTGGCGACAGCAGGTATACCCCTGAAATAATTCAATCTCAACTGCAGGCCTGCATTATACAACACATATATCAGCCCGTTACTGAAGATACTTCAACTCATACTAGTTCGAGTTATTTTATCATGCTGTTTCTAATCATTTTGTTGCCTTGGCTATTCATCCTTCTGTGGCTGTATATTATGAACAATTGGGTCTGACACTGAAATTCTAGTGTAATTCAATCATTACGGAAAAATTGACATTTACATATTTTTACATTTAATCTAGATAGGGCTTTATATCAGGTTGCAACAAATATGATTTTAATTATTTCTATCACGAAGAATACTTTTCACATATGGTTAAATATTAATAAAATGACTGTAAAATGCTATCACTTTATATGATTTATAAGTTTTTGTGATGACTTGAATGTAAAAAAAAAGGTTGTGAAAGCATGGGCAAAAAGAATTACAAGAACCTTTTATATAAATTGACGGGCAATTAAATATTTTTAAAATATTTTTTTAAAATCAAATAAAAACAGATGCCTATCCTAATGAATCTCTCAAACCTTCATACGAAATCACAAACCCCTCAATTACAATTGCAATTTGGTTAGAGGCATAGTTGATTAATTCCAAGGAACTTTGAAGAATATTCCAAAGTGCTCTTTCCATAATTAAAGTGATATTAGATCTGCTCTTTCAGTCACGTTTGTCTGCGCACGAAGTGCTCCGCTTCATAGTTTGTACTACCCAGAACGCAACGCAGAGGGAGAACAAAACCTACAATACAAAATTTAAAAAGAGAAGTATTATGTAAGACTTTAAAAACCACCAGTAGTAAAAATATTGTAAATATAATAAGTATATTGTAAATATAATCAATAGATGAAAAAACAGAACTCTTATGGGGAAAAATTATGCAAAAAACCTAAGCATAATGATAAATTCACTTTAGGAATTTGTATTTTGTATTGTTCTTCACTACATACCTTCTTGGTATTAATTAATTGTTGGAATTAATTCCAACGTAAAGTCTACATGACCTTCCCTGCTTTGTAATAGAGTTCAGATTTGGAGCACTCATCATGATATAAGAAGACAGGTCAATTATAACACCAGCTGTGATAGAAGGTTGGATGCAAAAACTTTACCTATTTTTTGCAAATGGGCTGAAGAACGCTGACATTGTAAATTGCATGGTAGTGCATAAATGTTCTAAGTATCCTTAAATACAAGCTTTGGCAAATGAAGTGTTCTGGCTGTAGTACAATAGATCAGTGCTTATTTCACGGCCTGCTAGTTACGCTGAGATATAAACGAGATCTGAAAAAACTTAAGGATGTAACATTCTTTATCTTGGTCTTGGCTCTCTTTTGGTCAATGGATTTTGGCAAGAGATCTACTCACAATTTTTTTCATTAGCTTATTTGCTGAAAATTTTGCTTTGAGATGACTAGGAATATTTGAAGGGTGAGATCTAAAGCAAAGAGAATAGTACAAGAAGTGTGTATGTACTTTGGTGTGTGCATGTGCAATCATATGAAATGTTTTATTTTAAAAAATTGCTAAAGGAAATCTTTGTCTTTTGCATTTGGAATAAAGTTTTCATTTAGGAAAATGCAAAAATATTACAGCTGTTATGGGTTACTGAAGTAAGCAAGCATTTTTACTATGAATTAACCAAAACATTCCAATTTTCCTAAAAGGCATTTTGTTCAAGTGATTTTTTGTTTGAAGTGGCAGGGAAAATTGAAAAGGAGTCCGTGGGTCAAAGTATAATAGTTCTCCTTTTTTTCAGGTTAATCTACAATCAAAAGTTTTGACTGAGAGCGCTCTAATTTTAACATTTACATCATTTAGCACTCAACATTTAACAATGCATGTCTCAAAAATCCACTTCTATCCTCATTTACACAGTCACTCATCAAATTACTTTAGATCTGAATATCCAACATAAATAATAAATGACGATTAATACCTAAAAAATACTAATTCTCCACTCATTGAAGGCAATGTGATGAGATCAGGCCTGATACCTCTCTGCATTAGAGCCTGTCTGGGACAAGGACAGGCTTTACGTACACTGTATAGTATATATTAAGGAGCATGACATGGAAGGAAAGCACAGTTGTAACACAAAAGACTATGTAAAACAATAATAACAGTAACAGTTAAAAAACACACATACAAAAAAAAAAAAAAAAAGAAAAAAAAGAAAGTAAGCAGAATTCCAATCAAATCAGATCCCATTTCAGCTTTTACCCAGGACAATTGCCTTCAAATATTGTCAATAAAAACTTTAACTTCACTTGTAAAGTTAAGTTGTCCAGTGTTTAAAACACTAGCCTTATTTTTGATGACACTGTTGGTGCTGTAATTGTGGTCTCATTTGCAAGAAACAACCATAAAATTCTCACCAAATAACCTGTTTATAAGAATTGCAAACCTTTAGCTATGAAAGATTTCTTACATTATCACAAACACCTCGTAAAGTGAGTGAACCACTGTGTAGCTCTGTTTTAAACCATAGAATAGAAAGACTTTCTTATCTCTTGGAGTTCTGCAGGCACACGCTCTCCATGTTTTGTGAGATGCTTTATGTCTATGCTAAGAAGAAAATTATCTCGAAGTAACTAGTTGCATTTCAGATTTGGCTGTGATATGAGTGGGTTGTGCGTGAATTGTGACACACATAAAATGATGACATATACAAAAAAAAAGCTCTAATCTAGATACAGATTCTTCCACTTGTCACAATTAGTACTTCTCTGACAAGCTACTAAACTCTTTTTATTCCTCACCTTAGAAAGATCACTCCTATTCCTGGAAGATCCATTAAATATAGAAGTATTTCATTTTCAGGAGAAGCACGTTTAAGCACATTAAATGACTGAGATGTAGGGCATTTGTAGGGGATTAATGATTGCTGGAAGATGATGATCACCTGAAGAAGCACAGCCATGGGCCATTAAGCCCCAGGAAATGTCCTCAGCTAAAGATGGTTATTGCTATAATAGAGTGAAAATGAAAAAAACATCTCAGGTGAATTTTTCTTTTTCAAATGTAGTGGTGCAGTTTCTTCTTTCTTAATTAAATTCTTTATTGTAAATTTCTTAAAGCATGCAATCAATGCTTGTGGGGGCGTACTGCAAATTACAGTTATTATATCTAGAATGAAAAACCACATACTGCACATTGTGGATCTGCAGAACTTGTTTGGCTTCATGATTCTATAAAAGTATTGATTTGCTGCCTATCAATGTCAGGACTGCCAGTACTCAATGGAAAGTAATATATTCATGAAATAATAATGCTGCAAGGTTGAGGGGGAAAAAAAAAAGACCATCAGGGAACAATATTAAGGGGCCACATCCTCCCTTGCATGACAGCAATTCTGGCCTGCTCCACTGCTCTAAGGCTGACCTATAGCAAGCAAAGCCAGCTGTACAGGGCCACCGAGTAGAAACTGCTGTGTAGGTTGGAGTTCAAGTCTTCGTGATTGCTGCTATGTATTTTGGAGTTACAAGGCTTGACTCATTTGAACAAATGGTGTAATCAGGGGATGTCACTAATGGAAAGCTGAGCATGCCAGACTTTTGATAGTGTGGGCAGCAGGACAGAGTAAAAGAGCTTTCTACCAGGTGACCTGAACTATATCTGACCAGCATTTTTTAATGCCTTTGGGAAACACATTTCCTCAACCCTATGTGCAGATACATTGCATTTTTTTGAACCCTCTGGCACCCTAAGAGCATTTTTTCCCTCGGCAGCTTCTAAATTATTCTCACAGAAATTCATTCCTTCTCATACTGTCCAAATCCACTGATATTTGCCCCTTGATAAAAATATTCATATATCAATTTCCTAATTCAGCCAGTGTTGTATGAATTAAAAAAAAAGAAAAAGAAAAAGAATTAAATAGTATACTTTTTCTTCTGTTCTTATAGTGGAAAAAGTTTCCCCACAGACACTATTCCACAACAAACAATAATTCCACTTTCATTTTCAAATCAGAAGTTACTGTCAACAGTGGACATATATGGATCAGTTAAGTCTAAAAGCAGCATTTCTCACAATCATATATCCAGCAAAGACAGACTTATAATTCAAACTTTTTGCCACTTTAATATAAGCACTTGTTACCTCTATCTGTTCAACTAACTACGGATTAATTATGTGTCTGTCCTTTAGACTGCTGGAAGAGGACAGTACTCTTTCAAATATTTACATTACTCCTTTTCATACAGTTTTTCTCTTTTCATAAAGTGTTTTACTTTCTCTCTCTCTCTCTGAATAAGCCTAAAGAAATGTAAAGAAAATCATTCACACGAATAAATGTAGCTCAGCTAACTAAATAACTGCAGGACTATCTGCTCTTCTTAGGAAATGCCCAGTGGAGTAATTTAAGTTTATTAGGCTGTAACTGCTTTAAAATCATTAGCTAAATACAGGCACCCACTTCTGTGATTAGTTTTGTTGTTCTTGACCACTAATGTTGTTTTCTGCCCTTTTGTCTTTTCTGAGGCTTTTGTGTATTTAAGAAAGACATGGTGTCCATTCTACTCTTGGGAGATTTTATCTGGATGGAATCAAGTGACTTTAGATATTGGTCTAGAAATTTAGACAAATGTCCAAAGGTATTCGGTACTGCTTTAAGCAGAGGATCTTGAGCCAGATACCTCTGATCCCCAACCTAAATTATTTTATGATTCTCTGAAAGTTCTCATATTCTGCTCACATAACTGATGCTGCAGAGGCAGCCTGTGCGTGTGCAACAAATTGCTATAAATCTGGCCATGCCAGAATATGCATGGGCATGTTTAATGCCTCCTGTCTCTGGAAAGGTTTTTGGGAAAATGAGCACTTCCACATATGTAATTAGATTGACTATTCACATCACAAAACTGGCCTGGCATTGGAAAATGTGGTAAACAACGGGTCTACTCAATCTTCTGCTGAAAATTGTTTAACTGAAACTGTAAGTTAAACAAAATTGCTCTAATCTATCATTTTATACTATCAATACTAACGACAGAGTAATTTTTAGACTTTTTCTGAGAAAATTGGTCTGGGTAATATCACTGTTCCTTTTTTAGTAAAGATGGGAAACATTGACTGATAGAACAGTTAATAACAAATACTAATGCTGATAACAAAATACTTGAAGAAGCCACTCCAGATTTCACAAATACTTAAACTGTGAAGTTTTCCCTAATGCAATCAGTGTTTTTCCACCTCTCTGTACAGGACTGCTTAAGATGCTGAACTACCCAGAGGAGAGAGAAAAGATGTCTCTCTCAGAAGTAGGGAAAGAGGTCCACTACTGCAGTATGGTAGGATGTAGGTAACACACATCCATCTTCATTCTGAGTGCAATGTTTTCAAGTGGGCAGTCTGAAGCTAACAGAGAAATCTTGCAGAGTACACAGATCCAGAACGCTGCACTGGCAAAAACGTTGCAATAACAGTACATGGAACAGAAACCAGCCAACAAGAAAATTCCTTCCCTGTGTGATGCCTTCTGCATACTTGGAAGAATATAGAAATATTCCTGGAAGTATATAGAAAAGGAAATGTGAAGATGGTCTTTTATTGGGAACTGTGGATAGAAGGGAATAGGGACAACTATAGTAGTAATGCCTTCCTGATACTTGTCCAAGATTTCTGTAAAAGTAGCAGGATGCCTGGAAATTCTCCACCAGGGTTCATCACATACGTTCAGACCATTGGTGCAGGCATATCTAGCAGATTTAGCATGTCCCATACATAGAACAAGGTGTGTATTAATAGATTGTTGGTACACATACCTATCTAAGCTGAGCCAAGAATCTTCAAACCCCAGAGAAGTATACTGACAGTTCACTCATGGACTGGTTTCTTGATATGATATACTTCATTAGTTTCACACATCACTCTTAATAGACAATGATAAAATAATCAGAAAGTGATACATACATCCCTTCTCTATTTTGTTAAATGTGTTCTAAATATTCTTTATTTTATTAAAATATGGCCTGAAACTCTAAAGATAGATAATGCATAAATAAAACCATGCTGCAAAAGCCCCCACACATGAAAAGGCTTACGTTGTCTATCTAGGGAAGACAAAGGAAGATTTGGAGAAAATAAATGGATTACTTGTCTGCTTTCACAGCTGGGCACATCCCCGCTATGAAATCAAGTGCACTGCAGAGATGCTTGAGCTTTCTAGCTGCTAAGTCTCTCTCAGCACAGTGCCAGGTTGACTGAAATTCCTGGCACCCAAGCTAGTAAGTCATATCCCTCAGCTAAACACATGGGGATTTTTACACAGGCATAGCTATTGCAGTTATATCTGGACCTAAGATGGCTTAGGTGCATCTCGCTTGGTATCTCTGCATCACATCCTTCACACAGGAGAAATCAGCCCAGTGTCCCTGAAATCCTAACGAGTGTTAGGATACATGTTTCCTCCTGGACTGTTTCTTATGAAATTCCTTCTCTCTTGGTCACAGAACTTTCTATAACCTAAGCATTAGGATTAAGAAGGTTTTATCTCATTCTTGAAAAGTCAAAAGAACCCTAAACCCAGAAGAACCCAGGAAGCTTTGCTGTCAGTCTTGTTGTGAATAGGAACTCCAAAGTTATGTTAATGATTATTAAATTTTCACCTTGCACTGAGCTAGCTAATCCAAGCTGGAGCTGGTATCAACATTATACTCACAAACATATCCTGAAGAGAATGCAAAGTGTTCGTGTGTGAAAGTTATCTTAAAATATTTTATTGAAATATTTCAGGCTAATCCCTGTAGTAAGTCAATGAAATTGATCCATAAATTCCTAAATCACTCCCAAACTTTTAGCCTTTTCAAGTTGTCTCCTAAAGCAGTATCCTGTTAAACAAAACAAGTCGTCTTACCTGTTTAACGAACATTTTAAAATAATGTATGTACCAAGTGTATGTTTCACTGTTTTCCAAATGCATTCTAAGAATTTCATCAACTTTAAACTGTCAATCATCATTTTAGCTTAAAAATCTCATAAAATATACAAAAAACAAATATACAATTTTGTTATATTTTAGATATACATTTTTATACTTTATAGCATAGTATTATTTTAGATTCACCTTTAGTATTTTTTGATATTGTCTTAGTTTCTAGAAAAAAAGAGGTTAATCCTAGCTTATTGTGTTATTCTCCAGATTTCCATCTTCACCATTCACCAAAGATTCATATCACCACATTCCTATTTCAAACTCATCTTTTTGAAAGATGAATTCGAGCAGACAGACCAAAAGTCACAACTTGCTCTAACTGTATTTGCCAGTCTTTACCCTGAGAGTACTGTGGTACAGGTGCATATCAGAACAGCTGGTGGCCTGAACAATATTCCTAACATCAAACTTTCAAAAATCATGAGAAAGCTGCTAAACACTTATATCTGAAAAAAAACTCAATATTTGGCTGTTTGTATTAGCTTTCGTAAAAAGAATAGTTAAAGTTTTCCAGAAACTCTTCTTTAAAGTAAAAATTATATTCTGATACAGGCATATGACTCTAAGAGCTTGGGTTTTGAAAACATGACAGTTATCAACCATGTACTCTCTGGTGACTTCTACCAACAGCTACACATTTGTTAGAGTCTCTGAACACCCTGCTATCACCGAGAGAACTCCAGATCACGCTCTGAAGCCCTCTCCAGCTGCTGGCATTTCAGTGTCCAACCCTACACCTATTTCCTAGTGAACAAGAGATGAGTGGCAGCAGAATCACTCATTTTAATGTCCTCTGCTGTTCTAATCCATCTTAAATTCACCACACAAGACTGGTAGAAGGGTGCACTGCCAGGATGAAAAGCAGCGAGCCAGTGCTTTTTATAGTTTTAATAATACAGTACTGAAAAACAAGTTCAAAGAGTAACAGTTTTAGAAGACCTTAATTCTGAATTTCAGATTTTTGTTTTGAAATAATCTGCAATTTTTCAGTTTTGATTATTTACTCAAAATCAAGACACAAGACACAACAGTTATAGGAATTTTGTCAACTATGATATTTTAAGTCAGCAATTAAAAACAAAGCTTTCATAGAAGTTAAGACAAAACTTAAGAAATATGTCAGTCTGTAAATATACCCATTTAATATGTTGCAGGCTAAAAGGCCAAGTGTGATTGAAAGAGTTATTAATAGCTATTCATTGCAGAAATTAAATATTTGAGATAGTCTTGTCTCAGTTTGACTAAAGCTGTTGCATTTATTTTCTTAAATATTCAAACAGGAAACAGACCCATTGAGACGAAACATCTCATTTACTTTTATGCCTGTCAGCAGCTGTAGCACAATTACATACATTCCACTGCATCACCTATAACTCAAATACAAGTTAGAGGGTAAAACAGGCATCTGCAGAGCTATACCATTTTATAAGATATTATCTAAATTATATGTAAAGAGCAGTTTATCCTCCCTTATTGAAGAAATATGAAGCTCATTTTAGTTTAATCAATAGTTTACTGCAGAGATCTTATATATAATCAAATTTAAATTGTTCTCTTAGGCTTAAAGAATTGAATGCTTTTAAATGCAATACCCTGTATAAGAAGGACTGGATATGTATATTGCAAGGCTAAGAGTAAAGGTATTGGTTTTTTACAATCATAGATTTAAGAAAAGCTTAAGTACCATACTGCTTAATCTTTCTGTAAGGAAGTAAATTTTTACTTAACAAATTGGACAAATTCACTTAAAGGAGCTTGCACTGGGGGAGAGGAGGGGGCGCTGTCCTTTATGTCTGTGTCCTTGCATGTAAATACAGGAAAATTATGTCTCTAGTAATAATGATTGCAGCTTGAACACGTAAGAAAGCCAGATTAACATAAAATTTTAGAATTTGTACTGGATATTACCTAGAAGTGTAAGATTTATCTAACAAGTAATTACAGGAATAACAGAATCCCTTCTTTTTTACGTCACTTTAATATGATCTTATCCTATCATTGCAGAATAAAACATTAGGTAAGGCGGTATCCAATCTTTCCACATAAAATGTGAGACAGGACAGTGAACAAAACCAAGAGCTGTCTGTCAGGATGGATAGCTTGACAAAGGTGGCTGCAAAGTGGAAGATCTCTGCTCACTGGTATATTAAATATCTTCTTGAGAAGAAGTTGATTAGCTACAAGCTCCAAAATTGGAGTGTTTCTGTTAAGTGGAAAAAAAAAATCCTAGTATTTAACTATAACCCACAGACATTAGATCACTGTCAGGAAAATTTTGCTGCAGATGTCTAAAAGAAATGATGGGAAGAAGCTGGCTACTGTGACTAATGGCAAACACAAAAGAAAGGAATAGAATGTGCAGATAGGGAGAAAGCAATTGAGTGGCAAGCAGAAGGGATTTCCAGCCCAGAGAGCAAACATCAGAAAAGCATTCAAGAAAGATTGAGGGCAATCAAAACTAAGAGTCATTTGAAAGGAAGATACTCTTAAAGCCAATATGCTGTAAGGAGAAAATAATCCTTTCACTGAAAAATGGAGAACATAGAAGACTGTTCTCAGCATTAAAAAAAAAAAAAAAAGAAAAAAAGAAAGAAAGAAAGAAAAAACTTCTGAGCAAAGGAAATGTATTAATATTCATTGATACCTCAAGGAAAAATCTTGCCACAGAAAATACATGTCCAAGTTTAAGATAGACAGAACACACCCATCCTGCCGGCCAAACGCCTTTTGAGGCCAAGAGCAGTAAACTGTGACTGTTTTTAAGTTCCAAGGAAGACAAAAATGTGCTGAGGTCAGTCCAGTCCGGTGTCCAGTACTATACATGGAAAAGCAGATCTGCTTCTGGCGGTTGGTGTCTCTCTCTCTTGCCTGCTTGCAACATGCTCTCAGCGCACTGTCTTCCTGTGTTCTGTCTTGTTTCTTCTATTTTTGTCTGGGAAACTCCCATTCCCAAAACTCACCATCTTTTCATTATGTAAATGTTGCCATTCTCAATGGTAATCACAACTATATTCAAGCAAGCAAAGTCACTAATATTTCTACTGATTGTGTCAAGCTGAGGCAACTCTGTTATTTATTTAGTCTATTGAAAAGAGAAAAAAATGAATAGAAGGGATTTTGACACAGAAAAATCCATGTGACTCTCTACTAGTAAAACTATGGGATATGGTCTAAATAAAACCTCAGTATGGCAGGAACAAAACTAATTTTAACTAAGATGACCCAACCATAACAATTTTGATGTAAAAAGATGCAAGTGTCAATGTGGAAGACACTGACAGAAGTGTTTCATGTAACATATAGTAATTATTCCAGTCTACTCAAAGATCAAAGTCTTTAAGAAAACGTAGATTAAACTGAAGATAGCCCAGAGGGGGACAACAAGAATGATGAAAAGTTTAGAAAAGTTGAAGCTTGAAGCAATTGTGCTGAAGCAATTCTGTTGAGTGTCCTTGAAAAAGATATGACTCAGAAGAAGCAATGAGATTAGTCTTCCAGCATATAAAATAGTATTACAAAAAGATAAGAAGGTGATAAACCAGTACTGAAGGTAATAAAGACCAAAAAAATATTTTTTACCTAAGGAGATTTTCATTGGATATCAGCAAAATGTTTGTTTGCTATAAGGGTGGTGCACCATTGGAATTAGCTGTTGAAGGAAGCTGTTCAAGATATACAAATTGCTAGATAATCATGTGGCTCTGGCTGGTTTAACTGTACTTGGTCTTTCTTTAGTGCAGGCTCCTAACCTACCCAGCAGCTTTTTTTTATTTGCAATAGAAATAAAGGAATTCTTCACCTATGACTAATATCTATTAAGATCACTACTTTGCCAAAAGTGATTAATAAAGATGAGATTGTTTAATGCACAGAGCATCACTTAGCAACCATTTTTTGCAATAACCAATCTTCTGCAAGACTTCACAGATTTAATTCTCAGTGTGGCTGCCATGTTAATAGGAGAAGGAAAACCAGGATGTGCTGCTACTTTCCTTTTTTTCCTCCAGTGTCTAGCACTGGACAGAGTTGAAATCGCTTCCTGTCAGAGTAGTCATAGGGTTATTACATTTAAGATCAGCTTGCAATGGCTCTTTTTAAATTAGCTGCAAAGCCTGATGGCAGAAGCATGAGCTAGCTCCCTCCTATTATATGTATGCCATACTTTCTGCACTAAAAATATGGCATTGCATAGTCAAAATCTTCTGCTTCCAATTCCAGTGTCACTAAAAATTAGGACAGTTTCATTCACAACACTAATGCTGAGAGGGTAAAGATATACAAAAAAAATGCATAGATTTGGCCCTTTCTGATTACCTCTTTCTGTGACTGAAATTATTATATCAATAATTCCAAATTCATATTTCTTTCTTTTTTTTCTCTCAACAATTATGTACTTGAAGAAACACAACAGCCATTCTTAGAAATAAGATAATTGCACGTATTATATTGCTCCAGCTATTGAGCAATTTACTTCCATAACTCATGATGCTGACCATGTGAAGAGCTACAAATGGGGTGAGAATATGTTTTCATCATTATCATTATGTTTGATTTAAAAAGTCACAAACTACTATATCATTAAGAATTACAGAATGTTGGAAAAAAAAGATTTTATAGAATTATATCGTTTTCTTAGTCTGAGATTTTATTCCCTAGGTAGAATCCTAGATTAAAAAGGATGCTGTGTCCTAAACACGCATGTGTCTTGGAAAGGCTACTTGGTATTGTTCTATTTGTATGTCAAAGGGAGACCTGAAGTCTCCACAACTGTTAACCTCTCCCATGGTGTGCTAATAGAAGGTCAGAGGCCCACAAGCGGCCAGCAGCCTGGGGAATTTCCCTCAATGTTCTGCCAGGGATGGGACCGCCCGAACGGTTTCTCTCATATTTTTAAGCCATAAACTGCATCCTACTTGGCTAGCAGTGCCAAAACTGGACCCAAGGGTATCCAGAGTCTTGGCTGATGGGAAAAAATGAGTGCTTCCTATGGAAGCTGCAGCTGTTTTCCTGAGAGAAAGAGAGCACAGATGCTTGAATTTTCCCCTACTTTCTGTTTTTGACTACCTGTTCTGGCAGCAGTTCCAGCAAAGGGGGAGGCAAGAGGCAGGCATCCAGCTGTTTTCAATAAGCCTTGGCAACACAGGTACTGACTGCCTAAACACTAAGAAGGTTCAAAAAGCATTTTTTCGGGCTTTCAAACCATAAAAAAGGTAAGGACATGCACTAATGCTCCACATCTTCCCCCATCTTGAGCAGAAATTTAGCGATCAGGATAAAGACTTTAATTATGAAAGCAGAGACTGTTTCAGGAAAAAGTGACACATAATACCATTGAAAAGATACTGCTTATTAAACACGGAGGATATGCATATATTTAGGTATGAATAAACATATGTACATATACATTTTAATACATGTATAAAGTATATACATCCTCTGGATTTTATAGAAAGAAGGTTAATTTATTCTGTTAAATTGTGGGTGGAATGTCAAAATACGGATTTGATTTTGATTTGTGGAGCTGTATTTTATCCTTAGTGTAGCTCTCTGAAGTCAAAGAAAATGCATATGCATAGTGAACGTGTAAGCTAATATGGCCCAGAATGGTATACAACATCAGCTACCTTTCAGATTTCACTGAAATTACAGTAGATTAAAATGTGGCTTATGATGTTGTATAGGAATTGTTTAGCTTTATTCATATTTGTTATTATTTGTGGATATGTATTTATAGCCAGTGACCTCTTCATAGATATACTAGGACAAAAGTCTATGTCTTTGTTCTGGACAGGTTACCTTGCTGTCTCACAGCCCTTAAAATATCTCCCTTCAACGTTTTTTTTCCAGCAGTACTTTTGAAGTATTATGTGAGAATTTTTTAGTGGACTTAACTAGCCAAACTAAAGCACAGTTAAGTAATTTCAGACAAAATGCACAGTATATAGTTCTATCTGATATGTAAGCACCAGGACAGTGTATACATATGATTGTAAAAACCCTAGATGTAATGATCACTCATTGCTAAGTTAACCAAAAGCACTATCACCAAGCACTACGTTTAGACACAGAAGCACTATGTTTAGCTGACAGGTCACTAGTTTGTTTGTTTATTTTAAGGACAGCTTTTCAGACTAGTTCATGATGCACCTGTACTCTCCCTGCAGTGCTCAGTCTGTGCCTGCACCTTCCTGCCACAGGCTCTCTACCGACGAAATGAAGATATCTCTGTCTATCAACAGGGAAGGAAGCATTCAGATGATCTGCAAAAGCTATAAAGTGCTTTGGGAAAGAGAAGCTCTATAAAAGTGTTAATTTTCCTCATCAGAATAATCAGAAAAGAATTCTCCCACGAGATATGTGAATGATGTTTGCTTAAAGACATGCAGCAGGCTACCTGAGGAGTCACGGGCCAGTGGCCAGTCTTCCTCAGGGCTCTCCTTCTCCCCATTCTTCATTAAGACTTTTCGTGTGTATTCAGTCCTGAGAAATTAATTTTTTGTTTTCTTGATCACTGTCAAGCCAAAAGATACATTTCCCTACTTCACCTCAATGACTGAAATGATCTATGAGCGTTCTTGTACTACCAGCTAAGTTGCTCTGCTAGCCAACTGCCTTCTGAGACAGTCTAAGTGCAGAACAAGAACTTTGCCTTGACAACTTGCACACAAGAATCCTGTAGGAGATTGTCTGAGCATTTCCTTCAGATCAGAGGAGCTTTAAAGCCGGCAAAGTCAAATCCAATGTGGTAGATACAATATTTCCTAAGCCATAAGATAAGAAGTTAGATCCAGTCCAAGTGATGATCTCATTCCTCAGCCATGCAGACTGCTGCTATACTCTTAAAGGTAGAAACTACCAGCAAAATGGATTATATAGAAATTCTTCTAGGAATGGAGTAAGAGAGTGGTTTCACTTGACCAAACCATTGGAAGTCAGTGAGTGTGAGTTGGTAAGGAAATCACAAATTTAGAAAAAAAGACTATTTGAGCCACACCTGGCCCCAAACTGTTCGCTCAGTGGAAATGGATATGGGAATTTTGCTGCTTGTACTATATACTAGTTTGAGTCTGCCTCATCTCACTTTCATAACCCATTGATTCCAAAAGGATCAGTGCCTGATCTTTCTGTTTTCTTGTCTAAATATTTGTAACCAGGTATTTATAACACAACATCTGATAACCTAGCAGCTGAATCTAGTTTAAAGAGAGAGCAATCCTCCCTTCTTTCTCCAAGCAAAACAATAGAGAGATCTCTTGAAATATCAGATGGTTGCCCAAGATAAAGTAATTTCCTCATTATAAGAAGCCATACCTCTAACACCTATTTAAATGAGAATGTAATTATTTTTGTTTGTTTATTAAGATTCAAAGATGTTTTGCTGATACCTAATTAACCTAGATAGTGTTTTATGTCTATCTCTAGCTTTAGTTTAGTTATTTTAAATATTTTCTGTGCTAGGTCTTTTAATTATTTATCTATCCTTCAACTGACTCGTAATGAATTACTCCATCTTTACTGTAAGTATCTCCTATTTTTATATCTTTCAGGAACTGTCAGAATAGAAGTCTTTTGCAGTTATGCATATACACCAGCCAAATCATGGCTGTCAGCAGTACTATAAAAACACAACATTACTTTTCTTTTTGTTGAAAGCCAGCATACTTAAATACTGAATCATACACAAAATATGGAAAATAAGCGTTTTATCATAAAAATATTTAAAGCAGAAAAGTGAAGGAGAAAGGGCTGCAAAAGTGTAGACATACTTCTGACAAATTCATATATATGTGATATAAAATCTAATCTTGCAACCCTTACTCGCAGAAGTAATCTTACTAAAGTCTGCAGGCATATGCACATAAAAAATACAGAATTAACCCTGAAAGCCTGAAAGACATCTACTTATATTTTTCTACTATGAGAACAAATATTGCATCGTAAAACAAATGATATCCAGATGAGTAAAATAGCTTAGCAACAAGATAATCTTGTAGAAGACTTATAGGCACTTCTAGAGTGATGACAGATAATAGAACCTGAGGAGAGGCTATTACAGACAATTTGGGGAATGGCATCTGAGTCTCCTCCCAGTTGTTAAGGAAATTATTGTCAGATACTGAAGGAAGATTAGTCTGTATCTGAAGGAATTTACTATTGATATCGTAATAACGCCATCAGAAAGAACTCATTTTTGGAATAAAGGTGAAGCTAATTTACTTAAAAAGTGACTTCAGAATACTTCTAACTGCCACTAATCAGAAGAAAAAAATAAGCTCTCCACAGATTGACATATGAAAAGAGCTATAGTGTTATCTAACAGTGTTCAGCAACAAAGTAGGATGAAAATGAAGAAAATCCAAACACAAGTTTGGGCACAGATGTATTTGCGAATAACCAAGAGCTCTTCATGAGCTAAATCCACACTGTGATTTAATTTAAGAAGGTAGGATTGTGCTAGCTGTAAGAGGAACTTTATGCTGGATGTTACTACAGGGCTAATTCTGATCCATTGAATAGGAATTGGATCAACATGTTAATTGTGCCCATCAGGAAATGATCTAAGCCAAAATTAGGAGGGAACTGTAGCGCTGGGAGCCCTTCAGGGTAAGCTCTACCTGGCACGTTCCACAGGCTGCTACGGAGCGTAATTGGACAAATGCCACTTCGTCTCGGGGTATGCCTAAATGCAGTCTTTGAAAAGAGGGATTAGGGCAGTGAGAGGCTTTGAAGGGCTTATTGTAAACTTCTTCTCCGCAATAAGGACCAATAATAATTCTAAAACGAATAATATATTTTTCATATTCTTGTAATTTTGCCTAGTGGCTTGATCATCTTAGGAGTTCAAAGTCTGGAGATCTCTCAGTGTACTTATATTTAGTACTGAAAGCTGACTGGACTGAAAATATGAGTGAGAAGAAAATAATTTTTATTTACATAGCCTCAACATTGTTAATTAGTTTTCTAACCAATTTTAGACTAGAAAACATATGCAAGCCATATCAGACATACATTAATGATTTTATCTCTACAATATTCATTTCTCCTTTATGAAACATTGCATTGGGATATACTAATTTAAAAAGCAAATTATATGGGAATTCCATTCAGACTGTGTAAAAAAATTTAACCAGGGAGTTGTACAGATGATGTGTTTGATCAAAATGAAAATAAAATGTGTAGTATGACATATATATCTCGATGTGGGAGATAAGGGTAAATTCATGCACATCTATCATTATTCTGTCAAAATGTACTGAGGCTCTTGTGTGGGACTGATATGAATTATGGGGTCTATTATGGAGATGACAGGTGGGGAGCAAGGATTTATCGACCCAACAGATATAACTGCAGATTTGAGTTTGCTTTCTGTTTTTTACATAAAACTCTTTAAAAATGTCCTATCTCCATGAGGAAGTTGACTGTTTCTCTAAAATATTTTTAAAGATACTTTTAGAGGAAATAATTTATTCAATACATTTCAACTCTTCTGTTATCCATAATTTTTATGGAAACAGAATGAAGGCGCAATAGATTCATTTATCAAAATTATTTGGCTATTTCTTTATGGATTCTGCTTCTACAGATCAATCCTGACTGCTTGTTACAAATGTTTAATGTGTCTGCATCATATTTTTAACTCCATGTTGTACTATGTTAAACATATGTCTAACCTTGTATGAAGACAGCCTATTGTATTCCAGACATCTGCCCTGTGCGAGCTAGACAACTTTTGGAAAGGCAGTCCTTGAAAAGCCCCTGAGAACTGCCTCTCATCTCCTGAGTCCAGTTGAGCCCAGTTGAGCTTATCTGGTGCATCAAGTCTAATACAACAGTTTTTACAGCTAATGATAACTAGGTAAAAGCAAAACAGATTAAATAATATCCAACCACTCTGATTCTCCACTCAAATAATCAGATAGACACTTACAGCTCTGCTGACTGACGACAATCATCAGAGTAAATCCGCAGTAAAACTTGAATCCCTATTTCTCAAGCCGTAGTGAACAGGCTACACTACTCTACCACAGCACTCTCTAAAACAGGAGTCCTACTTCAGGGAATGGTAGATTTTTCTAAGGCCTTTCACAGGAAGGACAAGAAGTGCAGTCTGCCATCCCCAAGTCAAACTCACAGAGGATGCTCTGTTCAGAAAGAATTTAAAATTGCCTCACATGAGGATAGCGGGCGGTAAGAGGTCAATTTATCTCTTCTATATTAAAAGAGAGACAAAAAAAAAAAAAAAAAAAAAAAAAAAAACCTCCAAGACCTCAACCACATCCTGGCATCATATGAATCTTATGCATGTTGGTAGATATCCCATGTTAGGCCTGCAAAAGTATATGTAAGGCCCGTGAAAGATAACATAGCAGAAAAACATACAAGGCACAGTAAATGCTCGTCTCTTCCACGTATCAGCAATATGACTTATAAAACTTGAGACCTGCTGCTCTCCCGAGGAAAATGCTCCTTATATACCTCCTTTTGTAGCTCTGCCTCTGCTTCTTTTCTATTTTCATTACAATCTCCACCACACTATTATATCAAAACTCACATCGCCAACAATAAAAACAAACAGAAAAGCCCTGCTGCTTTCAGCTGCTCCCTCTCCATCACTTTATCTTGTCACTCTAACCCTTTAACCAAAGCAGCCTGGGCTGATCTGCACTGGGACTGGCTCAGCTTACAGCGTGCACCAACTTCTGGCCCGCAATCCCCCTTGCCTTAGCAAGCTTTTCTCTGTGTTTTTCTCATGTCATCTTTCCTTCCTCTCATCCATCCTTTCCTCTCAAATACTCAGTTCCTATCCTGGATAGCTCACAGTGGATGGCAGAATAAATACTGGGATAAAAATATGAGAATGAGTTTTAGCTAAAGGATTCTTATTAAAGGACAGTATTAGGGATTTATATATTCATATAATCAAACTTCTGAAGTGATATGTGCTATTTGAAAAGAAAAACAGAAGATGCTATATTGGTATATCATTGAAGACCTGGATGGAAATTATGACTAAAACCTCAAAATGTTTCAACAAGCTCAGCTCACAGATGAAGAAGAGTACAGCATGGGCCAAAGAAAGAAAGTGCAAATGAGGAGTTTGCAGCCAGGGAGGACATTTCTCTAAAGAGGGCATTAAAGAACAAATGTGGCTGTCGTAAGTCACTTCTATGCAAGGTGTCATGATGAACTTAGAAAAAAAAATTCCATTTGGAACCTGAATTGCTATTGCTGCTCAGGTGTTGAAGTGATGAGAACATGATAAATAGAGATGTATACAACAGAAATCCATTACGTAAATCAATTCCAAAATATGAAACAAAAATGTAAGAGAGTTTTAGGGAATATGGGTATTATAAATGTATGACTCGAAGAACTTTTAAAATTATGAAGTTTAGTTCCCACTAAAGAAACCACATAAAAATTATTTTGTCCAGAAAAACCTACAGAAGGTTTTTCTGACAATATGCAGCAAAACCTACCCAAGCTAAAAATATTCCTCAAATGCTTTGTTAAATTTTAAACTATCAAAAAATCTCAAAACCTACACCTTGTATGTATAGCAAAATAATGGGTGAGACTATATTCATACTCTAAGAAAGTGTACCTAGAATGTGTTTATGGATTCTGAAACTTCTGTTTGTAACAGCCAGCTGTTCTGGCTAAACACTAACAAAAAATTACAGAATAGAAATATCTTTTCCATCCCTGAATATCTTAAGTGTACCATGTAGCCTAGAGAGAGAGTGCTTTCGAATTTTCTGGGAGGCATATATTATAAATTATACAGCATTGTAGTAATTTACACAGTTAATTTTTATATTTATCAATTCCAATAAATTAATTATTACTTGGTGCATTTGTGCAGTTTTTATAAATAACTGTGATTGACCCGGTCAGCTGTCACAAAATATTTATTGTGTAAGTTTATTTGTGGAATGCTTTGCAGAAGCAGCACTCAGCACAGTAATGAACGCAGAAACAACACAAAACAAACATACCCTATACAGAGAGAACAGCAGTGTGACACAACTTGTTGCAGTTCCCTGATGTACTATTTCAGATAAAAACCCTAAACCTTCTATCTTATCAAAAAACCAATACCCTTCAAAATCAGAAAAGTAGTTCTGTAGGAACTTTATCTACATTAGCCATCTGAACAGCCAATTGAAAACAGGGAAACTTGTCTCTCACAGAAGAAAATATTTCACTTAAAACTGATGCTGGATGAGGTTGAAATGAATTCTAAACACAAAAAACTAACAGTTATTTAAGTTATTCCTGCCTGGAGATTTGCACTGGAAAGTTGTTTCTATTTTTGTTTGTTGTTGTACTGACTAACTTTAGTGGCTTCAGATGTAATTATTTATGTTTTTTTTTTACATTTAAAATATCTCATGTTCTAATTTTAGCTCTGCAGTAACTAATGAGGTTAATGGAAATACAAAAGCCAAATTTCTCTCTCTTGTTTTGTGCTCAGTTCTCATTTTCATAAATTTGGCAATACTGCCAAAATGATGAACATATTTTTGAAATGAAATGCAATTAATATGACCACCTTAGTAATCCAAACTTTAGACATTCCCACTTTAGTATTTTTAAACTATAGTTCTGACCTGTTAGTTTGTCTGCATTGCCACCTTGAGGACCTCATGGCAAAATCAGGTTGAATTTCTGGCGTGAGATTCTGCATGAAAGCTCTACGAGTTAAAGCCCATTGTGCAGCCTGACAAGTCCCAATCTTGCTTCCAGCTGTCCCACAAAAGAGTTTGCCCTGAAGAACTCCAGAGATGGTCTTGCACATGTCTACCTAGCTACCCAGATATATGGTAACTGGTGTAGATAAAAGAGACTTTCCTCACTCCTCTTCCCCATGCTGTTTTTTTTATTCTTTTGCATTTGTGGGATTACTAAGTATTTTATTAAAGAGTTGTCTTAATCATAAAGGTCTGCATTAGCATGCCAGTAGCTACTGCTTATGAATGACAAATTGAGAAAAAGAGAAGACAGTATCTTGAAATAGAGAGACAAAAGGAAAGCTGATGAGTGGCAAAGTGGAGAAGTTAAGGTTTCCACTCCAGCTGGAATTATGTGTGGTTGTGGCAAATGTCTGGCAAAAATCCAGCCAAGAACTTGGCCTTTTTCCAAAAAGGACAAAAACTACTGATGGAGTAATGGACAAATGGTAGCTTTTTCAAACTACTGCTACTACTACAGATGAGTGAGGAAGAACATGCTATCAGGCTGAGTAACTGATACTTGAAGAATTTTGCATTCCTGTGAAAAATGACACTTCAAAGGGAGTATGTCAACCTGCAGAACATAAGCAGGACAGATGTTAAATTTGGGAAGAAAATAAGATGATGCTATTTTGAATGATGGTTGTAAAGCAAATTTTTGTTTAAAAATCAGAGGTACAGCAAAATGCTTACTCAAAAATAATGCAGAGTGACTTTGTAGCAAGTTAAAGAATAGTATATGACAGTAGAAAACAAACCAAACTATTTTCACTAAAACATCCACATTTGCAAGAAGCAAAACACTTCAGAAATGCCCGAACACTTTTCCATATGTCTCCTGAAGGAATGCAATACTACTGAGGTATTTTGGTTGAACAGGTCTAGCTAGTCAAGTAGATATGAGATGATCAGTGCAGGTGAGACATACTTTTCACAGTCTCCCCCCAGATACAAGGCATGGTGTATTTGTGAAAGATGTTGAACCTACCCAACAGACAGTGGCTACATTGCTGCAACAGGGCAGAAAGAGTATTTCAGCAGCAGGATGCTGTTGAAATTTCAGAATTCCAGAAAATAATTGCAACTAGCAATCAGAATATTTCTATGAATGCAAGAGGAATGCTTATTAACTGCAAGTTGAACACTGGTGCAGAAGGTTAACGTGTTACCAGACGTCTGAATAACAGACTTGAAATGAAAATTTAGTCTTATGGAACAGAGATTTAAACCTTATGTTATACACTGTAGGTGAGTGTGAACTAGATAAAACAAAGAATAAAATCTTGTAAAGTCAGAACAGTAATTTTTAGCAGAAAACAGACTACCTGTTATGGGCATGAAAATAAATCAGATTGTAGACTGAATGTTGCAGAAGAACAGGAGGTCTGTGGAGATAGAAAAGGAAATACAAGCCAAAAAAAAAAAAAAAAAAAAGAAAGAGAGAGAGAGAGAGAAAATTTCATGACAGTATAAAAATAATATGAAATCTTAATCTCCAGGAAGTAAAGAAATCATGTGGAATTATTATTACAGAGGTTACTGCTTCTGCAAGAAGACAATGTTTTGGCTGCCTTTTATAGTGCATATAGTGCACCTGTGCATGAAGAAACTTCCTGTGGCCAGATGGACACTTTCTGTTGCTCTGAACCAGAGTGGAAGATTATTGGTCTCCCTCTTTTCCAAAAATAACAGGGATCGATATTGTTACTACAGCCACATCTTAGTTCCTGGACTGAAGGTTTATAAGCTTTGTCTATATCAGGAATTTTCTTGCAGTAACTGAGTCAAAGCCTTGGTTGAAAGCGATTGCTGCTGAGCTCCCTCATACTTCCATTATGTTTAAGGAAGAGAGAATTCAGCTGGGTGTAAATATTTGTATCAAATACTAAGCTAGGTCCACGTTTAATTGCCACGGTAAGCACAGTGTTTCATTATGCCAAAGACTCAGATTGATGGATGTGCAAGAAATCCTTTTCAAATATGCTGTAGTCTTAAAGGACTATGACTACAATATAATACATGAAGGATGTAAAATAGGAAACCCTATACTCTGGCAGAAAAGCCGAGGGCTCAGACGTGGAGGTAAGTCGGGCAGAAGTAGCACAGAATAAAGATTACAGCCTCCAAAACAGTAAGAGACAAGCTTACTTTAGCATGCTTTAGTGTGCCAAACCTACTAATCTAGTTTAGTATTATTCTGGATCCTCCTTGTATTTCTTCTACGGATTTCTACACAGGAAATTAAAGTCTGTTCTTACTGTATGGCTGTAACTTAACTGTAACAGTTAGGCTTAAGTTAAAGTCTCCTTCTTTAGCAAAAAAACGTGCTAAAAACTAACAAATCAATAAGCTGCTTGGGACACATGTGGTGAAGGACTGATTTGGAGACCAAAGATTGTCTCTTACTGATGTGAACACTTTCTGCAAACTAAGTGCTTTTTTATCTAAATATCAAATCTATGGAAGGAAGAAATTCTCTAAAATACACAGGAAAGAGTAAACAAAGAGAAGTGTACAGTAAGGGAACAAGGAAGGGAGGATCCCTGAGAGAAGCACATATACTTCTATGGATAAAATAAAGATAGAGCCAGAAGGAGAAAAAGGAGACAAAGAGAAGAGAGGTTAAAGGAGATGAAATGGGAAGCACATCACATAAACAGACAAAAAGAGAAAAGGAAGGAAAATTAAGGAAAGAAAGAAGCATTAATAATAGAAAAGAAAAATAGAAAATAGATGAAGGAGGTAAGAAAAAATACAAAAAAAAATGCAATGGCTAATGCTAAAGGTGTGCAACAATTGAAAAGTAAGTAGATTAAAAAGAAAAAAAAATCTATAAATATTTTCTGTAATTGTGTATGCTGTTAGGCTGGGACATTCCCAGGACAGGAGGCTTACCGGTGCTTCATGAAATATAGGTGTTTTGTGTGGCCTCAGTATCACCCAGCAACTGACTTAACCAACAATATTGCTGTCCAGCCATATGGTGGCAAGGATTACTATCAGATCCTCTAACCTGGCATTTTCTGCAAGGGCACCATTTTGGCTGCT
Organism: Rhea pennata; assembly: GCF_028389875.1. Classification (NCBI taxonomy): domain Eukaryota; kingdom Metazoa; phylum Chordata; class Aves; order Rheiformes; family Rheidae; genus Rhea; species Rhea pennata. The sequence goes on from NC_084664.1 coordinate 32,177,975, forward strand.
ATTTCATAGAACAAAACTCATTTACCAGAAAAAGGGTTAAATTTAATACAGCTGGACAGCCGAGCAGCTGCTTTCATGATTTAAATAAAAACAAGCTGAAATCCTTGCTGTCAGCTCAGTGATATATGACTTGTAATGGGATGTTTCCAACCTTTTCTTCCATATGGTCGCCTACGTTAGGTAATACACACAGCCTACAGTGCAACAAGCTTCCCAGAAAACATCTGGGTCCCATTCCTGCTCTGTTAGCCTCAGTGTTGCCTCCCACAAACACAGATGATTCATAGGACAACATCCCTTTGGTTAAGGATCAAATTAGGACGTTTCATTGATAATTTTATCATGTGTCCCAACTGGAGTTATGGGAAAATGGAACTCATTCAAGAAAGCATTTCTCCACACATATTTCCACCTTCCTATCTGCAGCTGATAAAGTTAAGATTTCAGAAACAGATTTTAATGACCGCTTTGAAAAAATAAAAAAAAGAAAGAAAAAAAAAAAAGAAGGAAAAAGAAAGAAAAAAGAGAAGGGCTAGCCTATCTCCTGTGAGGAATGCACTTCCGCTTGATTTCATCTTCTCTGTTGCCTAATTTTAGAGTATTCCCCCTCTGAAAATGTGTTTGCTGACAGGAAAATCATAACATAATATTTATTTCCGGAAGCTGAAGTCAAACCCAAATCCTTCAATTGACAACAGATTAGGATCAACTGTAAGAAAATTATTTCACATTTTTAAAGAATATAATGGAATAAGAAAAAAAGGGACAGTCTGCACTGGAGAGTTCACGCAATGATACAGGCATGTTACTAGGGGTCCAGTTAGAAACAAAGTTGGCAAATACTAGAATGTCACTTCTCTAGATTAGATTCACCCTAATTCATTCAGTAGACCATTTAATTATCTGTTTTTGGGAAATAAGGCCTTGATATCCATTACTTTAGCTTTTGCGGTCATATTTTTGAACATGAGTGACTGACAATATGCAGCAATTCATTGATTTGCCCACAATCGGTTGCCCACACCAATCAGTGGTTTTGTGTGAATGTCTTTAAATCATCTTTTCCAAAATTCAGCATGAGTTGCTCTGATGTGGTACATTATCCCATGAATATTATTTAAAGAAAAAACAGCTGAAGAATGCCATATTTTATCTGATCAGTTTTCAAATTGCTATTTTTTTCTTCTGAATTTTAGGGGGTGACAGAAAGTGTATTAGGGAAAGAACTGAATTAGAGGAATATTACAGCAGTTTGCAAACAGTTCTCTAAAATCATACAATAGTCAAGCTTAATTCTATTATTTCAGATAAATCAAAATAATGTAAAGATACCCGGCAGGAAAAAAAAATAACACATTGGAATGACTCTCCCTTTTTTTCTTTTCCACATTTATGTTTTCTGGGTACCAATATAAAATTTAAAAAAAGTCAAAAAAGGATTAGATTCCCCCCAACTCCCCATCCCAGGTATAAAGCAGCACAAGGCACAAAACAGTATTCTCCAAAGTGCAGATACCCCAAACCATGCTCCAAAGTGGTTTTTCAAGAATCACCTAGACTACCTTAGGATAGTGCTGGGCCACTGAGGCAAACAGCAGGAAAATCTGCTAGCACTGCAGAGACTCTGGGTCATGATCCTGCCCATAAGGACACAGAGACTGACTACTAAACTACCAAGTGGAGCTGGCTAGGGACAAGCCTCCCTAACTCCAGCCTTTCAAGGCTTTCTAAATCCTGCTGGGGCAGGTGGTGCTGGTCCTGGAGCAGGCCTGAGTCAGCACTAGCAAAGAGTTACAGCTGCCCTCCTCCCAGCTGGCAGTGCTCTGATGTGTTCAAAGGACCAGCCACATATATTCTCATCCAGCTACTAGGACTTACTGAAAGACAAATCAAGGGCTGCCTTGTTTCTTAAAGTCTGGTTGCATTTTTATGCAAAAATCTGCTTGCATTTTTGTTTTACTGATACTTAGAAAGTGTTAAACAGCTCAAATCATGATCAGTCGTGCTATAAAATCCACATTTGATGCCATGGGATGTTCTAAAGTGATTAAAAAAAAGTGCATGAAGGAACAGACACAAGTCTTGCTTGAAAGTTGCTGCTTTTACTAGGAATACAGTTGAGTAATTTTTTTCTCATTCAGTCACGCTATCTTTTTGTCAACTGAAATGACATTCTCTTGACTCATCAGCAAACAAAGAAACTCAAACTCAGGAATGTGAGTAAACAATGAATGCTGCATTTCTCTCGAGAACTGAAGCGGTGGAAATAGAAAGCAGAATGATCATATCATTAGCAGTGGAAGTATCAAAAAAAAGCAGCTTTCAGAATATGCAGTGATATCCCTGTGTAAAGTGCAAGTGTTTGCTTCAGCACTGCCTACACATGAAAATGCAAATCCCATAAAATTCCACATAAAGAATGTGGTTACACTGAGGCAAAGAGGTTTTAAGTGAGAAGAAAGTGAGATCACAAAACTGGTACCTCTTCTTTTACATCTTTCTTACAATCAGATTTCAGTCTTTGTGTGAGAACTGTACAGACCAATTTGGGACAAGTCTCTTAAAGACCTATTCAAACTCTCAGGCTCCCTGCTCCAAGTTCCTTTCCAAACGCATCAGTAATTGAAAAACTTTATGAACCTCATTACATTCCATCTCACTTAGAACCAGACTGAAATAATACTCATGTAAAGTTGGTCTAAATTAATACTTGAATACTGTTTGGTACCCAAAGACATTGCTATGATTTTATTTTGTCCCAAAAGCTGAAAGCATAAAGGGGTTAGGGACTTCATTCAAGTCTAAACACGGAAAATGATAGCATCATTAAATTTCACAGAGGTCTTCATATCATGTTAAAATAAAATTAGTTCTAAAATGGTGATATATTTAATCAGTAGCTTTCATTTCTCAATACTATTTCATTCTTTTATTCTACTTTGGATTTTTCCATTGCATCTTTGTGCTGTCCTTCTTAGGAATCAGTCGTGAAAGAAGTTTAGAAAAAATTATACACAGAAACAATTACAAAGAAGGAAAGAACAAATATAGCATTTCTAATAGTGCTTAACACTAGACAGCCACGTCAATGAAATAATGTATGGAAACAATGTATGGACCACAAAACCATGCATTCAGGTAACTGAATGTTCAGGAAACAAAAAGTATATCAAAAAGATCAACTTTCTTTTCCAAAGAAAGGGGTATCCAGGATACTATACACAATGAAATTGTTTAAGTTTTTGTAGTTTCTAAGATGATTCAGCTCAATGTTATCAAGGCTACAATCATGATCTAGCTTGTATGATGTGCTGCTCATCATGAGGTGGGAAGCTTCTCAATGAAGAAAAATGTATATCTGGAGGGTATTTGAGAGACCATCTAACTCAAAGGCATGTCCTTCTGAGAAATACATATTCATTGGCAGTTCTTTAAGATTCAGCTAGATAAAGATAAGCGCATGCAAAACTTTAAGCAGATGACAGATTTAGAATGCAGGAGAGTAACCAGCAGAAACAGGAAACCAGAGAAAATTCCCTTTCTTTCTTGCAAAACTTACTATGTTCCATGGCTAAATCCTGAACTGACTCATATATATAGGTCCACCATCTTTAATGAGACAACTCGAAGAGGTAACATGGGACCTGGAACAGCAGCTTCTGAACACTCATCTCAATTCCTTGTTAGTGCACATTGAGGTAACCAATTATAGTGAAGAAATGTAAAAATATTTTTCTCTTAAGACAAAATGTTCCAGCAACTTTTCTTCATTTGCTTAATAGAAACTAGGATGCAAGTGGTCTCAACAGGAAGAGTTACCTAATCTGATAAATGCTATTTCTGCCTTGAACTGATTCTCAGACCATACTCACTCCTTTTTATTCCTGGAGATAATTATTTTCTTCACAAGAACTTATTCTTCATTTTTATTGAAGGCAAAGAGCTGTTTAGTGTGATTTTTCTTATCACTAACAAGCTCACAGGCTGGTATTTTTCACAGTTTAAGAATTTCAGAAATAACCATAAACTTTAGACAGCCAGACCAGCCCTACTCTCAAAACTATATGGGCAGCCAGTTAAAAACCACTACAGTTCAGGACACACTGGCTATTTTCTCTTCTCTTTGATCACCACATCTTCATTAACAGGGCGGAGGTTGTGGAGATGGCTTTGAGTCATTTCCATTAGCCTGGGACTCAAGAGGCTATTTTTCATTCCTGTTTTGTTTGTGCTAGAGAAACATTAGACTCAAAGTTAATTAACCTGTTCTACTGAAGTCTATCATAAAAGCCTAGCTGTAGAATAAGGATTTTATTTGCTCTGTTTTCCTTTTCTCTTTCAACACGGATATTTTCTTGCTGGAATCATTCAGAAGATAATATTGTAATTAAAACCCAAAATAAATTAATTCTTTCTTTCATATGTAGAAATCATAATGACGATTATTTCTTGAAGGAAAGCAACAAAAATAAAAATATTACCATTATAATGGCATTCACTAATAGTAACTACTAACAATGCTAAACTATCTAGCATCCAAGTAAATGACACACAGAAACAAAATGTGTTCTGAAGTCTGGGAGTTGAGAGCACTGCTGGGTGGGGAGATCACAATGATTATGGGAGGGAACAGAAGCTGAAGCATAGGAGATAATACATGTCTGGGGAGGAGATGAGCAAGATGATCTGGAAGCTTTCTTAAGGGCGGGAAAAAGCTCCAGCAACAGGAAGGTCAGAAGGAGACAGCTGGCAGATAGGTAGGGAACAATATTCAAGAAGGTGGCTTACGTGAGGTATCCAGGTTGGAACTCATGCTAGTTTAGGGAGTTTTGTTAATTGATTTAGAAGTTAGGATTCCTGCCAGGAATAAGATGCTTAAGTGATAGGAAATGAACAGAGTAGAATACATAAAGCCATGGGAATAAATATTTCCTCTGTAGCTCAGAGCACTTTAAAAACTGCAAGGATTGGGCACGCATGCGTGCGCACACACACACGCACACACACACACATCCCTTTTAAAGATTATTTTTATTTTTAAGAAATAAATGCTTAACTTTCACAGACAGTAATGGGAACAGGGAGCTAAATACCTGAGGCCAAATATACCTTCAGATACTCTGTCCTACGAAGCTCCTGCATCTACTAGCCTCTACATTAGGAGTCCAGGTTCTGTAAAGAATGCATGAAAGTACTAAAGTACCAAAAATCTGAATTCAAAAAGCAACCAAATAAAGGAGTGAATCACCTACACTACTCATTAGGAGTGTTAGGTCTGCCTCTCAAAGACATCGGCATGAAGGAAACTTTTTCTTTCCCTTGATATTTTCAGCTCTGAACCCTCTCTTGAATCTGTGTGCCTTAAATAGGCTAGTCAAATAAAAACATAAGAAAGTAATTCTAGTATCTCCAATACACTCAACACATCCATTGACCAAGGGAGGCAAGGAGTACAGTTTGGTGGCTATATCACTCTGTTTAGCCACAGATCTTGAGCTTAGCTGCTTAGTAGAATATTGACGTATTTGACACAAAGTTAAAGAGCTGCAAACAAAACAGACGGCGTGCAAGCATCTCCAGAACGTACTGTCGCTCTCTCTTGAATGGTGCGGTCCTAAGTTTAGAACCACAGGTAAAATCAGGCAGCAGAAAAGGATTAGGAACATGAACCTTCCTTCCAAATCTTAGATAGATAGATGAATGGTACTACCACAGTTCCCTTTCCTTATTTTTCATGGGTTAAGCCAGTAATGCAATGGTAAATCACAGCACATCTATCTGGTGTAGGTAAGAAATAGGCAGATATGACGCTGACTGAATTAAGAGAGGTGTTAATCAATTTATGTCTATTGAGTTAATTGTGCTCTGAAAAACACTTACTGAACTAGTATCCCCCAGTACAGTGAGTGAGGGAACACCTTGTGCGAGATTTCTGATATAGCCTGTGTAGCAGAGCTGCATCTGAACTTACCTGGTATACATTTAGAAGCTGAAATATTGGTAGCTTGACCACCTCCTAGCTTTAGTGACAAGTATCTCTAAACCATTAAGTGAACTGAAGGGCAGAGAGGCAGGCTGAGAGTTCAGTATGATGAAAAAGTTGGATATAGTTGCAAGAAAGATAGTTTGATGCTCGAGTCTCTTCTATGTATTCCTGTCTGCAATATTTTGTTCAAGAACATATTTAAATATCTGAAAAAATCTGATACAAATCTTTTGTGGGAAAGATTACACTAATTTAATTTGTCTTCCTTTAAGTAGAAAACAGAACTAGCAATTTAGAAGGTAGCACTATTTTTACAGATCACTCTAGCATCTAAAATTTACCACATATGCATGCTCATCTAGCTGGAAGTTAGGTTAGTATCTCTAAAATACATTCCAGAGAAAAAATCCCGAAATAAATTTCTTATGCTTAATTAAGTTTTGTATTGAGTTTTGCAAGCCACTTAAAGGTTTCATGAGAAATTAATCTTTTAAAAAGTCTAGGATTGGTTGAAGAGTGACTATTTCATTTTAAATAGAGAAGTGGTTAATTTTTGTTGCTGTAGGGTAATGAGATACTTAGTATACCTTAATTCCGCATGCAAAATGTATTGTAGAAGGCTGTATTTTGCATTCAGCACACTAATAATATTAAAAATAATATCAACTGTATGACTGTAACATGGTGGAATTTGGCTCATAATTAAAAAAAGAAACTCTCTCGTAAGTCATAGTGAAGAATATCATATTTAAATAAGTTTAAGCTGTTTTCGGTACATTCAATTTTACTCAAAAAAGGCATTTTTCTCTAAAACAACATAAAGAAAAATTGTATTTAAATAAGTTTAAGATGTTATCCAGTCTATTCTCTTTTTCTTTAAAAATATAATTCCTCTGTCAAAGACGACAATTATAATGTTTCTCAAAGTTCCCGTCATAGGAATAATGAAAATACCTTTCCTACACAACCTATCAAAAGGAAGTAAGAAAACTTCACATTCTAACATGATAGACAGACAAAATTGCCTTTAAAAATAAAACTAAAGGAGCAAGCAATATGATAGTTTCATGGGCTTTACTCTCCATAATTAAATGCCAAATCAAATACATCTCATGGTTTTTAGATATGTAGTAGAATATGACTTAGCGGAGTATCACCTTTACCATTTTATAAAATACAAGCTTTCATTAATACCTTCCATCACATCTTTTTTTTTTCCCTATAACTTCGTTCTTAGTAGCTAAACATGATTTTAAATGGCATTGCATTTTGTTACTGTTCCTGGAATGAAAAATCTAGCTTTCATTCTGTTTCACAGCTCATTATCTTCTAAATCTTGCATGAGTGAGACACAGATTAAAGACTCTAAATAAGACCTATAATAGATTCAATTCTGCTAAGACATGGGATGATCTTGCTACCTACTCATTTTGTCAGTCATCCTGCATGTGATCCCTACAGTTCACATACATTTAGGTAACATCACCACAATACTTTTAGGCTATAAATTAGCACTGGGGTGTCTTCTAAGCAGCAAAAAGGACATTTTCTAGCACTCAAAGGTTAAGCTTGCTTCTGCTGAAAGCAAACTATACACACCTGCAGAGACCCCAACATCTACCATATTCACATGAACTGAATAGGACATCAGCATCATCCTCTCATTCACTGCAACCTCTTATTTTAAAGACTTGGTTACCCACACACTACCTCTTGTTTTCTCATGTGTGCATTTGGGCCTGTGTGCATGAGGGCCTTTGGTTCTTCACTGCCTTGCAAGGTGCTTGTGATATATAGCACTTTCTGATGCACAATGCAATTTCAGGTAACACAAAATTCCCCCAATTTTTTTGAGATTTAGCAGAGACATTATTTGTCACATTTCTTCCTTCCCAGACCTCTGTATTTGAAAAAATGTTTCCATAAGGCAGTAAGAAACTATGATGGATCAGTAGACTAAGGGGAAGCTACCTGGGAGCATCTTAACATAAGGCTGAGAGAAGAGAAAAAAAAAAAAAAAAGAAGAAGAACATGTGTATCTCTCAACGAGCAGAAAAATTAGGAAACCTTGAAAGAAAGTGAAATCATTGAAATTAGTAAAATCAGTGAATCAGAATTGTTTGCCTATTTGCACATCTTTTGACAACTGTTCACTTGTACTTTTTACCTGAAAAAAAAAGGAGTCAGATTAGAAAGAAATGGTAAGAATTCATGGTGCTTGCATGCTACTATGACTTCTCTAAACAGCATAGCCATTTTTTTCCTGAGACGATAATAAAGTGATTTAGGTGCCCCATCAATGCCACTTGACATAACAGCACAGTAGTTCAGTGACACTGGTGATGTTAGGTACCTGTTACCTCAGAAGGAGCGTACTTGGACATTCTGAGACTTACTCAGGACAACACGCTTGACCACACTACAGTGCAGAAATCCTCATTACAAAAGAACTGAAAGGGGTTGCTGAGGGAAGCTAAGGTGTCTGTAGTTCAAAATTTGAGAAAGAATTTGCTCGTCTCACGTTCAGATTAAAGGAGGATTTATGGACATCTTTGTAAGCCAGAAGGAACTAAGAAATTCAAAAGGTTATATTAAAAAATTCACCATCCCAGCAAAAGTATGGAACCTTATGCTGCACTGCTAGAACTCTGGTCATTTGGAAATAGTTTGATAGCCTGAATGATATATTAGAAAGAAACATGGATTTATTTCATGCTCCTGCAGCGCTGAAACAGAGAATGGTTTTGTTAAGTAGGTGATTTTCCTTCTCCAAAAGCCCAGTTTCATACCAAAAAAGGACCCATTTATGAACTCAGTTATACAGTCACAGACTCATTTCCTGTCTTTATATATCCAGTTTGCTTTCAAAGTTATTCCCTTCTGCAATTTGCCTTTTAAAGAAATAAACTGCTATTGAAATTGTGGGGGCAGAAAAATCACATTTCCTCCAATGCACTTGTGAATTTCATTATATGTGAAAAGCAGTTTTTAGCTGCAGAAGCCAATATTGCTCAGAGGAAATCGAGTGGAGGGGCAGCTGGAGGTGAAAGGCTACTCTATACTTTCTGTGACCTGTGAAGGTGAAGCATACGCGTGTGCTGTAGGACACTCACAACAGGGAGAACCTGGAGAAGGTGGGAAGTTCTGCTCCTGTCAAACAAAAAGCCTTGGAGAATTAGCTGAAAACATTTGCAACAAATTGGCAGAGTCATTTGAGTTCGATTTATTTCTTGTTGTGTTTCAAAGAGGGTCAAGTGTTCCCTACACCCTTACCTCTAATTTCCTTTTTCTTTCTCTAAAAAAGAGCACTGATGGGGGTGTGAGGAAAGAGGAATGTAGTGTGAGAAACTTTTTTCTAAGGGAGAAAAGTCTATCTAATCACTAAAAAAGAGAACACCCTGCAAAACACAAGGTATATCAATGATAATTCAAAATTGGGTAGAAAAAACAAAAGACACGTTTTTTTTTGCTGAATGCTAAACCTCAGAATTATTCAACTTTCAAATTATTATGCTTGCAATGCATTCACTAGTAAACTATCAGAGAGCAAATTTAAATATATCAGAAAGCAAAGCGATAGTATCGATAGCATCCTAATCTTCCACAAGCTCTTCCATGTTTGTGATTGCATGAACTACATGGTATATTAGAATAATCAACATTGCCTTTTATTCCTTTTCATTTGGAACGGGAGAATTAGTGTCTCAGAAAGCATATTGCTTTTTTATTATTTTTTTACTATTTTAATCATTGTGTGCTTTATAACAATTTTTTTTCCTGGACTTTTCTAAGTACTACCAGAAGTGTTTATAGGCCAATTACCAGCTTTTCCATTTTCTTTCTCGATTCCAGTTTTTGCCTATAGGAGAAAAACAAACACCCAAAATAGCCTTCAGTTTGCAAAGGTTGCACCTTATCTTGCAAACAGAATTTCATCTCATGATAACTTTTGTATCAGTTAATTGCAAGCAATAAATAATGCATAGCTGAACAAATCCTAGTTGTCTCATTATCCCTCTGTAATAGCTCTACCTGAAATAACACAGCTTTTTACGTGCTTTAAGCTGTATGCATGAACGTAGTCTTTCTTTTTCCTTCAAAGTCACTTCTGAAATGCTTCATACTGTATAATACTAAGAAGAAATTTTCAAAATTTCAGGTCTGCAAAATTAAAATTTGAAACTAGCACTATACCATCCTGATGAATTCGTATATTGCTTTCAGAATAAGTATAGACACAGAGACCTTCATTAACAATACACTTGTTTTCACAGTGCATCTTACTTAATAGCTTCAGCAGAGCTAGTTATATAGTGACAAACTTTGTCCACAGATACTGATTCAGTAAATTTTAATTGTGCAAGAACTGGACTATTTCTACTTTGATTGATTATAGCTGGGTTCTTAATGCTCAAGTGTATATCTACATATTAGATGATAACTTTTTTCCACTCAGAATAAATGTTCAGGTGCCGAGAAAATTGACGGGGTGAAACAAAGGCTACTCCTTAAATAAGCATCAGCATTTTGGAAAAATTCAGGGTTGTTTTATTAATTAAAATGAAATACCCATAAGAGATGAGAATGTCCGTAGTAAAGCCAGCTCAATCACTTGTTTGTTGACATATCCCCAGAGCAGTGTGGTTAGGTTTGAGGAACTGCCTCATAACACATTTAGTGATGTGTACAAGATGCTAAGCAAAAATAGTTTTGGATTCCAACTGTACAGAAAAAGAAAATTTGAGTCTTACACACACAAGAAAATAAAAAGAGTGCATAAAAATGTTGAAAATAAGGCCAAAAGTGTCAGGTAATAGAGAACCAACACGCTTTCGCAGATCTCTGACTACCAGAGTCTTGGCCAGGCTCCCAGCTTCAGAAGTTGGATGAAACTAATCTTCATTTTGCCAAAGCTGATGGAAGCTCTAAAATGTAAATCTGAGCTACAGCATAAAAATGAAAGAATATTTCTTGCCCTGTAAGATTTTTCAAAGCACACAAATTTTAAAATTAAACGCTGTGACTTTTTGCTGGATTTGGACAATACAACAGCCAAAATAAATGACCAAAATTAATGGAAATAGGGCAGCAAACTTTTTCAGGATTATAACATGATGCAAGTGTTGGGTAGAGTGATGACAACTCTACTGCTCCTCTAAATATCTGTATTTCATTTTTTTGTGCTTCAAACTTGCATGCACATAGTAGTTCCATCTACAGAAATCAACAAATTATTGCAATATCTAGATTTTGACTAAACAGAACAACTTCTCAATCTACTCCAGCATTAATTATTTAACAGCTCCCTGACTAATTTTGGTAGATGAAAAAAACCCACTACTTTATTAAAAATGTTAGGGTAATTTATGAAGCTTTCTCTCTTCTAAACAAGTGGGAAATAATGGGCATGTGCACCCTGAAACACTGGGGATATTTGAGTAACTTGTAATTCTCATTTAATAACACAAGTCTAAGGAATAAGGCTTGAAAAAAACCTTTTTAAAATATGCAATACTAGTATATAAGTTTTATGATTGGAAAATCTGATGACACAGACACTACAGTATAAAGCTCACAAGTCATTTTACTTCACATCACTTTGAAGTTACACAATTACAGCAAAATCCAGTATCAACAGAAGTTCCATCGAATACAGAACGTGAATAAAGGAACCTTGATATTTTAAAAACAGTGCATTAGAAGGTTGGAAGTAGAAATACAAGCTTTAATTGGTCACCTTATATATAATTTCAAGGTGTAATACTGTGCTGAAAGAGAATGGCACCTCTGGGAAAATTTGACTCCAGTATAACTTTCTGAGGACAAGTTAGGGAAATATTAAGAAATAAGGGATTTTTGACAAGAAGTATGTATGGGAAGCAAATAAGTGCGCTATATACTGTGACATGAGTGTCACAGCTAATTCACAGAGGGTGCATCTAAATTGCTTTGCATAGTAACAGTAGGTTTAACAAGAACAACTAATAGGAAGCTTAAATCTATGAGCCATGTACCCCATTGGTACCCTATCAAGGCAACTTCAGTAAGACAACTGTTCCACTGTGAAAAAAAATCATTGCACACACATACACACACTCACTGTACTTGAAAATACTGGTACGTATTTCCCAACATATAATACACATACTTCGTTTATTTAATAGTTTAAAGTGAAAGAGTAATTTTAAGAATGTGTTCATGTGAATACTGAAACCTGTTTGCTTCATATTTTCACTTCAGCCTATCCAAAAATCCAGCCAATGTTTTATGATAAAACTACTGCATCTTTTGTAAAGTGGATTGGGCTTTTCTCATTTGACAATTTTTTCCTCTATTTTACCTACTTACTGTGTTCAGTCCTGTCCCTGGACTGTGGGGAAAAAGACTATTACAGAATGAGGGGATGGTGAGTCTTCATGGAGACCTCAGTATTACTGCAATGCAAGCAATAACAACACAGGACAGTGGTAAAAAGCCAGTAAACTGAACTTACCTAAGTATTCTGGTCATGTGAGTGAAGGATTTTCACATCTGGGCTTGACTGTAGCGGGCATGGTATCCCACAAGGAACGTGAGCCTTCCTTGATCCTAATTTTCCTCTTCGTGCTTATGTTGTTTTCTCAGTGAAAACCCAGATAGCGTATGAAATCCTGGCCCAGTTAAAACCTAAACTAAAACTCCCTATGCTTTTGGTAAGTCCTTTAAAATAGCATAGGAAACGGAGCCTGATTGCAAGGAGGAACAAACTAGATCAAAGACAGAAGGACTTACGAGAATATAAAGTGACTTCTTTTCATAGCAGAAAATTCAGATAGATGCTGAGAAGGAGAGAAAAATGGCACTCTGCTCTAAGTTGGTATAGATAGTGAATCTATCCTGCATTTAGGAAGACATTAAGCTGCAAAGCGATTAGTGTTTTAGGTGAGATCAGAAGTGTATTCTGAAATCCAGTCTCCTGATCATCTCCACTTGCCAAGCATTGGTTCGCATCGCAGCTATGCAGTGTTAGAACTGGATTCCTTCGTGATGCAAATGAACTGGAAGAGGCTGTACAGCAGCACACTTAATGCTCTCCAGCTGCCCTCGGGCATTGAGCCCCAGACCAGGCTGGAGCCCATCCAAAGCAAACCATGGACAGTGTGGACCTCAGACCCTCAGCACCAAATACTTTGCTCTAGAGATCTGTTCCCACTTGCTACTGCAGACAGAGCTATGTCAAGCCCAGAGAGAACACTGGGGCTCGGAGTGTTACTGATTACCCAAAACAAAGAGAAAATATTGTTTCCTGGAGCAAGTGAACAGCATAGTGAGGAATACCTATTTTCTCGGAGAAAAATGAACAAAAATAAATACGTTTTAAGAGAGGAAGAAAGTATCTTGAATATAAGAATGTATATATCTCTTAGATGAAATCTCTCAGTAGAAGGGTTATTTTCATACTGATAGTTCCATATTTCAGTTTTTGGGAGCAAAAAGGATAAGCACGGAGTAAACAGAATTGAGAATGACCTATCTTCTGGGAAGTGTTTATAACATAAAATTACCTAGAAGTGGGATGTTGTTGATGAAACCTGGCAAAAAAATTCAGTCATGAATGGGAAGATTAGTAACAGAACTTCTTGTGTATTACCTCATTCACCCATGAGAGGAGGACTCTATGGTGAAGGGCATAATTAATACCCCATTTCCTTTAGGATCAATAAAGCACAAGATTAAGAAGAAATATTTGTAACATCTTTCTACAGCTGAGAAAAGAATAGCTCACTTTTAACTAGTGGGAAATTATCAGAAAGGTGAAAACATTTTTTACCCAGAATGATTTCATTTAAATGTTACTATTCTGCACAAATATGACAATTGCATTAAAACAAAATGCACAGAAATTATTTCAATTGTAAGTAAAACTGTATTAGGAAGGGTGAAACCATATGCAACAGCAAAATATGCATCTCTGTGAAAAAAAGCACTTTCTATATTTCACAAATCTTTGTTATGAATATTGGAGACCTCTTCAAATGCAACTGAAAAAATATGGGCTGATGTTTACATATACATGTGTGTCAATATTTAAATACACTGCCCAGTTACTTTACCCTTACAATGTTGAACATAACTAGTATGATAAGTTATGAGTGATTAATCCCCTGTTGTTTTGGAATTTCACAGGAAAAGATGAAGGTATACCAGCCAGCAGAAATTCTGAATAAGGAGTGGTGAACATCTGTGCTGTTTCCTCTCTAAGAAAAAGAAAAGTTCATATCCCACCCAGGGAGAAGAAATGACCCTGATAAAGAATGTGAGTGATCTTGTTTGACCTGTGATGCAAGACTAGTGCTGACCTCTGCTGCCTAACCACAATGCGTGGTTTTTGTTAGAAGAGTGAGCAAGTGTGTGCTGCTATAAAGGAATGTAAGGAATATGAATGATGCTGAAAGTCAGTGGAATGAAATATTGATTGTGGAAGTGAAAGTGTGTTTGTTCAGGTAGGTATGAAAGGTTGAATAGAGGAGGAAGAGGAAGAAACACAAGAAAAAATAAACATACTCATAACCAAGCCATTTCTGTTGTAGAAACAAATCCAAGAACATGCCACTTCCTCCGCCTGATATAGCTCTTCAAAACGTCTTAGAACTGCAAATTATAGTATTTAAAGCAATAAATAATCCAAATGTTGTCCTATATAATTATGAATGTACCAAGATGTTAATCGAACTCTATCTTAATTTGGTGATGTCAGTCATCAGCATTCTAAATGATTTATGTAACTTCAAATTATAAATTAAGTACTCTAATTCAGTACGTGGAGAGCATGATTAACTTTTCGCATCCATAAACCATCCTCTCCACTCATTTTTTTCTTAAAATAAACATTCCTATACACCAGTAGTTGGATGCATACATGTTTCTAATACCATTGTATAATAGTACAACCTATGTTCTTGAAAAAAAACGAGTGCATGAAAGATTTTAATTTATCAGCCTTCTCATAAGGTAACTTTAAAGTAAAATAAAATAAAATTGGCTGCTTACTGACAATATCTGCCATCTCTAATACAGGAAATAGAATACCTAGTATCAAGTCTCCATAAACATATTATGGATATATGCCTTTTGTCAAATATAACGCAACAGGTGAAAAGCTGAAGTCAAATTTAATCCAAGCAATCCCAAAGCACAAATCAATGCCTTTGTTTCTACACTGAAGAAAAAAGATAATTTAATAAAAGTACTAAGTCAGCTCACAGCAGCTGAAAATTTGGCCTCCAATTTAAAAAGTGACTAGTAGAAAAAAATAATTTAATTGTATTGCAACTCTTTTTCTAGAATGTTGTACTTTAATCTTGAAATATAAGCACAGAAGACTAACACTGAGTACAAGAGACTAATGCTACTACTCTGATGTAAAATCTTGCTAATACATGAAGCATTCAGTAATCTTTCAGGACAAAGACAGTATAACCTGTCAGCAGTCAATATGCAGTACATCTTTAGCAACAGTAAGTATATTTTTCATGAAGCTAGATGATTCAAAAGACAGGAAATATAACATGGAATGTTATACCTCGAGATTACAGGTTCATATGTAACCCCCCAGGCTAGCTCCACGGGGCTATGCCTAAACTCCAGGCACCTGCTTGCAAACTGCAACCCAGATGCCACTCTTTGTAGATCCTTAAGACATCTTATAAATGTAAGGGAAAACACGGAGACTCAAAAGGAAATCCGAAAGAGCTAGGACCTCAAACAGCATACTGCTATCAAGAATCACCTCCTTTCCCCAGAAAATTAGCTCTTCTCTCAGTACTGCAAATAAATACTTCCAAACTTAACTGATGATCTGTAGCAGAAGTCTATCTCTAGTGTCAAGTATCCAAGCCTGTTTCCTAAGGTTGCCTATCCAACATCCTAAGGTGTCCCATCCAACAACTATTCTTTCAAAGAATTGACTAAGATTCACTCCTTTGAAAGCATAGTGTGAGAAGCAGGTGATGATAACAGTAGCAGCCTTTTACAAAAAAATAATCATCTATAAAAACACCAGGTAAATTATTTAGGAAGATGATTTCAATTTTCTCCTCCTTCTAGGGGAGTTCACACCCATATTTATTATTTTCTATGCTCCAACTATCATACTAAAATCTGTACGGAAAAGGGAACATACTCATTTTCACTCCTCCTACTGAATTTGTACCTCTAACACAGGAAAAGAATCAGAGACTCAAGAAGCAAAAGAAAGTAAGTCTCTGCACAAAGAGGTGAACACAACTCTACATGAATCTACCACAGACTTGAGAAATCTGAATTCAGGTCCTTGCCGTTGGTACTGTTTATGCAGTTCACATTAAAAGGACATTTACACAATAAAATACAAACAGGGTCTGCTGATTCAGATACTGCTGTGGATGGGAGAGGATGCATATTTTTTCCTTTGGATAGAAGAAAGAATTGTACCTGGTTCTTCTGCTTTCTGAACAACTTCTGTCATTATTTAAGGGGAGAGAGCAAGAGTACCATCACTGTATGTGCTGTAAGAAAATAGCTGCTACTACATCTTAACTGGATCCTGAGCCTGCCAGTGCTGTGTGCACATCTGTAAACGAGTATTGGAATTGGGCTCTTGGTGGACAAAGATGGAAGAATTTAGTCTTGGTCCCCACCAGATGTAAGCATGTTCAGACTGCAGCAGCCCTGAGCAAGAAGAACATCAAGGTGCTTCCAATGTAAGGAAGATATTTTTAATGACAGTTTTGGATTTAGCTTTTTCAGATGGTCTTGCTTGTGGTTGTAAGTCATTAGTCTAGCCAATCAATTATCAATGTCTGGAAGCTGTTACTAGCTGATAAGATGTCTGCAGTTCATAAGATGATCATAAATACGTACCACCAAAGAAAAAAAGAACCCATCAGCTGGCATCTCTTCTTTCAAATGAGATTCTAACCCATAAACATACAAAGAAAACAGTACTTTTGCCTCACCAGAAATAAGGCTTCCTGGCCCACATAAACAACACACTGTCTTGTTTAAAAGACAGTTATTTTAGGATCACCATGCTGTATGTAGTCCATGCATATATATATACATACTTGCACTAAATGAAAGGTTTGTAAATAGTTCTATTGCATTTAATGAGTCTGCTTACCTGTTTTACTCTCTAAGTGGATACTTTAACTACTCTGATGGTTAGACTGTAAAATGGACATATACAAATTGATCATTACCTCTTACATATCAGAAATTCTAGCGAATAGACTATTCTAGTGAATAGACTGGTTTCAGAACAAAATTTTCAGATTAAGGAATATATTTTTAGTTTCGATATTTTGCAGGTGCAAATAATTGCAGGAATAAAATTTCAGCAGCAATTACATATGAGCATCATTAAATTTACATGCATGGCTGATTTGTGAGCACATTTAAATTCTCAGATGCCAAAGTGACTTTAGTTGTCCCCTCAAAATACATATACTGCTTTCTTTTTCAACTATCCACAAGTCACTAAGCAAGCATTAGAATACAGAAATTAATTCTCATAAGTTATTATCCTGCAATTTTTTCCCTATTTGAAGTCACAGTCTTTAGAAGTGGTTACTAGAAAGAACACTGATGTTGCATCATCCACAGCAGGTTCTAATAAACTTTAAAAGTGTTAAATTTTACTAATAAATACTGAAGGAAAAAGAAAGTAATCTATGCTGATATTAAGTTTCACATAAGTTTTATCTTGTAGGAAGCCGTATTCAGAAAGCCTGTGAATATCCATTTCTGTTTAAAAAGTCTATAAAGTTTGGATACTCATATTAATCCCATCCAGTAACTTCCTCAGCAAAATTCTGGATAAGCATGGATCTAGAAATGTTTCAAAGTTATACTGCATTTGGAAAATTTACCTGTTCTCCCAGTAAACTATCTTTGATAGCCATTGATTTATTTTAATTGAATATTGAAATAAATAAGACGCTTCATAATACCTTGATATGCTACCTTTCTCAGGAAATATCCATTTCCTATCTATCTTCTCTTTAGAGCAGAAGTATTGGCCCACTCCTTGAAATTAATCACAGTGTTCCTCTGCTACGGAAGAATGTGTTATTAACAGCAACACATGGCATGTAAAGAGTTTCTTCTGATTTAATCAACCTCATCATCATTCAAACTTCAAAATCAAGCAGTGTGTCTTTTTACACCATATTTTATAGAACTTTAACTCTTCTGCCCTAGGGACTTACGCAAACACCTCAGCCTGATCTCCAACAAATGAAATCAAAACTTTGACATGTCCTGAGGTTGAATCCATTAAAGTGTAAAGGCTTTGACATTTTGGAGCATTCTCTTTATGTTACATTGACAAATGGAGGGGTTTTGTGTTTCATTGGTTAAGAGGGAGTCAGGTTTTAGTTATTTGAACCTGGGGTAACTTCATTCATGGATCAAAAAAGACCTCTTGGGGCTTCCAAAGTCTTAATTATTTTAGAGCTACAAGGCACGATTTGGTAGAGATTTGGGTAATGGGAAACATATTCTTCTGGGATCACTTCACTTTGGGGAGCTTTCCAGCTGTGAAACAGGCTCTCAAACTTAAAAGCTCTCCAAAGCTCTACCTGGCCTCGGGCCCACATTTCCCTGTAACAAAAGTTGACTCGTAGAAAAACTAATGTAATATATGCAACCAAAAAACTGCAACATTAAAGAATTCGTAAGATTTACGATAACACTAAAAGTTGTTAAAATGTTTTTAAAAGGTCAGCTTTTCACATTTAGAATCAGAAGAATGTTCATTTAAATATAATCACAACATACTTGATTCCACATGCAAAAGGGATTGCTACTATGTATGTAACTTATATAAGGAGGTTTGGTGCATGACAGTATTAGCTTATTAAATAAAGTGAAGGTTCACTTTGTTATCATTTATAATGATAAATATCAGGCCTCTTTTTACTTTAGAATCAGTTTTCTGAACCTAGTTATTACTCAGGAAAGCTGTTTAAATGGTGATGGCTCGTTTATTAGCTAATGTAAACATAAATAAATAATAGATCAGTTGAAATCTTTAGGTATCTGACATTACTTAAAAACATTTAAACAAAATGTGTTATTTTAAAGAAATACATATCAGCAAAAAGGAATGGAAACCAGACTACTATTAAGTTCCTTAACTGTAATTCAACATCATATGCATGTGTAAGGGTAGGTAAGAGAGTTGTTCCATACTACTGACTTTGGGCTCTAAATAATGTGGGATTTTCATTACAAATTGTTATAAATTGAAATTTTTTACCTTGGCTATCAGTATACAGAACAATAAATGACATTTGAAAGCCTAAAACTTGGAATTTTATAGTATATATACAAACTTAGGTGTAAGAATATACCTTGAGAACAAAGTTCAATTTGGGCTCTACTACAATAGGTTTTTTGCTATATTTCTTATGTGGGCCAAAACTGACAATGTCTTCTGACCATGAGAAGACTGAAAAACAACTGAAGGAATTATGGATGTCATTAAAAGAAGACATTAAACTTCAGGAAATAACACATGCACAGAAATCACACAAAGCAACAAGAGCTCTCTACCATATCAAAACCATCAGAAAGGCATGCCACAGGAGAGAAAATCTTCTTCTGTTGAAGTCTAACGAAAATCTCTTTCATGTTAATGGACTCCATTTGAAATCTGGGGTCAACAGCTTGCTATATTTGACAGAAAAGAGCGATTATATATATATATATATATATATATATATATATATATATATATATCAACAATCTTTCACTATTCCTATGGTTTCTCTGCTAGCCCTTGTCTACAGAAGCCTTGAAAAGTCTGATCTATTCAGTAAATAATTTGCTTTTTTTCTGGTTTTTTTATGTTTTTTTAACACATTTAACACTAGGATAATGACTATTAAAGCCTTAATTCAACACTATAAATGACTATGAATAATATCCATGAGCACACATTCTCCATTGATTCTGTCCTGATCCCACTTTCTCCTTAGTTATAATGTGTCTTTCTTTGACTGTATCTCTTTTGGTCTCTGAAAAAGAACTCTTTAATTATCTAATTGTAATTAGATTAACAATTATTGTCTAATTGTCAACAGTAACACAAATATAGTGTATTCTCTGATATATAATGTTTGGGATCTGGGATACCACATTAAATTGCAACAGAAACTTCTACAGGAGCAGAGTAGAGAGACAGATTGGACCAGTCCAAGTCTCAGTCAGAACAAAAAAGATTTCTCTTTGCTCAACCTTCTTCCTACAGAGAATTCAGTACCTTTCTGGAGCAAAGCTTCAGGTTTAGGGAGAAAACAAGATTGTTGGCTGAGGTACAAACTGGGATGTGAGCTGCCCTCATGTGAAAGGATGGGATCGTGGCCTGAGAGCTGCATCCTCCTGGAATTCAGGGCATTACAGTTTGCAGCTGTGCGAATGCCTCTGCTCCACCATGTCTGGGACATGGGGCAGGGAGGTCTCTGAAGGTTGTTTGTTCAATCCACATTGGTCTCACTGGCTTGACTATCTCAGGCCATCTCAAAAGTGGCTCACCTGTACTCAGAGAAAATCTTCAGAAAAAAAATATAACCATGTTTGTGAAATGCCAGGCCTGAGTTAATAATACAGGTTGCAGGGACCAAGGTCAGTGTCTATATTTACATCTGTATTACAGTACATCTACAACCTGGATAAACTCTAATGGATAACTCAAAGCTGACTGTAATAATAAACATTGACAATAAAAATCAGAATCTCAAACCACTAATGTGTGATTGCCCAATAAAATTTTAAGAGAAGGGTTTTTTTTCTTTTTTTTTAAAGACATATGCCTGCAGTCACTAATAATGTGGGAGTTTAGAATTTATTTTCTAAAGGGAGAAAAGCCTAGAATTGACTTGAGTCTTTGATAAGAAAAATATGGGACAGAACATAGTATTTGAAAGTGGTCTCATTTTCTGTTTTAGGTTTTCTTATGTGTAATAACACTGACTGACATATACGTGTAGACAGAATAAAATAGACCACACTGAACAAGGAATACATGTAAAATGATATAAAAATATTTGTATCTTTGGGATGAATTTACTTGACAGTCTACCAGATTCCTTTTTGATCTGTTGATTGCTTAAGATTAAGAACATTAAGAAGGAAGTACTTAGTGAAACCAAAAGACCTATCTAGCTTAGGATCTGACTTTTTAACGGTGGCCAAAAGTTAATGCCTAGGAAAGAGCGTTAGCACAGGGCAAGCATATAGTGGTATCTTTCCAGAACACCCTCCAAGCCTTCAGTGGCTACCAATTCAGAGACTGAAGGAAAAGATTTGTTTGAAAGATGGTTATACCCGATACCTTGCTAGAGGCAATGGCTCTTACTCAGCACATCAGCTTCATAGAGAGACTTAATTTTAAAATTATCTTCATTCATAAAAAATTAATGAGTTAATGGAACTGTCATTTCAGTGGCTGTGAGAGTGCAGAATGGAAGGTCTGGGCTGGCCCACGTGGTGTGCGCTCACCCATGGGGCACCCTTAATCTCCAATTACTCCTGAAGGCTCACAGGGCTTCACAGCCGGTAAGGCTGACCAGGAGCCCTGGAGCTGTGCACAGACACCACCAACGTAGTCCCTGGCAGTGCTCCCCTAAGCCCTAAAGCTGCTCCTCACGCAGGACTTGCCTGCCACACAAACCTGCTAGGATGCACTTGAGAACTCACCAGATGCACCAGAACTCACATTCCCAGGCGCTACAGGTGAGCCTGAACATGGGTAGATTTTCTGCAGCCTACCAAAGAGACAGCAGCACGGCTGGAAGGCAGAGGGTTGTGGAGCAGGTCTCCCTCCCTCTGTAAGTGTTGCTGTTAGATCGTTTATGTTGACCTGTTCCAGCTTGTGCAGTGTAAAAGTTTCGACTGTGCTGATGCTGGGCAATGCTCCTGGGCCTATGACAACTGACAGAAGATTACCAAAACAGATTCCAAAGAAAAAACAGAGGAATAAACAGCCTGTTTTGATGTGAATAATTAAATACGTATAACTTCTTAGGCAATGTCTTAGCTAATGTATGTTTCAATGGCTACAAAACGAGTACTCCAAACTCCTGCAAGTTGCAGGGGGCGAAGTAGATCTTATCAGTGCATCCATGAATATATTTCTTTACCAAGGCACTAAAATTTAATGCAGTAATTGTGAGAAGGGGGAGGGGAAAATTTTGGCAATTAAAAAAGAAAATAAATGAGAGAGAGAGAAAAAGACTCTTTTTACTGGTCCCCACACTGATAACTTGTATTTGACAAAGTTGCCCTTCTTTGATATGACATTTTAAAGAGATATATTTCAAACTGTATGAAAGTGAGCTTGAACCAGGCTTATTTCAACTCTGTTTATATCAGCTGGCAACATGGTTATGCTTAACTAGAAAAAGGCATTCCTAAACTGAAATCAATATGCAGAAATCAAGTTTTGGAGTATTGCGAATTTAGCTGATGCAAATTTCTCATGCAGAAAAGCCTGAATGTAATGTACAGGGTTCCCAGCAAAGACCTGATCAGTGTTCCACTTTGGCCAAGCACACAAGCTGTCTCAATTTCAACTAGGCCAAGTCTACTGGCTTTACATTCATAATCGACAAATGTTATTAGAGAATGGTACTGTTTCACCTTTAAAAAACTGCTGATTCACACCTTTCTCCTGGGTTTTGTTTCAGGATTTATAGGCAGGAGACACAAGAGTCAGGTTACCTCTTCTGAAGGACTTCCTCATATTACAAGTATCCTCAGCAGGAATCTTACAGATTACTGTTCCCTGAGACTCTGACTTGCCATATGACTATTTTTTTCTCCCTCACTTAAAAAAAGCAACAATTAAATCATTTTGCCTGATCCACAGCACCTGCTGGAATATAATTCTGAGTAAGAGGTCTCCATAATTTAGGTATTTGAAATCAGCTTTGCATCAAGAATGTGTGGATAGCAAGTTACGCTATTTTGACAGAAAGATTTTTCTGTGCTATTCATCATTTTGTACAGCTCTATCTCTTATAAGAACACATATGCAGACTCGTACAACCACAAGGGGCCCCATCCTCCTCCAGCAAGCAAGAAAATCTTCATTTAAATCATGTTTGTAGATGTGGTTATACTGAATACTCACATACTCACATATCTTGGGCATGTGAATGCCTCCAATATACTTAACCGTATGTATCTTTTGCAATCAAAGCTACAAATCGTATTCTACAATGAAGAATCATTCATGATTTACCCATCATGGTGAAATCTCTCTCTGCTCTTGATGGATAATTCTTTCAGAAGCAGCTGTTGCAGAGAATAGTTATGTATCTGAAGATCTTGGCTTACATTTGGTGAATCAGGTTTGGTTTTCTTTTAAAGAATGTATTTTTACTCCATAGTTTTACTTAAACAAATATTTAAAGCTTTTATAAAAGATTCAATTGTAGTAAGTGATCAAAGCTGTGGTTATTTCAGCTCCTTTTTATGGGTTGGTTACAACCACATTAGCAATGGTTTTCATTCTTCTTTTCATTATAATTGGACAGCACAGCCCCAGTTGTTACCATGTGAATGACCTCTGCCCCAGCAGTCATGGCAGAACAGGCCAGTCTTTGCCCATTTATCATGTCAGAACATAATTTCAGCCATCATGGTGGCTTTCTAAGGTCATGCTACATATTTCTCTCACTTTTCTTTTTCTCTTATCTACTCCTACATGACTTCCTATTTCTCATCCAGATCTAAGAACCACAATCACTGAACCATTTTGATGACTCCAGAAGTCAATTGTAGGTCTACTAATATATAGAATGATGGAAATTTGCTTGAGTACTTTGGATAGAGAATACCAGTGACAACTAAGTATACACCATGAACTCAGATGCTGACAAATTACTCTGAAGCATACCACATTTATAGATCTTAAACTAATCTACAGCATGACCATGCTGAGTTGAGATTGTCAAACGAGGAAAATTGTTTTGTGGTACCATGAAAACAAATGCTCACAGGAACATTATAATAAATAAACTACGGACTTTTTGTTACAGATCTTTGAAAGTTATTGCACTCCTACTCCTTTCAATAAGCAAGCCGAGACATGCAGTCATAAAAGTTCAACTAACAGTGATCTGAGTGGGATTTGTGGGATCGACCCTTCAGGAGTTACTCACATACCTAATGTTAATAGCGTATGTAAACTTCTGCAGCAGCAAAACCTCAGTTTGTACATTATGTACATCACATCATAAATTGTGTTACACAAGCACTGTTTCCAGTATTTTCACACTTTATTTTCTTTCAGCCTATTAGCATACATTTCTGTTAGTATCTAATACAGACACACACACACACTACAGACAGATATTTACTTGCAGTGAAATGCATGCATGGGCTCCTAGGACTCTGCTGGGCTGCAATTTTCTTGGTTCAATATGGAAAATCTAGCTGTGTTAAAAAAAAATTCTTTGGACTTCAGCCTGTGAAGGTTTGGCAAAATTCCTGGTTTATAGAATTTCTGCTGCCTGCTATGTATGTTCCAGGTAGTGCAATGCTTCAGGATCTTAAGGACTCCTGCTTTAGCAATTATTTTTACAGACTTCTTGATAATGCCAATTAATTGATTCTCATGTGATTTAGTATTTAATTTTCAATGACATACTATAAGCAGTAAGTTCAAAATCAGATGGTAACAGAGCTGCTCTGAATAATATTTTAGTTCATTTACTCTCTATATTTAACATGTGGCTAACGCTAAAAATATGAATTACCTGCAAAGATTCGGAATACATGAAAATCCACTGACTGCCTTTGCTCATGGAAGCAAGACAAATATTCAGTGTGATACTAAATCTTCATAAAAGCATGTATTTCTAGTTTGAGTCAGTTTTGCTTGGGAGATTTGACAAGACTAATCTCATATTATTCAAAACTATATTGAAAGACCTTTGCTGCTTAATAATTTGTTTTCTTGAGTATGAAGCTTTCTGTGAACAATGGACAAATCCACAATATGTGTCCTGGTGATAATGTAAGATTGTAACTACCGTGACTTTTTGATGAAGAAAATGTAAAAGCAATAGAAGGGAATAATCTTTTTAGTTTTTTTTTTTTTTTTTTTTTTTGGGTGGGGGGAGGCAAAGAACATCAAAAGATAACTTGATAACTTGTATAAGAGTGGCTGTGAAATATTGCACAATGATGAGTAGGACGGGAAGAAAGTCTAACAAGAAAATAAAAACAATAAACTTCAGCAATGAAATTGTCAATAAGCATCCAGAATGGGTAGCAAGATTTCAAGAAACACTGATCTAAGGGGAAAAGGAATTAAAGAGAGCTCTAGGTACTTTAAAAGAAACAACATTAAGGATGTAAGTACGAAAAAATCTCATTATGGAGAAAGACCATTAAGACATAAATTTGTCCAAATCATGAACTTTTCCTGATTCCAAACACAAGATGGAATGTATAGGAAATACACAAAACACTCTGAAACAAAAGGTCAAATAAACTACTTATAAAAAACTATGTGTGTGTGTGTATATACGTCTAATACACACATACACACATGCGTGTGTGTGTATATACACACACACATATATGTATAAAAAGCATTTTCACAAATACATATATAAAATGTAACAGCTAACAGTTGTATGAAAACCAATCAAACTATATTCATGTTGGATAGGACAAGACAGACTCAGGTTTAGCCATTTCTGAAACTGCAGGAACAGTTACATGCTGAAATACATTGCCTGGGGAGGCAGTGAAGTCGCCACCACTGAAGGTCTTTAACACAGGTTAGACACACACATCTGCCAGGATGGTTATAAGTGTTATTAACCCTGCCCTGGGGAAGACAGAGGGATGAGAGGCTTTTTCTGTGATTCTTCCAGCCCTACAAATAAGCGTCTGTGATTCTATTGCTTTGGACTGGCATTCTGCACCCCTCAGGTCCCAACTCATCCTCTCAGTTAATCTATGCTACCTATGAACCTGTAGCTCCCCCTGTGCTCCCTTCCACATTACGTTAAAGGGAGACCTGTCCCATTCCCTCAATATCTGATATACCTGCCAGTACAGTGGAGAAAGAAGCAGGCATGGGACACGAAAAGAATCTGATGACATTGCAGCAAAAGGTTGAAGAGAACTGGAAGCAAAAAAACAAGGAGAAAAAACAAGGGCATTGGAAAACAAGGATAGAGTTGGGTTTCTGTGGTGAGTGTATATAAAGGTAAACAGGACACAAACGTACAGGAAATTCATTCATTCATTTAGTACCACTGGTCACAAGAGAAATCATCTTTTGATCAAAGGTTTTAATAAAAGTTGGACTTCTGCTATAAAAACTATGTTGCACTTGGGTCACAGAATATTGGATTCTTTTTTCTTGCAATGAGATGCTTATTGCAGTCTGTAAAACACCATTAATAAATGAAGAGTCTATTCACAAGGGCCAAGGCCATGAGTTGCCTAAGGAAGCTCAAATATGTTAGCTTAGGCACTAGAGCAATATAGGACAGACCATGCCATCTTAGTGTGGTATTCCACCAAGGCAATAATCCTTGCAAAGTGTTTTGGGTACCTGAAGTTTCACTTAGTTGTTAATGATTTTCAGAAAAAGAATGGGGTAGATGCCAAAGAATATGAATTTTAAACAGCTGTAATATTTAGCTAAGGGTTTTCCATCTGTGCTGACTTTTTTATTAAAGTACAATCGGACAAGGGCCAAAGAACGAAACCAAACCCCCCTAAACCCAATGATTTGCCTTTCATGCTACTTTTGTTTACTATTTGCTATTTCAGTGTCCTCAAATTCTTAAGAGTGCAGTTGGCCAAAATAGGAGTTAATTTATTGATCAATACAGAAAACATCGTGAGGCTAGAGGGCAATTCTAGAGTTACCTGGATATCCCCAATCCCACCTCTCATCTGCTGCGCACAGTAGTGGCTCTAATGCTTTTTAGCTGGTGGGTAGCCAAGGAAGACTGCCAAGGCTGAAACTGCCAGGTCCTCCAGTAAGAAAGCTGCTAAACGGCTCAACGGCCTAGCTGCTAAACTCTGTCTAGCTCTAGAGCAACAGGACCCTGGAAGCCAGCAGAATTTCTTGTCTTGCCTTGTCCCTAGAGCTCTCTTGCTCTCGGCTCTCCGAGAGCTGTGGAAAGGCTCTTCAGTCACCTATCAGTCATATGAAGCTTTTGGAAGGCAGTTCATGGAATTTTTATTCTCACTGTTTCCTAAATCATCTGCAACCTGACAACACTCCCTATCGTATGTATAAAGCCTCTTAAATATGCATAAACTCACAGAAATTTCTTATATACGCCTATAATTCTTGATGTTAGAAAAAGACCTTAAAAATCGAATAATTTAAAGATCCTTCTGACAACTGTGTCAACAGCTTCCGATTCCATATGAATACTTCTCTGAGGTACTTTAATTATCTATATTCACCCGTGCACTTTCCATAAATACTGCTGTAAACAAGCTAGCACACTAAAATTCATACTTCTGTCTGAAAAATAGACTGTTTAGATACAAACGGCAAAGGTAACAAAAGATTTCAGTATTTTTCTTTAAGGTCTTTATTATTTCTCATTTTTATTCACTATTTGTTTGTGCTTTGAAAAGCTTTTGGGGTACAATTGCTGTATTCCGTTCTTATTCAAGATATGTAACAGCAATGTACTTTTTTTTTTTTTAACTATCATACAACAGCTCCATCATGCTCTGTTACTGTGAAAATTAGACAATTTCCTAAAGAAATTAATTTTTGATGAATCAGTCATAATTTTCTGCTTCTTTTTGTTTAACCAGGATCATTTTATGGCTAGTCAGCACTGAATACCACTACTTTTCACCAAAAATATACAAAATACTATATTACCAGTAGAGGTCTACTAGGAAATAACTATAACATTCTTGATGGCAAACACACAAAATCAAAATGACTAAGTTTCATAGAAAATTTAAATTGACAGCTCAAACCAAAAAAGCTTATGGTCAGTTAAATCCAGGTTAGAACTTTGAACTTCTCCCTCCTTAGCTGTATGTTCATAAAAGGTAATTTATTATCAGATATTACGCACAAGAATTTCAGTGAGATTTATCATCTCACATCTTAAATTGTCAAACCCCTCTTGCTCAAGAACTCTATATATTCACAGAAAGCTTCAATCAACATCTTCTCTATGAACTTTCCTAGTCTTCTCTTAAGCCTCAGTAATTTTTCCTCTTTTACAGCATCTTGCAAGAAGTTCCAGAGGCCAAAGCCACATTTTGTCAAAAACTACAACCCTTTGATTTTTCTCCTCCACTCACCACCTGTTAGCTTCAGCTGATGGCCAGCAGTCTAGTACCATTCCCTCTCACTTGTCTTCACATGTAATCAGTGCATTACTTGCTGCATCAACGGACTAGAGGTTCGTCTTGTAACTTGGTGCTGCAAACATGCACATGTGACCAGATATTTTTCACTGCCACAGGAGCTAACACATGTGTCTCAGGTGTGGACTCTCTATAACTAGAGAGTTTTGTAAAGCAGACTTTTTAAATTGAGAAGTTTAAACATTTGATGAAAAAGTACTTTCTGATTTTTAAATAGTATTAATTTTGATGCACTGAGTTTCACTTCAAGCTTTTCTTTTCTTTGACAGTCCTCCCATTTTTTGCATCTCTGAAGACTTGAGAATATTCCACAGTAGACAAATGTTATTAATATGTTACTATATGTTGATTTATTCTCATTAATTTTTATGTCCCATCACTACATCCAAGCACCCGGCTCAGTCTCTACTTCTACTGTTAGTAGACAGATTAAAGTTATTAAGGACACATTCAGATTGCTTCAATGTTCCGTGAAAAACTTTTTTTAAGAAGCAATCTTTCCTGAACTTTATTCCTGTCTAAAATTATTAATTATCCTAATCTATGTTGAATGCAGTTCAGCTGCTGGCTGTAGGATGGAGCAATTCTGCATGTGCATCAAGTGTAAGTTTGTCTGTGTTTTTTTTTTTTTTTTTTTGGTTGCATTTTTTTTGTTTTTTTGTAAAAATATGAGAGGTCTGAAGGACAAACCATTCAAAAATTGAGAAGCATGAATAAAAAGCAAATAAAGAATGCATTGACTTTTTTTAACATTTAAGTATATTCCCTTCTGAATAAGTCAAGACAAGATCAATATAATAATAAAAATAGTGCTGTCGGCCGGACGATCCGGAGTGCTCAGTGGGTAAATGAAAAACTTCATTCTTCAGTAAAATAAGAATGAAGTCTAGTGGATTAAGGCGTAGGCAGGAGCAGTGCAGGAGCAGTGGCATGAGACATCATGAACAGAAGCAAGATAATGGAGTCAACTTAATAATCAACTCTTTTTAGTTCATTTAGAAATAAAAAGTGTTAGGATAGAACTGTTAGTGATTTCAGTCTGAGTTCAAACAAAAATTTTTTTTTTTTTTTTTTTTTTTTTTTTTTTTTTTTGCAGAGGGGTCAAAATGTTTCTTTGGGAAGACCTGGAAAAAATATTTAACTCTTAACAATTTTTTCATTGATTTTCCTTTTTTAATCATAATGTTGGCAAAACAAGAGTGACTTTGCAAAATATCTGTTTTGAATCTGTGTTAAACAGTATATTAAGAAATATTAGTGAGGGCTAACAATTTGTGACTTCTTCTCTATTTTAGTGATTTTGATTAATAAAACCAAACAAAAAAGACTTAAGCAGAAAGAAGTCCAGAAGAAAAGAAAAAAAAAAAAAAAAGATGATTGAGAATCTGGATTATCATTATGAAGACACAATACTGATTAACTTTATTATGTTTCATGTTATACATATTATCATAGAGTCATAGAATGGTAAGATTGGAAGGGGCCTCTGGAGATCATCTAGTCCAACCCTCAGCACAGCCTCATATGGGGATTGAACCCATGACCTTGGCATTAGCAGCACCACACTCTAACCAGCTGAGCTAAACCTGTATATTATATTCTTGGATAAAGAGCATGTGTATGCATATGTGACTCTATATATGTTAAATAAATATAATACACACATTAATTCCACAGATACTAATATAATTAATATACACAGATATTAATTCCATTTCTAAGTTTATATCTGTGTTCTGTTTTCTGTGCTCATCAGGAAAGAAGGAAAGGAGGAAAGGAGGAAAGCAAAGAGCGGGAGCAAAAAAACAGTATTTCTATGCTTATTCATGACAGGCAACATTCTTGGGTATTCATTTCAGCAGGGAGTAAATAGCCATGAATGACTTTCTTGTCTATACCTTTGGTTTTTAAAACATTTCTTAGTGATTTAACAAATGGTTCACCACACTTCAACTGAAGGGGGAAGAAGATGTCAGTCATTTGATGGATGCTTTGTACTATAACTATGAGTAGAAAGGAGATATTTAACACTGTATGATTTGTCTCATGATTTGTTTTATAAATCTACTGAATACACACAATTGAATTACTGGATTATACTACTTTGAAGATTGTTAAATTTTCCTGTTCAAAATCCCTAAGATGAAATTTTATGAAAAGACACGTTGCATTTTCCCTGAAAAGTTTATAATAGAACAAGTCTGAAAACAATTTTCTCCTAAATCTTGGGTGGAACTTGCCCTGAGTCCTGTGTGCAAGAATGTCTCAAATTCTGGTCACTGAGCCAATACTCAGAGTACACATTATGTTGCAATATTCAAAACTTTACAACATCAACAACGACAACAAGAGAAAACTGTTATAGACAAAAAGAGCTGTCTACAAAGAGCTGTCATTAATTAAAGTTGCACATACTACAGGGAAAAGAAATCAGGTTTATGATAATGACGTAAGCTAATGGCTACAAGATACATGCGTTTTGGGAGTGAGGAAGAGGGGCTCCCATTTGCCATGGGAGGACCTCTAAGTTGTTGGAGGCATTACACTAGATCCAAGCCTCATTTCATTTTAATCCACTGCTGCTTCTCACACCCTTTTGCAGCTAGCACATGGGACGTGATCAGGAAAAACCTTATGCAAGTCGCTAGGGGATAGCTCCAGTAAAAGACTGTGATGCCTTACTTAGGCACCACAACACTGAACCATACTCAGTTAGCCCTTGCTGGGATGTTTACGCTATTTTTTTTCCCACCTCTTTGATTTAAAACTACATGTGCTGATCTTTTGGCATCAGTACATTTGAAATTTCTCATCTTTCTATAATCTAACTCAGGAATTTCCTGGGAGAAGAGGGAGGAGGAAAAGAAAAAAAAAAAGACTTCCTGTGAAAGCAATATGTTATGCTACTAGAATAAAAGATTTAGCCTTATAGTACTGTGAAATCAGTATTAGCATGCAAAGTACACAAAATGTCTCATGGAAATACCAAACGCAAGAGCAAAAATTAACCTATTACACTTTTATCATACTTTTCTATATATGGAATATTACATTCCCTGCTCCATTCCCTGCCTTTCTCAGCAAAAATATCTTTAGCACAGGTGCTTTACTGCCCTCTTTATGCCTTGTTTAGTCAGTGCTATTTGCACAAATTGAGCGCAAGCAGATATGAATGCTAGGAAATCAGAATAGTGACGTAAACGTGAATACATATGGTTCAAGAAAGAGAATATCAGAACTACAATTTATATGTACTGCCCGCAATGCTCTTTCATGTTTGCAGTCATTCTCAGTTCACAGGGCCTACCGGGAAATAAAGGAAAGGAAATCTGCAGCCTGTCCCAGAAGAACGGCCCTGACTTAAGCTACTGTATTATTCAGTCTGGCAATTTCAACGTAGGCTCCTTTTTCACAGCCAAAATATCAGAATTTGCCCATTCTCACTGCAATATTGCCAAAGATGAGATGAGATTGTAGGGTAGAGGCACCACAATTTTCCCTCGTATTTTTCCACTTGGGAATACTTTCTCCACCATCCTTTGCATTCTGCCATTGGTGTCACATGAAAGCTTTATCTCAGCCTGCCCTTCTGTGCTCTCTACTTTATCCTTTCAACCCATCTCACAAGCACTGTGATTTTATTGTTCATTTCCTGTTGGACTATAAATGTCTCTCTCTTGGATTTTTTTTCTTATATTTTTTTTCTCATTTCCCTTGCTGGCCTGTTCTACAGCTCCCCACCCTTTTGTATCTGTCTCCAAACTGTGGCTAGACTGTACATTACTTTGGTAATGGCTTCCTCTTATCCCAAAGTATCTCTTTTTCCCTGAGTAACACTCTCAACTGACTCCCCCCTCTCCATCCCAGTGAGGTTTACTACAGTTCAGCCAACCCTTCCCAGGTATTCAGTAGATTATTTCTTTTTAAATAATCACATTGCAGGAGCATTAATGTGATGTCATTCTCAGATGAAAGGTCTAAGCAGAAACAAATTCTTTAACTCCTTTATTCTATCTTTTCAATCTTTCTAGCAGAGACAAAAACAGTGTATTATTTTTGATTATAGAAATATTTTCCAAATTCTTCCCCATTAACACAGAAATATGTCCTTTCAATATGTAGGATGCACTAACCAATACAATTTCCAAACCACTGTGCTTAATTGAACATTTTCTTTGGTAAATTAATGTGTTAACCTGAATCTCTGAAGTTTTAGTCTATTAAAAACAAATAAACTATGGCATACAGATTTAGAGATAAAATAAGAGGGGGAAAATACCATTCTCTCTCCAAAAAATACCATTTGTGCTCCAAAAAAGTATATTTTCCACTTTGATCAGGAAAGCAAAAGGCATAAGACCTTTGTCTCCATGGCCTCACTGTAACTTTAGTTCAATGGGATTCCAAGGAATATGGGAAGATTTATTAATCCCTCAAGGCCTGTAAACTGACTATTTTCCCCTTCTTCGGCCTCCCTTGTAGGCGGGGTTCTTCATTTTCTAAAATCCTCTTAAGAGCTGAGGCAGTGGAATTTTAGGCCTCAGACTTAATAAAGGAATTCTTCTCCCTTGGGTATATAGCAGTGGGAAGAGGTATAAAAAAGTTCAAAATCGAAATGAATAGAACCATGTCAGATCTTTTTTTTCCACTATTAACGAGTTTAGGGGTCTAGAGAACATTGACAGTTTAGTCAATAATATGGCATTAGTACAAAAATAAGCATATTTCAGATACTGAAGTGGATGTTAGCTTACTAATGAGATTTTAATTTAAAATGACAATTTACTTCCATACTGCCAAGATGTATTGAAAAGACTTATTTATACACCTAATGAACCATAACTTAGAGAGTAGTATAGGAACACATTACTCTGTGGAGCGCCTATGAGCTCTGAATCTCTAATTTTGACTCTACTGAGTGGTAATTAATTCTGGTCATTTACTTTGACATCTCTCTGTCAGCCAGCCAGGTGTAATCTAAAGCATACACAGAAAAGCTACAACATTAGAGATTCAAACCACTCTACGTGTAAAATATTAAAGCAGAAAACACTAAATATACATCTGATTTACGATTGAAAAGGCAAAAATATGGAGTTTTTTTTTTTCCATGGACTTATGCCTAGATTATACTGACTTGGATACATAAGTGGCAGTTTTTATTACACAGATCCAAGAAAATGCAAAGGTTTAAAAGAACTTGATCCAGCCTTTAGTTCAGTGACTATCTTCCTGTGCTTCAAGTCAGCTGCACACACAAAACTGCAAGGACAGTTAATTATGAATAGGAACAAAGTTCTTATATTCATTTGGCTACCTGATTACTGTACATAGTTACTAGCCAATTAAATACTAGCTTTTAGGTACACAGTTTTCCTTCTTTAATGGGCCTAGTAACTAGAGTCAAGACTACTGTAGACAAACCACAAGACAGATCTGGTTTCTAACATTTTCTAATTGGACTGCTGATATCCTAAGTTTGGACAGAGTTGAAGAACTTACAAAGCATATAGTTCTTAGGTAACAACGCAGTAGGATTGCTGTATTTTGTTCCAAAGGAGATGAAGTAAGTGTACACAACTGGATTATGCCTTGTTCAGAAAACAAGTTTTCTGGGGTGCATTAGGAAGAGTGTTGCCAGCAGGTGGAAGGAGGTGATCCTGCCCCTCTACTCAGCCCTGGGGAGGCCTCATCTCGAGTACTGCGTCCAGTCCTGGGCTCCCCAGTACAAGAGAGACGTGGAGCTACTGGAGAGAGTCCAGCGTAGGGCTGCAAAGATGATCAGAGGGCTGGAGCACCTGCCCAAGGAAGAACAGCTGCGAGAGCTGGGCCTCTTCAGCCTGGGGAAGAGAAGACTGAGGGGGGATCTTATCAATGTCTGGAAGTACCTGAAGGCAGGGTGTCAGGGGGATGGGGACAAACTCTTTTCAGTCGTCCCGTGTGACAGGACAAGAGGTAATGGGCAGAAATTGAAGCACAGGAAGTTCCGCCTGACCGTGAGGGGGAATTTCTTCCCTGTGAGAGTGACGGAGCACTGGAGCAGGTTGCCCAGAGAGGTTGTGGAGTCTCCTTCTCTGGAGATCTTCAAGGCCCGCCTGGATGCAACCCTGTTTAATATGCACTAGGTGACCTTTTCTGAGCAGGGAGGTTGGACTAGATGATCTCCAGAGGTCCCTTCCAACCTTACTGAGTCTATGATTCTAAAAGCTGGTCTAATTTATCTGATCATAGTCCACCCTGCTCAAAACTCTGAACAGGCTGCTCCATCAGAGCAAAGAGCTTGGATTCGTCTCAGCGGCAACACAAAATTGTTCAGCCCCAGAACACGGGTTTAACAGTTCTGCTTGAGGCCAGCATCCTCCACATCAAAACCCTGTGCCCCTGAGCTCCAATCTGTGACTCTTCTCCACCCTCCCAGCATAAATTCAGCCATACATTTTCCTGCTAGCTGTTAATTTCCATTTCCATTCTCATACGAAGATTCAGGGATTTCATTATAACCGTTCTCTGCAATAACATTTGAATGATTCCTTGACGATTTCCAGGATAATACATAGCACGGACCTGCTTTCAGGGCTTCTTCTCAGCCACAGCCAAGCATCTGCTGCATGGCCCAAGACAGGCACCAATCTTCAACTGGATTTTGTGATTCTGGATTGTGGGACCATAAGTATGAAGAACACATCATTAGATAAAAGCGTTTCTCTTCCTATCAACCCTCCCTGTGACCTTCTGAAAAACAATTTGATCTACACCAGCAGGAAATTAATACTAATTTACACATACCTTCCCACTGAAATCTTCTGCTGAATGAATGTAGTCACGCACATCCTTCATTTTATACATTATGGTCACAGGGTAATTCTCATTACAACATCTCTCAGTGTAAATTCACTAAAGTCAGTTAGACATGTTCTGCCTATAGGTGGAGAAGATAAATGTGCTTCACTAGGTAGGAGAAATTCCTGCTGGAAACGAGTAAAGCAGGGATCATGAGCACTAATGCAACTCCTCCATTTAGAGAGAAATTGGCTCCCCAGATATTTGCCATTCTTCTGAAATCAGTTACCTAGGAACAGCCAGGGTCAGAATGAAGACTCTACTAATTTGAGGGACCATATTTTCTTCAATTTTAGCTATATTTAGTTTATCTCCGAATTTGGAAATAATGGAGTCTCGGGGAGTTCCACATTCAGAATTCTTCTCAGATTTGGCCCAGTTAATCCTTTATCTGGATGTTGAACTTAAGTTAAAAAAAAAAAAAAAAAAAAAAAACTCGGAAAGTGTACATATTTCTGAGATGGGAACGTTTGGGGAGAATACTGTGTGTGAAATTCAGGATGAAAAGCAGGAGATTTAGCTATAGAAAAAAAAAAGAAGTTTAGGAAGTTGTTCACAAAGACAGTGTGGTTCATTTTTGAGTAGCAAACAGAAACCAGAAATATTAGTTATCTTACTTTGTGCTAATATGGATGATGCAGCTGACAACATTTAAAGAGTTCCCCAATATTTATTTCAAAGTAGCGCTTTACAGCCTGAAATGAATACCAGTGCTGGCAGGTGTCAAGGCTCACTAGCAATTTACTTTCAGCGTAATGATGCAAATTACACACTTGAATCCTACAAAGAACAGAACTTTAGCAGTAAAATATGTAGTGACAGCACTCTGTAAGAAGTGCAACAGATCAGCTTCCTCATATATCTGATTTACACAGCACAACAAAATCTTTGTGACTAGCACTGAATTCATGGTGTACTACTTAAATTTAGCTATAAAATTGAACATGATACTAGCTTAATAACTTGTTTGTTCCATTCTTGTTCCTCTTTCCAGAGCCTTATGACTTTGTTTTCATTCAAGATTTATATATACCCTTTTTACTAAATTGAATGCTGAATAGTAACTCTTCCAACCGGAATACCAAGTTCACTTTCAGTCCCAAAATGATACTACAGAAATCGGTAAAATAGATAACATGACCATTAAATAACCAAGGAAGATAATAGAAAGTCAAGAACTTACTTATGAGTAAGAACTAATATAAAATTTAAAAGTCTTTATCACTGTTAATAGTTTTTTTTAATAAAAGAATTATTTGTCTTTTTATTTGAAAAGTAATAATATAAATACTTCCTCTGAAAAAGCAGCAAGTTATGCAAGTTGTCATTCATAAGAATGTACTATTAACCCTAAACAAAAATAGAAAACATAGACATATTAAAATTAAAAATACAGGAAGACTGAGGAAGATCAGTGAATGAATTCAGACATATAAAAATCTTCTCCATAGACAGCAAGAATTCTCTGCATTTCAGACCAGTAAGGTAACTGCCTTGCATAAAGGCTCAGGTTAGTGGAAAGGAAAATGTAGACTACAATC
This sequence comes from Rhea pennata, assembly GCF_028389875.1. Taxonomy (NCBI): domain Eukaryota; kingdom Metazoa; phylum Chordata; class Aves; order Rheiformes; family Rheidae; genus Rhea; species Rhea pennata. The sequence goes on from NC_084664.1 coordinate 32,214,746, forward strand.
CAGCAAAGATTTAAAACACATGCTTAACTTCATGCACCTAAATAGTGCCATTAATGCAAAGTTAAGCACGTGTGCATGTCTTTGTAGGATCATACTCAAGCGATATCCCTTTGATGAATGTTCCTTCCTGTGTTAGCAGGGAAGGGTGTTTGATCAGGCCTGCATGGGGTAAAGCGCCCTTTGTCTTTCACCTCTTCCCTTGGAGGACCCTAGGATGGTGGGTGGTGGGGGTGAGCATGAGGCTGAGAGAAGCAGCATCCACTCCTGCAAGGACGAAAGGTGTGTGATTCAGTTTTGGCTGTTTTCAGAAAAAACAGGCTCTAAGGTAGCTGAGGCCGTGGGTATAACTGCCTAGACCAGGGATTTCTGGACTGCCCTTTAGTTTCCAACAAATTCCTGATCAAAATGTTTTAGAATTTTTTTCTCCCATAAATTATATCTAGTGATTAACATGGAAGTAGCTTTGTTGATTTACAGATTAATCTTGTTGTGCTTAGAACATACCAGTCATTTTTCTTCAGTGTATTTTCTGTTACCTTCCGAATATGATAGAAAAGGGGCCGCTTGTATACACATCAGCCTGATTTTTCCACAATTTGGATCTTAATTGCAACAGCATTGATTGCAAAAAACCTGCATAACATGTCACACTGAACAACTGTGAATCTAAGCTGGAGTCCCGGCTTAAAGCTTACATTCCCGACTTCAAGTTTCTCCAGGAGTGCTCACTAGAGTAAGACTAACACAGCTGCCCCTATGACGGGGCATGTGTGCCATAACAGACCCACAAAGCTTTGTGCGGAGCACAAAAAAAAGAACGCAGGCAACTGTGCTTCCTATTACATTATAATTTGCAAGTGCTTAAGCCCCTTCACAGCATAATTCTAGGAGCTCTTTACAAACACAGGAATCATAGCTAATAAACATGCTATAACGTGGGCATTTTTGGATGCACTTTTTACTCGGTTGAACTAAGACAAAGGAAGATTCTATCACCAGCATAAACAGTCACTAATTTAGCCATAGGCAGGAATGGGCCCCTAAATTTCTTATCTCATTTTAGTAGTATTTAAAATAAAGTTGGAAATTTCCCACCATTTTTATGGAGAGTGTATTTTGTCACACTTCCTCCACGCAGCCCTACACTTAACTACTGCATTACTGGCTGCCCTAAAAAGGCACGCAGCCTGACTGTATATGCTGCAAGGACATAACCACACATGCTTCCTAAAATGAAAAAGAAGTCAAAATGAAATATATTAGGAGGGAATATAAAAGAGAATTTAGCAAAAGCACAAAAGGACTCCACCCGAGATCCTTCAGTGAAGAAAACCAACTGAGGATTGTTAATGGCTGCAAATATTCAGTGGCTGTGAGAAATGTTGTCAGAAGCTAAGCTGATCCAGAATAGAAACCGAATAGAAAGCTGAGAAGCTGTGTGAAAATATATTTCTTATTCTTTTTCCTAAATGCTGTTCTAACATTCCTTATATTGTTCTAACAAAAGCAGATTTGGATGTATTTAAATAAGGAATTGTATTAAAACTAACAGCTGACGTTATATTTCACTTAAACTGTAGCATCACTGAATTACGGTTGGTGATGGCTTTGCATATTCCTAACTTTATAGCTAACACCCCTTCCAGTTTTTATTATCACCTCGTTATTTCCATTCTTCCCTCATGATGTTATGGTGACTAAAAAATATGTGACTAGAAAATAGCAGCCTTTCATACTTCAATCCCCTGCCTTCCCCTGGGGGAGTGGATTACTGCATCATAATACTGGTATCTGTTAGTTAATGCTGTGGGCTTCACTCAACTTCAAAGCAAAGATATTAAAGGCTCGTTTTCCACTACAAGGCAGGTGTATTTTTATTAGCTCTTTTTCAAAATTGCTATGACTTCACTTGTGGATATCCCGCCAACTGCCATTATTGAAAGCTGGACTATAATTGCTAAGGAACATGCAATGTCTGAAGCACTAAACCAGTGTTACTGCAATCCTCCAACAATTGACTGAAACCAAGTGTTACATCATTAAAGCTGAATTACAACACACCCATGGTGTGTTTTCCATGTGTGCTATTTTAAACAATAGTAGAGAAAAACCTGGCTATAAATTCACAGATCCCCAATTTGTTCAAAATTCACGAACAATGAGGGCTGTCTGACAGGCTCCGTTGGCTCTATTTTAGTCAGAAATGTCACGCACCATAATTAAATGTCTGTTTGGCTTTTATTGGAGATGGAAATGCTAGCTTTAGTTATAAATTTAAACAACCTGTCACAAGGGGAGACTCCACATTTGTATAGTTTAGGAAAGTTTAGCAATTGTAATTGCTCCAGGAAAGACAAATAAACTAATGGAAACTGTTCTATTTCTTAATTGGCTTTGCATAGGAAAAAAATAAGCTAATGTGGTTATGCTATAGCTTTCATCTGGTTTGGACTGAGTTTTTGCCTTGGTAGAAAAAGTTAGAGCACCAGTACTTTTCATTGCTGCTGCTTAATTTTCACTGAGGAATTAACGGAAAGAATGGAAGGTGATCACAACTTCTAGGTTAAAGGAAGATGCCATTGACAAGTGGCAACAAAATACCATCAGTCTTCCAGAAAAATGTTTAGTTCAGTTCTCTGCAGTTCGCCCTGATGTTGTCCAAGTGGAAATATTTTGCTGTCACGCTGGTATGCAGGGGCTATTATAGTTTAAGCAAATTCTGCAATTTTTCTATTCAGCTTCAGAAATTTTACAGTGCCCAGATTCCAGTGGAAAATATTTGATCACTCATATGCTTGGATAGAAATTTGTCACCTGGAATAGAAATCAGGGTAAACCTGCCAGCATCCTTATGCAGACAGGCTCTGCAAATATATACTAGGCAAGATCTCTGCCAAATAACTTGTGTCTGGCCAATACCACCTTTCAAATAGTCTATGAACACCAGTTGCCAATAAAGATTCATTATACCATGTATAGGTAAATATTATTTTAGCTTTTGCATCTACAGTTTTAAGCTTACACAGTAGCAATTCATTTGCTTTCCACATATTACCTGTCTGCAAGTTTTGGTGCAATAGCCAATCACAATATTCACACTTCTCGCTAGCAGTTAAACAATATTCTTCTTTTCCTTAGATAGATCACTGTCAAATGCACATATTTCCAAGTTATGTTTTTTACTAATGCACAAAGTAAGTACTATGGCTACTTTCAAATAGTAATATCACAGGAAAAACTTCATAATAAATGTAATCATGTCTGGTTTTGCTGCTTTGCTTTTCAAGAAGCTAATCATTTCAGATGGCTTCTGTAATGATTTATTTATATTCAAGTCCATTTATTATCTACTCTGCTTCCGAAAATGTATGTGTATATTAAATGAATGCAAAAAATAGTACTAATTCTGCATTTCTTAATACTGAAACTTTAAAACCATCCTCTCTGTCACAGTATATCTTTTAGGAATATTTCCAAATTGTGCACTGTGTAATAGTTACTAAAAACAAAAACACTTTTAGAAGGGCATGTATACCATTCTCTCATCTTAGATGTTTGCCTATATGTCTTTGTTCTCTTTCCTTTAGAAAACCTCCTCAGCTTAGACAATCCCACTTCAGAACCCTCTTTTACAAAATTGCACCAAACTTCTGTTTAAGAAGCTGCTGAAGTGGTTTTTGTGTTGGTTTAGATTTCACTTTAATTTTACCACTGTTTTCACCTATTACAGGAACTACTGTAGAACAATCCTGTGAATAGGTACTAACATTTCATTTCTAAAAACAAGTCAGAACAATACCATTTAGCAATATTTTGCTTTTTTTCATAGACATTTTCCCATTTACCTGATAAACCAGGTTGCTTTCTCTTCTCCTTCTGTTCCTTCTACTATGTCCTTCCACACAATTCCTTTACTTCTCTTTCCACACCTCTTCCAACCAGAAAGTACTGTAATGTTCTTGTATCTCATTAGCAATTCAGTTACTTTAAAGTCTCTCCTGAAACCTTTCCTTATGGTTCCTATAGTCTTCGTTTCAGATTCTCAATGTGGTTGTTCTTTTCAGAAATGTTTGTACACACACTAAGCTTTATTTTAGGGGGTATTGTTTTATACAAAGAGAGATAGAGAATAAAGTTTTTCACAGATTAAAGGCAAGTATTTATACATTCTTGTACATACTAGCCAGGATAGCTAACACCAAAGAAAGTTTTTTTTTTTTTTTTTTTTTTTTTTTTTTTTTTTTTTTTTTTAAGCGCCCTGACACCTACTTTGGGCTATTGGCTTGTCACAAATATCATATAGAGCATTCACAGAGCTACCTAAAATTTTTCCTGCTTTTACAGAAGACATTGTGGTGACTGAAGAATCACTGTGTCACCAAAAAAGCCCAAACAAAAACAAACAAACAAACCCCTCTCAGTCACTTTCTCACAATAGTAAGGTCTGTTTGTAGTATTAATGCAATCTATTGGGGCATGATTATGGATTGCTTTTGATCCCACTTGCCAGGAAACGTCATTTTCATGTGCTCCACAAGAAATAATTGAACAAGTAAGTCTCATTACACTGAACCCAACAAGGATAAATCTGTTCTTATCTGCTGCATATTTGATTTTGATTTAAAGAAAATATTTGTTTGTTAATACACTTCTTTAACACAAAAGACCTATTATATAGATCTTGCATAAATAAAGTTTATTTTGTGCCATTATGTATTTTAAATAGCTTTCTACATAAATTAGCTCCATAGATATACCATGGTTTTGTGCAGGCTCTATCCTGTTTCTGCTTTTATATTCCTCTGAATAACATATCTCAACACAAATCGTACCATCTCTATGCAGATTCTCCTCTTTGCTCCACATTAAATCGTCATCTACCAGATATTATTGTGTTTAGTTGTCAGTTTATGTTAAATAAAGCTCAAGATCTCTATCTTCTCTTCTGCCAACTAAATCTTGCCACCTCCTTTCCCTGTAATTCCAGGTATCATTTGTCCACCACTTTTGATTCACATCTCTCTCGAGATGCCCACCTCCACACACGCAGATTCTTTCTGAACAACTTCCTCGAGATAATCAGTCTTATTCACTCACACGTCTAAAATTCTCGTCTAGGCCCTCATCTTCTCACATCCATACCAGCACTCTCTGCCAAGCCATTCACTGATGTCCACCCAGAACACTGCTGGGGGCGGGGGGAAGGGTCTTAAATCCTCCCTTAGGCAATATCATTCCTCTCTATGTACATTTCCTTTGGCTCCTTTTCAAAGTTAAGCTAATTTTCAACCTTTTTAGACCTTTCCAGGCTCTCCCTGCTGCAGTTATTTCTCTATTCCAGTATTTAGAAGCTAACTTTGGCCCAGAACATTCGCTCCCATCATCCACATGCTACATTTTCATAGAAACGCTTTGTGATTTCTCCTTCAATGGCCCCTATACTTTGTAGGAGCTGATTGTAATAACCCATGCTGATAACCTATCTTAAAGGTCTTTTATAACTATGTAACTTTTTTTTTTTTTTTTTTTTTTTTTTTTTGTACAATGAATAAGTCAACCTACAAGAAGTTGGCAATGGTAGCGGTGACTTGAGACCACCACCTGTCTTGACAATTCACACAGTTTCTTTGCAACTTACCCATTTGTCCACTTCCATCTGCTGCCTTTTATCTTATATACTGTAGGCCCCTTGGAGCAGGGACTCTCATTTTGTTCTGGGTCTTTACTGTACCTTGCAGGACAATTAGAATTTCTAGATTAGACTTCAAAATTAATAAAGCAAATATTTACTCTTAAGCAGAATGTTGCAAGAAGTGATTGTAGTGACAAAATGTTTTGCTATTTACATCTAGTCTCTCATTATTGCTTTAAAGTATTGATTTGCCACTGTAGAGAGAATATACAACAAGGTGCTTCAGAACCACCTTAATACAGTATAAATTAAAAACACCCAAACATTAAGAATCAGATCCCTAGAGCACTAAGTAAGCAGTTAAGAAAATATATTTATAAATATTTTTAATCATGAATAAAATTAATTTTCATATTTGGAAAGGTTTTTTTTTTTTTAATCTGATTGGTGAGCAGTATATTTAAAAGCTGTTTTTCCTTAAGAGGCATTAATACTAACTAGTTAGGTGAATTTAATTGTTTGCATTAATGGATGGATTTATTTGTATTTTAAAAAATGCTAAAGCCATCAATTATCTCACTAGTAGAAACACAGCAAAACAGAAAAGGACGTAAATAAACTACCAAGTTTAATAAGAAGGCAATTTATTCTTTTATTCAGCATCATACTTCAAAGTGCATATTCAACCAGAATTTTTCAATTTTTAGCTCCCATTAAAGTAAAACTGCGAGGTGTTTCATGTAATACTAAGCTTTATTTTTAAGTTAAGCAATATGAAAATGCTGGATGAGAATGAGCTCCAGAGAGCTGGCATTCCTTTAAAGTTATTGTACCTGAACACATGCATAATTATATAATTACACTTGATGGCAGCAATAGCACATAGAGAAGACTATTAACAGCATATAGAATCTGCAGAAATCTTGTGAAGATGAATATCCTCCTCAAGTAAGAAAAGGTGGCATTTGGGCCCAGAATATATTTTAGTTTTACATTTCAACATGACAATTACCATGAAAAAAAGGATCAAAGTCAAATGGCACAGCTGGCAGCTTGAGAAAAATTTAAGAGGTGTACTGGCAATAGCTTTTTGGTTTCAGTAAGATGGACTGCATTAACTGTAAGAGGGAAATGACGGTGGAGATAAGTCATACAGCAATCTTACTTGGCATCAGTACAACACTAGCTGAACCTCCAGTTTGACTACTTCAAACAAATTTCAAGGGAGCAAACTTCTGCTAACGAATATGAACAATAGCAATGCCTCTGCAGTGAGCTGGGACAAAACAACAACCAAGGTCACACGTAGGCTTGTATCACTGATTCAGGTACTCATTAGCACTGGGGAAACAAGATTAGCATGTGCCTATAGTAAATCCAACCGTGGTTCCTTGACCTTGTCCCCAAACTACAAAGAGAATCTGTCTGCAAGGACACAACTAAATACTGTAGCAATCAGGGCAGCTGGGCTGGAAGGATGTACTAGAAGATATGCAGACAATGCTCTCTAAATCCAAGGCTCTTCCCTCATCGCCCACTCTTCCTGTAGAGCTTGAGCTTTATAGCATTGCGAGGGTGGGAGCACAGAAGCAGTTTATTGTTTAGCTCCTTTCCAAAACAAGTGATAAAAGGGGAGTTTGAGAGAACATACAGATCCTCCCTACCATCCATCCCTGCCTACCCTAACTCTCTCTCAGAGCATTACAAACACTCTTTTGACCATCATTGAGCCCTGAATGGTGTGGGAAAGATCCCTCGGTTTTAACCTGGCTACAGTGTGAAAAGTATACTCTTTCCAGTATGAATTATGGTATTTTTGACTTCATGGTCACAAATTTTCAGTTCTCCCCCAAAGAGGACTGCATCTTGGCCTGAAGGCAAAAGCATGGCCTGTCTTAGCTAAGTTTTCCTTTAAACAGTTGGACATTCAGAAGAAAATTTACCTTTATTTGTTTTACAAGGTATTAAGTATAACCTCAATTTTTAATAACTAAACTAAAAATATGGTTCGTACAACTTTCTAAAGACTATTTGCACTCGAAAAACTCTGCCTAAGCCAACAAGTAAACATTTGTTCACAAATGAATGATTCTGAAAATCAGAATCTCCACTGCCAGATATATTATAGGTTGTCAGAAGTGACTGGTAAAAACACCTAAATATGCATAGTTAATATATGCAGATCTTCTGGCTGCAATATGCTCTTGTATAGAGATTAATGGTTAGATTACTGCACATTACACAGCAAAATAAAATCATGAAGACCATGTAATTTCAGCTACGCAAGAATCTAAATAAGACAGTAGAGGGGATAAAGTAGCTGGATGGGGAGATTTTATGTAGGCTAGCCAAGAAAATGGACCAGTTTTGGTTGCATGCTGCTTTCACAGCTATTATTTTTGTTAGTTTTGCAATCTGATGCTTTCGATTTTTATTTGATGCTAATAGGTTCTGAAAACCACAGTTTACAAAGCCAAAAAAATAAACCTGGATCCACTAAAAGATCCTGTTTTCCCTCTTTCTTAACTCTACATTAGGCAGTAGTTGAGCTCTCAGTGTTACATCACTGGAAGGGGCAGATTTGATTCATCTAGTGGACAGAGATTTTTTGTAAGAGCTTGGCAGAAATTAGTAAATACTTCGAAGGTGATAAACAGCTCAATAAGACACATGAAAACCTCAAGTTAAGATGGCACCAATTTACCTAAAAAATAATTTGGTCTATCACTGTTCTTAATCAGAGTAACACTGTATAAATTAACATTATTTTGGAAAATAAAATTACATAAAAACATACCATAGTATTGTTTAATGTATTTTATGCATTTATTCTTGTTATTTAACAGAATTCCTTGGTTGGTATGCACAACATATATATGTGAAACAGTCTAATTTTTTTTCTAGGTATTTTTTTTTGTCTGAACTCAGCCCTCATTCAAGCTGCAGAAGGCCTTTTAGAAGATCTTCAGTAGAGTCTCTATTAACAATTCCTCAGTCTAGAATTATTTATTCATTTCAAGGAAGCTACCTTTGAGCAAAGTGTAACAAGAGAAATAGGTGGAGTGATAAGATTAAGCCCATAATTAACAGACTGATAATAGTACGATTTTAGAAACGGACGGGGCCACTATTTTTACAGGGAGTCAAAAGACTCAGCTGGACATCTGTTGCTCTCTGGCATATTATGACACTCAGTAACTTTAGCCAGACCAGGTAAATAACAGTTCTTGACAGAAGCACTATTTTAAGGAGGAAACAACTTTTCAAGAGAACCTAGAAATTGAAGTTCAGTTCTGAGGGCAAAAAAAAAAAAAAAAAAAAAAAAAAAAATGATGCTTTTACCTAGATAAGTCATTCAGCATCAGACAGATTAAAACCTCCTGCCTAAATGCTGGAAACAAGAGAAAAGGAATCTTGGCTATCTTCTTTCAAATTGATTTCCAAGAAACTGAAATGCAAAAGGTCTTCCACCTCTCTATACCTACCTGCTCATTTCAGGCTGCCCTTTCTACTGGGCAGAAACATTCTGCACTCTCTGGTAATCACTCACTAAGTAAAAATGATCAGAATCTCGGATCCTAATAACCTACCAAATGCCAAGGATTGTGCTAAATCTTGACCTTAAAACCAACCAACCACCACCAACAAAAAAACAAAAGCAAAGTAAAAGTACTTTAAACATAACCAGCTGTAATATTCTGCTTCCCTTTGTTAATGCAAAGCCAGGTCATCATATAGCCAAGTGGCAACACTAAGAGGAAATGCTCACTAATATTTCTCTGCTACTGGAAGTAGAGATGAGACAATTTTCTCAGACGATTTATTTCTTGAAATGTGTACTTTTAGATCAAAATATTATTAATGAACTTGAGTAAGTTGAAGAGTTTTCATTCTACTTTAAATGAAGAAGGTTGAAGAATCATGTATAGACATGATTCTTTATCT